>NC_140457.1:6552338-7205671 GCF_963576455.1 Neolamprologus multifasciatus | reverse complement strand
TAAATACCCTGAGTAGGAAATCCCAATTTGACTCCTACTAGACTCTTACAGCCATTAGTGAGCATTTCTTTTCTTCAAAGTCTTCAAGTAAAGTGAAACTGTCAAAATATATCCTAAAAATTTCCATATCAGATGTGGAGAACATAAACAAGTCAAACAGTCTAATAACACTACCCTCCACATATTAGGCCTTGAATATTATTTAGTCATTGCAGGCACAAAGCATTCTAGTTTTCACCTGTCATGTACATAGCCTGTCTTAGCTGCCAAAAAGGTGAATTAAATGGACTTAAAAGTGTTGCGTTCTTGCACAATTAACCACCTACCAAAACGTGTGTGCTATATTTCTGTTTTTACAGAGTAATTTTTAGTATGGTCTGTCGGTGAAAAGGTTTAATAACTACATTAACATCATATTGATGATCTAAAGTGACGCACCACCAATTTTACACACACGGATCATTGATTGTAATATTACTGCTGCTCACTTTGTGAAAATAGTTGCATAATATCTTCAGTGACTCAGCAGGGAGCTTTTCAAAGTTTGAAAGAAAAAACCTTGATGATTTCTGAATTTAGAGACAAATGCCTGCAAAGTAAATGTAAGGTGGGTAAATACATAAGCAGTGAAATGATATTATTTGGATGCACTGTGGGAAATATTCCACCAATTTTGCATGTCAGAGTACATCTACTGAGGAAATTATTAGCCTGCATTTGAAAACAATTGAATATCTTCTGAGACACTGCAGAACTTTGACAAAATTACTCAATAGATAAACAATCCTATTGCCTGAGTGTTCATTAAAGTGTTTTACAGAAACATTCACAATAGCAAAGGAGAAACCATTCAGCTTTGCTCCAAATCAGTCTCAAGGTTGCCTGTGTTACATTTTTGTCACACACCTACCTATTCATCTTGATTTTCTTGTCTGAAGTCCCTGTGAAATATGAATACAAAAATGGGCAATAACTGTCTGTTTCCAGTGAAACTACGACAGTCCCGCTCCTGACAGAACAATGTTGACACAATAGCTATTCGGGGGCTTTCAGCGTTATCACATAATCTTGATCAGCAGATGGAGGTGCCCACTTGTTCAAATTTATATTCGAGTTACAGGGTGATGCACAAAGCACTCAAAGAGTTATCTGGAGTGATTTTTGGATTGACAGACTTGGAATTATCACGGAAACAAGCATTAAGAAAGCCAATGTTAAGGATGCCAATATCATGCCTATACAGTTAGTATAGGAAAAAATAGACACCACTTGCTGTTTCCTCCACAGACTCTCTATATAGGTTCATGTATTCATGTCCCAACAAGTGATTACACTGATTTGCAGTTTTTAGACTGTACCAACTTTAACTTTTTCAGCTAACGTCCCAAATTGGAAGCAGCGAGACTAAAGTAAAAATAACTTACAGTAATGCAAACAAAGATGAATTCACACGTGAGCAAATGTTAGATGATTAAGCTACAAGGAGCGCAGGAGGGATAGCAAGTGTTAATCACAGCTGTCAATCAATCACCACATACCAAGTGTCAAAGCCTTAACTTCCCAGTAATAGTACAACAATATTCAAAATGACCTCCACCATCAAACAGGGAGATGCTAAAATTAGCCAATCAAGACGGTAATGACTTGTTGAAAAAGTGGGTGACTAGCTGTGATTATTCTGAATGGAGTTCATTTGGTGTGAAGGACTTTTTTGGTGTCAATATTTAGTAGCTGTTCAGTCTGAAACACAATCAAATAAAAATGCTGATTTTGGGGAACTATGCAAAGTTAGAGGTCAGCAGTTAGCTTTGAGCGTTGGGTAGATTTTTTATCATTGTTCAAGGTCGAGGTCAAATTTATTTATATAGCACATTTCAAACAGCCGATGCTGCACAAAGTGCTTAACAATATAAAAATGGTATTAAAAAGCAACAATGTAATACAATAATAACAATAAAAAACAATAATAGGACAATAAAAGAATTAAAACAATAACTAAAGATTCAGAGAAGAATCAACATAGCTTGTGAGCAAAGTGTTACCTATGATAGACTACTAAGTAACTGTTTAAATCTATAGTAATAGTACTTTATGTTTCATGGACTATGCTATCAGTGGTTTCTATAATTTCTTCAGCCTTCATTGCGGTTATTTTTGCCTTATTTCTTGTTATATATGCTAAAGTTAGTGTTCCAGGTTGCTTTTTATTGCCTAAGTAGGTATCAGTCTACTCAAAAATCACACAAGAATGTTCTCCAAATGTTAAATTCCGTTAAAGGTTAAATTCCCGACCACCCCAAAGAGTTACACAACTGACTGAGAAGGATTACTTAGAAGGACTTGGAACAGGGACGTAACTGAAAATTAGTGCATTTAGCCACTTTAGTGATACACTAAATACTCTTAATATAGCATTTTAGTTTGTATTTGTATATTTGACAACTCAAATTATTTCTTAGTTTAGGACATATTTGTCCTCTCTGTTACTTACTTAGAGAGCTTTTTTTCTCTTTTTTTTAATTACAGTCATGCAGCACTTTAACAAGGTGAAAGTGCAAATGTCTTGCACAATGGGATTCTGATGGCTATAAATGTGCTGAGAAAACTGACAGTGTGCATACTATGAACCATTTGTAGTTGTCTGATGAGTCGTTAAATGCAGACACCCATTTATTCCACCTATACATCCGAATATAATATTAAAAGTATGAAGAGGTTGCAGGTGCAGCAGAGTGTGATGATGATTATGGGTGCAATTCTATGATTATAAATGCTTCAAAATGAGGCGTCTGCTGTGAAAGTTATGTCACTGAGCATCAGTCTGGAGCCTCTGTGAAAGCTGTCCTACTTTCTTGATGCACACTTTAAATCCATCATGATATGCAGGAGATTCAATGCGATGCTCTTATGCTTTTGACACTTTATTCTGGTTCATTCAGAAGGAAATGAAGCTTATGAAAAAAATAGAGATATTAGAAGACATGCAGAATTATTTTCCCTTTTTCTATTTTTAGATCATTACTTTCACCATTTGGCCTCAGTCTTAGTAAGCCCTGCAATGAAACAAAGCAATGCTTACATTCAGAGCTGCGGGGGATTTGTTTTCATCCAAAGTACGTCCAGCTTAGAGCATATACAGTACTTGAAGAGAATGGGTTTGTGTCTGTTTTTTGTTGGCACTGAAAGAATCAAACTGTTACAAATCATTTGAAGCTGGTACTTTGGCTCTGACATACCTTTTTTATACATCTAACACAGGTTCGGATTGGATGGATTTAATATAGTGTAATGTGATTAAATTAATGTCCATAATATAAAGTAAAGTGCAGTAGTACAAGATGATTCATAGGTGTCTTTTGTGACGTGGAAGATGGTGCCTCACATATTTTCATTAATATCTTTTTTTGGTGAAAAGGAAACTCCTGAGGCTGAGAAGATAAAACACAGATAGATGAGGACATATTTTTAGACCTCACTGAGTGAAAGCTTGCTAAATCATTTTTGACCAACAGTAAGGGGAGCCGACAAGCTCTGACTCAGTAATTGCATTCCTCTTTGGAATGTCTCTGGAAATCCATCATGCATTGTTTCTGTTAGTTCCCCTCTTCATCCCAGGATTCCAAGAACACTGAAATGTTAATGGAAACTGTTGGCACACATGCTACAGATGTTAACTTTCAAATTACTGGAGCCTTGCTATAGTCAGATAGCATCTACATTTTCTCTTGTACATAATTGCAATCTGCTTCAAATTAATCATCTGATAACTAAGTAAAATGAACAAATGTGCAATAAGTATCACAACCTCCAAGCTGTAATTTATAATGAATATTCTATATAAACTTTAAGCCCAGTGGACACGTGCATTGTGAAAGAAAGCAGCCATCGCCCAAATCCACATGTCTGCTACTCCCTGTGCAGCACTTCTTAGCACTCTAAGAGTATATCTCCTATCTTTTTGTAGGAGTCTTTGCTTTGCAAGTTTAACGTTTTGGATAACTCACAACAGTGACGAGCAGCAAATGTAGCATCTAAATGGTAGATGTTTTCCATGGTCTTTGTTGCTAGCTTAGCATACAAGAGGCATAGGGAAATGTGGTTAACCTGGCTTTGTCAACAATCTAATGCTCACTGAAACAGAAAAACAGCCCGCTGAAACACAAAAATCACACAAAAAGAAAAATCTGTCAAATGTATTTGCTATTTTCTAACATGTTGAGATTGGCATGCTCTTATAATGTAAGTTAGCTAAGCTGACTTAAACAACCTCTGTTTTCTATTGTGAATGACAATTTTAAGAAATGCAAATATGTTTGGAAAACAACCTATCAAAGGAGCTTTGATTTGGTGAATCCTCTTGAACATTAGAGAAAGAGGCCTCTGTTTCTTCCCATGGCTCCCTAGGAAAACCCAACCACTTATTATTTCTGCCTGAAAATATGATATGCCATGACAGAGTAGATTTTGTCACAGTTAGGTTGTCAAGATTGAATCTGTTCACAGCCTAAAATTCAAAACATGTCTGATACAATGTCGTCTGCTGCTACAGTCACAGATGTTACACAGAAGTACTGAATGGATGAAAACAGGTGCTCATCATCATCAGTGTGTAAAATTAAAATCAATTTGATCTTGTAAAATAATGCACTCTATCCACTAAGTGCCATAGCAGTACACCTATTTTACAGGTCTTGGAAATTGTCCATGTTTGGCTCTTTCTACTACCATTCAAAGTACAAATCAAGGCTTCTAGCTTGAAAAAAACCTCCTCACACATACTTGGTGTGAACACACTCTGAGTGTTTGTGTCTTGCAGCTGAGCGGCCACATGCATCGGCAGGAAGAAAGAGGCAGGTGTGATGACAGGAGGGAGGGCTGGTGGTAGAGGGGGGTTGGGGTGATCAGGAAATGGTGTAGGGAAATCTAATTTATTTTTCATACGCTGCTGAGATGGAATGTCATATATCATGCTATGCAGCAATTTTGTGCCCGTCCCAGGCTCACAAAAGATGAAAGAAAAGTGATCAAAGATACCGAGGGAGAAGTCAGCTGCTGGAGTTGCTATGGGATCCACTTCCAGTGAGAACAACATAAACTGTGTTGAATTACTCATCCAGTAAACTGTCGCTATTGGTTTTTAGTGTGGCACAATTCACTTCAAACATCAATGTTAGAAACTTCAACAATCTAACATCCTTCGGGTGAAGCATACACATTTTCTTTGATAGTGGATTTCTTACACCCCACCCAATGCTTTTACATTTTATTGCATAAGCAGAGATAAAACGAGTGAATGAAAATTGGACTAATCTACAGACAGAATGAACTAGAGGTGTTAAAGAAACATCTGCACTGCCTTTTGACCGAAAAAAGAAAAAGAACAGCTTGCCCCACTGTATAAAGGGTTTTATTTAGACCACAGACTGAATATAAATAAGCCCATGTTTAATGGTCATCAGATTTGCATTGCAAACACAGCCTGAATATACACTTGCTGGCCACTTCTATTGTATTGAAATCTGAACACTGTGGAGTGCATTTGAGTAAAGTCAACTCATGGTCTTTCTCAACAAACTCATTTGAAATGATTTGAGCTTTGAGCTTCGCCACATGTCAAGAAAATATTCCCACACCATTACACCACCACCAGCAGCCTTTGAGACAAGACAGGACTGATCCATGTTCGTTATGTCAAACTACCAGTTTGAATTTTGTTGCAAAAATCAAGACTCAACAGACTAGGCAATGTTTCCAGTCTTCTGTTGTCCAATTTTGTTGAGCCTGAGTAACTTGTAGCCTGCGTTTCTTATAACTGACAAGAGTGTCCAGATATAAGAAAGAGTGGCCTTCCACGGGTGGAGCCCATCTGCTTCAGGATTTTATATGCTGTGAGGTTAAAGATGTTCATCTGCATTCCCTGGTAGTAATAAGTATATCTGAGTCTCTGTTGCTTTCCCATCAGCTTGAAAGAGTCTGATCATTCACCTCTGACCTCTGGCGTCAACAAGGCATTTTATTTCCAGAGAACTGCTTCTCACTGGATATTTTCACTATTACAGCCAATTCTCTGTAAACCCTAGAGATGGTTCTGTGGGAAAGTAGATTGTAGATCAGCACTTTCTGAGTTGCTTGGACCAGCTTGTCTGGCAGTAACAACCATGCCATGTTCAAAGTCGCTCAAATCACCTTTCTTTCCCATTCTGATTCTGCTCAGTTTGAACTTCAGCAGGTCGTCTTGACCATGTCTACATAACTAAATGCACTGAGTTGCTTCCATAAGATTGCCTAATTAAATATTTATGTTAACAAGCAGCTGAACAGTAACAGTAACAAGTGTACCTAATGAAGTGGAAAGTGAGTGTGGATAAGTTTATGGCAAATCTGGTCTTCTCCTTGTTTGATCCTAAGTAAATACTTTCCTTATGAGGTGACAGTCTGTTTCACACGTTCAGTTTTGTAAGTAATAAACCCCACTGAAAAAAGTCCCTTGGGTTCCCACATCATGTCTGATTTCAAAATACCCAGGTGATGATAGCCGAAACATTCAGCTCAAAGCTATCAGGTGAAATTTCACTAACCATATGGTGACATTACAGTGGTGCATCTTTATTCTGTGGTTTAGATACAGACTCTTCTTTATGTATGAAGATCACTTAATTTTAAGGCTAAGACATGGAGTGAGGGAGTTTAAAACAAACCAAATGAAACCCTTTCCTATAAACTGAGAAAATGTAATGGCAGTAAGTGATTAAAATGGACAAGGAAAAACATTTTCCTTGTTTCAGCCACACACATTGTTTCTATCACAAATCACTTTCAATTATTCTGCAAAGCTGCTGCGGTTTTTAGATTAATTATTAAACCATTGATGCTTCTGAGAGCTTTCAAATCTCCAAACATACCAAGGAATTGGCTGTGAATGTTGGCTTATATGGCTTTTATGGCTCCTTTACTGTGTATCCTTTATGTGCTTTTTTTTGTTGTCATTGTTGTTGGCCTGGGGTTTTTTTGTTGGTTTGTTTTGCTATAAAACCATTCTGCAAAATAATAATTTTCTATACAGATCTAACCCTATTTTCCCCCAACTTCCAGGAGACCACAATAGTAGCTCAAATGCGATACTGACCACTCTTTATGAAGTTGAATGACCCATCATCGATATTAACATAGTAAAAAAAACACAATACAACCACCCATGCCACTCCTTTTCAATTACTTTGGTTTATTTCTACTTGCAGCTTCCTTATTGATTGGCTGCAGCATTCCCCTTTCTAACCTTTTCCCTTTTTTTCTGCTTTGAGAATTTTCTCCGCCTTACTACACTCCAGAGATCAACCAATTACAGTATCTATATCAGGCTTAGAAGCTCTTTCTACTTCACTGGCGCCATGGCAAATGTTCTGATCTGGCCCATGTTCCACATTATGATTTCCAAAGGAGATATCAAGATACATGTAGAGTATAGAGCATACAGCATCTTCACTGCAAGAAATGTCCTTTTAGCAGGCCATTTGTTCTCTCATGCTTAGTTCTTTTCTTCCCCCCCTCTGATGTAATTTGCTAGTGGGTGTGTTATTATCTTCAAACGAACAGCTGATATGCATTTTGAACAAGTGTAATGTTACTCCACTGCCAGATACGGTACATCAGTCTAGTTTTCAATATTACTAGATTAATTGATTGACTGTGATGCTTTTTTTTTTGCCCAACACAACACTATTGCAGATCTAATTATCAAGGAACAACACTCAGCAAACCCACACAGCTCTTGTCTTTTGCTTTATGAAGATGAATAGAAACTAAATTAGTGAGGACTGTGGGTGGGTGTAACACTTGCTTTATCCCTATTCATTCTTTTCATTACTACATTCTGTCGCCTTCGACATTGCCCACGTCTGATGCAACAAAATAAAAGTCTGAGTCTGTGTCAGAGCAACATGAATTTAATGAGCTCAAAGGTTTGCATTACTGATGGGGTTTTGCTTTAAAGTGGACCTAATAAGCTTTTACATATTTTCTGCAAAATACAGTATATCCTCTCATAATGGTTGCTGCTCCTACTAAGCATGGAAAGACTTTGACATCAATGTATGCCATTATAGGGGAAAATGTCAGGCTTCAGACTGTTTTAAATGCTTGATTTCATACACATTTTTTCCCTCCTTGAATCTGTTTGATGTTGTCAGAGGGAATATTCCTAATGTGGCGATTTGAGCACAGAAACTACATCCACCTGGTGTTCAAATCTTCTTTTTTGGGGCATGCAACCAGGTGAAAACTGGCTTTAAAGTAAAGTGAAATTAGAGGGGAGCTTTAAAAAAAGCTTGTTTTAGGCAGTGGATGAGCTGAAGGGCTTCATCAAGGCCAAATATAAAACAAATAAAAACTATTTGTGTATCATGCAAAGTAACTTTAGTAAAGTCCAAAAATAAAATGTGAACTTGAAAACACGTCTCCTTTAAGATCTGTTGATTTCAAAATATCATCTTTATATTCAGATTCAGATTACTGATGCCTGTTTTGGTATTTCACCTTTGGTAATCAAAAAAGAAGTGTGAGATCAGACGACAGGCACAGATCTCATTTGTCACCCTCAAATCTTTCGTTTTTCACAAGTCAGTTCAATGTTTAGGCTCGAGGATCTTTGTGAACTTTGGATAAATAATTACGCGGCATCAGTGCTGTCTTGGAGATATCACATTTTAATTGAAAGCATGCGTAACAAACCAGAACCAATGACTTTTTAAGACAAGTGTTTACAAGAAATACACCACAGAGTTGTATCATGGGAAATGTAGGTCCCAGTGTTCTTGGAGTTTAACACAGTCTCATTAAAGAGAAATTGTGTTTTCTTTTAAAGTGTTTTGGTTTTTGCTTCTTAAAATTCAGAAGCAGAAAAAAGTTGATGGAAAATAAAGTTTCCAAGTTGAATTTTTATGAAATGTCATCCACATTGTGGCTGACTGGTGTAGTTGTTATTGTCGTTATGAAGACATCGGCTAGTGCAGCTTCAAGTGACGCCTTTGAAAATCCAGAGCACAAAACGCGTTCTTGTGTTTTATGACGGATGTAATTATCATCACTGAAAGGAAGTCATTAAAAGCAGAAAAATGTAATGCAGACTGACCTGACTGTTCTTCAGTTTAATCCTGGAAAACCCATCACTGTATTTGAAATGACCCTTTTACACAATTATTGCCGCATGCCTCTAAATTGGAGTTTGCAGCAGTGCTTCATAATACAGGCAGGTATTTTGTAAATATTTTAGAACCAAGTTTCTGTATATTATAACTATTTCAAGCTGGAAGTTGATCTAAACTTATTATTTATGTAGGTAAAAATTCAAAATCTCCAAACATTTCCAACATGATTTTCTCGTCCTTTAGGGGGCGATCGTGGCTCAAGAGTTGGCCTTGTAATGGTTCTCCGGTTCTGATGCTTATGGAGAACTAATTAAAGTTCCATGGACTGCTACAAAATTTGTAACCTAATCCATGCACTACTTGTTCTTGGGGCAATCATGGCTCAAGAGTTGGGAGTTCGCCTTGTAATCGGAAGGTTGCCGGTTCGAGCCCCGGCTTGGACAGTCTCGGTCGTTGTGTCCTTGGGCAAGACACTTCACCCGTTGCCTACTGGTGGTGGTCAGAGGGCCCGGTGGCGCCAGTGTCTGGCAGCCTTGCCTCTGTCAGTGCGCCCCAGGGTGGCTGTGGCTACAATGTAGCTTGCCATCACCAGTGTGTGAATGGGTGGATGACTGGTTGTGTAAAGCGCTTTGGGGTCCTTAGGGACTAGTAAAGCGCTATATAAATACAGGCCATTTACCATTTTAGTCGCAGCAGGGGTCACGAAGCTCAGTCAAGGTGAAGTTACAAACCCAGTTTTAGTTTAATACAGCAGGTCTTCTTACTTGATCAAAGCAGATGAATATTAATATTGCAGCATTCAACTGGAACAACAACGAGAATATTTCTTTATCGCTTGATGTAATTGCTTATTACCACGGGATTACTTTGTGTTTTATTGATGTGATTTCGTGTGATAATTAATGAGATTCAGTCCACAAATGAAACCCTCCACAGCGGCACCCATCAGCTAAAGAAATTTGAATCAAACTAGGCCATCTCTGTTGCTCAAACCTGTTGCACACATTGAAGAGTTTCTGAAAAAGAGGAGAATTAATCAGCGCTAAGTTTTTGATCCCACTCCCCTATTCAGTGTGACAACCCCCCCGGAGCTCAGCTAATGCTGTTAAAATTTGCACAAGCAGGCATGTGCTTTTGTCAGATGTGTTTCTCTCCCTTTGGAGAGGAAGAAAAGTTGTTTTGCGTTTTAACACAGAGTCAAAAGGCAGAAGAGCTCAATCCTGATAAGAAAGAGCATCTTTTTTGTGATACCGTATCATTTTTCTTTCCTCTATAAATCATTTGCAGTTTCAACTTTCTTCTTTTTCCTTGGTGCTGTCCCTCACCTGTCTCCCCTCTGTGATTAGCTTTCAATTTCAGTACAACATCAAGTGTAGGGCTTTTGTGAACAAGTATGTAGACAGACATGTTTCATTGCTTCTCATTGCATCATGGCTTCTGCATTATTTTTATGCTTTGGAAATGTTTTTGAGAGGAAAGCATGAGTCCAAGGTCTTCTTTTATCCCCCTGAACACGTTTTCACAAGTGCGTGGGAAAAACGAACTGGTGACAAATCCTTTTTAGTATATGAGGCCAGATGTCTCTTATGGTGCTGGAAAATATATTGTACAGTTATCAGAGTCTATGAGATTCAAATGCAGTGAGGACAAGTAATAAACCAACACAGAAAATCGAATCTAATTTAAATCTGAAAAGATGAAGAGAAGAAACACCACGAACACTTAACTACAAACATAATTCACAGGTGACATGTCCTCAGCATAGAATATAAGTTAAGTAAGTAAGATTTGTTCTCTTTAAAGTGAAGAAAGAATTGTTCCAGATCATTAATATTGTTAAAACATTTAAAGGACTCCTTTAAAAAGAAAACAATAAGATACAAAAGAGCTAGAGTTTAGAATTAAACTGCTTTACGTGGTGCAGGAGTATAGGATTTTTGAAGTACTGTGCATCAATGACATCCTTCTGAGGGTACCTTGTCAAAAGAAGCAGTGAGCATCCAGCAAGGATCGATAAATGGATTTCAGGAGGCCTCCAGACTGAGTTTGACAGTACACACACTGCTCTTTCTGACACTTGCTTTGAATGTTGTATTTCAATCAATATACTTTACTGAATGGGCATCTATGGTCAGCACAATCATCCCCACGAGCTGCTCTGCAGCTGTAGTCCTAAAACACAATTTTCTTACTGATACTAATGCTACATGTGAATTATCATTAGCCAGACCTTAAAGGATTATACCATTTGAACCATGGTGGTAATGCAAAAAGTTCATGAGCCTGTTTGTTGTTAAGATAAATTAGTAGAACCTAGGCCAGACTTTATTTTGGAAATAGATATTTTTAGACGTCTGTTTTCTGAACTGTGACGCAGCACAGAAAGAAGAGAATGTAGTGTGGGGAGAGCTGCATTAGAAATGTAACTCTAACAGATGACGCCAACAGAACAAAACAAAATAAATAAATAAAAAAAATAACAGAGTTGTGCCTCTGCCTTTGCTGCCTCCAGTATCACAAGTGGATTATATGCTGGTGACACCACAAAGCCCACAGAGTTCAGAGGTGGGAAGACTCTGAAAAGTATTTATCTTCAAGCCTACTATAATTTTCCTGCTACTGTTTATTTATTTATTTGGATATATATGCGCACAAACCTTCACTGTGGGAAGATGACAAAAAGAGGCATCAGCATCTGTGACAGGGACGTTCACTATATCACTATACAGAATATGCAGCAAAGTGCATCTCACATCAAAGGGACGATTCTCCAAATTGCCGCCTGCTTTAATCATACGTCACTTTGATTTCTTTTATTATCTTTTATTATTGCTGATACTAATTAAAATGGACTCTTATCAGACTTTGAAAGGAAATCACATATTGAATAAGAAACAAGAAACAAAAGTTAATCCTTTTATTGTATCAGGGATATTGGCTTTCTGAATTTCATGCAGATTATTTTGATTTGATGGGAATCTATTCTAGCAGCTCATCTTCAAACACATTTGAAACATCCTTCATTCTCCCTACAATGGAAGATTCACATCAGACATGTTCCTGTTTGACAAAAAGCTGGCTGACAGCTGGCTGATTACTTTTGTGCCCTTCATATTCTCCCCCCGTTGTGTACCTCTGTCCCAGGCATATTTCTCTTCAATGACTTCTACCTGTCAGCCATTTTGCAAACATGTAGACTCGTTGTATATGAGGGACCCTATTTCCAGCCTCTCGTCTCTCATTCAGCAAGCTTAAGCTCTTTAACACATGCAGTATAAATTATATAACCATTCCCCATATGGACAGTCTTCTGAATAGCCACATATTTTCCTGGCGTGAGTGTTTGCGAGCCACAAATGGAGACTAATCACCTCGTATCATATCTGTCAACAGACTGATTAGCTTTCTCTCAGTCTGAGGATAGGCTTGGGTTAAATTTATATTTGCTTACAGTTCTTGGTGTTTGTTTTATCCTTCTTGCAGTGGCAGATGGGTGGAGTTTAGCACTTTAGAGTTTTCCATGTTGGGTAAAGTTTGGATTACAGATGGCAGCATTAATTCCTCTTGCAAACACTTTCCCTCTGACTGTCTAGACATTTCATGTGCTTGCATTGTTTGAGCAGGTCAGCCAAAAGAAGTAAAGCTTCCACTTCCCTTACTGTGAGGTCAGTAGGTCAGATAAGGTATCCCTATGAGATCTAAGCCAATGTCAGTGATGACCCCAATTTGAACCCTGCATCAATCCTTAGGGTAAGGAATAGAGGTGGGAATCACCATACATCCCACGATACGATATTATCACAATACTTAACGCACGATACGATATTATTGCAATTTTTTAAAAATATTTTGCGATATTCAGATTCTGTACATAAAGGTAAACTTTATCAATATTCATTTTATCTAATATCAAAGTCTCACACTCAGTCTTTGTCTCATTTCAGTTTTATTGTTGACAAACTTGAACGGTTTGTATTACAGTCTAGTCCAAATTAACTGAATGCAACCATCTGGTACAATTATAGCTATTCTGAACTATGCGATTTGTGAAAACTATGCAGCCCATTCAGCAACTGAAGAATTTGAAAGTAAATTAAAACAAAATATAATTTTACATTAAATAAAAAAGTTTTAAACTTAATTAAAATAAAACATGTCCTAAATTAAAATAAGTAAACTGTCATATTTATTGCTGCCAAAAAAAAAGTTAAACACATTTGGACAGTGAAGGAATGTTTCTTGCTCAGAAAAAGGATCAACATGCTCTGAAGTCAGAGCATGTTCCAGTCCACAAAAACTTTTTTTGTAACAAAAAAACATTTCTGCTGTCCCTGTATTGATACATTATTAGCAAACAAAATATCACCATACTACACAGTATCGATTTTTTCCCCCACCACTAGTAAGGAATAGGGATGGAGGCAGCATTGGTGATAACTCGGACTTCAGAGATCAAACAATGGAAAATAAAAACTTGCAACTTATTTTTAATAACAAATACACAGGCCACTGAGACTGGCAAGTGCTACACTATTTGTCAGTCGGCCAATGGTAGTTAATAAGGTCAATATACTCGTTCATATCAGTGTATGACTGGAATATCTGAGTTAATTTCTGATCATTTCAGACTTTACAGCTGAAAGATTTTGTATGATAAAAAAAAGAAAAATAACATTTGACTTTGTGGGCAACAAAGTCTAAATCCCAAAACTCAGACATAGCAAAGCATCACCTGTTCAGTTTAGCTTTTGCAGCAAAAGATTACCCTCTCTATGTTATGCTCTTCCTTCTACTTTCAAAAGCTGGGTCCCCAGACTGACGCACACAATATTTCATCTTATTAGAAAAAAATGCTTTAAGAGTTGTGGCATGGTAATCTTAATACACTGATTTAAAAGGAAATCGCTCTGTAGTGCATTTGCAAAGTTTTCAGGTTGTTACATTTTGTTATTTTTGTCATGTTTCAGACTTGTTTTAAAAATGAATAATCTTATCAGTCTACATGATTTTGTTAAATACAAATCCTAATGGTCCTCGAGATTAACAGGCAAAGTACAGACTGGAATTTGTTGCAGGGCCAACACATATCGACGGGAAAGAATTCATGCTCACCTTCACGTCTGTGGCTACCAGCTAACCAAACCACACGCATGTCTTTGAGAGGAAGCTAAAGTAGTGACACTCACCGCTATGTCCACCCCCGCTTCCCATGCCAAAGCTCACCGTACAGAACTAGAAAGTTGTGTATGCCCAGAGTACATTGTTAAAGAATGAACAAATACATACTGACTTGCCACTTATCTGTTTCACCAGCCAATCATATGACACCAACTAGGTGTATTTAAGCATGCAGGTCAAGTGCACCTGCTAAAGTTCAAACTGAACATCAGAATGGAAAAAACATGTTATTTAATGAGTGACTTTGAATGTGGTGTGGTTGTTCGTTCCCAAAGGGTTGGTTCCTGCACAGCCATCTGTAAGGTTTACAGAAAGTGGCGTGGAAATGAGAAAATATTCAGTACCTTTTTTATGCAAGAGGTCAGAGAACATTGACCAGACTGCTTCAATCTAATAGAATCAAAACAGTCATTACAACCAAGGTAGCAGATAAGCTACCACTACAAAAACTATGCCGGTAGCAATCTACAATCTACAGTCCAGATTCACACACCCAAACTAATGAATATGGGGAACTGAGACTTGAAGCATTTTCTAAACTATGTACATCATGTATTATCCTAAATAACCATATGATTGCCACTCTTACGATGCATTTAAGTAGTCAGAGGGCCCGGTGGCGCCAGTGTCCGGCAGCCTCGCCTCTGTCAGTGCGCCACAGGGTGGCTGTGGCTACAATGTAGCTTGCCATCACCAGTGTGTGAATGTGTGTGTGACTGGGTGGATGACTGGAAATGTAAAGCGCTTTGGGGTCCTTAGGGACTAGTAAAGCGCTATATAAATACAGGCCATTTACCATACAGGCCATTTACTTTGTACTTTGCTAAGTAGCACCTTAGCTTGTCATGGACAATTTCCCTTTTTTGTTATATAAGCTATTCATCATTAATCAGGTTCAACCAGTTCTATTCTTTGACATTTGACAGTGTTGCTTTAACCATTTAAAACATCCACATTAAGCTGTCTCCCTCTCTCTTTCACCTGGCATGCTCGAATTATGTATCTATACAAGGCTCAGTGCTTTCCATGACAGCTTCTTGTATGTTCCTGTCTTTCTCTGTCTTCCTCTTAAACTTAAATGTTCTGCTCTCACACTCTGCTAGCTCTCTGCCGTTTGGTTGGAGGACGACTGGTGCCAGTAATCAGCTTTTTCTGGTGGCTTGAAAAAGAAGTTAAGGCACTGAACAGCTGCCAGCCATCGTGTGCATGAGCGTGTGCATGAGCGTGTCTGTTTGTGCGTGCATCTGAATGTCACCATAGATGGTAGTCGTTAAGCGGAGCACATGAGAAAGTGAAATAAAATTGAATTTTGAGGCTGTCAACCAGCACACTTTGAGCAGCCTGTCAAAATCTAATCACAGATGGCTTGATGAAATAGTGTGTCTCACTCTGGTAAAAGGTTTTCTGCCTTCCACATGTAAAATTAAGAAAATCTTCCACCCACAGTAAAAGAGAGCCTGTAGGCTTTTGCATACAATGTGAGCTTGAGTGTCTTTGCCGCTGGGGTTGTGCTATACATTGGAGCTGTAACAAGGGTGATGGATGGAGGCTGTTACTCACAAGTGATTTGCATCATCTTTACCGTTGCCACAAAGCTTACGTGGGAACCATCATAAAACACATTTTTTCTCTCTTTTCATGGTAACAGAGCATATCTACAGTTGTTTCTCTCCTTTCTTTGGTCTTTAGCCTATCAGGCACAGCAAGGGAAAAAGGCGATCGGTCTCTATAAGTTCTTTTGCCCGGACTCCCTCTGCTCCAGTCGACACTCCTCCGCACCGTGATCCACTTTTCCTTGTGAATGTTCCTAGGCTATACATCTCTTTCTTCCTTTTCCACCCTCCTCTCTACTGTATCTCACTCTCCCCCTCATTCTCACTCCCCACTGCAATGGCTCCATGTTGTGGTGCACCTTCAGGCTGTGTGTGGGATGGTGTTGTGGGCTGGCATCTGGCAGCCTCTGATAAGAGAGCGAGTGAGCTGGTTCTATTCCTTCTGAGATTCTTTTGAATTTTTTTCCTTTTTTGGGGGGGGGGTTGACGGAGAGTCCAGGGAGACCACTGGCCAAGATGTTTTTTCACAGTGTCTGAAGGACAGTGCCAAGAATATACTATACAATAGAAGTGGTACACCCTAGTCTCACAGAAAAACATGAAATGATCATGACCCTATTCCATGGCTGAGCCATGTTATGTGGAATTATATGCTTTCCCATAGAAAAAAACAAGCCTTTACACATAATTTTAATTGTCATGTGTAATGTGGTGTCATCATCACCAGCTTTCAGAAATTGTGAACTGCAAACCCAACCAGCTACTTTAATTTAGGCCCCAACGTCTGGACTGGGTACAGTAGGAACACAGACACAAAACTTAATTTTTGGGCAGTTTCTCCCTTTCTTCTCTGCATTCTTCTCTCTCGGGAAGGTTTCATTGGGGAGCACTGGTTGATAGCCATTTTCAGATCTTTTTTCAGATGTGTTTAAGGCTGGTCTCTGGCTGGGCCACTCAAGGGTCGTTGTCCTATTGGAAGATGAGCCTTTTCTCCAGTCTGAGGTCCAGAAAACACAGGAGCCGGTTATCATCAAGGATGTCTCTATACATGGCTGCATTCACCTTTCCGTCACTAGTCTCCCAGTTCCTGCTGCCAAAAAAATCCCCACAGCATGATGCTGCCACCACCATACTTCCTAGTTTCCTCTAAACATGACGCTTGGCATTCAGCCCAAAGAGTTCAGTCTTTGTTTCATCTGCCCAGAGAATTTTGTTTCTCAAGGTCTGATGGCACTTCAAGTGCCTTTGGAAAACTTTAGTCAGGCTGTCACTCTACAAGGCCTGATTCGTGAAGTGCTGCAGGCCTTCTGAAAAAAAAAAAAACACAAAAGGACAGCCTACAGTGTTGCTCTTCAGAGAGCTGACCATTGCTCTTCAGAGAGCAACACTGGAGCTCTGTCAGAGTGGCCATTGAGTTCTTGGTTACCTCCCTGACTAAAGCTGTTTGTCCAGCTCTAGGAAGTCCTGGTGGTTCCAAACATCTCCCATTTACAAATGATGGGAGCCACTGTGCTCAGAGTGCACTCAGAAGTTGTGCACCTGAAGTTTTATTGATATTGTTGCCTTTTGGTTTTTTTCACCTAAACTCTCTTTCTGTAAAAACAAAACAATAAGTAAAATAATACCCTAAATAGACCGAGGAAAGCCTTACCTATGCTAACAGGTTTTGTGGTTGTATCACTAAAAAAAATGACCATTACACTGTAGTTTCATCCACTGCTAATATGAAAGCTCTATGAGTGGCCTGTTTATCAAATACTGGCGCAAAGGTGAGGGAATGCGTGTTTGAACTTGCAAAGAGGCACTCTGTAAAGGTTGACCTTGGAAAATCCTATTAAAATATCCCTTCACATAGTGATTGTGAATAGAAAATCTGAGCAATGGCCTGTAGTTTATCACAGTCATTTTTTTTTCTAGAAGCTATGCTTACCTCATAGGACAAATACTGCAATTTATGTGTATTAATTCGACTCCCAGTCCTCCTTTGTTGAATAGTGTGCCTTCCTAATAGAAACATCTCCCCTGTTTCACTTTTTCCATTTGTTTCATTTTGTGCTTGACCTAGGGGTAGAAGGGTGAGCATGGGGACTTTCACTATTTGTCAGTCTGCAATTAATTCAAAATGTTCCTCTGGGGGAAGAGCCAGACATACCTAACTGCTATAATCATCTCCATGTTAGGCCCTGTGAGAGAATGTGGGGCATCATTAGCCACAGATTGATTGTAGCTTTGCTAGCAGTGGTATTAGATATCCTCTGCACAAGGAGTTTATTTGTATTTTGCTTCAAAAGAAACAACAGACACTAATTTATTTGGATCACTGAGTTTAGCATATAAGATATTTTTGGGCTTGTTAGCTAGTGGGAGGAAGCAGAGGGATCTTTGTCATAATAAAAGTTAAAGAGCATTTCTATATGACATTAGCTACAGTGAGAAAACAAAAAAGTAAGGAAAATCTTTCATGTGAAATAATCAAAACTTATGTTTTTATGTTTGATGAAGTTTTTATATCTTTTAAGATTTGTAATTAAGAAAGAATGAAGTTTTTTTTAACCCAGTATTTTTGTAATAAATAATGTGGATTTGAGATGCAAGATGATTTTGTAATGTACTTATTATAATTACTTGTCCAAAAGTTTGTCATATAAAAATTCACCGTAGATTTTCGAGAACTTTGAGTCTTTAAGATGTTTTCTTTCCTACAGCATTAGCTTTTTGGCTTTTTTACACTGATGCCTGAATTACATTGTGTTGCAGACACAGACACAGTCAGCTCGAGGCCCAACAGATGAGCAGTCATTCCTTTTATACTTCTTTGATGTCCGCTTGAAGTCTACCAGCTGGGGTGAATGTAGTTTGTCCATTGTAATGGCATAATTTAAATTCCCCATGGTGTAGTCTGCAAGGTTACAAATTTCAGGCAAACACTGGCATCCACACGGACCCTCTTATTCACCATCTGATGGAGATTTTCACTCGGGTCAAGCGGAGCTGAGTGGACTCTAGCGGACTCGTGGGTGCAGAAAGTATAATTCAGGCTTGAGGCAAATCACTATAAATAAAATATGACTTCACAACTTGCATATTTATTAATTTCTTATCCTCGGGCCTTGTGTGTTTCAGGATCTTGATTCTCGTGTTAGGCATGCTGTCAAGCATAGGAATACGTACAAAAAAAGTGATAATGCAGAGATACACACGTACAATGTCATGACCCTGAATATGTTACACTTTGTTCCATCTCACACTTGAACAGTTCAGAAGGTCTGATCTGAAATTTCAGCAGTATTGTGCAAGAGGCCAACTAAATATTGAATGAATAAGAGACACAAGTAAGATGTTTTAGCTGGATAAAGAGAGCAAGAGCATGAGGCGTAGGCAATGACTTGTCAATTACCCATTTAAGTCTGATACAGAGCAGAACCTATGACTTGCCTCAGGTGGTGTGAGGGATGTTATGTGATGAATACAAGAGCGTATCCACCACTGGAACTATATATATAGCTTTAAAGTCGAATTTGAGTGGGAGTTTTCTGAAAGTGCACAGAATTCTGACTCATCCCTACAAGGTTTCTTTTGTTTTACAATATACCGTTGTATACTACTAAACCCTTCCTATTAGCGGCTACAAAATTGGGTAATTCTTTAGTAATTTTGTCATTACCATATTCTAAAACGCTAGTTTGTTGTGATTCTTCTCTCCATTTATTGCTTTTTTAGACTTTTTATTCAGGGTCTTTTATATAAACTAAACATGGTTAAACATGAAAATAAAAAGTAATGAATGAAAGGACTGTAATATTACTGTGGTGCAGTCATGATTACAGACTTTTTGCTGTAGCTCTCTCCTCTTAAAGTAATTGCTTTGCTGCAGTCTTAACTTTATGGCTAACAACAGACCTGGCAGATTAAGTCACACATACAGGTATAGTTGAGCCTTTGCTACACTATTTGGCATAAAATAATTGTGTGACAGCTTTTCAATGATCAGCATTTTCACGGTAGTTTGTTTGGACGAGCTGTCCACAGCGAGCTTTCAGCACACGCTGAAAAATGACATCAATGGGGAAACTGCCTCAGCCAGCTAAAATTCAAACTGAAGCATTCAGCGAAAGAATCTGAGTAATTACAACTCTCACGTGACGGGACTGAAATGCCAGTGACCAACAACGATTTCACCAGCTAATTTCTTTACCTAGGAGGAGCGGCGTCGTGTGTGTGTCACTGTGCGACAACCTCCAGATGGTTTAAGCAGCCTACATCATTATGGTGGTTGAAAAGAAAATAAAACCCTGTCAAAGCCCGACTCTCCATCTGCAGGATCCGCGTCTTAATCATGCTTCTGGCACATTTTCGTTGCACGATATCCCTGACAATTCAGTGCAACCTGTTCTGCTCAGATGATTCAGCTTCACCTCCATTGGCACATTAGCTGCAGAATATGAATTAAGCTCATATCAGACATTCCAGACTGCCTGTGCACATTGTACAGTCATCATGATCAAGCTTCTTACTTGGCTTAAGACTCTGACAGCTAGGGATGGGTACCGGTATCCGGTGCCATGATGGCACCGGTTCTGACATAAACGGTAGTAACCAGACCGAAAAGCAGCGCACATTTCGGTGCTTTATTTCGGTGCTTTTTTTTCCTGAGATGTGATACACTTTGAATTCTAGCCAATCATTTTACGTTTCCGGGGATAGTAGGCGGGTCCAGGTACGTACGTTCTTTTAGAGCAGAGCTACAGATTAAAAATGCCCAAGGCGAAGCGGTCAAAAGTCTTGCTGTACTTCACAGCAAAAGATGCAAACTCAGCAGCCTGCAACAAGTGCTTTAAGGTGATACTGTGGAAAGGAGGTAACACCTGAAATCCGATGAAACACCTGGCAACGCATAGCGTTTTTTTTAAAAGCCGAAAAATGCGCCGTATTTGATAGCTTGCTGCGAGACCTCACACCGAGCGCATCTACTGCAGGTGTGGTGCCTGTTATCGGACGAAGAGTTAGCAACATCCCCCAAAAAGCTGAAGAGTAGAGTCCTGGCCCCTAGCCCTGCCAGTGTAGCAGAAATGATGAGGATGATGATGGCAGCAGCAGCTGTTCTTCTCTGCGTGAGTAGCTTAATGTTGTTCGTGTGTAATTTACATAGAGTAGGCTAACCACGTTATTACATTAATGTATCTAAGGTCAACTAGCAAACATCATCATAGCTACATGCGGCTGTCTTCTTGTTTGATGGCAGATGCTCCCTTCACCCTGGCCAAAAAGGCTAAAATGACCAAATAAAAAGTGGGAAACAGCTAAACATGAGAAGTTTTTGGACAAAGTTTTTGTTTTTTCCATTGTTTAAGCACTGCTTCCAGCCAAGAGTGATACCATATATGCCCTATAGCTGCAGAAAAGGCTAACATTGTTATCTTTTTACAAAAAAAACAGCTGAACATGAGAGGTTTTTGGACCAATTTTGTGTTCTCCATTCTTTAAGCACCGGTTTGGGCACCGTTTAAGCACCGGCACCGTTTCAAAAGTACCGGTTTGGCACCGGTATCAGATAAAACCTAAACGATGCCCATCCCTACTGACAGCTCACGTCTTAATTTATCTTAAAACTTATTAACATTTTTATTAATTCTTTTTTTTATCTAAAGACCACTAGCAGTGTCCAAATTGCTTCTCTGCCTTTTTTAGACTTGAAAACATTATGGAATTTTAGCATGTGAGATATTATTATGCCAGACAAAACAACAGCGATAGATGGACATTGTCTAATTTGATAAAGGTTAATTGGGTCAGAAAATAGCTTTAAAATAATGAACAGCCACATTTCTAACTGCTGGCCTCAAGTATGCATCAATTAATTTGTTGCTGTTTGAGGGTGTTCACCCCCCCCACCGCCTTCCTCACCTACAGTACCCGTCATCTTCCCCGCACCCCACCTCCTGTTGTTAGCACTCATTTCTGTGCAAGGGCAGAAAATCTTTATTGAAGCTTGCAGGGTTTGTGAGCATTCTTTGATTAATTATCACTTGCGTGACAACATGTGTTTGCCTTTGGATGTCAGCGATATGCCTGCACTGAGCACATGACAAAGGTAAACTAGAGGAATGAAGAAGGTACACAGCTTTGACATGTCTGCCTTTTGCTACTTCGACGGCTTGTTTTGGACGTGGCTGTCATGTGTGGTGAATGAAAATGTAGGGAAGAAACAGTAAAACAAAGGGTTACTCATATGCTCACAGAGAACTTACACACACCCACTCACACCCTGCAAATGTTAATGATGTCAAAGATGTTGATGTATCAGCAAGTGCATGCTGCAAACAGTGCTGAAATGAAAGCTTAGGGAGATTTGTTTTTGCTCAAATGCAATTAGGCTTTCTTTTCCTGAACTATTGGTTCTTTTATTAGGCAACTTATTTAAGAAACACGACGCAAAACTGCTACATAGGGTGAAATGTAAAGCAATAACAGCAACAACAGGAAATAAGTTCAACATGATCAGTAACTGATATTTTCAGAGATTCAGTGTGAATTAAACTTTGCAAGGATGTCAATATTACATGGAAATACATATCCTTAAATCTAAGACAGAAAGCATAGGGAAAAACAAATCCCTCTTGGTACTCTTGATAGTGATCTTTTTCTTTTTGTACATTAAAGGTGCTGTTAACAACTAATTCAATTTACTTTTAAAAGCCAAAATGTAGCAAACACAGGGCAGAAGTTGTAGCCCAGAGCTAACACACTCACTAAGAATTGAAGTGAACACAGCTTTCAAGAATGTCTCGTTTTCAACAAAAGTTAAGTCTGCCGTATCTGCCGTAAGTTTGCTTCTTTACCCACCCACAAAGAATAGATCTGTTTAGTTGTGTCTTACATAGCCCCGTCTAATTGTGCAATGACTTCATAAGCTGTGTGAGGCTGAAGGCAAAGTGTGGATTTTTTATTTTCATTTTATAGTTAAACATCCTGGAAATTTTATGTCTTTCAGTTAGATTTCATCTCAGACTTTAGATATATTTGAATAAATTCTGTCTGTAATGAGAGGAAAGGAGACTGATAGAAACCAAGAAGAGATGAGTAGTTTGTGTAAGATTGAAACATAACTATACAACTGGTAATATTTATTCTTCCATAACAGATTTATGAACATATGACAAGTTGGTTTTGTTTTGGGTTTTGGGTTTTTCTGTAGCTTTCTTAACTTTTAGTTTCCTTCTCAGCAAATATGAATTTCCTTTTTTTTTTTCAAACCATCATTAGGAGCAGTGAAACACACAATAAACACCAGAATAATACAAAAAAAATGCTGGCTGGAAAATGCTTGTATATCTATAAAATATATAGAGCTTGTTAGATTAGATTTAATTGGTCAGTCTGGCTACTACTATAGAAATATAGCCATGATGAAAAGAAAGTACACCCTCTCTCAAATCTAAACTTTTATGTATCTTTTTAAATAGAAGCGTCTTTTAGTGTTTTTCCCAAGTTTTCTAATATTACCTTTAATGTTTAACATGTTAACTTAGGTCTGGAGTATCTGAGATGTCGCTCTTGGGTTATTTTGCAGTCTGACCATGTGGCGAATTTCCTGGGAAGTCCAGTTCTGGGAAAATTGGCAGATGTCTTTGCGTAATCTTTGTGAATAATCTTGTGAATAGTTGTCTCTCTCTGTTGACCCTGTGATGGACTGGCGATCTGTCTAGAGTATACCCTGCCTCTTGTGCTGGGATAGCCTCCAGCACTCCTTGCCCCATGACACTGAATTGGATTAGTGGAAGAAGATGGATCAATAATTTATGTTTAACTTGAATAAGTAGAGTTTGTTTTTCATTTTTTTTCTGGATAATTGAAAAGAGAGAAAGTGCCCCAATGCCCACCATTAACCAGCCAGACTTCTTAATGCTGCACTGGCATTTCCTGGACACCAGAAATAACTGCTCTCACTTTGTTACTCTGTCCTCATTAAAAAGAAAGGTGCCAAGCATGGAGCTTAACCACAGCCCTTAGAAGAGCTTATTAAATTTACAGTCCTTTCATCACTTTATTAGTGTTTCATGGTTTACAACAAATATCATTAAGTTTAGGATATTATCTGTCATTTCTCTACTGACTGTACCGACACTCAGTTCATCATTGGTTTTGCATTTTTGTATTCAGTATATAACACACAGTGTGCAGATTTAGATGGGGAACAGAAAGGACCTTAGAACAGTTTAATAGCTTGATCCCATTTCTTCCTATAGTATCCTACAGTAAAGTATTTTCTATTATCGCTATAGACAAAATGCTGCGTGTGTGAATCTGCTGAAGAAAAGTCTGGACAGGATTTAGACACTTGTTACCCTCAAGAGTGAAGCTTGCCCAGGCTTAAAAACTGTCTCTAGAATCCAAAAGTCAGCTGGCAGTGGTGAAATTTTCAATTTAACATCAGAGCACCCTTCTGAAAACGAAAGAAAAAACTCTTGCTACAGCAGAACTTTGTTGTACCAAGACTCCTTCCAAGCTTTGCCTTAGTCTGCTTGTGCAGCTATCCAGGAGGTTCAAGTCTGATAAAGGACTGCATGTAATTCATAGAGCCATGTCTGAGAAGCTTGTCAGGACAGGTAGCTGAAAAGACGAGCTCACAGCTGGTTGATGTAATCCTCAGTAGCTGGCTTTCATGTTCTGGAAAGGTGGAGCTATTCAGCTAATCTTTTCTTTGCTACCAGTCACTGGCAATTCTGTGCAACACGTATGTTTGACTGAGCACACAGATTACTTTGGTTAACATCCAGAGAAGGTTCCAGCCATTGTATCCTCCCTCCATTTTTCACTCTGATAATTTCCATCTTTTGTCGAGATTATTCCAGAATTGCAAAATTCACTTTCTAAATCCTGTGAGCAGTTGTCCTCTTATGCTTGTACATACTCTCACATATATATTCTAAGAATCAAATCAAAAGATTTATATTACGTGAAAGGAAGAAGACTGCTTAGCCTGTCATTTTACACCTGCGTAAGGCACCTTTATATGTGCCGGCGGCTCCGTACGGTAGTGAGAGAGAGCTGTTGTCACAACTTTGAGCGTCAGCACCCACAAATGATGCAACATGACATCAGTGGATTGCATGTAGCAGTCAGACTTACTGAGCTGTCAGTCTGTGACATGTTTTATCAAAGCATACCAGAAGAAAGAGAAAGATGTAATGCTGGAGAGTCCAGCTCCGTCTGCACTGCGCTCTCTTCCCGTTGTTAAGGAGACAGCAACGTATTGGAAGATTTGTGAACAAAGCTGACAACTGAGGCAAAAATGGACAAATTTCAGTGAAAGGACTCAGCTAGAAGTTTTATTGTTTTTTCTTTTAACACGACAAATGGGTCGAAGAAAGAATGAAAATTTGTATAACATAGATTGTCCTGACGTTTACAGCCTGGCTTACCTGCATTAGGAAATAAACTGATGCGTACAAGGCTTTGTTGGTACCAAGGGAAGGCAAAACCATCAGAGTGACCGTCATCTCCCTCAGGGCTAACTCAACCTATATAGTACAGTCGGATTTTTGTCTAACAGATGGCAACACAGCTGTGTAAGCATGTTTATGTGATGGTTACCCTTGTACAACAAATTTCCACTTACAAAATAGACCTTGTTTTTGACAAACTTTTTGTCCTTGTGTGTTTTTGTTCCCCTAATTCAAGCGTGTCCTCATTACTAGGGTTTGGGATGCTGTCTTTATATCAAAGCCTCTGGCATCTGAGAGAGAGGCACAATGTCTTCTTTGCATTGTTGGGCTGATGCACTCCTTACACCAATGGTTAGAATGGTCTCGTTCACAGTGGGTCACAAAAAGATGCTTGGTCATTGTCATAGTTATGGGGTTTTAATTCTGTTACATACGTTCGTATTATACAATTATTGTTCTCCATGTCTTATCTTCACAATCTTTTACCATCAACTTACTTGATCATCTTTGTGTTTTGTACTAAGCAGTTAAGGGTTTCCACCATTATGTCATTTTCTCCTTTCAAACTAGTATTCTTTGTGTTTTCCCAGTTTCTACATTTTTGTTGTGTATTTTTGTTATTTTGTGCATCTTATCGTTTGTTTTTTTTTTGTCTGTTTTTTGGACCTTATTTTGGATATTTAGCTTGTTGGATTAAAAGTATGGTGTTTGGATTTACCGTATTTCCCGGACTACAAAGCGCACCTGAATATTAGCCGCACAAGCTAAAATCAGGGGAAAATCCTGTTTTGTACATACATTAGCCGCACCTGACTAAAAGCCGCAGGTGTTTCAATGTTGACTTATCATATGTAAGAGAATATGCACCAAGGGAATTGTCAGGAAAGAGATGGCTGTTTGGAGACACACCCCTTTTATTAATATTTTGAAAAACAAGTTATGGGTACATATTTGCATAACTTTTTAGGTATATGTACAAGTAGTGGTAATTACAAGTACAAAACATGTACTGTGCTTCATAAATGAGTAACAAATGTAGCACATAACAATAACCTACAGCACACCAGAAAAATAGATTCGGACTACCTTTTAGGCTCAGGTGCAGTGACACGGCTTTAACAAGAAGAAAAGTCAGTCATTCACCACCATCTTCCTGCACACTAAAACCACCAAAGTCCTCTTCTCCAGTGTCGGATACGAACAGGCTCAGGATGGCTACGTCCTCCACTCTCCGCTTCTCTCCTTCGTTGTCACTTTCAAAACCAAACAAATCCTCGTTGTCAGTGTCAGAGTCGAACACCTTCAGAAGGGCCGTGGTGGTGTCTTCCTCTCCATCATGCAGCAGTCCAGCCCTTCGAAATCCGTTGGTGATCGTGGATGTTTTCACACTTTTCCACGCTGTCAGATTCCACCGGTGGAGTTGAGCATAACTTGCTTTTCGCAAGTTTATTGCCGCTCGTCATCCAGGCCTCCCGCTGAAATTTGTTTTTCGTGCTACTTGTATGGCACTATGTTGCCTGGCGGATGGACATGTGACCAACATACCACTCTTGAACCCCGATACTGTGTGTCTGATCACATGCCCTTCCGCCAGGCAACGTAGTGCCGTACAACAGCGGAACAAATAAAACAAATCGTCTTACGATATGACAAAAACAGCGGACAATCCATAGAAAAGCCGCACCTGACTAAAAGTTGCAGGGTTCAAATCTTGTGCAAAAAGTAGCGGCTTATAGCCCGACAATTACGGTAGTCTTCTGATTCAAGTGTCTTCTGTTTGCGTCTTTAAAACCATTGAATTAAAGCATCACATCAACTTGTTGTGAGTGGCTGTACTTACTCAGTTTATAATGTATGAAATGTTTGGGGTCACCTGAATAATACTTTATCTTCAATCTAGTTCAAACTGACTGAAAGCCATCAGCACAGCTGTCCAATAAATGCCTTTTAGCAGTCAATAAGATTTCTTTCTGGTTTGTTTCTGACAGAAAATCATTTCCAATAATACATGTTCTCTTTCAGCAAATGAACAAAACAAGAAAAAAAAACATTAATTACTGTAACCTGGCATTTCTCCACATTACTGTGTGGAACATTTACCGATAAAATACAAGAACAAGAAGTTTGAAAACTGCATTTGCACATAGATTTATAAATTCATTTATGAAACTAAATTCAAGGAGCTCAAGCAGAAGCTCCTAATGGTGCAATAATATTCCATATTACGTGCCTCAGGAAAAAATAATTGCTTTTATTGCTCATGAATTCTGTTTAAATGTAACATATGGGTGGCATTTTTACATAAAGTGGATAAAGAGTCTCATACAAAGACAGCAACCAAAACGAAAGATTTGAAAAGGTGAATATTTCCCAGAGCTAAAAGATCTCTGAACTTTTGATGCAATCACAGACGTATAATATTAGTATATTACAAAAATACTACAATGAAATATGTCTATAAAATATCTAACAAAGTAGATGAACACTTTGTGTCTATTTGTTCGACTTCTATTGTTGTGTCGTAAATTGAATTAATTTCACAGAAGCTTATCTGTAAGATCAATGAGGAACATCTGTAGTCACTCATCTGTCTGCTTCTCAGGTGTTGGCACCTAATCTAAGTTTTACATAACTTCCACTTTCCCACACTGTCAAGCTGATTGTGACATCACTGGTCTAGTCCAATCGGCTTTCTGCCAGCCAATCAGCCTTCACTCCGCGTACTTTAAATCTCACTGTGCGTCTGTCTTGCAGTTCCCTTCCTCCAACCAACCCTCTCCCCGATCACCACCTCGAATAACTCGGGCTCTATTCAAGACTCCATCTTCTTCTCTACCACCAGCATCTAGACTCTAGGGGGTCCTGCCCCAATCCCTATCCTAGCTGGGATTCTGTTCTGCTGTGCTGGGCCATCGAGGTCTAACCAAATACCTCAAATTGAATTCTGTACATAAATAAACCATGCTTCTAATGATCTCTTCTTATTGAACTATATGTCAGCGTCATTAATGTACTGTGGAACTGTATAGAACATATCCTTGTTGGTATGTCTGTTATTTTGTCCCTTACAGTAAATTTTAGATGGTGGTGCAGGTTTGGTAAAGGTCATGAGTAAATAGATATGGGCCTCAAACATGGTCCACGGTTTATACTGTACGCCTTTGTGAGTGAACCTCTTCTCTTCCTGAAAGGTCACCTCTGAATCTCTTCTGCCTGCACTTCTCTGCCCAGTAACCGTAATACACGTTGAATATATGTGGATAATACTAGGAATCTTTCTGAGATTATATCTAATACATATGAATTTCTGCAGAATTTCTATATTTTTTGATAATATTTAACCACCAAAATTGTACCCTTCAAGTGAAAAACTGCCCATGAAAAACGATACATAAAATATAAAGGAAGATTCTTTGAGGTTATAGGACTTTTCAGCTGCTGTTTCTAGATGGTGTCTATTAAAATGAGTCCATGAGACAACCTGTCTGTCATCACTGACAGCTCTCACCATGAGGCCTTTTGGGGATCAGCTTCAGAGCGCTGAGAGGATCAGAACAGTAGGCATCCAGCCTGCAAGTACTTGGCTAAAAGAAAAACCTTTTGCACAGAGTTTCGCAGTTTTAAAGAGTGCTGGTTTTAAATTGTTACATTAGGATTCAGACAGTGAAACCTCAGAAAAGTCTGTAGCATAAATATTAACACCATATTGTAGCTTTTTTCTACGACACTAAAAATTAAGAAAAGGACTTTAGCCGTGTGAACTGAAAAATGAGAAATCTCTCTTTCTCTCTCTCTCTTTCTCATATATCTATAACATGTTGCTTTTTTATTTCTAAGAATTTTGTGTTGTATTTCTTCTTGGTATTAAAAGATTTATAGTACCATTTGGCCTCATCAAAACTGTGGATCATAATTTTGGTAGTTCCACTGGGGGTTTTTTTTGTTTTTTTTGCTTTGTTTTTTTAATCAACTTCTTTGGTGAAAGTGATTATTGCAAAAAAAAAAAAAAAAACATAACAAAAAAAACAACACTCTGCATGAGCGTTCTAAGCATTTCACTGTGACACACAACCCAAATGAGGAAGCATTTGTGATATGATTACAGATTGATTTTGTAAATTGGAAAAAATAGTCATATATTCCTTCTTCTAAGTTATTGAAAAGCCTACACCTGAAGAGATGTTGCAAGGTAGTCAAACATAAGTCACAATGCTGCAACTAGCACCTCACACATACATAATAATGAATATCTGAATTGACGTAGTTAATGTAAAACAAATTACAACCATGCTTCCATGGTTCTAGAGAGAACCATGCAGACTGCAAGGCAGAGTTTCCCATTAATCAAAATTGCTCATGTAAAAAAAAAGGGATGATTGAAATTGATTTTTAGGTTTTGAGTGTATTAGGAATTAATGATACAAATATCTGGGGGAATTAAAAGCTCGCTGTATGAAGTCAAGTGTGGCCATCCATTTGGAGGAGTCAGCCAGGTGTGAGGACTGTTAACGTACAGAGGCGGGCTGACTTTTTCCATGTCTAACACATGTGGTTTGTGTAATATTCTTTCCAAATTTCTGACTACAATGGTGCAGACACAATGGAAAAAAGGAAACAAATAAGAAAAAAATCATAAATAGCACACAGCTTAAAAAAAAATGTAGTAAATGAGGAGTAGTTCGTGTAACTTTTGCATTTTGTCTTAACAAAATTGTGTAACATCCCAAGAAAGAACACATTGTTTGTTGTGGAAACTAGTTCAGGTACCCTACACTTGAACTAGTTTCCACTGCATGTATGTCGGTATCTGTAATGACAGCTTATAAGCATGTGCGTCATTAAAAATAGCTTCTTAGCACAGTTTAATCCTGAGCTTCATTCAGACAATCCTCGTGTGATTTCTCACACCTTCTTTGCATTGCAAAGTACATGCATATGAAGGTTATAATAGAGAATATTCATGTAAAACAGTCTCAAGTATAAATATCATACCTGCTCATTAAACAAGCGCTTTTGGACCATATGGTCCAAAGACTATACTGGCATTCTGTCAGAACTGGATTTCTGCCTCCCAACCCTGTACACAATCCATGATCACACAGGCTCATTAAGTTACATGCAACTGAATATGTATAACGTTAGTTTTGATCATAAAGCTTATCTTTTGTTTTGCTTTTCTTTTTTTCAGGTCCTCGTTGCATAAGCTAACATGGACAAAGTGGTCATCAGTCTCCTGTTCCTGGGAACCGCAGTTACGATGGTCCATGCATGTCCCAAATACTGTGTCTGCCAGAACTTGTCAGAGTCCTTGGGGACTTTATGCCCCTCCAAAGGTCTGCTCTTTGTTCCACCAGACATTGACCGGCGAACTGTGGAGCTCCGGCTGGGTGGCAACTTCATCCTAAAGATCTCCACCCTGGACTTTGCCAATATGACAGGCCTGGTGGATCTCACGTTGTCCCGGAACACCATCAGCGACATCCAGCCTTTCTCATTTATTGACCTGGAGACATTAAGATCGTTACACCTGGATAGTAACCGGTTGACTGAACTGGGACCAGATGACCTCCGAGGACTGGTTAACCTGCAACACCTGATCCTCAACAACAATCAACTGAGCCGTATCTCTAAAGTAGCCTTTGATGACTTGTTACTGACACTGGAGGATCTTGATCTGTCATATAACAACTTGCGCACTGTGCCTTGGGAGGCCATCCGAAAGATGGTTAACCTCCATCAAATGAGTCTGGACCATAACCTCATCTCCTTCATTGCTGAGGGGACCTTTACAGATCTCGACAAACTGGCACGCTTGGACCTCACCTCTAATCGTCTTCAGAAGCTCCCTCCAGATCCTATCTTTGCACGCTCCCAGAGCAATGTGGTGATGAGCACACCATATGCACCAATGCTCTCACTAAGCTTTGGTGGAAACCCTTTGCACTGCAATTGTGAAGTGCTTTGGCTTCGGAGACTGGAACGGGAGGACGATATGGAAACCTGTGCTTCTCCTGCCAGTCTAAAGGGACGCTACTTTTGGTCTGTTCGTGAGGAGGAATTTGTGTGTGAGCCTCCTCTGATCACACAACATACACACAAATTGCTCGTGCTCGAGGGACAGACAGCTAGCTTGCGCTGCAAAGCTGTTGGCGATCCAATGCCAACTGTGCATTGGGTTGCTCCTGATGACCGTTTGATTAGCAACTCCTCCAGAGCAACTGTATATGAAAATGGGACTCTGGATATAACAGTCACCACATCTAAGGACTACGGTACATTCACCTGCATTGCTGCTAATGCTGCAGGAGAATCTACAGCGTCCATTGAACTATCAATCATTCAACTCCCCCATCTGAGTAATGGTACAAACCGTACCACCCAGAACAAGTCAGGCCTGTCAGACATAACAAGCTCTACTAAGATCAGTAAAGGGGAGCCTAAACCTCTTCCAGAGAAGGTGGTGTCTGTATCAGAAGTGACCGCTGTTTCTGCTCTGGTCAAGTGGAGTGTTAGCAAAGCAACTCCAAAGGTCAAAATGTATCAGCTTCAGTACAATTGTTCTGAAGATGAAGTCCTCATTTACAGGTAAGAGTCATTACTGAAACTTGATTACATCTAAGTATGGGCTAATAACTCTCTCTTCAAAGTGGCACACTGAGTCTTGAGTGTAATCTTTAGCTTTAGAATACATACAGTTGGGTTTCTTCTCTCAGCTGTTAATTGTTTGGTGGGTGAGTACTTGAGACAGTCAATTCCTTTGAAGTGTTACTTGAAGATCAACATTCATTTTTCTTAATCCTCCTTGAGATTTTTTTCTTTAAATTGAGAATTGACGGGTTGCTGTGTTCACATTTTTAAGTAAAAAGTGCAATCCAAAGTGAAATCCTTGCCCTGAACCATTAATTAGAAATCCAAGAAGAAAAAGGATTATAGACCCTCATTTCAATGTATCCTTCTTAAGCTGCTCAAGTCCATAAAGTGTGAGCTTGGAGACTGTTACTGAAGATCTTTGGGCTCTGTGAAATCAATTTCCTATGTCAAATGAGACAGTGAGAGCGGCAACATTTAGCAAAGATAACTGTTTGGAAATACAAAAATACAGCCATGCTGTTTAATATTAAATTGATGCATTTAGGTACATTAACCTCCTAAGACCCCAACTCTTTCATGGCATGCATTTTTAATTTGTCTTTGCTATTTGGGCTGATTGGGACCTGATGAATGTAAAACCAAAGAATTATCTTTTTACCTGATGTAGTTTCTGAGAAGAGGATATCAGGCCCTCGTAGAGCTAAATTTCGTATTGTGGTCTAGACTCTAGACAACCCAATATGTGATGTCCACATATGTGGACGCCAGGTCCTAGGAGGTTAAAGGATGAGTAACAACAATCAGATTTATTCATGCAGTGTGAGTCCCAATTTATAGGACAACTTGGCCTTTTTTGAAGAGAGGGGAAGACATGCACCAAAGGCCCCAGGTCAGACTCTAACCTGGGCCTAGTGCTCTCCGGCCATACGGCATATGGTTGTCTGCTCACTCACTGATCTAACCCGACCTCCTACAACTTTTTTTTGCCACATAATGTGTTTTGTTTCCTCAAACTAATGTTAACTTATCTAAAGAAACTCACTGAATGATCATTGAATGACTAGTATGCTGAAGTTTATACATTACCACATTATGGTCTGTTTTAGGCAGGAAATTGAGCATTTTCATTTCATGCGTACTAGTACTGATAACTGAGGCTTACTTTCTCTATCAAACACCATATCTGATCACCAATACCGGATCTAATGAAATAATAAGACAATCCAAACGGCTGGGTATTAGCTAGGATTCTAAGAATAGAACTGTGCACAGCAGTTGTGAAAGATATCACTCTGCCCAAATGCTTTTAATGCAACTTGCCATCACTGTAAATTCAATAATAAGCTGTTTATCTGATATCCTTGCTTTCATACTTAGTGCCAGCTTTTCATGCCAGAAAAAGGGAACAACATGAATTTTGAGATTTTTTTTTCATCCCAGTGACAGAAACAGTGGATGACTCATCTCTGTTCTAGTAAACGGCCTTATGAATTTTCTCTAATTTGTACAAAACTGCAACTCTAAAGCTAATGTAAGGTTTGTAAAATGTATTTTCCTTTTTCATTCAGTGATTCGCAGCAGCAAAATTGTTTCCCTGAAAAGAGATTATTTAAATTGCATTCTTGATGTTGTCAGTCAAGACTCGCCCCATATAACAAAACATGTACATTTATTTGTTTGAATGCTAGTTTGAGATATTAAAACCATGCAAGTTCTTAAATGCAGATTTAAGGATGAATTTCTTAGTTTAACTTCACTTTAGTGCACAGCTGGTAGCCATTAATTTAAGTGTTGAGCACTGACTTTGCTTACCATGTGATTTGATGCTTTATTCTTTAATGCAATCCTCAGTATGTAGTTTATATACAGAAGAAAAAATGGCCTAAAGCAATTCATTTATCTGCACACCAGAATACACATTATAAACTGGAAGGAAAAGATAATGTGAAAAGACAGGACAACTACTGTTTCTGAATTAATACTGATATCCTTTCATAGCATGCACATGTGCACCCCTAGCTGGCCGATGTAGTTTCCCACTGTCTGCACTGAAACAATGGCATGATTAAAAATCAATCACAGCCATGTGGAGCAGAGGAGGGATTGCATGAGTCCACTGGAACATGCGAGGAAGCACAGCTTCTTCCTGGTTGTGGGAGAAAGAGGCAATTAAGGATGAATAATGAACTGTAGTCCTGCTGGTGTCTGGGCTCTTTGGTGGAGGCACTTCAGAGGGATCAAAGCTTTCAACACATATGCTATAGGAAAACAGCAAGCAACAATGGATGAATGACTGAGGAATCTATTTATACATGCCCTTATGGGTATGTTGGAGTCTCAACCTTTTTTACCCCAGTGTTTTCCAGTTTCACATCAATTAATTATTTGTTGCATTGTACATGTAATTACAGAATTGTGTTGGCATATGGGGCAGCACGGTGGCACGGTGGTTAGCGCTGTTGCCGCACAGCAAGAAGGTCCTGAGTTCAATTCTAACATCAGGCCGGGGTCTTTCTGTGTGGAGTCTGCATGTTCTCCCCATGTTTGCGTGGGTTCCCTCCGGGTACTCCGGCTTCCTCCCACCGTCCAAAGACATGCAGCTTGTGGGGATAGGTTAATTGGATAATCTAAATTACCACTAGGAGTGAATGTGAGTGCGAATGGTTGTCTGTCTCTGTGTGTTGGCCCTGCGACAGACTGGCGACCTGTCCAGGGTGTACCCCGCCTCTCGCCCTATAACAGCTGGGATAGGCTCCAGCGCCCCCCGCAACCCTGAAAAGGATAAGCGGAAGCGAATGGATGGATGGGTGGATGGTGTTGGCATATGATACATTTTCAAATCTAAAGTTGAAATACATTATGTTTTATACACCCCTCAAAAATGGCTTGGATTCGAACGTTTGTTGAGGCTTCTCTAACCATGATGTTAAAGCAAGATTGAAGACCAGTTATATTCATCTATTGTCTTTTTTGGCAGAAGATCAATGGCCAACTTCCATTCTATTTAATTCTGTTTAATTCAGTTCAGTTTCCAAATCACAACAAGTCACTTCAAGGTGCAACCTGTTCCTTATGGTACTGCTCCTGTCTTAGATTTTTAAAAATCTAATGGTCTAGGGCACGGTAGCTGAAAGTGGTCGTGAAATTACACGTAAAGTATCCGAAACACAGAAATAGTGTTTTCTAAACTGTGCATGTCCACTAATGTTATATCGGCATTACCAAAGATTTATTAATTTAGCATCAAAACAGCATTTTAAATCCAACTACTTTGATGTTTTGGATTCGATAGCAGCATGTGCGACCTGTCAAGCACAGCAAATTACAATTGTCTTGCTTCTTTGTAGGGTAACACTTAAAAAACTTTACTGCATTCAGTTGGAAAGTCATGCGCAGGGTTTTAAATTACATGTTTTGACACATGGAGAAAGAAGATTTACTAATTAAATGTCTCTGAGATCAAATATCCAGATGAATGAGTGGATAAAAGCTGTTGCTGTCTATGCAACAACATACAGGTTTTGAAAACACCCTTTTCATTGGCAAAGCTCTTGGGCAATTAACATACTGCAGATTTGAGTTTCAGTTTGACTCAAAAAGCACTAAAGCTTAATTAAGCAGTCATATTAAAACATCAGAAATAATAACAAATTGACTTGAAACAACTTAATGAGTGTTTAATGGATTGTACAAGATATTACATTTAGCCAAAACAATATTTAAAAATTGGCCAATCACTATTTATCTCATTACTTTTTGCTTGCATGCATATCAAATGGTATATACCGGGAGCAATGAAGTCATCTTTTTGAATTACTTTGTGTATATAAATAACTACTTAGCATGGTTAATTGTGTACCATTTCCTTGATATGTCAAAGCATAAGATATTAATTCAAACTACTTTCAACATTTTGGTACTATGGCCTTGTTTTGAATCCCTATGGCAAGAAGTCTGTATTTTTAAACCGTCTCTCTGTTTCTGTTTTCAGAATGATTCCCATGACTAACAGGGCCTTTGTACTCACTAATCTGGTCCCAGGGATGCAGTATGACCTGTGTGTCTTGGCCATTTGGGATGATACTGCTACAACTCTCACTGCCACCAATATTGTAGGCTGTGTCCAATTTGTCACCACTGAGGATTACCCACAGTGTCAGTCTATTCACAGTGGCTTCATGGGTGGCACTATGATCCTGGTCATCGGTGGCATCATCGTGGCCACACTGCTGGTTTTCATCATTATCCTCATGGTTCGCTATAAGGTGACGAGTGGGATCCAGACTAATAAACTGCCCACTGTGAGTAACACATACTCACAGACGAACGGAGGAATGAACAGGTTCAACGGTGCCCCACCACAGGTCAAATCTACAGTGGTGGTCATGCGCGAGGAAATGGTAGAGTTCAAGTGTGGATCGCTCCAGAGCAGTCTCTCTTCGTCCTCCTCCTCTTCTAACTCGTTAGACAGCCAAACAGCAAGAGGGGCTGGTGACCGCTACAGCATGCAAAGCAGTGAGTGCACCACCCTGCCGAGCAACAAGTTCAGGAGGCACGGCCCCAAAGCACGCCCAAACTTGGACCACCTTTTAGGGGCCTTCACTTCACTGGAGCTGCGAGGGGCAGGGAGAGACGGCGCAGGGACTTCTGGACCCTCCACCAGTTCCAATGCTATGGCAGTGGCTGTGGTACCACCGTCTGATAAAGAACCATTGCTTGGAAGGGCAGAGTCCACAACCATGCTGGGACGCATCCTAGGGCTCCCCCAGGAGGGTAAGCCAAAGCGGAGCCATTCGTTTGACATGGGTCACGTAGGGGCCACACAGAGTCGCAGCAGCTACCCACGCAGGATCAGTAATATCTGGACTAAACGCAGTCTGTCTGTTAATGGCATGCTGCTGCAGTATGATGACAGTGAGGATGAGAAGCCCAGTTTTGAGAGCTCCGAGTGGGTAATGGAGAGCACGGTTTGAAGACCATAGAGACCACATGTGAGATTCATGACCAAACAATAAATCTATATGAGAATAAAAGAAACACGAGTGAAAAGTGAAGGATATCCCAAAGGGAAACTATCTTCTGCATGAAGCTAACCCAAGTGATAATATAAGACACTCAAATCAATAGATTCCTGGTCATGATCTCATCTCTGACAGTGTCAAACTGTATTTGAAAAATGTCCCCATTTTAAAACAACTGCAGAAATGGCCCACAAGGAATATTTCCCAAACCACAGGGTACATGAGATTATCCCTGAGGGGAGAAAAGGGAAAGAAAGACAAGAAATTCTAAGTGGATTTACTGTGTCTTTATTAAAACAACTGAATACCAAGAGGATTTGCCTCGATTGTGGTGAAGTGGATCACAATGTCATGGACCCTCAGCATGAAATGGGACTACTGCAACAGTAGAGAGACCAGAGGAGCTAGTAGAAAATTAAAACAAAGTCATTTTTATTTTCAGTCATTTTTTCTATCATTTTTACTATTTATTATTTGAGGCAATTCATCAGCAGAAGCACATCTCGGTACTGAGGTTGTAGCTGTTGGTCACAAACAATTAGACCCTCTCACACATACACATATGTAGAGGCTACCATCTCTCATACAGCCATTGCAAACACTTTCAAATTGATAACATGATTAATTTTCAGTAACAATATGGTCCTATGTTCTAGATACCATAACAATGAACCACAGCAAGCCAGTCTTGTATTTGTACCTCAGGTTATGTATCGTACGTTGTTATTTTAAAGCAAGTAGGACTACAGCTAAGATGGAACACAAACAGCTCCACACACAAAGTTCTTTGCTCGATTGTAAAGCTGTCAAAAAACTATTTGTTGCCATCCAGTCAAAATCCAGTGTGTTTCCAGCTCAGGTTAAATCCTGCTCTAACAAAATGTCAGTTTGATTGCTTTGATAACTCTCCCCATAGGTTAGCCCTGGTGACAATGGTCCCTGCAGGCAAAAGGCCCATTGATGTAAACAGAGTGTTCGCCTCAGGGTACGGTTTCAGATGTTATCAAGATATATTATAGTCACTGGACGTGGATGGTGTTTGAAATCCATCAAGCCCACTTAATCATTTGCCCAGAGCAGAATCTATCGTCAGGCTGTTATTCTCATGAGGTAACACAAACAAGAGAGTATGGCAATTACTCATTTAGCCAGGTTAAATGGAGGAATTTGTCATTTGATAAAGGTCATCGTGCTGCTTAGAAGAAAGGAAAAAAGGGGAACGATAACTCATTAAAAGGGCCAAACATTTCACCAAATTACATGATACAGAACCTTTGTTGGATGTGTTATTTCATTTGATCCATCAGAGAGCCCATTTATCTTTCATTCTCTTTCATACAGGGCTGTACATTGCAGTAAAATACTTTGAATTAGACTCTACTCAGATTACTGCTGATCAAAACTGCAACATCTCTGCATTTTAACGCCTTTCTCGGTATTCTGTGGATCTCTGCTGCATTTTAACATGTGGGATGGTCATCGGTTTTCGTTTCTTCCCTACAGTAGGTGTACCGTTCTGTATATTGGCATTCTTTTTGTACAATAACTGGGTGAGAATGTAAATGGGGATGGGGGAAGGGGGCAATCGTGCAGTAGTACTTTTATTTTTATGTGAAGCAAACAGTGAGAAGGTGCTTTACTGTGACGTACCAACTTGATCATTGTTAGTTGGCTTACTGAAATGGGATTTTATGTGATACTGCAAGGGGGAAGTGGAGGACTGGCTTTTGTTAAAGGGTCAAGTCACTCAAATGACTAAAATACTTATTTTCCAACTTATCTCAAGTGGTATTCCTGCATGTACACTGTAGACAATCTTGGTTTTATTTGCTCATGGTTTCAGAGAGCTTTCTGCAAAATTTCTGCCTTACAACGGTGTTGGAAAATGCAGACCAATATACATATAGTTTAACAATGTGTCTCTAGTACAGTCCCTTCTATAGATCTGTTACATCTGTTACAAAAATGATAAGGACCCTGTTTACCTAAAGCTTTAATCGTTGTTTAACCCAATATCACCACAAAACGTGCAATAGACACGCCAGTCCACCATGTCCGTCTCACTCTTTGCCTCTCTGAAGCGTGAAAAGGACACGCATGTCGAAGTTCCAGTAAGCTGCAGTAAAAGAAGAGGGGGATATTTTATTTCAAGCCAACTTGAAAATAATCACAGTGAAGTGTTTAAATAGATATTATTAACACATTTACATGTAAATACATATTAGCCCCCTAGCTTAATCATTTGTGGTGATTAAGGACCTTGGAATGTCCTGCATACGTTTTTTTGGTCACTACTGACTTCTTGACTTTAAATATATTATCTCCCCCTGCTGGTAATGCGGTAATGTAACTAATGTATGTGTGTCCATTTCATGTTTTGGAGAGGCAAAGCGTGAAATGGACGCGGTGGACAAGAGTGTATATTACATGTTTTGCCGCAATACTGAGTTGCATTGTATCCATGCCATACAGTATATCCATTCTAGCCAGTGAGCCACACTGCTGCACTGACATTCAGTGTGTTTAACTGCATATGACATACAGTATATCCAAATGAGCTTTAAAATCATGAGCTTATAAATTCAGCAATTTAAAAAGCACAAACAGTTTCCAATAATGTGTCTAAAATAAATGATAAATTCAGAGTAATACCTACAAAGTGGCCAACGACATAAATCATTCGTGCACTGCTCCAGTGGATGAATGAGACTTTTTTCTTATTATTCTTATTATTCAGTTGCAGGGATAGCACTTTGTTCCAGAAAGCCACATGTGCATTTAGGACTGAGACAGTTGAGGCATGGAGTTACTTTTGTGTCATTTAAAATATTACATTTGCATTATAAAACAAAACAAAAAAACAACCTTTTTAATGTTGAGCTCACTCTCGTGGGCAGTCTCTGTTGGTCAGCATGGCAGCTTCCACAGTTTGCAAATAAGAGAGTGAGAGCATAGATGACATAAAATCAATGTGTAGGTGTGTTTGCACATAACATTCATCTTGGTAATGGCAATAATGTTATGTTTAAACTACGATTGGTATTATTTTACTTCACTTTTTTTGCCTGTAGCCAGATATGGATTTTCATAATCAGTTTCCACATCACAGTTTGTTGAACAAAAGCAATCTACCTGGAGTACTTTATAAAACGAAACATTCTTTATGTTATTGTGGCAAAGGCTAGATATAAACATACCTGTGCAGTGACTTTTCTGCCTTCTTTGCTCTTTCTATGCTTTCACCACGCAATTATTTACCAACTGTAAGTGCTGTGACTCTAATCAGTAGAGATATATTTCACCTTAACACCCATGTTCGACTTAACCAGCAGCAGTTTTGGATTTACACTCAAAAGTTTGATTGATATTAAATCAATGAAAAGAAAACTAAGGAAATAAGGAAAAGCATCTATACAATTTTTTCTTTCTTTCTTTTATTTGCAAAATTATCTTGTTTGTTTGCATAAAAGTGACAGAAAAGTACCCATATTAGTCCTTACTTCTTTAAGAACCATATATTGTTTTATAATGACATTTTCCAGTTCAGTTCCAAAATGATCTGATCCATGAATTGAACAAAAACTAATTCCTCAGCAGCAGCAGCAGCAAAACCGTTCTCATCAAAACCCTCCAATATCGGTGTAAATGTTCTTCTGTACCAGAGCTGTAGCCCAGGTGCAGCAATAAGCTACACAGACATGCTTCTGTATCACTGTCTGATTTTTTTTGTTCCCAGCATATTGTTTTCCACGAAAACCTGTATGAAAGACTTCGAATCACTGCCAACTATGTAACTTTTCGCAGGAATTTGCTAGCCTGAGGAATACCAACACAATGCTGAACAGAAAAAATAGAAATGACTGAGCCCGTAATAAAGTGTTAATCTGTATCTTTGAGATTTTGAGTCCTCAACGAATATCGTTTTACCCTTAATTTAATGTTTGCCAAAACATTACAACTTTTTAAACAATTGTTAGCTTACATTTTTGAAGATTTTTGTCTTTGCTACAAATGAATGAGTGCTACAGACTGTGTGATTCATAACATTTATTATTTATTCTTAACATAATAAGTCAGATTACCCAATATCATCAGCACGTTACTTTAGTATCTCAGGTGTTTTGTTTGCAGACACTTGTCTGCCTAATTTGCCAATAACAGTAGGTTTTAATGACAACGATGCAACAAAGTCACAAAAAAAACAAGTTAGGTAAATTTTTATCTATATTGTCCACTTTCATGCAACAAATCATCCCTAGGGATGGGTATTGATAGGATTTTCACGATTCCGATTCCATTTTCGATTCTGTTTAACGATTCGATTCTTTATCGATTCTCTTATCGATTCTTTTTAAAAAAGGAGAACACTAAGGTCGATTAGCTTAGAACTTTGTTTTATATCTTCTCTTCGAACAAGATAGAAATTTAGGAGTAACATGGCCTTACAAACCCAACAGTGAGATCTTAAGAGATCCACAGCCCTGTGACACCCCATTGAACATTCAATGGGGCGTCACAGGGTCCCCAGGAAAAAAAATTGTAAATGTAAAATAATAAAATAAATATTCTTTTGTAGCAATAACAAAGTATAACATAAATTATTCTGTAGCAATTACACAAGAATATCCAGTAATGTCCCTGCCTACAATTAAACACATTCACTTACCGAAAATCGGGGGCATCTGCTGTGGTAAATGGGTGCAAACCTTTGACCACAAACTTAGTCACTGCTCGGTGACATTCGTCTATCCTGGCCTGAAAGGAGACGCTACCGGTAGACTGCAGCGAGAACTGCCAGCATCTGAGCCAGACTCTGTCTGTCTCTCTCATCATGGTCACCTAAATGCACAGTAATGGCAGGTTTTTTAATAAGGCAGATCGCGCAAACATAATATGCACTGTTAGTTGATTATTTACCTGCCGCATTAACGGGAGAGGACGTGCAAACGTTACCGCTGCTGCTGGGTTGAGATTCGCGAGTCCGGAGCGGAATTAAAAACATGAAATATCTACTTTGCAAGTTGCCCCGTTGTCATCCGTTCCCGTAAAGTATAATCAAACTTTTGGGCGCCGTGTTTCCTGCCAGGTAAATGACGCTCCGCAACGTGGTGACGTCATTCGGGGCGACTGGAATCGATAAGGGAATCGTTTGCAAAAATGGCAAACAATTCCAAGGTATTGAAACAGTGGGAACCGGTTCTCAACAAGAACCGGGTTTCGATACCCATCCCTAATCATCCCCCCTCTTTTGGTTTCATTTCTATTAATTTCTCATTATATCCTGATAGTTTCACTCATTATAAGTGGAGAGCATTTTACCTTACAGATTAAAACAAGTTGTTTTGCTAAAGATTTTGAAATTGAATTCATTATAAGCAGAAGAAACCTAAATCTATTCCCATTTGTTTTATTTCATCTGAAATTTCAAGGATGCTTATTTTGGAATTTGAGCAAATAAAACCAGAAAACATTTGCTTTTGTGACACTGGAGGTACACGTTGAAATATGTATTTTAGTGAATGTGTAAAGTGACCCTTTAACCTGCGGTCTCTGCTTGTGACATCATATAACATCCCCCTCCACTCTGCTAACTAAGATATAAATTTAAGTGTGTATTTGACTCAACATAGTCATGATTCTCACCTGAGGTTCCAGGACAAAAACAAGAAAAAAAAAAAAACTGTTTATGTGTGAAAACATTTTGCTACAAAAGAATATAAAATATTGTCTAATTCCTATGAACCAAAATGGCTCTTCTGTCTTTCTTCTTCCTGCGACATCAAGTTACTTTACAGATTCCATCATTGATGACATTTTTCAAATGTGATCCTTATGAATGGAAAGTGTTGTCTAACCGCGTCTGCCTACAAAGTACAAAGACGCTAATGGAGTGTTCTTCCCCTCATGCGGTGTTTGTTTACCGCGGATGAGCCACGGGTTTTCCTCCTGAGGTCCAGCTGCTGTAATCAGGCCAGTTGCTGCTGACTCACCTCAGCACTGCCCTTATTACAAATCACCGGTACATGCAGCTCCTGGCCAGAGCCCATAATAAGGCCTTAATTCATATAATCTGTCAGGAAAGGTGCTTACGGCAGCACAGAGTAAATATAATCTCCACAAGGGCTGCTTGATAAGACAGCGATATGCACCTCCTGAAGGCTCAAGAGGAAGATGACCGCTGTGTGCTGAACGTCGGGAAGTTTGTTTGGAACGGGCTTTGTGTTTTCACGATACACAGGATATTCAGATATACACTTTTATAGGATCTGAGCTGAAAAGTTCTCAGACAGCAGCATTTTTTAAGAGAGTAAATTAATGACACTGCATTTTTTCTCACATCACAGGTTTATGGGTGAGATCTGTAAGAGCTATCAGGTTGCTATTCAGTAAAAGAAGTTGAAGAAAAAAGCACCTTTAACAAACCTGACAGTAGCCTTTTTGTGTTTTTTTCTTTTCTTACACTGTTGTTTCTTTTTGTGACGGCTACATTGAAAACAAATCAGAGCATCAATGTGTTTACAACGTCTGCTGCCACTTAGCATTTATTCACTGAAACTGAACATGAGCCCAGCCTGCAGGTCATCTGATTTGCATAAAGCCTTGGTAAATAAACCTGATGTTTTAATGTATCTGGAAAACAAAGAAATGTTTTTCCTCTCACTATTGCTGAAGTTGGAATGTTGATGGGAAAAAAAAAATGTAACCGTACAGCTCACAAGAAGAAAGCTACATGAGGAAACACAGCCTGCTTCTACGTCCACCTTTCTAAATATAGCCCAGGTATGATTTGCCACACAGGAAAACATGGATTCTTGCAATCGTGAAGATATAAAGAAACAGCATAAATAATGGCAAAGCATGGCACTTCAAATAATATAAAATATTTTAAGATATTAATACCACAACAAAAATAATTCTTAAAAAAAAAAGTGAATGCAGAGGAAAACAGAATTATCTTACTTGCTTACTTATTGAACCACTGAGTGCTACAAAAAAAGTCCTTTAGTGATAAAGGGTTACACAATCGGGTGATTTCTTAAGCAGAGGTGTAATGGTTGGATGACTCGTGAAAATAAAAATCAGCTTCCGTCTCTCTCACTCATCAGGCTTACTCTCGGTCCGTTTGTGTGCACGCGATAGCTGTAACTGTATCTGTAATCTCTAGACTTTTCAGACGTGATTTTTGCTGCTCAGCCAGTCTATTGGGGAAAACAGTCAGGTTCAGTAAATGTTTGTATGAATTTCTGATCTCTAATTCTATATTATACAGGATTATCTTTGCAAGATGCACAAAACTGAACAACTGTGCTATTTGCACCTTTGCTTTTCTTCTATTTCAGAAGCAGAGACCTTAATGTACAGCACGTGAAAAGGACTGTTCATCCTTAGGCCACGTGTCTTTAATCATTTTCACTTTAAATCTATTCAGCTGAAACAAATTCTAGTGTATTTAATTCGAAATGGTGAGAGTGTCGGTCAAATCAAATGTGGCCCAAATAGCCTCTTTCCAGTGTAGTCAGTGGACTCTGGTGAGTTTTCTTTCCAAAGGAAAATAACCAAACACATTTGATTTGATTTTTGTGAAAACAGTTCTGGGATTTTAGAGTAAATTACTAGTAACAAATATATCTGCTGTCTACGAACTGTTCGGGGAATATTTCTGTTTAGCATGTATTTATGTAAATCACTGGATAACCCTGGTCAGCACATTAGGACAGAGACCTATTCTGTTTTGCTTACATCCTTTGTGGTTTAAGTTGATTCAAAAGAGTAGCATCCCAGAATGTTTGTACAGATGCCTCTTCGTTCTCTCACGAAGTGTTTGTTAGAATTAAGTGACTTATCTGCAGGTGCAGAGTGATAAACATAACAATCACGTCCATAATTACTCATTTCTTTGTGAGCTCTTAGTGCCGCAGTAGAACATAAATGTACACAAGACGTTTTAGAATGCCCACTCCTGAATGCAAAACATGCAGCAGCTCTCTGAGTTACTTATTAGTCTGTATAATAAGTGCTTTAATTTTGGCTGGTTTCTAGGAAGTCAGCTTGAACATAAATCATACCAGAACTGATCGATGCATTATTTATTCCCACCATGTTAGAATGTTATCATTTGCTATTTACCAAAGATAAAGGTGAGTTTTGCAGGCATTGGTCAAAATCCAGAGTTTCCTACTTGATGATAAATGTTTTAATCTGCACTCCATGGGCTGACACCGCCATCTTTGAAGAGATATGACTCAAGAATCAGATCCAGTTAAGAACTGGTTTCTGATGACATTAAATGATCCAATCCGTGGCTTCACAAAGAAAGGTAACTTCTATGAAACTTCCTCAAAAGCACCCCTGCTTCAGGACTGATTATTTATTAACAAGGGTAAAATGTTATTCTATTTCAAATAATAGCAGACAGTTACTGCAGGTACATCTTAGTAATTTAAAGGGATAGTTTTACAAATTATCACTTTAACCCTTTAAGACCTACCATAGAACCAAGTCCGCCAGAGCTTATCTTTATATTTTTACATGCTGTAGTGCCATTATTGGGAGCATTTCAAATTGCTATACATCAACACAACTGTTATATCCCAAATTTTAATAATATGTATGCATTAAGTCCATAGTAACTGCATAAATTGCAAAAAAGTGAAAAAAAAAAATACAAAAAAATCGTTTTTGTTTCTTTTTTACATATATTTCTAGCTAGAGAAATTTAAGACATTTATCCCTCAAAACTGTAAATACAAAAAAGTTGTACAAAATAGTTTCCCACCACAGGAAATTTATTTTGAGTGTCTTCATAGTTTTATTTTTGAGATACACCAATTTTTATATACTGCAGGAAAACCAAAACTAAATATTATAATGTAAAATTGCAAAAAAAAAAGTGCATCAAAATAAACTATTTCCAGCAGTGCAATTTGAGTTCTAAGCATCCCAGAAACTATACAGAAAAGCATAAAAAACATGACCTTTAAAAACACCAGTAAAGGCGAAAATGACGTCACTTCCGGTTTTGGGCAGGAAATAGCGGACTAGCGATAGTTCGTGCTAACAGCTATTCCAGCTTAGGAAGTGTTATGAACAGCTGATCATGACAAGCTCATGGCATAAAATGTAAGTACAACTCCTCTGGTTTCATATGCAAAAAGAATTATTGCGCTAGCTCACGTGGTTGCAGTTTTACAAAGATTAGAATTTAAAAGGAAGAATTTAAAGGATTTAAATAGTTGTGCAGAACAGGGTCCAGAACAGCAAAACAAACAAACAAAAAATGTACTATTCATCACGTGCAAGCTGGTCAGCTTTAGTGTTTTCCAGGTGAGGAAAGTGCACCAAGCAGGACTGCTCAGTAAAACAGTCAATGTCTCAAATCACATGAATAAAGCGTAATTAGCAGAGTCAAAATTGCAGACACAAACAGTGGGAACTCAATTCAAGGTTTATTTATTAGGATGATGTGTGCAAGGGGACGGATGAATCCCAGACAGAGGTTTTCCTGAGAGATTTATTTCAGAGTGAATTCTCAGTCCGACTGGCTGGCACATGACAATGTCAGACGGGGAGAGAAGCTCAGGCACACACTAGGAAAGAAAAAAAGGCTGAATCTGATATCAGTGTTCAGCTGTAGAATCTGGCAAAGGCTGGATGACTGAGCCAGTCCTTAAATATTCACGAGGGATGTGCAGGTGTACCAGTTACGGATCAAACAGGAACTGCTGAGAGTACGTGCATCCAGGAAAACCTCTGACAAAGTCAGGCCTGCCCACTCACACACGTTCAAACCAAAGATTCACAATGAGGGACAGGTCCATGTACGTCAAGAAACTGGGGAACAGGCAACAGCTCTAAAGAAACAATAAAAAGCAATAGTTAATACATTTATAGAGTTTATCCATGATGATGTTGTCACTCTTGGAAAGAATTGAGCAAAGTCTCAGATACAGTATGTGGGGGTGTAACTCGAGGCAAATGCATCACAGTGGGCTTAATCATGGCATTAAAAAAGGGCGGAGCCTGTCACGGAAGATTTAAAGTAGGGAAGTAGTAGCACAAAAATATGTTAACTAAACAAAATGGGATATTAATAACAATAAAAATAATAATAAAATTCAAATGTGGCATTCAGAAAAGGGTTTATTTACAGCAGCAGGTGAGATATGTACACATATACAGCAAATGTGGGGAGTGGCCTCTAGGGATTCCAAGGGAAGGTCCAAGGCTGGGGGGGAAACACACTCACACTCCTCTTCACTTAGCCCGTGATACAAAACACCCTCAGTCCAAAATCCACGCCGTGCCTCACTCACACTCTTGCTCATCCAGGTAGGGTCCAGGGAAGACAGGCGGGGGTCCAAGAAGGTGGATGTAAGTACAACGATCCACCGAGGACCAACACTCCACCAAGGCCTTAAGTACTGCCTGAAGCAATTAGCAGAGATGAGCAGCAGGTGAGTAGTGCCTGAGCGTGGAGTCCAAGATGGCCCAAACACCCAGACAGCGCCCTGGAGGAAAATGTGAGTACAGCAAACCATGACAGTCTGACCCAATGAGCATGCCCAATATAGTTTTTCTTTCTGACTCTCACAGAGTCCCATGTAATATGTGCAATAGACACGCCGGTACATTGTGTCCATTTCATGCTTTGCCTCTCCAAAGCATGAAATGGACAAGCATGCAGAAGTTGCATTACCAGCAGAGGGAGATTATATATTTAAAGCCAAGGAGTCACTAATGAGCAAAAAAACGTATAAAGTGCATCGCCAGAGACGATTATGCTAGGTGACTAATATGTATACATGTAAATGTGTTAATAATGCTTGTTTAAATACTGGCTTAGTAGGTATTTGGAGTGTTGGCTTGAAATAAAACATCTCCCTCTTTTGTTACAGCAACTTACTGCAACTTCTGCATGCATGTCCTTTTCACAGTTTGGAAAGGTAAAGCGTGAGATGGTGTCAGTCATGAGATCACAGAGACCATAATTTACAAAACAAACTTGTTTTAATTAACCTGAAAATCAAGAAAGCATCTAAGTTTTTAGGAAAGTGTTAATTGAGACCCAAAAGCTACACCTGGGGTTTACATATACACATTCCATTTGTTTAATTACATGTAGTTCCCCACTCCCCAACACAGCCCTTAGACTACAACCACCTCGACTAATGCATAACGTTAGGCAGATTTCTGATTTTTCCACACAGAAAAATTTACCTCGGATAAATAAGCTAACCCAAAATAAATCCTACCAATAAGCAGAATTGAAAATGACATTGGCATCCACACAAGTTTAAAACTTTCATTCCCTACACAAATATAAATAATTCAGTTTAACTCCATATCATTAGCACTAAGGCTAATGATATGCCAGGAGTCTCCACACACACACAGACACACACAAACGTGCCAGTATATGCAGATTCAGTTTCCTCACTTGAGTGGAATAAGTGTTCTGATCTTGTGCCAGCTAGGATACGAAATAAGCACTTTGTTAACAGCAAAGTTTTGATGAATAGAGAAAAAGCCGGCAAGATTTGTTGACTATCATTGTTTCTTTGGCTGTGCTACCCGGTAGGCGCGTTCATCCTAATTATCTTGATCTGCTTTCATCTTTGACTTTCACTGTCAGTGCTTTACTCCAGAAACTACTACTTAAGTTTTATTTTGCAGGGCAGCAACCCCGCTTAGGCTGTCTGATTTTTTTTTTTTAAACCAGTTACTTTAATGCAGCATTTGCACACTAGCAGACCCACAGTGCATCTATCCATCTTCTAGGATGCCTGAGCACAGCCCGCGGCAGTCTGTTTTGTCTTGTTATAGAGTCAAAGCAGATTTTATTGGAGGTCATGAAAAAAGTTTTTCATGTCCAACGTGCTTTGTGAAACCAACCCTTACCTATCATCTTCCTCATCACTACATTCATGGTGTTCCTGTATTCCTTGAATGCCATATTAATAACCCTATTATTAATAGCTCCTAAGGGACACACTAACTCAGCGTGGGGTTTGTTTATTCCTGAGACAAAGTTGTCTGGGCAGGGAAAGTTTAAAATTTGTGCCTGCCAGATGCAATTTTGCCTCTTCTCCGAGTCGGTCTGCTTTCTATCAGGCTTAATAAGTATCACATTAGCTGTCACTCTGACTCTCTCTCTGTAACAAGCAATTAAGTGAAACCTGTATAATAGTGTAATAATAGTCAAACTGCAATAAAATGCTTCTCTGGATGGATAGAAAATGCAATCACATCACCCCATTATTACATTAACTGTCATTTCTACAGCTTCTTCATGATGGGCTCATATTTCTATTAATTCCAGTCTTGATATTTTCATGTCTGCCATACCTAACATGATTTTATGAAGTATTTATTTCTTGTACTGAATAATTTTACCAACGTCTAGTTATTTCAACAGATGTAGCAATGACTGGCTGAAGAAAATCATTAACAATTGTAGAGTAAAACTTCCCTAATCTATATATTTTATTCAGATTGAGCAGTTTGGAGACAAAGTTAGAGAAATAAGGCTGAGATACCTGAGGTGGGATAATGAATAAATTGAACAATTGGACCTCTGAGGCAGCAGAGAAAAAGAGGAAGACTAAAGAGAAGTTTTATGGCTATAGTGATGGAGAACATGCAGAGGGATGGTCTGACACAAGAAGCATGGGGGAGATAATCCTCCGCGGTGGCCCCAAAGGAAGCATCTGAAAGAAGATGTAAAAGATTCAGTCCTGTCATTTACATTAATTTCCCAATACAGCAGGCATGCAGGCTTCACATAACTCTATACACAGCAGACAGCTAGTAGGTAGAGAGTATGGTGTTGTATTAAGGGCTCAGCATTCTTCTGTGTAGGCAAATACCTATGCAAATGGGAGAATAATAAAAAGAATAACTTCACTCCTTTACATATTGAAATATTTTTTATTCTATTTAAGTTTTTTGTGAGTTTTCACAATCAACCGGAGCTATCTCATTGATTTGGCCTCCTGTGATGCACCTACACAATGTCTGTGTTCCCCTAAACTTTCCCTGCATGGGAGCTGCGCTAAGTTTCCAAATAACCAGTCACTGCGTGCCCCGCGTTGCATCAACACCTCTCCACCTCCACTGATTATTTTTTTCAACACCTCCAATTTTTCATCTTTCAGCTCAAGGACTCCTGTGCTATTCAGAGTATGATGTCATATGCGATGAGAGATTTGGCACTGAAATCACCCCTGTATGCTGTCGATAGCCCTGTTAAGTGAGCATGTCAATACTAACGCGTGAAGGTCACAAGCAAAAAAGGGGTAAACCTCAATCATCAATTTAAAAAAAGAAAGAAAAACCAACTAAATCTCCCCTGTCAAATAGTGTTATCAACAGACACACATTTCTATAAATTAAAGTAAGTCTATGAAGGCTTTTCAACCTTATCTGTGCAAACTCAACCTATAAGCGCTTAAGCAATGCTTCATTCAGCTGACAGTTAATCACAAACTTACTAAAGAAAAGCTTAGATAAAGTTGTGTTTACTGAATGTACCCAGGAGAATAAAACTTTGAGCTCTAAAATGTAATTGCCGCCTTGCAGACTGAAAAAAGCTCTGGAACAGAAATATAAAATCTGTCATGATGGAGTTTCTAACTGACTGTTAGAAGCGATGCAGCAGTTTGACAGCTCGAATCGGTTGGTTGGCAGACTGATTTTTTTTTTACGACTATTCAAAAATCTGCGATGATCTGAGCAGAAGTTTAATACATTTTGTCTAATGACAGAAGAAGCAACTGTTTGGCGTTAAATGTGTTAGCTGCATCAGTTAATCTCTTTTTATATTTGGTAAAGGATTAAATGACTGTGTGTATAATGAACCTATAGGAAACAGTCATCTGATTTTAAAGTGCACTTTAAGGTCTATTTTGTTTTTGCGTGTCTCGGCTAATGGGTTGGATGGAACTTTTTGGTGGGAAAAAATTAAATTAAATAAAATCTCACACCATGTGGGCGACAGATCCGGAGGTAGAGTGTGGAATCCACTAATTGGAAGGTGAAAGGGGTTCGCTCCCAGGCTCCTCCACTCCACATTTCAAAGTGTGTTTAAGCAAGAAACTGAATCACAGACTTGGCACAAGAAAATGTGATGTACAAACATACAAAATACAGGCTTTGTGTGAATGTATGTTTGAAGGGGTGAATATGACTTTGTGTTAATCAAGTTGAATGGTTGATAAAACAATAAAATGCTATGGATGCAGTCAACTTACAATTTCTATGCCCTTCACCAAACTGCAGTGCCAGCTAGCCAGTGAACACAGCAGAGCTAGCAAGCATAACAGACAGTTGTTCCCCCAAGTGTTTTAGGAGGCACACACTGACCCCAGAGTCATCAGGTGATTCAAACTAATGTTGTGTCTTCTCTAGCATAATAGCAATTATGGCTTCTTGTCAAATCTGCCCAACAGCAAACTCTAAATGTTTCTAACCAACTGGTTCCTTTTTTAGTAGGCTCGCGTCCAAAAAAACGAAACAAAAAAATAAATTGCAACCAAATTAAATAACAACTCGAGGTGAGAATTAATGTCAATATATAAGATAAGTTAAGATTACTGCTGACTCTAGCTATCACTGCAATAATGCAAAATCTAATTTAGTGACCCGCAGCATCAGTAGAATTACATACTGCAGCTCCTGACCAATAACGTTCGTCTGCCTTTCCTTAACAGGCCTATATTGTGTCTTACTGCGGTTGTATCAGTGATAACAAGAAGTGCCAGCAGCATTAATTAACAATACAAACAATGTTTGTCAGTAATGTATGACATTGTAGGTTATTGGAAGAAAAATAAAATAATTGGAGTTATCTACACATTTCCCAGAGATGAGGTGGAAACAAAGGAGACAAATTACACAAAAGCAGATGCGACTTTCAGATGGACAACTTTTGTTTTGCTGTCAGGAGAAGCAAATAAGCTCCATTAATGGTGGCGGTCTAAATCATCCTTTGATTGCTGGCTGAAGAAACATGAAACATCACTTTACTAATGTTATCTAAAGATTTAGTATCGCTACTAAAGCTGAAACCAGACAGAAAATACTTCAGCGAACAAGTAATAGAAGCCTCTCCTGAATGAGCTACTGCAATTCAGTGGTAAGATCCGGTAGGTAATACCAGAGAATTTAGTCAGAGTTTAGAAGTGACTTACCTGGATTTACTGATGATTTAACTGGATTTTACAGACTCTTACTGGTGATAGTCTGTGGTAACACTGCAGAGAAAAGACAGTTTTCCACTAACCTTGCAAAAGATAAAAATAACAGTAGGAACCATGGCAACTGTGCACAAAGATGGCAGGAGTTGTGTCAAAATGCTTAAAAGACATAAAAGATGTATAATAACCTGTGATTATATTATGTAAAATATCAAATATAAGATATAAGCTTAATAAATGTAACATGAATATGTTCTGTTGACTAAAATGAACCATGCACAAAGGTACTAACATCATAACAGTGCTCGCTGTTGCCTCACAGCAAGAATGTCCTGGTTTTGGGGCTTCCTGTGTGCACCGTGTTCTTTACTTTGTGGGTTCTCTCCAGGTATTCTAGCTTCCCCTCAAAGGCTGTGCCTGTTCAGTTAATTGCTGATTCTAAATCGGCTGTAGATGTGAATGTGAGTGTGAATGGGTGTCTCGATAGGAATTTCTTGGGTGTGTGCCTTCTTTTTTCCTCTGTTCTCTGTCTTCCTGTCTATGTCCTGGAAATCAGTCTCAATACGCTCTGCTGATAGGTGTCTGACTTCCTAAAATGCATCAGAAAAAGAGAGAAAAGGCTTGACAGAGGAGCTATAATCAAGGATTCACAGACTTATCCTTTGTGGAAAAGTTTTTTTTACCTTCATTGTGTAAAAGAGTCATAGCACACATCAGCAATATACAAACTGTGATGGAAGTTTGTATATTGCCTTATATTCCCTTAAACTTTGTATCCATTACTTACATCTGTTATATAAGATGATCAAAACTGTAAGATTTGCAGTAAGACGGCAAATGCTGTGAATTTAATAAAACCAGCCTTAAATATAGGGCAAAAAGTGTCACTTTTAAGATGCTAAAAACTGTTACATCTGAGATGATAAAACAGCATTTTTTGGCTATGACAAAACAGTTTATGAAGCATCTGTACCAAACTTCATATTCATTTGATGCCGCTTTAAAACTATGTTTCAAAGCAAGGCTGTCTCATTTTGTTAAATATTAGTTGCCTTGACTCGTCTCTCTCCTTTTTGTCTCCTCCTCCTTTGTAGATGGACTAAGACATGAGTAGAGGGATGAGGAAACGTGCAAACTAAACTATATATAGTGTTTGTTTCTTACCCAGTGACATTAGGATAGACCCCACATCCCTGAGCTGGATGGATAATGGATGGAGATCCGTTCTAGGTCTGTGTCTTTAGCCTGTTTTTCCCATGCCATGTCTTAAGGCATGACATATGAAATGTGTCACATCTCATAACAGGATTATGCTCATATAATCATAATTTTGTACCCATCTGATCACTGGAACATATACCAAAAAATCATAAGTTGGTACACTAATAAATGGTCCAAAGTTTCATTTGAAAGAAAAAGCTAGTTCTACCTATTGATTCATGTTTGAGTTGATGCTCAAACAGTGAGCACCGCATAACGAAGCTCTGTATGACATCTGAAGCACAGCATGATGCATCTCAGTAGCTCACCTCAGCTCACCCTTTTGTAAAACATTGTGTAAATGTCACTCAGTAAATAGAGCATAGAAGTGTGTATAACCTCAAACCCTTCCTCTTGGCGGCTGCCGTCCCCGGTGCTACGTCCTCCACCCCCGTGTCATCCAGATGGTTGGGATGATGAATGGGACTAAATCATTGTATCCAACTGTAGCAGGTATATGTGGTAAACTTGTTTGCAAATCTCATGCATAAAAATTGCCTCTGTAATTGAAGAGACAGATTTTCTTTCTCTGCTACAAGTATTATGAATATTTTATGGCACACTTTCAAGTGTGCAAATGGTCCCGGAAATAAGTTCCATCCACAAATCATATTAACTGAAATGCTATTTTCTCAGGCCCATCTGCCAGGTAAGTCTTTTCTGGTTATATCTATTTTGTTTGCTTTCACCAGTGTGGAGATTACATAGACACCAGTGGCACTTTCACTTTCATTCTGGTGTTTTCATATATTTCCTAAAGATTAAAATGAGCAGGAAGAATTAATTTGAAGCAGCGTGTTAGATGTGTGCTCGGTTCAAACACATTACGACTGTGTACACTATACAGCTCATTTTAAACTCTTGTTGACTGTTTCACTGTTGAGTCATTGCCTTTTTCACAGTAGATTATCAGGATTTGTTGGGCTTATGTCCAGTAAAGCCAAAATCTATAGTTGATCTCCTTCCAGTAAAAGCTGGCGAGTTGTACATGTGCCACTTCATGAAGAATCCAAATGTTAGGTGTACAGTGACCTAGAGAGCATGCTCATTATCCTTCTCAGTCCAGCACATAAACAGCATGGACAAACTGACCTGTGGTTGGCACTTGCATGAATGTGCTAAAATAAAGTAATTCAAATTAAGTAGTACTGTTACAGTGTAGAGTTATGGGGCCAAGTGGATTAGATTTAAATACATCAATCGTCCCTATTCATTTGTCTGCCATAGCAGGAAACTCAATTTTCCATTTTCAGGCTGTTTGCTTTGTTTCAAATAAGGTTTCTGAGTTCTTTATCTGGACAGGAATATGAAAGATTAACTTGGGGCGATCGTGGCTCAACAGTTGGCAGTTCGTCTTGTAATCGGAAGGTTGCCGGTTCGAGCCCTGGCTCCAACAGCCTTGGTCGTTGTGTCCTTGGGCAAGACACTTCACCCGTTGCCTACTGGTGGGGGTCGGAGGGCCCGGTGGTGCCAGTGTCTGGCAGCCTCGCCCCTGTCAGTGCGCCCCAGGGCAGCTGTGGCTACAATGTAGCTTCCGATCACCAGTGTGTGAATGGGTGGATGACTGAATGTAGTGTAGCGCTTTGGGGTCCATAGGGGCCCCCAAGGCGCTATACAGATACAGGCCATTTAACATTTACCATTTTTTTTCTGCAATAAAGAATTTCTGTAATAAATGTGCCTATATTTTTGTCATGGCACTGGGTCTGGTGACCCAGTGTTTGTCTTTTTGGTTTAGGCTATAATCTTTGAATTATGGTTTTGTGTTTGTCTTATATTTATAGTTTCTGGTTAGAAGGTTTCTGTTTCTGTGCCTCCTCTATGTTCCTGGTGAAGGTCTAATTCTGTTCTCCGTGTGTTGTATGTTTAGTCTTGGTTTTCCATCTTTATGTCTTCCCAGTGTCCCACATCTTTTGATTCTTGTCTCTCTGCTTCATATTCCCGCTGTTTCAGAGTCTGTCATGTTTCTATGCCTCTGTGTCAAGTCCGTGTCTCTGTGTTATGATTACTGTTTTATTTTGGCAGTCTGAATCATTGTCAATGTATTCTGCTTTGCTTCCTATATCTCGTTAGTCTGATTTGTCCCAGCTGTGTTCCCACCTGTTCTCCATCCTCTCGTTGTCTTCCCAGTGCATTTAAGCCCCGTGTTTCCCTTTGCCACGTCGTACCCTCACTGTGCTGTGTTTCTCCCTGCGTGGTCCTGATGAAATTCTAGTTCTCAGTCCCTGGTTTGTTTTCCTTGGTTGTGTTTTTAGTTTCTGGTTTTCATGCTCGAGGTTTTGGTTTGTTTGTTGTGAAGTTTATTTTTATGGAGAAGTCTTCCCAGCAAGAAGACTTTAAGTTTCATTCTGTGTACGAGTCCTGCGTTTGAGTCCTACATTGATGACAATTTTATCTAAACCCGCTTTTAAAAAACTTGTGACACTGTAAAATGTGATTAACACAATAATAATTTGCAGATCTCAAACTCATATTTTATTCACAATAAAACACAGAAAGCATACCAAATGTTTAAACTGAGAAAATGTATGATTACTTAAATATTAGCTTATTTGGAATTTGATGGCAGCAAAACAAACATGCAGTCAGGCAGGCATGTTTGGCACCCAGACTTTTCTACTATAAAGCCATGCTGTTAAAAGAGATGCTGTATATAGCTTAGCATGTGTAAATATGCAAGACCATCCCTGAAAAGTAGTCATTTTGATGGGAATATATGCTGCTAAACCTATATGCATCAGAGCACTGATAATGTCTTACCATGTGGAAAAGCTGCCACTTTTACAAAGACTCATACACACCATACTCCATCAGAGATTCAGGCTTTTGAACCAGGCTTCAATATCATCAAAAGATTCAGGAATCTTTTGAAAGTCTTCGTAATTTTACTTTGACAAACATGTTTTGAAATTGTTCCATTACCTTTAGCCTCTGTTATGTAAAGATCGGGGAACCTCTGTCCACCTTTACTTCTGAGAAACTCTATAAGACGCTCTGTTTAAACCATTTACATCATCATGACCTGTTGCCAATTAGCCTAATTAGTTGCAAAGTGTTCCTCCAGCTGTTTCCCTTCAGTTCCACTTTTGCAGCCTTTTTGTTGCCCTGATCCCAACTTTGATAATACTTGTTGCTGTCACAGTTTTAACATTTGATCGACTTTCTCAGTTCTATTTTGAATAAAATATTGATTTAAAATTTTTAACCGTTACATGGCATTACAACTTTTCAAAAATTATATGGTTTAATATGTTACACAGATATTTAAGAACAGGTCAATTAAGTTTATTCAGTGGTTTGTGTGATATATTAGAAAACCTTTCATCACATATCACCAATGCTGCATGTTTCTTCATGTTTGAAGTCACCTGACTCACACACCCACCTTCCCACTCCACCTGTTTCCAATTTCCCAGCCTGTCACAATACTTGTTTGTAACTTTCCACCTTTTTCTTCTTTGTTTGTTAAATTATCAGTCTGTTGCATTGCATTGCTTTGTAGGTGCACTGTTTTGTCTGTCCTCTATTTCTGTTGACTCTCTGCAAGCCATTATTCTGTTTTAATTAAACTAAACTCTTCCTGAAAAAAGCACAAAAGGGAAAAACTAAAGTTTTGACAGGTTACCCTTGTACCCGTGAAAAAGTTTTAAAATCTAAACCCTTTTAATTTCCTCTTGACATAATTACTACTTTTCATTGAGCTGAATACATCAGAGAACACCGTGACCCTTGCTTTTCTCTTTCAAACCAGGCACAATAAATGAATATTGACAAAAAAGTACAAACTGTTTATATGTTGCATCTGCATTTCCCAAAAATGCATAATTTATGCTAACAGTGCTGAGAGGTAATGATATAAACCCAAACAATAACTAATGATCCATTTCTTTACACAACACCATGAACGCTCATGAAAAATCTTTCAAGGTGCAATAATGTGTTGTTCTCTGTGTGGCAAAGAAGACAGAAGGAGATTAACACACGCAGCAGCACCATCTGGTTGTTGCTTAGTGCTGTTTTTCACATCATTAACCTTTAGCATTTATCTGAAGCAAGCATCTATCCAGTACATATAGGTGATTGGCGCTGTGATACTTATGTGCGTGCATTAAGCACATTAACTTCTTAGGTTGAAAAAGCTGGTGATTTCTTCAGAACACCAATGGGGCAATTTTCTTTGAAGCAAAAAATTATTAATCTAAATGAAAACGGATGCTTGAATTTTTAAAAACCGAATGAGCAAAGACTTACCAGCCAGTGTATATCCTTTATCAACTCAGATTTTCTGTTCCCCTGAGACAGTAGCAGGGCTTAGAACAGTGTGTCCTAGACATCTGCGCAACTAGGGTTTGAGAAAAGCTGGCTCCACTAGCTATGTCCTGAAAGCATACCCTCCGGTCATGCCTGAAATCCCCCTGGACTACCTTAGGAATCTGCTAACAAACACATAAGTCAGGGAAACAGTACACAAGGTCTACAGAGATCCTCTGAGGAAAGCTTTTTGCATATAATTTGTTATTACTGATGCCAAACATACATATTTGTGCTTTTACCAAATGTGACCCCTTTCAGGTTGTTCTATACGTGAATAGCACTGGACCTAAGAAGGATGGAGTTTATTAAAAAGGTTTTTCTAAAGTAGTGCATCCAGGTCATGTTTGAATTGTTTTCTGTACGATCTTTATCTCTTTAAAAGGCACAATAACAAAAATCCTTTCTGCTCCAGGAACAAAATAACAATGATTCACCTTTGTTTGAGCTGAGATGTGCTAATCAACAATAATGACTCAAGTAACTGCCTGGATGGAAGAAATCTGATGTGAAAAAGATGTCTGTGTTATATTTTAGTGAAGTATTTTATAAGTAATAAGTAATTTATGTAATTTTCTCAAACTCTGGGTTTGAGAAAAGCTGGCTCTACTATGTCCTGAAAGCATACCCTCTGGTCATGCTGAATAAATTAAAATTAAAATTGTGGTCTTAGAATCTCATCTCTGCTTTTCGCAGATGATGTTGTTCTAATGGCACCAGTAGGTACTGGCCTCCAGTTCACATTGGATTGGTTCGCAACTGAGTGTGAAGTAGCGGGAATTATAATAAGGACCTCCAAGTCTGAGGCCACAGTCTTCAGCTGGAAAGGGTTCGAGTGCCCCTCTGGGTGAGGGATGAGATGCTGCCCTCCAAGTAGAGGAGTTTCTCTGGGTCTAGTTCATGAGTGAGGGGAGAGTGGACTGGGGATTCAACAGACAGATAAGGCTACGGCTCCAGTGATGTGGTCGCTATCCAATCTGTTGTGGTGAAGAGTGAGCTGAGCATAAAAGTGAAACTCTTGATTTACCAGTCGATATTTGTCTTTACTCTCACCATTGGTCGCAAGCTCTTGGTAGTGACCGAAATAATGAGATCAGGATACAAGCGGTGGAAGTGAGCTTTCTCCAAAGGGTGGCTGGCCTCTCCCTTGGAAATAGGGCGAGGAGCTCAGCCATCCCGGACAGGCTTAGCCACTACTGCTCCACATCGAAAGGAGGCAGCTGAGGTGGTTTCCGACATCTAAAAAAGATGCCTCCTGGTGAGGTGAGGAGGCCCCGGGGCAGACCCATGAAACGCTGGAGATATTATACCTCTCAGATGGCCTGGGAATGCCCCAATGTTCCCTAGGATAAAGCTGGCTGAGGTTACTGGGAGATCTTGGCTTCACTGCTTAGGCTGCTGCCCCTGCTACCTGACTCCAGATAAGTGAAAGAAGATGGATGGATGGATGGATTGATAGAATATATTGATTGAAAGCAAACATTAACACGAAATATGCTATGTTTAAACTAGAACTACTGCTCTAAAGATCTTAAGAGTAATGTGAGGAGTTAGAATTAGAAAGTGAATCAATGTTATAGCTTACATTTTCACAACTATATAATCAACTAGACAGCACAGATATGGCTTATCCACATATAGTACAGCAGTTTCTTTGATAAAGCTGTGGACCACCTGACTATGTTTATGGTGTTGTTGACATTTGGAACATTTTTAATTTATCATTTTCTGACAAAGTGTAGTCAATTGCAACAAAAGACAGTCCAAGAAATATGTACCCCAGTGGCAGTGAGTAAAATGGTTTATTTCTGTCTTAGCACCACATAGCACGTATCTGTGCCTCTGGAATTCACCAATAGTATGCAGGAATGCTTGTTAACCAAGTTTGCTAACATCAGCTGACCTACCACTCCACAGAAGAAGAAAATAAAAATGATGTCCTGCCTGCTGGCAGCAATTTCAAATAAGTCAGCTGCTGTTGCCAGTTTTCTGTTTCGCAATATCTAAGTGGTAGAATGCCAAAAAACAAAGTGTGATGAAAATGTCTAACAAACTTTCCATTCCAAAATTCAAATGTTAAATTACTTACTGACAGCACTAATGGCAGCATTGGAATGTGTATCACGCACATGTACGCATCATCTCTTTATTCCCCTTTTCCTCTGGAACCAGTCCCAGGCGACTAGGCATTAATGGTCCATGCTGGGAAAATTGGAATGACAGGGGGCTGCGGGATATTGAGTACCTTTATTGTGAAGCTTTGTCACACAGCACTCTAATGTGCATAGCTTTTTTTTTCTTTTTTTCCTAGCGAATGTACTTGTGGTATCTACGTTTTACAAAGCAACTGAAAAGCAACATTTTTCCCTCCGCCAATTTTCAGTGATGCATAAAATAGTAGGTTATTTCAAATAACTGAGTCAACTTTTCTCCAAACGAAAAAGGAGCAGGTCACATTCTGAAGTTTAAAATCTTTGCTCAGGCATTATGCTTCCAAGTAAAAGTTCAGCACATGCTGACAGAACTAGGACAAATGGAGAGAAAAGTGATATTTTGGTATATGACAAGCGACACAGGAAAATAAATTGTGAAAAAGTGACAAATCTCAGTTCTAAAGTATTCCACTTCTGTGAGCGAAGTCATTTATGAAAAGGTCAATCGAAACATTCATCTGAGGGGTGCTTAATACAATCAATGTCAAATTAGTATATATTTTGGGTTTGTTAAACAAAACAGTCAATTCTCCAACAGAGCAGCTCGAGTGGTCTAAGTAAGTAACAAATTTAAAAGTCAGCAGGTAATCAGTCATTAAAGACAGACTGGAATGCATTTGTCACGGTTCTGGGTCAGTTCGACCCAGTATTTTGAGTTGTTATGTTTTGGTGTGTTTTTGGATTCTTTTCCGATGATGATGATGATGATGATTATTATGAATCTATGTTTCAGTTATTCTTGTTTAGGGATTAGTTCGTAGGTTTTGTGTTCTCATGTTTATTGCATGTTTAGTTGCAGTGTCTAGTCTGTCTCTCAGTGTCATGTCTGCGTCTTTTAGTGGTGTCTTGTTTCCTGTTTTACTCTGAAGGTTCATGTTCCTGTCTTATGTCAGTGTTTCTAGCTTTGTTCCCCCCAGTCTCATTAGGTCTTATTCCTCCCAGCTGTGTTCCCCTTCTGTCTCTAATTCCTTGATGACTTTCTCAGTGTATTTAAGCTCAGTGTGTCTTTGTGTGAGTGTTGCGTCGTCTGTTCATGCACCCTGGTATTTCTAGCTGCACGTCAGGATTCTAGCCTGCAAGATTTGGTATTGGACATGTTCATAGTCACGTTCTCCAGTCATGTTTCCCTGCACCTTCATGTGCCAGTACGGAGATCTTGTTCACAGTTTTTCATGTCGAGTTCATAGTCTGTCCACAGTACTTTGTCATAGTTCAGTTCTGGTCTTCGTTCATAGCCTTTAGTTACTCCCAGTTTAGGTTCTTAGTTTTGTCATTCCCATAGTTTATGGTTTATTTTGCCTTCTGTATCAGCCCTGATTAAAGGCTCGCTTTGAGCTTAGCAAAAGTTTTGCCTCCTGCGTCTGTCCCCGCACCTGGGTCCACCAAACACACTCTCCACACGGTCTCGCAGACCGTGACAGCATTGAGTATTTCCACTTTTGATCAACTTTATACGGGGAGATTTAGCACTGCATAGTCCACTGCATTTATTTTTCAGCCATTTCCTTTTTTCAATTAAGCTTTGACACATATAAGCTGATAATATATAAGCACTCACCCAGATTTTACTGCCAAAATCCATATAAATGAGTTTAAACCAGATCTCCTTTGATAAAGTACAGCAGTAAAATGCTGTCTGCACTTTTATTCAACAGCAGTAAAGACCCAATCATATAGCAAAGCACTCACAAGGGAAAATTGCTGACTTTTATATATTAGCATATATACAATCATGATGCAATGTCACTGTTTCCTAAGCCTGAATAATTGCTCCACCACTTACCAGCATGTCATGTCCATTACTGTGTCTCCTTCTGGAGATTTGTCTCTCTTTAGCTTGAAACAACTATCTGTAATCTTGGCAGTATTTTCTTGTTGACAAAGTTTAAAAGTGCACTAATGTGTTGACTTCATATTTTTTAGTATCTATGTGAGTGATGAAGCTGCGTGGGCTTATATAAAGAGTTAGTATTTAAGGCAGAGTTTATCCTCACACTTGGTGCTTAAGTTGCCTTTTCATAAAGACACGGATTAAAGACCGAAGAAACAAAACAAATGTGTCTGGAACACTTTCACTGCACTGACATTTTTTATGGACAATATCCATCTACCTATAGATGGATGTAATCTAATGTATGTATGTTAAATTAGTTTGTCATTATTTCAAACCATCTGCCTGACTCTTTTAATGGGAGAGGGTATTAACAGGTTAAATGCAGAGCTCATAAAAGTCTCTCTTTTAATATTGCAAGTAAAACGTACATTTTGAAAATATAGCAAAAGTGTGTGTGTTACTTGTGCATTTATGTAAGCTAAGCATCAAAATGGGGGGTTTGTTACATTGCAAAAAGATATATTGGACTTTGTTCTACATGACAGCAGATTAACTATATTGCTGTTTTATTTCAAATGATTTCTCCATGGGTTCTCAGCAGTTACTGAGCTGAATAGTGAACATTTTATTGTTTTAAGGGATATAGAAAAGATGAAATGCACTAAGCAACTGAGGGTGAATGTTTACAGAAATCCATCGACAGAGCTACTTGCTGCTGAAGGAGCGACACAGGGCGTCAAACAAAAGAGAAGAAAACCTTCCCTCTGAGTGTCTTAGCATCTCTGTTTATGATCCCCGCAGCGCTGAACCCCCCAGATCAACCAGCGCTGAGTGTTTTTTCATCCTCCAAGGCGCACTCCCCCACCACTTCTTTTTATGAAGTAAGAATAAATTGAACTGCAGGTTAAAGCATTCTCTAAGCTATGCCTAGTAATGGTTCAGTAGGGAAAAAATATTGCTTTTTCCATATACCGAATCTCTCAGGTGTGTTACTTAACTTGTTAAGAAAAGGTCAAGTCACACAGGTGCAGAGATGCAAGGACAGCACAGAGTAAAGGTTTTTATTGAATGTCAACAAGGAAATGCTTACCATTGCAAACAAAGAGGTAAGAAAGGACAACGAGGTAGAATTATTGTGGCTTCTGCATATTTCACATAAATTGGATCTCATAAAAATAAAAAAAATATGAAATATCCTTGAAAGATGGAAGAAAAAAAATCTTAATCTGTTAGAGACTTTGTTCATTACAAATTTGATTTAGCCCATGAAATATTTTTGATAATTTATATAAATGAGACCACAGTACGCAGCTGCAGTTTTCTATCTTAAAAAACCAAAGAACCAAACTAAGATAATCTTCTTCAGTCCATATTGCAATGATTCACTGAAAGCATGTAAAGACAAGATAAAAGGAGACTGAGGTACTGTCAAAATAGCAGACTTAACTTAAGTCCTAAATGGTTGCTGGGTCCTTCAGTAGCAGTGACCATCCTCCAAAGTTCTGCATCCTCTTTCCTTGCTGATGTCTCTTCACATTAAAATAACTCTTTGTCTGTGCACAGTCATACTTGGTAAAATAGTACAACAAAATCCTGAAATAACCTTTGCATAGATTTTTAAATGAGCAAACATTCACCCAGTGGATTTGTAGAAGTTTCTTTAAGTGTAGCCTAAGTGCATCAAAATGAACTTTTGATGACTCTTACCTCCCTCTGAAACCTGGTCGGGACTAGCTTATGTTCTGTTTTCGCAAATTCTTATCTTTACAGCATGTTTTACGTGCAGAGACGATCTTGGGCGAATATGCTTTATATATGCACGCTGTTAAGCTATACTTTATTAAAACAACTGAATAAAGTATTCTGAATCTGCGGCTAAGTCTTTTTTTACATAGCTTGAGTTGTAGCTGCTAGAATGCAGAAAACACACCAATGATACCTGTTCAATTAATAAAGAGCTTCACTTTGATCTGCTGACAAACTAAAGGGATTTCCATGTATGCTTTGTTAGGCTGTGGGGCAGTAGCATTTGTTATCTAAATGGATCCACTTTAAAGTTTCAGAGCTCTAATGTGCAGCCACAACTTAGAAACAAACAGCAGGGCTGAGAGTGATCAGCAATAATGTAATTAATTAAAATTAAAATGTTTATTTTGCTTCTCTGTGTGATAAATCCCTTGGTTAACCACTTTCTGCAGATATAATCATTTGTCTCATTTGTAGCTGTGTTGCATTTTTATTGTTATATTATGTTCTGTAGAGACTTTCAATCACCATTTTCTCATCGTTATCACCAGTGTCCGATAACGTCTCTGATTGGAGTAGGCAAAGAAGTATTTTTCATTGTGGTCTGTGCTCATTTTGATTTTTCTGTCCTTAAATGTCCTCTACATCCTGTTTTACATTGGTTTCTCATGTGTTTTCTTTTTGTTTTTACTTCTTGTCTTTGTCTTCCCTCCGTTGCACCACATCTTTGTTTTTTCCTGTGTTTCATTGTCCTCACCTGTGCCCTTTTTCACACCTGTGTCAGGTTTTAAATTGCCCTCTATATAGAGAGCAAGACTTGGTGTTCACCACTAATGTTTTTTTTCTTTTTTTTTTTATAGTGTTTCCTGATCCCCATTGCCGTTTATTACTTGTCACTCTTTACACTTGTTTAACACACAGTTCAATTTGTTATTCATACAACAGTATTAGTCATGTCAGTATCTTCCAATCAGAAATAAAGATTTCCTTGGAGCAGCAGATACATCTGAACTTTTTACTAGTTTTGTAAAAGAAAATGAATATAAATAACTCTCACTCAAAGGTCAGGTCAAGTTTTTCAATATCTTTTATTTAAATAAGCTTGCAGTACTATTTTTCTTATCACATAAAATATGAAATGCGTTGTTGGTTCTCGAGTACCCTTTTATTATCTTGTACTGTGAGATGTCTACCACTAAGTCATGCTACAGCATGTAAATTTATCATATCTGGGCTTTACAGGTTAATAATGCAAGGAGTCAGTGAGCAGGATCTATCTCACCCTCCTGCCCTTTCCTTCCTCCTACATAGCCTCTGTCCTCATCAGTTCATTTTTTCGATCTCACCTGACTCTTGTTTCACACCTCCTTCTTTTTTTAGCACTGCATTTCCAGAGATGAGAGGAAGTCTGCTTTTTAATCAGAGCTTTGTAACCCTCCCGGTGGACTGGAGTTATGTCGAGCTTTTGCTTGTCACACCCTAATCTATTATTTTCTGAGTTATGTTATTGGAGCCTGACCTCTGAAGCAGCCACTCTTAACTGTGATATATTGTCAAAAGGGGAGACAATAGGTTTAGTAGGTCATCTAGGTTTAGATAAAAACCACATGACAGGCTTGTTTTCTTTTTTTTCTACTGCCTTTGTGCTTCTTTCCAGTCATTCTGCAGTACATGAATGTAGGAGGACTTCTTGTCATTTATTTATTTGATCTCACATTTTCTAGGGTAACAGTTTTTCCCCCTCTCGTACACTCTTATTTGTTCCTGTCAGCTTCAGCTGACTGTCTGGAATTACAGTAAGACAGAGCAGTGGCCGATATAAAAATGTTAACAACTTTATAAGCATGAAACAAAAACAAAAAAACGTTGCATGTTATTACTAAACAGATAAAACTGATTTTATCCTTCCTTATGGAGAAACCCGTGGTGTCAGCTGTTCTGGTGGATGCTGCTGATGAACACTTCTAGCACAGTAAGAGAAAATGTAGAAGACAAATCCTGATAAGTACCAATACTGACTGATTGTTTGTTAACTACTAGTGCTACTTAAGTAATTTAAGTAAAACATGTGCCTAGAAACAGGCATAATAACTTTTTATAGTACATTATCGTCCAATTAATCTACTTCTAATTTTAGGGAAAATGCTAACTTAAAGCTTGTAAGGTTTCAAAACAAGTGACAAGTCTCTGGTTTAGGTGGAGAGATAAATTCACTGGGGGTTGCACTGGGAAGGGCACCCGATGTAAAAATCAAATATGTGGAGCTACCTGCTGTGGTAGGTAGCTCCTCCACCCGATGTGGCGGAGGAGCTTCAGAGCCTGTTTCTGTCTGCAAGGTTGGATCTTAGGAGGAAACAGCATGATGCTGTGCTGTTTAGTGCTGACCTCTGCTGTGCTGAGCTATCGTATTTTGTTATTGCACTTCATGAGATGATTTATCAGGAAAACAGTGTGGGTCTCTTGGACACTGCCCTCAGCAGCAGTTCAGATACACTAGTTAGTGGTTTAAGTGCTGCAAACAAATACTTATTTTTTAATACTCAGAACCACTCTTGAGCCCGTAAATACAATGATTTGCCTGATGTGTTAGTGAATATTACGTTAGATTATTATCTAATCAGAATAAATGGCTTTAATTTATCTCATCTAATATTTTTAATTTATTCAGATTAATAGTTAACATTAGAACCACAAAGGGGATCATTTTGACCCCCTTGGCAACAAGGTAACTACAACTAACTACAAGCTAACAGTGCAGTTATTTTTATTCAGCAAAAAAAAAGGAGAAAAAAGTTTTTATTTTGTTTGGTTTTTGCAGATAAATGTAAGCATGTATATGAATTTAATTAGCAGAATTTTTCAGCTCAAATTTTCAATTTGAATTTCAAAATGTACTTCTCACATCTCCCAGCTATTATATTCATCTCTGATATCTACACAACATGTAGCGATGTAGTGGATTACTGTCTCATTATTTTTGTTTTTAATGGCACTTTGCACTTTCTGCACTTTTGCTTTGATTTGTAAGCGCATATCTCATTTATACTTCAACCAACACACCAGCCTCCCCCTGCATCTCACTGATGTCTACAAATCCCAAAAGCATCCCCTTCCTTGTTTTTTTCCATTTCTCACTCTCTATTCATATATCTGACCGCGCCTTACTCTCACTCCCCTTTCCCTTCATCCTCACTATATCACCCCTCATGCCTCATAGTCAGAGACAGATAATCAATACCCGTGGCTCGGCGTTCCAAGTCTTATTGACTTTGTTTTTCAGGAAGACTCCATAAAGAGTCATTGGGGAGATTCTGTCACTGCCTGTTCCATCCCCTGACATTAAAACCTCCTTTGTTGCAGCCAGAGACAAGAATGTTGCAGATGAGCTCAAGTTGCCCGCATGACTGCTGGAATACTAAATAAAAGTGAAGTGAGACAGCAGGGCCACTTTGCACCTGCAAGACAGACCAAGTTCAACATGGTGTGACAAGAATACAAGCAACAAGTCCTTCAAATATTCAGAAAACACTTGTGTGGCTGTCAGATTATTTTTCTGTGACAAGCTGCTGGGTGAATTCTGTATAAAGAAGGCTATGAATACAAGTTTTCCAGAAAATGACTGTAAACCACCTGCAAGGGTTTGCTATGTTGTTGACTGATACCAGTGTAATACAAGTTAGTGGTTCAGAGGTTTCCATTTCTCACCTGTGGTTTAACAGAATTGTGTTTCAGAAGTTTAAGCAGGGTCATAACATCTGTTTCCATCCCTGATATACATTTTTTATTACCCATAGAGATTCACTGATGTATAAAAACTATTAAAATATATCACTGAGCCCCACCGTTGCACAGACATCATAACAATGAACACACACACACTGTAGTTTTGTCCCATTCAAACCACATTTGTCATCCTGTTGTCCTAAATATTTACCACAGTACATATTGTGAGTAAACCCACAGCTGAAAATGGTCCCAAACATTTGGAAAAAATGATAAAATGATGTCGCCACTGATCACTTATTCCTCTCCATTTATTCCTATATACCATCAACTGTCAAAAATATGCAGTACTGCTGTGAGCTGAGATTTTCTACTTAAGTTTAGTAGATCAGAAGCTTCAGTTTTCTGCCACATTTTACTAAGGAATGCAAACACACATAAAATATGTGTATTTCACTTGTGATAAACAAGTGTGAAACACAAGTGAAATGCAAGCTGTTACTTACAATGCATCCAGAACATACTTACAGCACTTCACAGCACTTTTGTCAGATTACACCTTTATTCCAAAGTGATTAAATTAATTTTTCACACACACAGAATTCTACACAGAATGCCCCATAAAGTGGAAAAAAAGCTTGAAGTTCTTACAGTTTTTTTTTTTTTAATAAAAAAATGAAATACAATACGCACATAAGTATATACATACTTTGCTGGGCAGTTTATGGGAACACCTTTGGCAGTAATTACATAGTCATGTCTTTTTGAGTATGATGCACACTTATTTGTGGGCACTTTTATGAAAGGGAACATGAAAAGTGAAGTGCTGTAAATACTTTCTGGATGCACTGTAAAAACAGAACTGAAATATTTCCGAAACGCACTGTTTAAGAATATTCTGTTGGAACCTATTGTGTTTCATTGTGATTCTATTGGTCATGACTTGGGAAAACAGTGTACATGTACACTGAAGTAAGTAAGTATATAAATTTAGCTAGTTTCTGTAGCTATATTATGTAATCCCATTTCATATTAATCTCCAAATGTGATCACGTCATTAATGATGGGTTTCTTTCCTTTGTGAAAATAAATTTGTGTCTGCCAGTTTCTATTTAAAATAACCTGAGTATAAATTGAATTACATGAAACAGGAGCTATGCAGCATTTTGTGCATCTAACCCTAATCCCACATGGTAGCCACATTAATGAGAAACAGGAATAAATGAAATAAGCAAAGTTTTTTTTAATTAGGATCACAAAGAAATTGTAATAATGGCTGTCCAGAAGTTGAATATTAAATGCAAATCTTTGAAATCGGAACCCTAAAAAACTGCATATATATCCACCACTTTGACCTCCTTAACTGTGGTAGGATCATTAAATATATGGGGACTAGCATTCCATTTAATTTGTGCCACTGTTTACATTGGCAGAGTTAGTAAAGCTTTATATTTTCTATCTTTATGACAGACTGTTGACTTAATAAAAAAAATTAAAAAATTACTCCGTCAATTCATCTGGTGACTGCAATAAGTCTTTTCCTATATTATCAAAACTTTTAACCAGCCCCTAACTAAGGCTAAAACCTAAATTAACTACACAGTTAACATTTATTTTCATTTCTTTTTTTCTTCATATAAAATGTTCAGTAAAACTTTTGATGCCTCCATCATCATTTATTCACTTCCACTCCATCCATGCAAAGCTAGACAGTAGTTCAGGTGCATGCACAAAACTTATTTTCTAGCTTGGTGGAATCATGAGGCACAGAATGTTTGAGTCATACTAGCCTGTTATGCTTGAACATAGACCGTCTTTCACCGGAAAGGAGGTCTGTGCAATGACGGTGCACACAGATGCAGTTACAGAGTACACAGAAGATAACATTCCAAGCAGCCTACACATCTTCTATAGTGAACATGTGGGATAATCCCATTACAAGGAGGCCACAGCTCATAGCTGTCATAATGACAGGGAATGGACCAGGTGACACAGCATTGAGGATAAGAGAGGATCATGTTAATTTGCTGTAGCACCAGATGCAAATATACCACCTCTGAAGGACTCACCTTGACTACAGAACATGCTTTGTTTGCAAAAAGGGTGGGAGTGTGCAGACAAGAGTGGAATCTGGGTGGTGTTGACGTAATTAAGTAGTGCACTGACGAAGGCCCCCTGCTGTTTGTCAAGCAGTTGGTAGAACTCTTCGTGGTGAACCGCACCTCAGGAAATCAAGTTTGACTACATCTATTAAACATCAATCAGACATTATTTTCCTGCATTGCTATCTCTTAATTTCACCCTGAGAGCTCATGCATGACATTCACGCAGACAGAATGCATCTCTTGTGACAACTCCAGATGTATTATAGAAGTGCATGATGCTGTCTTAGTCTGGCATACAGTATTACCAGATCCCAGGACCGCCCTGCTGTGGCAGGTACATTTTTGAACAACCTTGTTTCAGATTGCTGTCCTGTGGTGAGAATTTGTTTATTGCACCTGAAAAAAACATTATTCCATATTGCTGGAAACCGATGCAGCCCTGAAAGTTTTACCTTTGTTTGGCAAGCAGGAGGAAAATGGAAAAAGATAGACATAGGCTAATGTAGATCCAAAAATATACAGCATACTGTTTTACTGCAGAATATACAGGAAAATCACTGCTTATATGGATTCTAGATTTCACAAATGTGAAGGTGGGCTGTAATCCCTACAGTGATATATTTTTATCAATAACAGGATTGAATTCCATTAATGGTAAATCTTCTCTGACTGATTGGAAAGTTAGACAATATCACACATTCTTTTTTCCCCCCAGTCTGTCTGTAATGGATCTATTTTTATTATCAGCTTGGCCATGCAGGAAGAAATTAGGAGTTAATCAATTCGTCTCCTGGGACATAAATATGAAAGGGACAAGAGAGCGGGAATAGTCCCGTACTATCCCACTGGATCGACCACGGAGCATTAAGCTTACATTCACATAAGGGAGCAGTCTCCAACACAGTCCTATAAAGCATTAGAAAATAACTCTTCAAGAAAAGTAATGCCATAATTGATTATCTAAAGTTGATTTTCACATAGTAACTACTAATACTACAAATTTTTCGAAAGCTCAGATTTTAAACCCCTTTAAAATACTCAAATTTAGTATTTTATTTTGAGATTTATTTTGATGGTCATCTGCTATGGACAAAAACTTGCCTAAGAAAGTTCAGACTTGAGGTGAGAAATAAAGATGATCATACCAAATATTAATTTTTAAGATAGTACAACTCTGCTTTTGCTTCCATTCAGACACATGTCTGGTGGAGAATCAAGATGGCTGTAGCTGTATATACAAAATTAGAGACATTTTTTGTTTTATTTCAAAGTTTGTCTGCAAAAGTCTTTCATCAAAATATGTTCCGTTCTTATTTAAATTATATTTAGTTTAGATTTGTGCTTTGCTGTAATTAAAAAATCTAACGCATGTTTTGAGAGGACTTCAGAAAGCCTAATTCTTTCGCCTTCTGTGTGGCTTCCCAGGTGATGAGGGGGCTTCAGCTTCTTCATGTCAGTTTTTACAGGGGTAGTTAAGTTCATACATATAACTCTAGTTCTAAGAGTATGTGCTTAGCAGTCAAATGGGATTCACCATTGAATGTGTGGGAAAGAAGAGGCTCCACCCCTTGGTTCTTACTGAATTAGAGTACCTTCATTTTTCCATCTCTTCTCTTAATTAACTCTTAATTATTCCTTCTCCCTCCCCAACCGGTTGTGGCAGATGGCCGCCCCTCCCTGAGCCTGGTTCTGCCGGAGGTTTCTTCCTAGGAGTTGTTTGGTGCTGTATAAATAAAATTGAATTGAAATTAATTAAATCAAATTTCTTTGATATTTGTGCTCACACTTTAAGAAGCGGAAGTTTTGTTTCATCACTTAGCCTCGATTGGTTTTCATGGTTTCAAGACAGCAAATCTACTTGGTTAGGTTGGAGTAAAGCTGAGTTGGGAGAAAGCCTCGTCTGGGTCAAGCTGTTCACTGTGTTTTCATCTTCTGGGATGAAATTGGGTCTGATAAAGATTATATTGCCCTCACAAGAACATAATGTGCTCACTTTATTTTGTCCACATTATTCATCTCACCAGCAATACTAGGCGTTCTCCCAAGAAGACCTTGTGCTTCTTGCTTAAGACTGCAGTCTTACACTATGTCACGCAGAGGTCAGCTGAAACCTGCAGAGTCAGGAGACAGCAGTATAACGCAAACATTCTTCCCATTGTATTAGAGCTACTCTCTGATAGGGCCACTGACCCCCCCCTCAGGCTCCATTATTTTTCCCCTCTGATATAATAGATCAAGAATCTCCTGTAGAGGGAACAGATGGTCCAAGCTGAGCATAACCCAAGGCCCTTCTACCCACAGCTACTTTTCTTCTTCTCGTCTGTAATTGTGCCTTAAGGGGAGCAGCCCAAAGTGGCTTTCCAGCTTTCAGTTTTTGGCCAGAGCTTCAGCTGTAGCCACCCACTGAAAGAGAAGGATGCTGTGGCACAGATTGCGGGGTCATTGTGGCACACAGAACTTTAGCTGAGCTGTGTGGTTTGGGTAGATTTACTCCCAAGAAAAGAGAAAAAAAGAGGATGGAGTTTAATATCAATTGAGCATATTACACTAGGTAGAATCACATGACTTTAGCACGAAAAAGAGGAGATAACCACTCAAGACTTCCCAGCACATACCAAAATCATGTAATAGAATCTTTGAAAATGAAGAGAACACAGCACAGCAGATACAGGGAAAAAATCATGGAGATGCCATAAAAGCTATGAAGGGCCACCAGGGTTGAAACGATTATCACAGCAAGAAAGAGGGGGAATTGAGTTAGGGTTAAAACATTTCTTCGGGTTATTGTTTCTGAAACTGTACATCCCAGTCTGAGATATGAGAATGTAGAGCAGTTATTAGATAAAGACTACCTCAGCACAGCAGCAGAGGAGAGAAAATACTTCGACAGAGAGGTGAAAATACCACTAGTTGTGTTCCTGGATTAATAACGAGGCATCCAACGAATGAAATAGGATCACTGTGGGTCCTCGAGAGGAAACGGCTGAATGCAACAACTGGCGACCTCACTGGGAGTGAAGACGGAGAAGGGTCTTGACTGGAAAAATGCAATTTGTTCAGGGCAAACCCTTCTAGATGCATGGTAATTCCCATCATGTGAGGGTGTTGCTCATATGTGACAGACAAGCCACTGTTGGCAGTCTGAGACGTCATCATATGTTCCCATAATTTATTTTCTGCCTAAGTGTTTGAGGTGCCCCGAATTCATTGTGTAATCCTTTTAATCACAGCACACTTTGCCATGGGAAATGTAATGAACTTGTTTTCCTCTGTTAGCAACAGTCGCTATCAGCAGGTCATTTACAGTCCAACCTCATCCCTCACTGCTTTGTGTCCTGTTCCGAGTTGTTTACCTAAATCGTATTCAACAATGCAGCACAAGAGGATAGAAAGTCTTTTACATTTACATATAAAATTACATTTCCTCTGTGCCTTTGTAATATCTTTGTTGTACTGAATAAGCTTTAGGATTAATATAGCGGGATGGGAATGACACTCAGGTTTCTTCATAATACTGAACATTTAAGCATTAATGAAAGGCACCTGAAATGAATTCTGCAACTAGAATATAATATTGCATGCCACAGTAGGCCTTTATCATATTTCATATTTTTTAATTTATTCTTTTTTGTTTAGGAATATATCCTGTAATGCATCCTCCCATAGCCAGCTATGCACCATCCTTCAGACTTAAAGTTTACAACACAATTTCAAAGAGCAATGTCCTGTATGCGTGGTATGTATACATAGTTTACTGCATTTTGAATTATGATAATAATTTAAAAAAATTGTTTTAACCCACAGCTGTTTTAACCCTTTGAATTCTTAATGTTTATTAGTACTTAGTTAAATGCATTTCAACTTTTGTTTAAAGGAACACTGACTAAGGAGGCTATAAAGCTGTTTTTTCTAATGGCCTCAAGTATGCGGTGTCTGAAATATGACATACTGCTCTGCTTTGAGTTGTGATTTTAAGCTGGAAGTAAACAGCACAGGCAATATTATTTTCGCAGCTTTCTTTTGGATAAACAGAGAAGAAAAAATTGGATAATGCTTGTGGACAAAGTTTCTAAAAGCTGTGTTCTCAGAACTTGCATTTTGCATTTTTTTGCATGTAGTCAAGCTCCAAATGCTGCTGGTTAAGAGCAATGACTAAAACCAAATTCTCTTCCTGCAATTTTCTTCAACAAGGAATCGAAACGCCCTTGGGAAGAGAGTGAAAATTGCTTTATGACATGTGAAAAGGCAGGGAATTTTAGATGTTGTTCAGCTAGGCAATAATCCATCTGTTCTAAAAGTGAACGAACAGTCATGACCCTAATCATCGAGAACCCAGACAATATGGCAGTTCAGTCAGCTCTTTAGCCCATGAGTGTTCAGAGTTTTTCAAAGAAGAGCTTCTCAGACAAATACAGACACATCCAGCATGTGGATGAGCTGGTAAAATATATGAAACATATAAACATGATGTTGACTCAGAAAACAAAGTTGAGCAGGACTATGATATGGCAGTTGAAGCTAATAACTACAATTATTCTTGCTGGTATATAATTTACAGCATGGTGACATGGTGGTTAGCATTGTTGCCTCACAGCAAGAAGGTGTTAGTTTGACTCCACCATCAGGGACTTATTGTGTGGCGTTTACATGTTGTCTCCATGTTTACGTGGATTCTCTCCGGGTACTCCCACAGTTCAAAGACATACAGTTAGTAGGTTTAGGTTAATTATTGATTATTATCTTGAGATTTGCAGTTGGATTCACAAAAGGAAAGCATGTTTCACTAATAGAAGGGAAAATACTGTAGGAGCAACAGGTAACCATCAGAGGCCTGTTTACCAACACATAGACAGTAAAGATCTGGCAGAGTAGAGACTCAAGCTGGTCCTAAAATGTTGCTGGTTTGTATATCATTGCATTAAAACTACTGACAGATAATAGCATTCGTCATATCATTGCAAAGCAATGATCGACTGAGATAATTTATGCTGTGGCGTTCATGTTGTTACTCCAATATATGAGCCACCTAAACATTGTTGCAGGCTAACTCGTGGCCCACTGGCAATGCCCTTGCCCAGCAGCACAATGGGCCCCACCTCACTGCATAAACTGCTCAGGAAGTCATCAGTGCCTGAGGCACTGACCCAGCCAGGAAAAATCCTAAAATCCCAGTATACCAGAGCAACAGCAAAATGTGTTGGAACAAGCCCAAGGTCTCATTTTGAAATACACAGCACCCAAAGGCGGCAGACACCCCAATTACCACAGTTCCATGTCCATATCCTGGTAGTCAGAGTTGTTACCCAGGTGTTTTAGTGGCTGAGCAATTGTAAATACAAAAGCCAGCAAATATTTGTAATCCCCATTTGCGCATAACCCCCACTCAACAAACCTCTTTTCACAGTTCCCATTCTGTTTCTTGTTTAATCATCAAAATGCAGTTAAAGTAGTAGTCATAAAAAATTTAATTAGGTTTTGTGGAGGTAAATCAGATATATATATTTTTGTTCATCTAGAAATTAAAAACAGAACCATAATTAAAATGATTAAAATGACTGACAGTGAAAAAGATGTATAATTACAGGGCGTCTCGAAGAGGAGCAGGTACAGTCCTTTAGGTAAAAAAAATACATTCCTGGAAAGAATCTAAGTAGTACATATTAAGTAATTATTCCTCAGCAGTTTATGAAGAACACCACTCCTTTCATCTGTACATTCACATTCAGGACTGATTTTGAGCAATTGCCTGTCAAAAGAAGTAGTTTCTGCATAAAGAGACTGTGTACTGTCAGCAGCTACAGTGAATGTTCACTGGGAGCTGTGGGAAGAATGTATGCTTCCTAGACTAGATATGACAGGAAAGAACAACTCTGCTTTCCCTGAACTGTTTGAGTGAAGTTCAAATAGTAAATCTGTGTCTGTATATATGATTGTGAATTTCACCAGGCGCTTTCATGCCTCAGGACGTCAGTGAACCAATTAATCTAGCCCGTAATAGAGTGAATGCTTGTGGATTATTTTACTGATTGGAAGTTTCAGACGGCAGCAGTTAATTAGGTTTAAAGGGTTTGACTGACGTCTGCGTCTCTCTTAACTCCCTAATTTAATTGTCAGTACTAATATAATAATCATACGGACCCAATTATTGATTGACTGCAGGTATGCTGACATTTAATTGGGGGACAGCTACGTCATTCCTGCCACTAATTTCGCACTTTTCTTTTTTTAAACACATGAAATAACAGCTTTTCCTGTCTGTCCACATACTAATAAAACAACAACAACAAAAAAGCTGACATGAAGACAGGATCCGTGTTGTATGAGGCAAAAAAAAAAGAAGAAGTAGACAGGGTGAACAGTGCAGTGATGAGAACTAATTGAAGGTAGCAGCTGAATCATGATGCGGGTCATCGTATCACCGTGAGTCATTTACTGCTGCCCAGACCCATGTATAAAATCAAAACTTTAATACAATATTCATCCAGGTAATTATTTTAAAAAAATAACAATACAAATTCTTTTCATGACCATCTTTACAATTTATACTTTTATGATATTTACTTTGTTCCTAGTTCCACATTTTCACCCAAACAAAAATCATTTGAAAGTCACTATAATATAAATGTCATGTACTTATTTTCTCTTCACTGAAGACAACTAATTCAATCACCTGTACAGATGGCCCATCAACTAAAAACTTATTAGCAGATTGTAACACAAACTCTACATGTTATACGGCAGGTCTTAAAATTATCGCAACAGCTAGAATAAATCATGCAGACTCTGATGTGAATTTTCTATCACCTTTAGATCATTAGACTATCTGGTATTTTACCATATATTAGCTTTATGGACTGGGATAAATTAACAATATGTCCTGAAGACATTGATGTCCCGGTCTGGTTGGTGTCACTTAAGGTTTATTCAAAATTTGATAGAAAACTAGTATGTTATACTGTATGATATAAAAAGCTGTATCTATCTATCTATCTATCTATCTATCTGGAGAGAGAGAGATATATCTCAACAATCAAAGCAGTGCTTTTTAATCTTGAACAGGAAATCACTGTGATCAAGAATAAAAAAAAAAATTGATTAAATTGAAAGACACGTATACGTTTGTGAATTTAAATGCATACATACTATCATGTGTGAAATAATGTGTTTAAGAATTAGTAAACCTGGATAAGATAAATACATCTTCACCAACATTTGGTGTTGGTTCAAACTAAACCAAAGTCTGATTATAAAGGCCTGTGATGTGTGTCATTGTACTGCATATAAATGATGATAATTAGTAAAAACAAATTTGTGATTTCCAAACATTTTTTTTAACACTGGATTTAATTGTAGGTCATTAATAACATGACACTGTTGCAGTATAGAGGTAAGGATTAATCATGTTGATAAATATCTGTTAAATAATTTAGGGTTAGGGTGGTTATCCTTAATTGCAGAGCTCTAGGAGCAAGGTGGAGACAGAAAAACAAAATCAAAAGTGGAAATGAGGATGACATATCTTGAAAATGGGCAATGCCATTTTACACTAATGATATAATCTCCTAACAGAAGCTTTGGTGTTTTTATAAACTACAGAAGAAAAAAATATTATAGTCAAATTACAGAAAATATTATAGCAACCCCTGTAATTCACAGGGGGTGATGCTTATGGAGAACTAATTAAAGTTCAATGGACTGCTACACAATTTGTAACCTAATCCATGCACTACTTGTTCTTGTTGTTTATCTTCACAAAGTGTGATTAAAAAACTTGTGGTAATGTCTTTGGCTTGACTGCTAAAAGATTTTGAGACAGAGTTTTTAAAAAAATACCAGCGATAGTGAACTAATGGTGATCCTGCTGTCATGCCCATGCTAGTTAGCCAGATGCCCTGATAACATGCCATGCTAGGGATGTTAAAGAGCGTTAGTGACACGGTGCAGTGTTTGCCACAAAAAGTTATACCTAAATTAATGTTAAATTAGAAAATCTGTAAAGGTGTTGTTTGCAGGTAGACTAAAAGTTAACTGCAATAATAAATCAGGGCTACAACTGGCAGAAACAATGATAAATGGAACTGTTTGTGCGCTTTGTGCAATGTTAGATATTACTTAGATATGTTAGATATTTATTTTTGTAAAAATGTCGATATTTGTGCTCCATAAGTTCTTCGATTTTTGAATGATGGCTAGATGGGGCAAAAAAATTTCTTTATATGGACATTTGAGCAACAATTGCTTGACCTCTATTCATGCCGGAGATAGGACGGAAATTGTTGGGCAAATCTATAAGTTTTGAGTAATGACTTTTGCTTCCAATTTACTCCAAAATGGAAGCGAACAATGAAAAAAGTGAACTGTTCTCAGTCCAGAAACAACAATCCACCACTGCAAACAAGACATTAAAGCTCTATAAACACTTTCACAAGCAAGATGTTGGTCTCGTTTGTATACAACATATGATGCTAACACAAAATTAGCAGTGACAAACCATCTAACCCAGAGTAATGCTCAAACAGACTGCATTCCAGCCACATCCACGCAACCAAAGCTTTATGTGCTACAGGTAATAAAAGCAAAGATGAACAGGCTGTACTCATTCCTCATTACTCATTCCTACAATAGAATCACTGTCACCACAATATTTCTTTTCTGGCTTATGAGCTGTTACTCACTGTCTTTACTGCCAGCTTGGTGGTAATGCTTAAATATGCTACTAAAAAAGAGGTTTTCTGAATGTCTTCTTATGATACTTTTAAGGATATAAGGAAGTTATTTACACATATTAAAAAAAATATAGTATTGTCAGTTCCACGGGCAATGTTCGAGCGTAATGTAGTAACACTATTACAAACTTGAACAAGTCATATATTAATTTTATTTTTCTTTGTTTGTTTTTCCGGAAGGTTTTTCTTATTAAAAGCTTTTACTCCGTGGAAATTGTTTGGTTTTCGCTTTTTGATATTGTGAGGTCTTTGCAATAAATTGGCACTTTATAATTAGCAAGAGGCCAAAGGCTGCATATGTCATTATGAACACAATTTGAGTCCCTATATACAGGGGGATAATCAAGTCTAGATTATTTTCTTGGAAACAAAACACGTCAACAATGTCTCCCAATTTTTTTTCTAGTTACAATTTAATGTTATTTGAAAAAATATTGCAAAAAATGTCCAATTTTCTTAAAAATAATCACATAATAGAAATAGATACACAACTTTTTGCCAGGTAATGTTTTGTCTGTTTATTTCGTATAAAATTATTCAAAGGTAAAAGCACCAAATGGATTTGCACTGAAGCAGTGATACATCATCTATTGTTATATATAGCATAGTTTGAACTAATAAACAGCTGGTGCAACTAGCTTCAGGCTTTTCATCCAGCACAACCAGCAGGCTGTTATTTTAGCTCAGAATGAAATATAACAACAGTAATTGTCATGTTATTTGAACATTCATGCTCCCAACATAATGTTAAAATAACACCAAGCATTTCTTGATCTCTCAATATATCATCATCACCCTTTAATACTTTGGTTATGAACAAAACTAATTATATCCCAAATACAAAGCTGTATTTCCTTACTGCAGAGGCAGTAGTGCGAGAACCAGAGCAGCAGTCTTGGTGCTTATCATTGTCTAAAAAGGTGACGTTTGGGTCAGCAGTAGGTCACCTGAGTTTGTGGAGCACGCACAGGCCAACACTTTGTTAACATGACAGCTGTAAGATGCAGTGAAAGATTGTAGTGAGTAGTGAGTACCCTTTAGTGTAGTGATTCTAAAATCCGCTAAAAGTGTAACTATTTGTTAAAATTATACTTTTTTTCTTCATGTAAGTGTTCATGCTTAGCAGGAGCTGAGGAAGATGAAGAGTCATTTAAAGACTCAAATGTCAGTGAATGACATTTACAACATATAATAAACCTTTAAAATGGCGTTACCTTAAAGAAAGTGCTTTGGCCCTTTGCACCTGTACCCCCACATAAGGTGTCTTTATTGGACCAGTTTAAAGACAGCTAAATAGAAAGGCAGCTTACTTGAGCTGAGATGAACTAGTGGCAAATTATCCAGTAATTCTCACATGTGTATTGTCTTCTGACGAAGCTTTTTACAATATTTTTCTTATTATGTTATGTGACTATAAGGGCAATAAAAGACCCAATGCTGGCCCAATATGTTGTAATTCATTTAAAGGCTATTTTTACATACATGTTCACAGCTCTGTGCATATCACCGCATTTAAAAATATCAAATCCCTTGTAATGACTGATTATTGTGAATTGGTGCCATATAAATCATAGGCAGTGGTACAACAATACATCCAATGTCTTCAGTCAAAGACGACAAAACCATCAAAGATGTAGTTTTGATGATCACGGGTAGATTTTTAGGAGTTTAATAAATGAAAGAAAATGTTTATGACACGTGGAAGTGACTTTTGGGGGCAAAAAAATCCATGATAGGATCAATAATTCTCACTGAGTGTCCTCGGTGAGGTGGTTATTAGTTTTCTCCCTCAACCTCTAACACATCAATCTTAATCAGCAGACACATTGCTCTATTGAATTCAACAGTAGAAATACATTTGCAAAGTTTTAGAAAGCAGGTTTGAAGAGTGGTGCAAGACGAAGGCATCACAGTGTTTAAGGTGAAATCGTTGGAGGTTGAGTGCAGATTGATGTCGCACTCACTCTTTCTGACTGTTCATTTGCAGTTTCTGAACTGTAAGCTCTGTCTATAATTTGGAACAGGAGAGAAGCACAGTCACCGACTTTTGGACTGTTTAGCTTTAACCTGCATTGTGCAATGTTTCTTTCTACCACTTGCTCAAAGGATCTATGCAGAAGGCTTGTTTCTGTACAACAGCATCTAGAATGTGTGTCATAACAAGACCTAGACAATTCAGTCAAAAAATTCTCAAGACAGGCTCACCATCGGAGTAAGTTATGGGTAAAATCTACCAGTAAGACGAGAGTGATAAAAGTGAATTGTTACAGATTTCTATTGTGTGGGTCAGGCAACTATTGTCATGTGAACACAGTCAAAGTGGCCACCTAAGGCTCAAGTGGTGACTATCTGCTATTGGCTCATTTACGAGGAAATGCACTCAGAGGGGCTAATTAAAGAGCAATCAGGTAAAGGCTTACAATTTCTAATTGCCTCCCAGGGGTCTAAGGACATGAACTCAAACTGTAGAGAAGGAATTTAAAAATGAATTTATACTGTATGTGTAAAGGACTAAAATACTATTAAGAACAGCTGTGCTTTTACTCTAGAAGTAACATTCTAAATATGCCTTAACAGGGTGGAGAGGCAGCTGAAATGTAAAGAGTTAACGGTATAAATTCATCCCAGCAGCATTTCAGAGGAAAGTGTCAAAATCCTTAATAGGATAAGGAATAGGTTGGATAAGGAAATCATAGCATGGCAATATTCCTGTTTTTAATTGCAGGTAGTTTGCCCTAACAGTGTTTTTGAGGAAATGTAACCAAGATCTTAGTTGTTAATAAGAATAAAATGTATTCTTATTAATTTCACTTTATTGCAAACTGATGCGTTTGTGTATATTTATGCTTTTGCGGGTGAGAAGAGTAGGTAAAACAGATTGTTCGGACAATGATGTGAGAAGTTGTTGTGAATTAGTACACTTGCAGTTTCTAATACCGGACTGGATTTGTAGCAATTGCATGTTAAGGTCCTCCTGTGGAGTAAAAGTGTTTTCACTTAATCATTATGGAGAGGTTCTGACTCACTGCCATTTGTGTTTGACTGTTAAGTAGGTGTAAGCTTAAGTGTAAATGCAAAGTTCTATAGATGAGTAGACTGTTGTGCTAATAGATGTTGAGTACAGGTAAGGTCAAGGTGTTTGGGGTGAAGCTACTCGTCACTAATTTGTCTTTGCCTTTAGACTCAGCCTGCTTCTTTAACATGCGGGACTTTTATTTCACGGTGTGATGCAAATGAATAAATTAGTGATCTGTAACACATGAAATAACAAAATGAATGTATTTGCAATCCTACAGTTAGAGCTATTTGTACTTTACTAGCCTATTTTAATATTATGCATCTTTCTCTCTAAGCAGAGCTACATTTCAGAGGGTGATATTGTATTTCTTTTATGTAAATACATTTGTCTTATAGCTGTAGCTGCTAGATATTTTACAACAAAACAAGACTTAGAGGCTGCTCAGCAGATACCTACTTGCTTCAGGTGGCTGTAATGAAGAGCTACTAGTGTGACCAGTAGGCAGATAAGAGTTACCCACCTTAAGGGGATTAGTATCTTTTCCACACAGATGTGGTAGTAATGTGTCAGGTCAGTGTGACAGGTCAGCAGCCCATTTGTGCACACCAGTGTTTTCCTTGCAGTGAAGATGCCAGCTACAATTAGAATATACTAGTAGGTTTACACCAAAATGCTGACAGTTTACAGTCAGCTCTCCCTTTATAGTGTATTTTGTGTATGTTTTATTAAGTTTATTAAGTTCTTAATAGAAATTAAAGAAGTTAATAAACTTAGCAATTTCTCTGTGAAAAATTAGTCAGACCTTCTTTCAGGTTGGATTCCTGGACAATGTGATCTACACCAGGTTTAACTAACTGTAAAAAGAGAAAGTAGAAGACAAGCCAATATTACTTCAAATTAAAAAGCAAAAATCAAGCTTTGAACTGGTGTAAAAGGTCGTCCTCTAGGGCAGGTGTTCTCTGGCTGCCAGAGAATCTAAAGATACCTCAGAAAACAGCGGGATGAAAGAAGATGTGAAAATATATACCATTTGTTGATTCTTTACAATGAAATGTAACATTTCATGAACAACACTGAAAGATTTGGGAATTCATAGTAAGAAAATGCACTGCTGTAAAATCTGACAGTAAATGCAACAGCATTGGGTTGCTGTTCTACTTCGTGTTTCGTGCTGTTGCTAAGCAAAGAATGATATGATGCTGCACCAAAAACCTGCTTCCAGTTGCTTTGGTTGCTAGCAAATTGCCGCAATCACCCATGTTTTGCATAGAAGACCTCAACCGATCTGCAAACACTCACTAAATACTTATGAAGTACTAGTGAAACTGAGTGTGACCAAAACCAGGAAGTTTATGTTGCAGCACCTTATTCGTGACAGTTTTCACCCAGCAAAAGCCAGCAACCCCCACTGACTGCGTTCGCCCACTTGTCTCTAAGCCTGTGTGACAGACGTGTTAGATTAGTCCTTGAAATATCGTTCTTAATTTATATAATTAATTTCTTTAAAGACATTTAATCAACATTTACTTAAAATTGAGTTTTAATAATACTTTACATCAATCAGTAGCATTAAAAATATATTCAGAACTCCCTCTTACATTCATTAAATAGAGAGCGAGTAGTATCCTCTGCTTCTATGAACCAACTTCCTCTGGTTTGTACTGACACCCTGTCCATATTCCTCACTGTTGGACAAAGTTGACCACATATCATTTTTAGTCTCAAACAACCTAGAAAGCTTTGACTTTGATTAAGTTAGTGGTCTAGTTAAAAACACCTGTGCTCCACAAGCAAGTAAAGCACCACATACATATCTGCTATGGCTGTGATGAACCAGCAAAAAAAAAGAAGAAAGAGAAAGAAACACGTAGTGAAGAAAAAAAAAAAATATATATATACATATATATATATATATATATACACACACACACAGAGGGCACAGTGTAGCTGAGGGAACGGATGCTATAAATATGGGGAGTCCATATCTGTATACGTTATTTCTACATGGGAACCACTGCAGGTTAGAGAGATAGAGAGACTCCACACTAGAGTTCATTTTTAGTCATCTGGCCTTTGTTGCTTTGCATGCATAATACAGGCCAGTGTAATTTGGTGAAACCTCTGTGCTCTCATAAAATGAGTGTATCCGCTGCAGAATATTATCAGGAGAACATTCATTAATAGGCACTCTCTGAGAATCTGGGCTCTGGGTATTGAGCGTTTACTTGGTTGTTTTCTCAGACAATGCGTCTCAGCCATCCACCCTCAACATCCTCCTTATCTCCACCTGCTGTTACGGGCCTACCGCCACGCTCTATGATGGGGGCTCATTTGTTTTCCTCTACCCGAGGATATTGTTCACTGAGGAGCCAAAGGTGATACGGATAGCCTGATCTTTCTATGTCGTATTTTTTGCCACACATTTAGACAGTAAAAATGGTAACATTTGCATAATGCATTTTTCCAGTGCAGCAATGAAGGTTTTTCTTTTTTGTCATCACCGCCTGCTACGAAAGTGAGAGAACCCTTAGATTATTAAATTTTTGTGGGATTCCTGCTCAACATTTGCTATACAGGTCTGTCATTCCCCAAGATTGACGAAACAGGAAACAAGGAAAAATGATTAAACAATTTAATTTTTTTCTTTTTTCTTTCTTTTTCTTGCCTTCGGTAGCTAAGACAACTTCAAGTCAACAGCTCGACAACATTGACGTACATTTAATTTGAAGTCATTTTGAACAATGTTTCTAATTTTATACAGTCATTTGTGCCTGTTTTCTCCTGTTAATTCTAAATGAGCTATACGTGTAGTTGGCTGTGTAAAGGCTGACATTTAAAATACTAAACCTCCATGCTGAATAGATATATGAACAGAAAGAGCGAGGCAGCAGAGGATGAATCGACACTGCTCTCTTGTAGTGTATCTCGCTTCCCTTTTATTTCTTCCCCCACTGCTAAACCAAGGATGACCTTGACCCTATACACTGTATGACTTAATGAATATTCCCGGTGAGGTTTTTAGTGCAGCCCCATGCTGCAGGAAAACAAGCTAATATTGTATCTGATGTGATGTAGAAAGAGTGCATGAGATAACAGCAGATACGGCTTTATTCTTTTGATCCTGATAAAAATCTATAAAAAATTATATATAATAAAATACTCACTTTTCATCGATATAGGAGACAATATAGTAAATGATGCTGGTGACTGAGGATTCCCTTCTAGATTGAGGCTGAGCTGACTGTCAGTATGAAGAGTAAAGGGGAACTATGCAAGGGAAGGATGTAATAATGAGACTCAGACAATAGACAAAAATATATGTCAGCGCAGATTTTATTAAAGCTAAAATCTGTCACAACCTGCCTCTTTTTTGGCTGCTGGGCTGGCAGGTTGTCTTTTCCCCCCTTATCTTAATTCTCAAATTCTCCTTCCTTCTTAGTCTGTTAACCAGTGACGCAAGTGAAAGAGGAGAGGAAGATTGCCTCTTTCATAGGCGAGGAAGAGAGCGCAGACTAGACAGCAAGCATCTTGACAAAATGAGATATCTTCGCCTCGTAGCCTCATTTTGAAGTAGTGTCAACCAAAAATGATTTGTGGCATAAGTGCATCATAAACTGTTTTGTTATAGCCCGACTACTGTTTTATTTTATCTTCCTGCTCTCAGATGTAACAAGTATTCATGATGTGTGTTAAATTTATAACATAGCACTTTCTTTTGAATGGCATCTCTTAAAAAGTTGTGATAATATCTCATACCTCACTTAATCAGATGTAAGCAGAAATTTGATCATCTTAAATACTTGATACAACCTAAGACTAAAAGACTAACTTAATCCTGCCTTGGTTTTGTTGCCACACCTTTATTTATTTCTTCTATTGTTATGCATAAAAACACTTCTGAAGTAAATGCGCATGCCAATTACAGTTCCTTAGGTAAGCCACCTCATTCCTTTGTATCCCAGATGCTTTCCAGGAATTAAGATATCCTTTAACATGGTGTACTATTAACTGAAAAGAGAGTAGATGAGGAAGCACAAATTATCTGTATTGCCGATGCCCTGTGAGTGTGCTCAGGTTGTCAGTGGGCCTAGAGTTCCCAGTATAAAAGCACACTCCACTCCCACAGGAATTTAGAAATTACAACTCTCCTCCTAATCTGCATGGTGCTGGGACCTATTTTTGCTTTTCTATTAAACAGTACCTTACTCACCATGCTAGCACTCATGCACAAAGTGCATGCCAAAATCACTGATTAATTAACAACATATCGTGGCATTTTCTTTTAATAACTCGAGTTACTTCTGATACTTTCTATTTTTTCATTTATTCATTTATTTTTTTGTTTTGTTTTTGTGTTATCCGCAAAAAATGTTGTCATTCGAACAAGTTATGACATGTAAGAAAACATATATGCAAAGTGTATGAGTAACCAGAAAATGGAAAAAACATGCTGATAGACTAAAGATTGTTGTGGATCAGTGAGAAATCATTTGCATGGTGAATTAAAAACTGCTTAAAAATTCGAGGATGTGGGAAATCACGACTGCATATGAAAGAGAAGCGTTCAAGAGAAGCTCAGAGAATTCAGCACAATTTCCAAGCCATGTTACGAACAGCTGAACAGCTGAGAGGCCAGACTGCAGTTTACAAAAGTCCATAAAAAAACTTTTATGGACTTGATCAAATAAAATCAACCTGCACAATGGCACTGATGAAAAGTTTAGTATGTATGGAAGTGTAGAAGAGTATGGCCTAGAAGCTCATGACCCAAGGTACCCACCACTGTCAGGTACAACAATCGCTCTACTCTCTTTTGAATGTCTATGGCTGCTGCTGGGATGGGCACAACTTGACAGCACTAATTAAAAAATGTTGCTGATGAATACAGATTTAAAGTTGTTTTTACTTTGGAGCCATTAGCTTAATGCTTCAGACCCATTGGGTACATGCAATAACTAAAGTTAGCCTATAACGAAAGCAATCAAACTTTTCATGGTGAATAGGGGGGAGTATTCTCAGTGAGCTCTTATTTCAATCAGCTGCTCAAAGATGCCAGCCATCAGCTGCAAAGTATTTCCTAATAAATGTTTTATTTAACTGATTAGTTTAAAAATCACTGTTTGAATTGAATACTCTTCAGGATACAATATATAAATAAGTAAATAATACCTTCATAGAAAGAGAACACCTACCCATTAGGTACTTTCATGTAGTGTCCATTATTGGTTTCAGAGTGTTCAAAGTGCTGAAGCAAAGGCCTCAAAGAACAAAATACGGTTTCATAGATACATACACATAAACACCTCACCTCCAACCCTCCCTTCCTTTTAGCTCAAATGTGCCAAATGTGCATCTACTGACAGAAAGCATCAAAATTATAACATGAAACGGTAGTCGGAGGTTTAAAGAAGAAATTGCTACTGTAAACCACATTGGCTGCACCTCTGCCCAAACCTCCTCTATCATAGTTAGGACTGAGCTGTAATAATGTAGATTAAAAGCACCGGGTCATTTGTCTTTATATAGGTCTAGTTTCTATGCTGTGCCTACACTCTGACATAACAGAGTCAGGAAAAAATGAGATTCCACTTGTGCTTATTCGTCACACCCTTCTTCCAGAAGTGTGTGCTTTGGAAGCATTTATTTTTCAAGTTCAGGTCGTCCTGTTGTTCACATCTGATTTAAGGGTGTAATTTCATAGCAATTGGCCAGAACAGGCCTTTTATTTTGAATAGTCTACATGAAAGAGCATGCTTCAGTGTATAACTCAAAACCAAATACTATTAATTTAATCTTAATGAGAAAAAATACATGTGCCGTTTCTACACTGAGAAATATGTTTTCATTCCGTTTAGGAAATATATGTAAAGATATTTTAAACTGGAGAGTCCACAATAAATACAATATAATGAAAATCAAAGTCTTCTTGAGCCAGAATATAAAATCTACCTTTTAGCACCCCAATTAACAGTAGATGAGCTCATTGCCTGCTGATATGCGAAAGCCTGACCTCTTCTAATTGAATTTTTAAACTATATATATATATATATATTACAGCCGATGCTCATGAATGCTCTTTGCATTCTCCTTTGTCACTCTTTATGTACACTGGAACCACTGCAACCCTAAAGCATCAACCTTAAAGAATCAGGAAGCTTAAAGTGGAAGGTTATTAGTAAAATGTCTAAACCTAATAGGCATGAAGATGTAGTCATTACAATGGCTCTTCATGTATGTGAAGCTATTACGGCCACTGACTATTAACCTGTCTTCTCTGATTAAGTGCAGCTATGAGAAAAAGAAGAACAGATTAGAGCACAAATGGTTGGGGTGTAACGAGCATTAAAGAAATACTGTGTGGTAGAGCTATTGAGTAATTTATGCCAATCCATAGCGTTATTGTTAAAATTACATTTTAGCTCTTGATGAACATGATTGATGTTTAAATTCTTCCATTGTACAAGTTATTAACAAAGAGATGAATCATTTAAAGTGTTATATGGTTTAATCAAAGGCATATCTATACTCCTGCTTTAATGTTGTCACTGAATAACTGTTGTAACCTGTCCAACAAACACGTTCTCTTCTTTTCCTGCTAGTAGTCCACAGGATGGGTCATCAAACAGAAAAGGCAGTATTTAAAGCACATTGAGCTGAATAAAAAAGTATAAAGAATCAGGTTTTTTGTCACACATCAAAGAGACAACTCTACGGCCTTTATTGCGACCTCCATCTCTGAAGCCATGTTAAGCTACAGACACTGTGTCAACAGATTATGCAGAGATGGTTGAGGCATGTACTTGTGAATTTGGGAGGTTTGAACTGTCAGTATAGAACAAGATCACTGCACAGTACCAGTCAAACATTTGATATTTTTTCAAGGTTTGTTCTTTATTTTTATTTTTTTTACCATCTACTATATTGTAGAGCATACTGGTCAGTATGGAATTATTTGGCAACAGAAGGAAGTAATATACACTGGTTTCTTAGCTTCATGCTTCAACCACAGGAACACTGTTGATGATATTTTCATAGATGAGCCTTGTTCAAAGAAATTATTACCTTGATAATGTATTCACCTGTGCCATTAAAATCTAGTAAATATCTAAATAATGATCTGAGCACCTCAACTAAGTAACAAAAAAAACAGCAGGCCATTAGGCATGAAGCCAGTCAAAAACATTTCAATAACTTTCTTTAACTGTCGTCGAAAAAAATCATCAAACATGTTTTCTGGGAAAAATGCCTTAGGAAAGGAAAGTGTTTTCTAAAAGTTCATTAAATATAAACCAGCCTCTGAGCTGGCCCCTCAGCTCAGAACCGATAGATCTCAAGAGCAACTGTTCAGGGCAGACTGCATAAATCAGGCCTTCGTGGTGGGTAAAAACAGTACTAAGGGAGACCAATTAGAAGATACACGAGGAATAGACACTAGACCAGAAGAAAATTTTGCTTCAGTGTTTTGAGTTCAAGCGTTAGATTTGTAAGGTGAATGGGTGGTAGTGAACAGTAATTTGTAAAAGGCTGCTGCTACTTTTCAGTTCTTTTTTATTTTTCTCGTAAAATGGGAAATGGGTGCAGCGATTTATTCGTTTTTGCACAGTTCTAACAAGACATATTTTGGTTTGACCACTTTTATTTTTCAAAGCAAGCTTTCTCAGAATTTCTAATGACACTGCTGTCTGGCATGTAACTTCTTTAAGCAGTCTCCAGTAGGAGAATAGTTCCCCAGGTTTCTTGATTTTACTTTATTTGTAATGTGTTTGCAATCAATTTCATGATAAAATATGATGGCATTGAATGACGGAACAAAATCTGATAGTGTATTTTTGCAGATCCACCACTTCGGACAAGATGTCCAACATCATGTCTCCACCATGTTTTATAGATGCTGTAGACACTCACTGCTGTACCTCTCTTGACCTCCTCAATAAAAAATGACAACAATTTGAAACAAAAACTTCAAATTTGGATTCATTTCTCCACAAGATTTGTGTTGCCCCTGATTTTCAGTCCAGTTCTAGTGCGATTTGGCCAATGTCAGCCTTCTCCCCCTTCCTCCCTTTCTACAGAATGGCTTCTTGCCAGCCACCAGACGCATCTTTCAGGTCCTCTGTCAGATCTGGATTTTTTTTTTGCCTATTTCTTAAGGACATGACTTTCAATTACTATTTAACAGCTTTAGATATCTTTCTATGTCTGCTACCTTTTCTTTTGTCCTCCACCTGTTGAGTATCCTCAGTTTTTTTTAAGAACACACTGCACACCATGCTGAGCTATCCTGGCAAGTTTTTCAGCTAATAGCCCTTTGGGTATCACCTTGCTGGCACAAACATGACTGTTTAATACCTATCCGCATGTGTTGTCTCTGATATTTTTCATAGATTCAGCTACATGAATCTGAAAAATTTGTGTGTTTTTGCAACAAGCTAATGCCCGTTGTCTGTTATGTGTAGACTGATGCGCTGGTTTCTTATCTGTTTTTTATTTGACAATGGTACAGGTACAGGACTGGATTAAAATGGGTGAGAAAGCACCCAGTGTCCAAAGAAACACTTTGGAAGACTTTCAGAAATCCTGGAGAATAACTGTTCAAAAACCACTTTAAAAAAGTATCTGTCCATCGAAGCAATGTATAAAGAAATGAGGGATGGCTCAAGACCTTTGCAAGTCACTGTATATTCACTGATATCAAAATAGAAGTTGGTGAAAGCTGTTCACTTATGTTAAAAACATTAGTTTGATATTGCTTTGGAGCTGGAGGTCACAAAGTAATACTCATGGATGCTATAATGTGGACGACTCCCCTCCTGTTACAATATATATGATCTATGCGTCATACGCCAACAGTCTTAAATCAAGAAAAAGATTAAACTTCAAGAGGTTTTTGGATATTGAAGCAATCTCTGTTTTTGTGTTGCTCCCAGCTACAGACATGTAGAATTTCCTGAATATATAATTATGGTGGCCTAAGAAAACTATTACTCACAATTTCATTTGGTGCCCAAAAAAGCAATAGAATGGCACGGCACAGCTAAAAAGTGTAAGCTGTAGTAAACCAATCAAAAAATTGAAATAATGGCTGCAGTCAGAAAGCTTTTCTCGCTAGCATGGCAGCAGAAAACTATATCATGACAATATGTCCAGACTGACTTCACTGCTGCAGTCAAAGCGCTGTCAGAGAGCAGCTCTAGGAAATAATTTGAATCCCTGAATACAGAGACCTCTCCTTGACCAGTAGCTTTTCCCCCACTCTTTGTCCTTCCTGTACTTGATCTGACAGCAGAATTTCCAAAGAAAATCACAGAAGTGGTCTGTCTGAGAAGTACACTCCTTAGTTCAAGGGTGACTTCAAAGTAATGTCTCTTACACTTTGATAAAACATGCCTCTGTTGCATTTTCTTTGCTCCACACTATTTCATCCCGAATTTCATTTTTTTAAACTCTCATTATTCTCATTGCTGTACAAAAGGCTTCTGATGTTTGTTGGCTGTATGCAGGTTTCAAGGTCTTGCGCAACACAAAATGTTTCACAAGCTCGACAGGCTAGGACAGCTTCCCAAGTTGATTTATGTAAAGATGTCTGATGGAAAGTGTCAACATGGTTAATGAGGAAAAAATGCCAGCCTTAATGTATTTTTGAGATGCAACCTTATGATAAGAAATTGCTCTTAGAAGCCCTCAACGTCCATGACAGCTCATAAAACGCTGACCTGAGATGTGTCCACCTGAATGAAAGAAATAATTACCAGGTGCACCAAGCCATATCTCTTGATTTATTGAAGTATTGATTTTGTTACTCAATTTTAAAATGGGGTCTTGGTGACATATGGGGCTGGAGATGGAAGATAAATGTTATAAAAGCAAACATAATAGTAGTAGTAGTAGTAACTTTGATTTACTCCTTTCATCAGCTGCTTATTTATCATGCTTAATTCTTTGCAATACCCAACATTAAGTCACAAGGTCTAAAAAATAAATATGTAGTGGGTGGCTCATCAAGCATACAAATGCTACATTCTTTGAATTCCTCTTCAGCAAAGCCATTTATGATTATATACTCCAATGTACTGATGAATAATTGATGTGGAAGTGCAACACAGCTACTTCTGTTTGATGTGAGTGTCCAGAGTGGAATAAAACAATATTACTGCTTGTTTGTTCTGTCTCTTAATCATGCAGACTGTCATATTTTTTTCATATTAGGTCTTGTTTGTTTTTCACTTGTTACGTTCCCAATGGTAAGTCTCATTCTGTATTCTCTGATAATGCAAGCATATATACCAAGCAAACATTTACAAGAATTTCATCGTGATTTACTAAGACCATTAAAATGTTCCATTAGGGTACTCCAGGCAAAAAGAGCTTACACGGAGTAATGAATATATAAACTAGTAAAAGCATGTATTTAATGAAAACTAGATACGCTTTCTGTACAAAGCGTACGCCGAGCATATGGCTACCTATTTGCAAGCGGTGTGGTAATTGCCTTCTATGCTCGATAAACAAGCAGGTTTTGTGAGCCGTGTGTTTTGCTTTTGTTTGTTTTTTTCATTATTAGCTTGTGCACTGCTGTCAGTTACGTTCACACTGGACAATGATGTGTCCCCGTGGTAGTAAACTGAACAATCAAGATAAAAAGACTTTGGAAATGGCAAAAGATAAAACTTGTTTTGATGTCATCAGCTGTCCCCTTGGATCTCAGAGGAGTGGACGGGATCGATAATCGTATCATATCATATATTTTTGCTATTATCTGTTGGAGACTTTTGGAGACATTGCTGTACTCAGCAAAACTGACTGCCTGGAGTTTTCTGATTCATGGGTGACCTTAATGCAATGTATCAATGAACCAATGATGCACAATGAGGCTTCACCTCACTTTGTAGACATTATTAATGTTACTCATGGAATTTTGCTTATGGTTGTGAACATGATGCCCATTCTCAGTTAACTGTAATATGATAATGGACTGGACTGTACGTGACTGCAAAAGTGGAGCAACCCCTCAGGTCTTTATGTTTTGCTTCACGGAGCCAGAGTTTCTTCTTAGATCTGAACATTTTCTGATGAATGGTATGGGTTTCTCTCCGGGCACTCCAGCTTCCTCCCACAGTCCAAAGAAACACAGTTAGTGGGGTTAGATTAACTGGTTACTCTAAATTTCCCATAGGTGTGAATCTGTATGTCTATGTGTTAGCCCCACGACAGGCTGGAGACCTGACCAGGGAAATCCAATCTCTGCAAAAACATGTAATTTGTTGCCATTTCTTTTGTTAAAATACAAAAATGGCAAAGAGAACACAGTTTGGTGAGCATGAAAAAGTATTTTTATACCAGCACTCTTCCCAAAAAGTTATTAGTCAAAATCTATGCATCTGGTCACTCAGTTGATCCATCTACTGCCCAGTGAAGCCTCATCACGTAATATTAAAATATTCGTTTTGTAAAAGTAATACTAAACTTTAATTTTGGTTTTTGGTTTTCTCCACACAACTATGAAATTGCTGAGCCAGTTAGGTGTCTATACACTCAGTAAATGTTGAGAACTATTCACAGTCAGCAGTTCACCAGTACTCTGCTGAGTAGTCACTAATGCCAAGTTTCTGGACATAAGCAGGTCGATTTGATGTCACTCTGCACTGGTGTCTTTATTCTTATGCTTGTTTTGGTTGGATCGGTTTTCATACAGTTTCCTGTGGTAGCTATCTTTTTTTGTCTTTGATATATATCATTTCTGGTGTGCTGTCAGACTTTCCTGGCAGAAATTATCCACATTATAATGTCCATCCCTCATATCATGCATATTTCATTTTGCCCATCCTATGATCAAACTAGAGTGCATTAAGTTTCAAACATGTCATTGTACAAAGTTTAGCACTGTGTCGAGAAATAATGCGTCTTTTAAATACTATAGAGCTCCAACTTAATGTGACAGGATTCTTATACAAATCCTCTTGCATGGTTATTGTCAGGAAGCGATTGTCTGACCGATGTTGGAGCTTGATTAGGGGTTTAGTCTGGAGATTTTAATCAATAGAGAAAAATGCCGAGGCCAAGCCCAATTAAACGCATGGGCCCATTATATCAAAACTGATTGCATCGGCCGTACAGCTCTACACTCGACAAAGGGAGCAGTGATCAATAGACAACCTCTCGAAAGGGACAGGCTTAAGATTGTAGATTTCAAGGCAGAAGTAAGAAGGCTGAAATCCTTTAATTAGCTTTGAGTTGGACTCGCTAGTCTGGGACTATGATTTATAGATCTAGAGAACGGTCTTAATGGTTGGTGGTAAGTGGTGATCGAAGATATGGGTTTCTTGGTTTAGTTGTAATATAAATTGTGTGTCTTGGTGAAATGCTTGAGACATGTCAAGCCTGTTTCAGCAGCTGTAAATATTTGCTTACTTTTCACTAAATGCTTAATGTTATTTAGTATAATATGTCATTTACTTATGTAAAAGTCCCTTTAGAGTGTTAGCAGTAATGTAACACCTGCCACAAAAGGCTTAATTTCATGCCATCTTAAGTGTCAAAATTAATACAGCAGGGATTCATTAACTGTTCAATAAAATATAGTGGAGCTACTCCAAACCTGTTATTACCACAACAGATATTTTTATTTTCAGTGCTGCAATTTCACGCACTGCTAGACTTGCCCTTGGTTATGACCCTTCGCCCCACTGTTCCAAACCAACAGATTTACTTTCTGCAGTGTTTTATCTCCTCTAAACTGCTTTGACAAGATATTTGTACAAATGGGAGTAATGTTTTGCCTGGATGACATAATGACAAGAAACATATTGGCAGAGCTGCTGTTTGCTGTTCACCTCATTAATTGGCGGCACGTAGAAGCAAATGCAGTCTCATCAGAGGACTTTCTTGTACATGTAATATATAAACTATATAAAGTATGCAGTTAATTACACACCATTAAATAAACAGTTTGTAAATCCAATTGCTCTAATTACTTTGGAGTCAGTTTCAAGGCAGTCGTTTCCAGGTGTGTGTAAATATCCAATTTAAAGTAATAAGTGTCTTTTAAGAATTAAAAATGCATTACATAAATCACCCCATATGTTTGAATCTGAACAATGACTAGATTAGTCCGAAAAACTCCATTAGTGTTTGTAAAAATGCAATTATGAACCTTTTAATTTATTGTATTTGAGATAACACACTCAAAGTCGCTTTATTAGGTACACCTTGCTGGTCCAGGGTTACACTCCTTCCAGAGTTGCATTAATGCTACGTGGCATAGATTCAACAAGATCCTGGAAACATTTCTCTGAGATTTTGGTCTATATTTACAGCACAGTATCATGCAGCTGCTGCACTTTTTTCAACTGTACATCATCGATGCAAGTCGTTCATTCCACCACTTCCCGAAGGTGCTCTGTAAGACTGAAATCTGGTGACTGTGGTTCAAAAACCCACACTGAGATGTTTTGAGCTTTGTGACATGACACATGATCCTGCTGGAAACAGCCATCAGTAGATGGGTACACTTTGGTAATAAAGAGAGGGAATGGTCAGCAATTCATGAAACTAGTCACTTAAATCACCTTTGTCCCCCTTCTGATGCTCTGTTTGAACTTCAGCAGGTCGTCTAGACCATGTCTACATGTCTAACTGCACTGGGATGCTGTTATATGACTGGCTGATTTAGTAAAAAGGACTAGATGTTACAGTCACTTATAATGCATTGCTTTAAATGGAGAAAATCTTGAGGGATGGCTGTTGTGAGGAAAGGCAGCCCAGACACTCATTCTGTATTCTCTGATAATACAATACCAAGCAAACATTTACAAGAGTTTCATCGTGATTTACTAAGACCATTAAAATGTTCCATTAGGGTACTCCAGGCGAAGCCCCAGTTGTCTCAGTTTGTCCCAGTTGTCCCAAACTGGGACAGACAAGGTCAGTAGTGGACCTTGGATTCATCGGGTGTTTCAGCCATTATCACTAGACACCTTGATCCAAGGAGGCCCTGCCAGGGTTGATCAGGCCCTGGAGTGTGTCACTGGTTTATGTTAACTTGTTATTTCTCTTCTTCTTTGTTCTGTTTAGTTTCCTACAGTTTATTTTCTATTCACTGCAACTGAGAAATAATAAGCAGATAAACAGGCGTAAAGTCACACATGAGTGTATTTGAAGACAAAGATGTCATAAAAATAGCATTTATGAAAAAAAAATGTTAATAACATTTTTTGAAAATTGAATTACTTGAATTGAATTATCAGTCCCACTTTGTTTCATTTCTATTAAACACACTAATATCATGTTGGCAAATCCAGCATGAGAGTAAAGTTTTTAATTACCTAAAGATATTTCTCAGTAAATTAGCCAAGTACTGACTGATATTTTTTCCAAAGGTGGGCCCAACCTTCTTGGTTTCACCAGCATCTTGATGTTCCTATTTTTTCTCTATGGTCTATTTTGGTGTCCATGTTTTCAGCTCGTTTGTTTGGTTCGGTTTTTACCACCTCTGGTTTCAGTCTGTTTGACTCTTCTCTGCCTGTGGTTTTGCTCAGTCTGTTCTGCAGCCCTGTTTGAATTAAGATGAATTTCTTAACAGTTAATTTCCATCTGACCTGTATGACCACTGGGAAGCAGGCTGCAGAAGTGAGTGCTCTCTATGAAGTCAATTACATCGGGGGTCATGCTTCAGAGCTCTCTTTTTTCCAGCTCGATGTGAGTGGAGACAACCTCCCTGCTAGATTCAACAGAGTGGACAGAAACGGACATCCCTTCATGTGAACATTTACCGTTGAACCATAAGGATGTAGAAACTAACCTTTCACATCCTGGTGCTCAGTGTCCACATCAGTAGGCTTTTCTAAATATCAGTGGTCATCATCGAGAACCAGTTTTGTAAATGGTGCCTTCAGGACTTTTCAGCAGCTGCTTTCTTCTCAATCCAGCCTTCTTATGTCTCCTACCTATCCATGTTGTCTTCTATCTTAATGACATCCCGGAACCTTGCATCTGTCTCCTTTCCTCTGTGCAGCCATGCAAACACAAAGCAGCCAGTTTAAAACATTGGCTTGCAGTAAACATTGGCTGGCAGGTATCTGTTTCATGCAGGAGGATCTCTGCATTTTAACACCATTCAGATTTGTCACAGAACTCTTCCATCTATGATAGGATTTCCTCACAGAATTAAATTGTGCACAGTTTGATTTACTATCCTACCAGTGTCATCTGGATTACTCATATCACAGGTTGAGGGATCTCGTGATATTAAAGTTTAATGTGGATTGTCCTTCAAGAAGGTGGAATTATTCTTAATTTAAATATGCTTGCTAGAGACATTTGATCAAAGGTGCTCTGTAACAAATGGAATTTAACTTACACATTTCTGGGGGTGTATTGGATGTGATAATCACCTCTGTCAGGATGCAGTGCAAATGTGTTGTTTTTGTCTAACCTCAGGATGCATGATGCATCCACCAGTTTCTACTGGTCCCTTATCAGACACCTTGACTCTATAAATGAATCAGATCATCTTAAGCTTGTGTTTCTGCTTCTGTGTTAGGATTTCCTTATTGTAACTTAGCTGTCTCCCTGCCAGCCTCGTATTTTTCTTTTCCAGCTTCAAACCATCTAATTTGCCTGCTTGCCCATTTTCCAGCATATACTTCAGTACCTTTCGCTGACTTCCCTTCTCTCTTCACAAGCTCAAGATCTCAAACTTGTCCAAAACCTAAACCTTTTTTGTAATAACATTTTTAATTCGCCTTCCCCTTGTTCTGCATTTGTGTCTTCCATTGCCTGATCATGAAATCACTGCAAAACATCTGTCTGTTTATTCGTGACTTGACCATATTTGCAGTTATTATACTGACATACATTATTTTGTCACAAACAGCCAGTATGGCAGGTAAAAGAAGAGAGCGAATGTCTCTTTTAAAATGCTGTAAACCAACAAATTTCAGATGTATCTCATGAATTTTGCTTATATGTTTAGCAATGCTCAGAAGTTCACCATAAATAGATTCAGTAAGAGGCTTGAAAGGCTTCAGGCGGCATAAATGAATCCAAGGTCCCAAGTACATCTTAGATCATCCATTATTCTTCAGTAATCTTCCAGTTAAGTCAGTTGCCCTTGTGCCCTGTGCTTAACATATGTTATATATTAAATGTTACATGTTTTTAAATTCATTAATGTAGGAGCGCCTAAAAACAAATTCCTGAAATCATAGTGCTGAAATCTAGACTCCGCAATGTCTCATTGCATTGTGTATCCTGTGGGGATCATCAATGTACATCTCTGTCTTACTTGCTTTACTTGCACTCACTACTTTCATGTAGTATTTAATGGCTAGAACACAGCTCTACATTCTCACTGGGATTTTTGATTCTGCACAGGATGAGAAGATATTGAAGCGATCCAGTGCATGCTCTGATGCCCAGCTAAAGCTTTGACAACTGCTCTGGGAGGTTATGTGATGCTTTTACATGGTTTTCTCCATCTCCTTTCAAGATTCCTTCTCATAACTTTGCGAGTGAATATGTAGGAGGAATAGGTTGTTTACAACACTAACTTAACCATGAATATAAATGTCACTTGGCCAGACTGCAGCTGGTTCTTGTCACTGCAAAATTTAGTGTTTCCACTTATAGCAAATCTAAATTCCTCCACTTTCTGCACCCAGTGTCTGCTAACCTTTCCAGTCCTATCATTGCCCAGCTTGTGTCCTTTGTCAAATAAAACAAATATGTCTCAGGATTCCACCCTTTGCCACTTGCAGTCTTGTCTTTTATTTATGCACTCACTACATTAAGCCCATGAGTCGTCTTTATCCTCTATTCATACCCCTTTCCAACACTATTTGTCATTGCAATCAGATCTGTGTGTATTGCATGTTTTCACTGAAAATTGCACTGCTAAATTGATGGTCTGTTATCCATGACACAGTATGTTCTGTATTTTTTTCTGTGAAATGCTGCATGCGCTCTGCTATGGCTGCGTAATGAAAGTCTCTTCCATTGTACAAACGTGTGAGGAGCATTTTGCTGGTTCAAGAGTAAACACTATGTCAGCATCCACATTATCACAAGGAAATGAGGTGTTGAAAGCGGCGTCGTCATTTTCAGTTATAGAAAACAAAATGTGGCACAAGGAAGCACATCTTGTACTTGAAAAAATTTATTCTTTTGTGGCATATTTGCTGGCAGTAGAGCAAACCGAATTTTACCTCTGGAAGATTTGCTCTTTTAGAATTGCTTCAACTTTTAACAATTTGAGACTTTTATGACAATTATGAATACAATTTAAGGCCTATTTTACATCCATGCCGGCTCAAAAGATGTCAGAAAAATTCCAATGCAATTCAGTCTATTGTGAGGTCTCGAGAAGCTTTAGAAATGAGCACTGATTTGTCTGGGTTAATGGAATAGCAGCAAAAAAAAAAAGTCTGTTAGTGTAGAATGGTTTGCACTGAGGCCAGCATTTGGAGATGCTGACAATATAAATAGAGAACAATGGTTGTTCATGGCAGGTCCTGTTCTCTGACTTCCAATGCAGTTCTAATACTTTTATATCCAAAGGTCCTAACATGAGTACTTATCTTGGATAAGGTGCAACCAGCTTCATCCATGCATTCATAAATGCACTGGCGCCCATTCACTTTTCTAAGTGCCTCAGTGCTGTAGCACCAGAAACTTTATTCATGCCCATTGCCCCACATAGACTGAAATCTTAAGTGCATTAAGGAGGAAATTGTGAATAAATAATATTAATAAATCATCCAAAGCCGTAAAGTTATTTGTTGAATACTGTGTAGAGAAGATGGGCTCAGAAGACAGAAATCCTAATTCTTAGTTGCAAACCTTGTCCTTCATACGCTAAATACTGTAGCTTCAGGATCAATACTTTACTTGTAAACATAATGGTTACAACAGCCTTGATGGTGGCCCACTGCTTGCTAAACCTAACCTAACCTAGTCCATAGTCCAAGTGACCAAACCTCTTGGGTCAATATGCTTTTCTTTTACTGCCTTTCCTGATTAGTGAATTTTGGGGGGTTTTCATGAGCCAGGTAACCTTGCCTATGCACCAGTAGCAGTTTTTTCCATCTATACTTGTCATAATGCCGAAATAAAAGGACTACAATGCCCCCTGGTGGTGAAAGGTTTCACTTTTTAGAAGAGATGACTGTCTTGGAATAACAAGGTGAGTTTTCCTTTGCAGAGGAAAACACCTGAAAGTATTCAGGTCTTGCAGGCTCTTTCTGAGTCCAGGTGGGGATCAAACTAAAAGAATGACTAGGGGGGACGACAGAACAAAGTCAAGAAACTGAAGGAATAAGAGCAAAGAGCACACACGTACTGAACCCGTTTACCATCACACATGCATCAACGATCTGGTGTAGATTAGAAGGTCTAGTCACTCTTTAAATCCAGTAATAAACGGGTGATGGATGTATATGCAAGCTGGACCTCACCAAGGACGGTTTTAACCAAACGTCAAGGATTCATATGATATGGCAAAATTTCACATAAATATCTGATATGTTAATTTTTTTTCCAATTTAACTCTTCAGAAAATTCAAGCTTGCTGCCTGTTTGTGTGTTCGAAGCAACCGTGTGTGAAGATATGTCGCTTAATAACATAGTGTAAACATCTACATTTGTGTTTTTGACCTTATTCTCTATTCTTAGACCCCAATTCCAGGTTTTCATTAAATGTAAGATGCAGAATAAACCCTGAAACTACAAGCGAGAAAACAGCCATTCCAGGCTAAATAAAAGGAGGTTTATTTATGCACATGATGGTTTTATCATCACAATAACATGAATTACTTCTCATAAAAGCTTTAACATATACTGTATATATACACAGATCAAAGAAAGCTATGGGGCTATGTTTTTCATAGTAAATATAAGGAGTAATTAGCACATGGAGTAATACCTACTGTACAAAGATGCATCATTATATGAACTCCTGTGAGTTGGCAGTCTCTCAGCTGTTTTTATACCTGTCCAAATGGGTCACAGGGTTTTATCTCTGCAAATGGCATGGGTCTCATTAAGGTATCCATAATCCATATACTAGTGCCAGACAGCCATTTATTGCCCTCCGGACCATCTCAATTACTTTTGAAAAATGCTGTGCTTTTATTTGAAGACTTAATGAGTATTAAATCCAGACGGGGTTCATTGCTTTTCTTATTCATTATTTCACATGGCTGTTAGGACTCGAGTTTTTGGAGATAATCATCAGCTCAGACACCTTTTCTGTGCAGTCTTCTTATGATGAATTGAGTGAAATGTGATAAGGGTTCATTGCATTGTTTATCATTTGTCTATTTTTGCCTGTGTGTATCCTGCCTTATATCACAGCCTCTTTTATGTTACGCATTCCTCATCTGCTTTCAGGTTTTTCTGGCTGTCTTGTTCCTGCCGGAGTCCTATAAGATGTTTTCAGTTAAAGTCCGGAAATACGTCAGAAATCTCCACATCTCTTGATATTTTTCTTCTTTAGGGAGGAATTTATTTGACACGCAGGTGTCACCCTGGAGCTTTCCGCTAGACTGGCAATAAGATAGAAGACCATGTGTGTCTCTGTCTACGTGTATGCACAAGCACACACATTTTCTTGAGACGAAGAAAGACGGAGAGAAGGAGCACCCTTACACCTCGTCTCTCTCCCCCTCCCACACACCCATCTTCTGTCCTCCCACGCCATCCGTTCCATTACAATGATAATAGGATTTGGAGGGCTGCATTATTGCTGCTGTCTGAGCTGGGCCTTGTGATATCCCTGTCCGCACCGTTCCTCTTGACTTGCATGTTAGTCTCCTGATTCATACTCCATTCACTGAGGCCGCCGTTAAAGACCGAGGGGAGTCGTCTGGTTCATGGTCGTTACAACCCTTCACTATATAGACTGACTTTTATTCTTGGCAGGCTGACCGTGCAAAAACTAATCTGAGCTACAGGGGACTCCTGTTTAATGGCAGCTCTGCTGTAGCCCTCAGCAAGGCTTATTTGTTCAAATGGAGGTTATGTTTATGGCCATTCATAAGGGCAGTTTTAAGAAGCCATAATTTCCAGTGCAGCCTGCTGCCTTAGGGTTTTTTTTTAGTTATTCTTAACAGCTGAAAAGTGGAGCAGAATTGCCAAGGTCACAAGTGAAGCTAAACCCCCAATGAAGTGTATCTACAGTACGGTAAGTAGCGATAACATGGCAACCCCAAGTAACAGCCTCACAGTTGCACTCTTGACAGACACATCTATTTATCTGCTCTATGAGTCTTGAGATGAGATGATAAATACATTAATCAACAACAACATTAAAATTACCTGTCAACTTGTCAAGTAGGCATCCTTCATGGACCCCTGAGACGTTTTGTGTTGTCTATTTGACCATATACACTCAGCCCTGAGCTTTTTCTGCAAGTAGGAATGCAAATGTTCAATGTCAGACAATCATGTCCTAGTTCCCTAGCCGAAAAGTTTCTATGATATGTTGATCCAATGTCTGAACAGCACAGCTGATACTTTCACTCCGAACAAGCGTCCGTCATCTGTGCTGCCTTATACACACTGTATGAAGGATGCTCCTTCCCTTAAACCACAAGGAAAATTTTCAGGAGAGCAAACATTCCTATACGTGATAAAGGACAACAAGCCTGTCATCAAAGTGTTGGCAGCAGATCCCTAGTTTTCTGTTTTGTAAGGTGTAGAATCTTGCTCCAGTTTCTTCCCACACATTCCTTGGAGTTTTGATTAAACTGGAATCTTAGCTCTTTATTATGTGAAGTCATTCCTGAATACTTTGTCAAGTGGAATTTTGTGAGTACTTCCACTTCCACTGGGTGAAGATGATTCCATCAGGGAGTACTGGTGTGGATCTTCTTCTGTTCAGGTGGATGGATATGCCAGGACCCAAGGTTTTACAGCAGAATGTTGCATTTGAAATGATAACTGTCCTCAAGATCACCAAACTACATTGTATCATGATACAGTCAGACACACTCTGTGGTGCCCCGTTAGCACATCTTCCTATCATATAAATTACAAAGCAGAAAAGCATTGAAGCATTCTTTTTTCATTACATTAGCTCCTTACAGCATTTAACATTGATTTTAAAGTCCATTCTTTGGTTTTCAGAACTTTCAAATCAACGCTTGGCTTTAACTTTATATCCACACATTTTTGCACAAGCCCTGAGGTCTTCAAATACCAGCTGCTCCTTCCCCACCGCTCCTAAAGATAGTGAAGATGTAGTCTTTGCTCATATATGCTATGACCTGTGAAAGAATCGTTATCGAACAGACCAAGTCAGTGGTGTACTTTAAAAATCATGTGGCTTATTAATTTTCTGCAAAGGCTTTATTCTTTTTAATAACTGTGAAGTGCTTGCTTTTGTGGTTGTTCTTTTTAATTTTTAAGGGTTTTTAAATTTTGTTTCTTTTTTTTTTTGTCACGCTGTATTACATCCATTTGTCCTCTAGGGGCTCTATTTACTACAAGAAGGTTTTTTCTTTTCTTCTATTGTTTGTTTGCAGGCCTGCTGCCACGCCTTGATCTAAGCTGAAGTCACTTCCTCATTAGTAAACTGCATAAAAGCCGCACTCATCCAGGGCAATGCTTTTTTTCCTGCATACCCAGTGTCTGAGTAAATCTGTGGTTAGGTGTTTTTGTTTCTTGTTTTTACCCTGAAGTCTATAGCTTCCTTTCTGTTAACACGCGTGTGAAACATGGAACTTTCAAAAAGAAATCGCTTTTATGCAGAGTTGGGTTTCTTTAGAAGTTTCAAGTTGTAGGTTGCTTGGTTGTAAAAAGCTGTTTTGCTTCTAGTGTATATAAATGCATTCTGACAGACTGATTTTTGAAATTGTTATTATCCTGTTGTGGTTTTACATGCATGCAAATTTCCTGTACTGTTCAAGAAATGCATCTGTAAAACAAGCTTCACATGCTGTACTGTCCAGTTCAATACAGTTGCCTGTCACCAGGTAACCTGTGCAGTGGCCTTGTAATTAAAGTGGTCACCCAGAAGTTGATGGTGTTACGTGCTCAGTCTCTGGGTGACCAACTGGTTGTTGCAGCTACTTGCAGTCAGTCCCCGATTGTGGAAAAAAAACCTCAATGTGAACACTGGGCAACCACCAATTTTTCAAAATTACAAGAAAAAAATCATTTAGCCTACAATTTTTCAAGGCACCTAAATTATTATTCAAGCTTCAAGTCATCGCATTAATTCAGTTAGTGCTGTGCTCAAGTTTATGTTATCCTACGGTGGAAATACTACAAGTTTAAATTAAGCTTTTCCTTTAGGAATACCAGTATTCACTTCCCTGCCTGCATTCCTTGGCATATGGGCTGCTTATTCTTCCTAGTCTATTCTTTTTGTCACTTCTGCTTTCTCACACTGTCAAACTCAATTCTGTGGTCATCACACCGGTCCAATAGTTTTCTTGCCTGCCTTCTCCAACCCAGTCAGTCTTAGTTACCTGTGCTACAGTGTCAGTATCATTCTGTCATTCTGCCTTTCAGATTCTTAATAGTGGGACCATTTTCACCTCATCCTAGTTACTCAGATACTCATCCAAGACCAGCTACATTTCCATCAACAGGGGTGTCCAAGTAGTTGATTAGTCAAACTCGATATTGGATATATTCTGTACTACTTACTCTGTATGAATTATATCAATGTGTAAGCATTTAAAATATTTTATAGAGTGGACTCTCTGTACCATCAAACTGGAAGTTTGAAGTCTGTGTTTTTTTATACCTCCTCCAGCAGGGTGTGACAACAGCAGAATAAATACTTAAATGTGGACTTTCACTCAGTGTTCAAGGATCTCATGCTGCACTTCAGCTCACAGGCAGTTCAAAGGTAGACCATCTGCACACTAAAAATGTTTTTGTTCTTAAACTGCTCTTCTTCTCTCTTCTCAGTCACTGTATGGTGGCATTTGGTATTTCAAGCTGCGCACAGCAGGCTAATTCCTGTCCACAACATAGCTAGATCAGTGTCTACTGGCCTTATGTTGTGGGTAACACTTAGAATACTGCATCCAAAGCTCGTGTTTTTGGGAGTCACTGCTGATTAAGATCTCTTTTAAAAATAAGTGTTTATGAATTCTCCATTGCTCCGACATGCCAACCTTTACATACACAGTACAGTGCTGGTAGCTGTATGTGTACAACAACCTGGAGCAGTATGAAAAATGTTTTTTGCATTCTCCATCTCTCTGTGGCTTTGCCTTCTACCCCTTAAAAAAGCAGCTTTCTTGTGCATGTCTTGATGCATGCTCTTTCTTGTGCAATTTGCAACGATGACAGTAACTGTCTGGTAACTCTGTGGGCAACATAAACAAATCAATAAATCACTGAGTTAAGACAGGATTCCATTGTTTGGAAGAATTTCACACATGCAAGCTGTGGGTTTGTTACTTGGTTAGTGCAAGTTCTGTTCCTGCATTTATTCTAAGCATTACAGGCAAAGTGCCATAACTGAGTTATCCATTGTGGTTTAAAGTAAATGAAAAAATAACAGATAAATGAATAATGGAGGTGGGAGTTGTTTTACATGTCCCAAAAAAGACATAATTTCATTTCAACTAGTAACAAAGAGCCAACTACACTACATGATTTCTCTTCTTCCACTGCTAAAAACCTTTGTGTTTTGCCCACAAAGGTTTGCAGATTTAGGAATGATATCCATTTGCCATGGCTTTGATGCTGCTTGATGTACACCCATTAGTCCCAGCATCAAAACCACTCACAGGTGAAGTGAGTAACACTGGTCATCTTTTTATAGTTGTTGATATTTGACACATATCAGCTACCTAAATATTGTGGTGTGTTAACTAATTCACATTTGCTCAGATAATGAGAAACAAAGTCAGAAAACACCCGACAGTACAAGCTGCTAGTAGCTGCTGCTTACACTTTGATTTCCTTTCTTTCTATGATTTATATAGAGGCTTAGGGAGGCAGGTGAAGGTGAGATGGATTGCTTTAACTGGCCTTGGACTTACAGAAAACTTATTGATACCCTAATTTTTCTTTTAGTGCCTTCACATTTTGTTTCCCTTTTTCTTCCTTGTTTAGAATTAAATGTAAAACTTGAAATGCACAGGCTGGCCAGAAGATGCATTTTGTCCAATCCATTGCTTATACTCAGTTCTATAGTTCTATATCTTACAACTACATATTTCATCTTAACCGACAACTGCTGTCTTGCTTCAGTTCTTTGGTCCCTTCAAATTATAATTAACAGTGATAAAATGGTCACAGTTGGGGTTGTGGTTAAGCAGCCACGCAGAAGATGAGGAAATGCTCAGTTTCACATTAGTGTTTGCAGGGCATTTAGTACGACTGTCTTGGGCAACCTGTTTGTCAGCCCCACCACCCATTCATTTTGTAAAGGTAGTCGCATGAAGAGTTCTAACATTTCACACATACAAATCAGTGGATGTGGGTTAATATGGGAAAGTAGGGCACCATCCTCTGCACCTGTTTAAATGTGTAAAACCTTTCAATAGATGATACTAATTAAATATGTATTGTAAAAGTAATGTACAATATGGCTGGAAGGCACATTTTCTACAGTTCTCTGCACTCTGGGTAATGTGATTTAATGTTGGTATTGTATCAGTTTTTTGTTTCTTTCTTTCTTTCACAGTTTAACTTCATGTGGTGGTGCCTTTCTCCTCAGTCTTTACCATTAACTGTGTGCCCCAACTGCTGGTCCACTCAGCAGCCCGGACTGCCATAGAGTTTTAAATGAAACCTCTGATTTTCATGAAATAAAACAAAAATTTGTTTTTATCTTTTCAAAACATATATTGTCAACGTCAGCCTGAATTAACTTCAACAGTAGTGTTTCAGTAGAAGCAGCTGGTTATACATGGTTATGTCATCTCACAAATGGCTTTATCTAGTTTTTAAAGGCCTTATGTTCCTGGATCACTGACAGCAGTTTCTATTTTGCTTAATTTTGTTTACCCTTGTTCTCCCGAACAGCTCCTCTGGTAAAAGACTTGATGGCAGGAAAAGAGTGCTGTGAGCAGGGGGAAAATAAAAATGGAAGAGATTGACAGTTGTGTTTGAAATTCTTAGAAAACAATCTTTCATTTCTGGGTATTGTTGATATGATTTCAGATGATATTGTTTTTGGAAGCTTCCCTCAGTGGTTATCATTTGGTAGACTTTCTCCATATATATTCCAGGTATATTCCTTCTTCTTGCCATATGTTCAGGCCTTTAGTTGGGTTATTTTTTTAGACCTTTTTCAGGGCACTTGTCATTTAAAATGATTCTTTTTATATATCATTAATTAAGAATGTTTTCTTTTGCACATTTGACCTGGTGCATTTTTTTCTTTCACAGATGTGAAATATTTTGCAAGAGTCTTAATTGCAAATGGAAGGTCTATGAGACTATTAAACATAATTCACTGATAATAACAAACACAAAGACAAACTACTGTGAGTGTGGCACAAAATGTGGTTGCATAGTAGAACAGATGCAGGAATCTAGTCAATTTTTAATTAAAGAAATTGATGCAGTCTATAAACTTCACATTGGAAGGGCCTGGTCTAACTTGAAGTTGTGCAAAGGGTGGACTTCACAACACAACACCACAACACCAAATGTGAAAAGCCATCCCATGGACCCTGTGAATTCTCGGGGTTCGGCAGCACATGCCTAATTGCCAAATATCCACCAAAATCTTCACAGGTGTACAGTTAAGTATGTTTACATTTAAACTGTGACTTTAAATAATTATTTTTTAATGAAAAACTGTACCCTTAGAATGCATCTGTCTTAATAGATTTGCTGCTGTTTTCTCATCTGCTCTAACTCTGTCATTTTATTTGCTTGTATTTGTGTTATTGAAGTCGTCGCAGCAGCTACACATGAGAAACATGAGTGAGAGCCTCTTAGTTCATCCATAACAAGCAGACAGATGTGCTTCTTTGGGGGGAAACCTCTGGCTCATTGAGCTGCTGTTGTTGATGGACAGGAGAAGTCCACTCAGGGCACTTCTCAGTCTGATTAGCGAAGTCTCACTGTGGATGGCATAATTGTAATTACATGCTTTTTCATCACTTTTAGATTGAAAATGGCTTTGATGAGAAAACTTGCTGTTCTTACAGAAATAATGATCTCAGTGGCCTTCAGTCCTGAGTCTTTTATGAGAGCTGCTGATCTCCTCTTCATCTGGGATTTTCATTCCGGTCTCCACAGGCATTCAGCTTTTTTCTCTTTTTTTTGGATCTCAGTTTTCTTACAAGTTTGTCTTTTAAGAAATAATCATTTAATAGAATGAAAGTTCTTTCAACCAATAATGTTCATGTTCTCAAAAAGCAGTCATGGACTAAATCAAAGGAAATTACATTGCATAGTGTGCCAGCCTACATTCTAACTGTCACACAGATCTACTGTTAGGCACACTCCTGCATTTTTCCACATTATTCTGGTTAAGACCAACACGTTCTCAGGGAATCATATAGTCCATTTTTGTTAGATGTAATTCGAAGCTGGTGCTTCTGATGTGTACCACCTGTAACAGTGGAATAGTGGCCATGTTTTAAAGATCTGGCATTTAGAAACCTGGAAGGATGGCCGGAATAAGTCGTGTTTGGCAGCAAGGAAACTACTATTTTATCACATGTGGGAGTTTTGTGTTGCTTTCTGTAACATTTTATATTTGTTTTCGCTTCCTGGCTTGGTATAATTCTCTTTTCTTTCACCAACCTCCAAACAGTTGAAAAAGATGACTGTCCCTCTCTGGGGACCGATTTATAATATATATTTTAAAAGCAGACATGGTCACATAAACTTAATGACTATGTAAATATTCAAAAACAACCATTCCTCTTAAATTAGGAAGTAATTCTTTCTATTTTTTTTTTTTTTTTTTTTTACAATGAATATAGCACATTATAGTGTTCGGGGGGTTGTAAGTTTTTTTCCAATGTGCGTGAAGGCGAGTGAAAACAGAAGCAGAATTTTTCATTAATAAGACTTTTTTTCAATTTAGAGTGAATTTACTTAGGCTGAAAATGTAAATGAAACCAACCGCAGCTCATTTGATTTGCATAAAGTGTCAAAAAGTGCATGACTAATGTTTTCTGCTGTTCAACTTGAATACTGAGCACTGGTGGATAGAGCTGCACACATGGCACAAAAAGAAAATGACTTTTTTTTTTTTGTTAAATACACTGATGCCATAAACTCACCAAGAAAGTGAATGAATAAATTAAGATATAAATAAATAATTAAATGTAAAGTGTTATGTTAAAATTGTAAAAAAGTAAGCAGATATAAGTGACTCCAGTTATACTTCACTAAACTGGAACCTCCTGTGAGACTCTGTTAAAAATAAAAAGCATGTTCTGGCAGGAGGTGGCTGATAGAAACCAAAACTTAAAGGTGTGTAAAAGGTAGCAGCTTGTTAGATTTTTGTTCTGCTGTGTTTAATTGTATCCTCGAGTGAACCCTTGTCAACTTTATAATGCGGCTTTGTGTTTCTCTCTGTTCCTGCCACAGTGGTCAGTCTGGAGTAATGAATCCGACAACTGTTTGAATAAATGTTCAGCCCTCCCTCACACATTTTGTGCATGAAACTGCAGAAGAACAGGCAGGGATTGTTTAGTGGTGGCACTTTATTTGATATGCATAAAATCCCAACACGGTCAACAAATAAGGAAAAATGCTGATTGACTGTCAAAAGTGTAGAAAGGCTGCAAATTCCTATCGGAGTTTACAGTCTTGCTTGAGGCTCTGTGGTGCTGATTTAGACACAGCGGGAAACAAAACACATATGCGGCTGACTTAAAAGTCGTTAGTTGTGCCAAAGCTGAACCAAACTGAACTGAACTTTCCAATTAGTCCCAAGCGCATCTGTAACCGGAAGGTCGCCGGTTCGATCCTCGCGCTCTCTGTCCTGGTCGTTGTGTCCTTGGGCAAGACACTTTACCCTCCCGCCTACTGGTGTTGGCCAGAGGGGCCGATGGTGCGATATGGAAGCCTTCCTTCTGTCAGTCTGCCCCAGGGCAACTGTGTGAATGTGAGAGTGAATGAATAATGGCATTGTAAAGCGCTTTGGGTGCCTTGAAATATAAATCCAATCCATTATCATTATTATTATTATAGGCTCTACAATCTGTCTGAAACGCTCAATAAGTGTGGACAATATTTGTTGACTAATCTGAGCCGTGGGCAAAAAAAAAGTCAGGGAAGCCACGCCCACCAACACCGATCAATGCACATGTTAGCAAAAGAAAAAAGGCATTATTATTATTATTCTTGCCTATCTGCACTATAGTATAATCATATAAGCACGTCCCGAGAACTATTTTTAAAGGCAGTGAGACTCAATTCAGCAATTCAGCGTCACATACGAGTGTAACTGCACTTTAATGCTATATACAATACCAAAGATTAAGTAGACAAGAGTCTCCTTCAGTTTCAGTGCAGTCTTTCAGCAGTGTGAAGGCCCTGTAGAGTCATTTTAGGAAACATGTCATTAGGTCATGTGTGAGGCATGTCAACAACAGATGTAAAGGTTCTGTCTGCTGTCACCTCTCTTCAGCTGCTGCACATCCACTTCTGTGTCACAAATTACCTACAGGGATGGAAAAGTGTGCTGGTGCTACTGGGTTGAATTAATGACTTTTGACCAAAACTATTGAAGCATGCAGCGAGTTTCAGAACTTCATTCTATCTGCCTGAAAACAACCATCTCTGCGACTACATTCCTTTTCATAAAATGAAGATTGGGTTGAAGATAAAGGGTCAGATGAGAAGTCACATATGTGTCAGCACAACTTGACAGAAATACTTGCTGAGGTGAAACTGGTGCAGGAGCAGGTATGTGTTTTGAGAATAGCAAATCCGTTTCCTTCTGCTCCTTTAATGGCAAACTTATTCATTTTTGTTGTGCTATGATTTGTAGGGGTGGGTTTTTATAATCGATTTATCGATTAAAATCGATTCTGGCTTGGATAACATAAAATCGATTCATTAAAATCCTGAATCGATTTTTTAATATAAATCTATCTTGCCCGAAATGCCAGAATCTCTGGTGAAATCTCACAAAATTTCAACAACCACCAAACAGCTAAGACAGTAAATGAGAGCAGGAACATGGATTCTGCACAAAGACTTAAACACACAGCCCAACCGCGGATCAGAATCAGTGAGATGTCGCCTTTCTCACAGCCGGGGCTGAAAGCCGACAGCGCGCTGATTCTGATCTGTCGGCGGTCCGCGCTTTGTGTTCACGCCCTTTATGCGCTGATTCTAAAGCTGTTAGTTTTATCTCTCTCCAAACAATATTGACCGAACCAGCAGCAAAAGAAGATCCAAACTAGGCTTCACATAAACAACGTCATGAATTCACTCTGACTTTTATTGTTTTGCTTCGACCACGATGCACAGCTCTCTCTCGCATGCTCGCTCTCTCGCGCGCTCTCTCTCCCTCTCTCTCTCTGTACTGTTTTCTTCATTATTCGCTTGCTTGTTATGCACAAGTCTACCGTTGTTTACAGCGCTGTCGGCCGACGGTTTTTTTTTTCCGCTTTATATACTTCCGAAAATAAAACCTAATTTCTGCCGTTCAATACCGAACAAATTTAAACTTTTTAAAATTATGCAAAATGCAAAACGCTCAGCCTTGTCTCTAATAAAACCGCTGTAACTTCAGAGGTAATGTTCATGTGTTGATTAATGGTTTTCTTTCGTTTTTGATCTACTGCAGAAAATTTTTATAAAATCCCAGAACAGGAAAATCACCTTCATGTTTTTCTGTGTTTTATCCTCAGCTACTTTGACACAAAGGCCTCTGCTGTGATGCTCACACCTTTGATAAAGTCTTGGTGTGTCAGCTTCCTTTTTATAGATACAAAAATATGTAAATGTACTGATCTGAATTATAATATTTCTGACTGTCAAAATTTCCCAGATTCAAATCAAAGTGAATCGAATCGAATTAAATCGAATCGAATCGAATTAAATCGAATCGTGGATCGAATCGATTCGGGACCCTGTGAATCGGAATTGAATCGATTCTAGAAATCAGTGACGATACCCAGCCCTAATGATTTGTATCTGAACCTGTATTAAAAGCAGCTTGTGGAATGTCAACGTATGTGTGAATGGACCCTGAGTGAAAGGGAAAGGGCTGCGATCTGGTATTCATGAAATGCAATGTAACTCACAAGAATCTAACCTGTGATCACCATGTGGTAAACAAGCAGCAAGAAACATTATTTTTATTTTTCAAGCAGCTTATTTAGATAATTGGAACCAAGATGATGAACTGGCTTACCTTCCATCAAATCTGTCAACAAAAAGGGGATTCTTTGACATCAACCAGGAGCCCTATAGATGTTGGTACCTGTTTAATTGAAAAGGAAACTTGACTGACATGTTGACTGACATATCACCTAGAAAATACATTTCCTAGGCCAGAAATGTATTTATATTTACTGGAGCCAGGAATCTCGGCAAGCAAGTAGCTTGAATTATGCATGATGTGGAGGAAATGTAAACTTTATGGTCCTCCCCTGCTTCTTATTTATCATTTGGTCTCTCTCTATATAGATGTTCCTGTGTTCTCAGGGGTTTTTCCCTTTCTTATTGTCATTTATCTGCAATTTCTTTGCTTGTTTACACGTTTTGGATTTGCTGTTTCTACATGCCCACTCGCTAAAATATGAGTCGTTTTTAATCACACACTTGTGACAGTTTCTCCGCCATTTCTACATCCTTCACAAGGCATGGTTTTTCAAAACACAGTGGATTTGGTAAAGAAAAATCATGTAAAGTCTGCGTTTCCCCCCAAGCGCACAGACACCTGTTTGGCACCTGTGTATCCATCCATTTCTGGATCCCCTATGACTCCAACCACCTGCAGTTGGCATTCTACAAACTGTTCAACAGCCCTCAGGTGTTTATTTTTCCCTTTGTCAGTAAGCTGAACTGGGGACACTGAGTGACAGAGACTGATATCTGCACGTGTGACAGAGCGCAGATTTCCATGTTCAGGTATTCAGCTGGAGAACACAAGAATAGAAGCAGGAGGCTTATTTTTCTCCCGCTCGTTCCTCAAGACCTTCCTTAGTCATTTACTACAGGCAGCATGTGGCAGCTGTGGAAAAGCAGCACAGTAAATTGGGGGCTGAGCTCATGATTCCCCTCTGGTGATTTCTTTGGGTGACAAGCCCTCAGGCCAGACGAAGTGTTAGTTAATCCCATTGTGTGTATGTGTGGGAAAGCAGCAGAGCAGTTCAGGGGCAGGGAGGCAGCAAGTGTAGCTGTGGCGGTGTGCTTGTGTCTGTGTGTTTGTGTGGTCTCTGTGGTTGGTGGAATGATGACTGCCATTTGTATTCCATGATGCTTCGGGAGACTCACGCCAAGGGACACAAGAAATCACCCATACACATCCACGCGCACACAGTTTCAAGCCATGAGCTGGTATTTCAAGAGCTTGTATTCCCCACAGGGCCCAGAGCAGCATCATGATGTATATTTCCTTCCCTTCACCCAGCAGGATGTGAAAAGCACAGATCCTTTTGAGGCAAAGGGTCAAATGGCCTGCTGTCCCCTCACACATCCTCCCACATCACCCACAAACCTCTGCCTCGACTAGGCAGTCTCTCTGCATGCTAATAGCAGGTGAGAGACGAGTACATCCCTCACGACTCAACGGTTCCTCTAAGCTCCCTTATTCCCCCACCCACTCCCTGCCACCCAGGGGGCTTGTTGCGTCTCATGTGGATCTGTCATGGATGCGCTGCAGTAGGGCTCAAAAGTTCTGATGAGCGCCGTTCAAAATCTGAGCTTGTACATAATTCAGCACTTTTGTACAGGGATTTCTTTATCTTGTCATGGTACTGATCCAGTCTTAAAGCCTTAAAATCGCTCTGTGCTTTTATTAAAACTTTCTCTCATATGGAAACAGAATTTGATGGCTGAATATTCTCTGGTTGGAAATTGCTGAACAGAGGCTTCAGCTGTCATTGAGGAGGGTATAAAATGTATAGTAGCCACCAGGGTTTTAATAGTTTTGCAATTTTCATTAGTTTTTATTTTTATTTAGTTTTGACTTCAGATTTTCAATTTTATATCAGTTTTAATTAGTTTTTACCAATTGTTTGCTAGTTTAGTTTAGTTTTTATTTTTTTGAAAATCCTTAGTTTCAGTTTAGTTTTGATTAGTTTCAGTTATAGTTTTAGTTGTATTTGCAATAATTAAGTGTAACAAAATCCCAGTTTCATCATATCAGTCATTCTGCTCATCCTTGGGTATGTTGCTATTCCAGCTACCATACTGCACCCTGCACAGGTCGCCTGTCTGTCGCAGGGCTAACACGCAGAGACAGACAACTCACATTCCCACCTATGGGTTCTTTAAATAAATAAATAAAGGCAGATGAACAACCATTGATACCAGGCAACTATAAAATGTATATCTTGGCCCCAATGAGACTATTAACTCTCGCAGCACCGGGTGTTCATAATTTTGGTTCAAGTGAATTGATAAACTTTTTGAAGGTAATTGACTCACACAGTTGTGTAGATATCCCCGTCCTGTTGTCTCGGGATGCATCACGCTGCCTTGCCTGGGGTTAGCTTCTGTTTTCTGGGGATGAGGGTTGAGTGTGCTCCCTTACCTTCTCAAGGTAAGCTAGGTTAGCCTTCTTGTGTGAGCTTTTCAAGTGCACTTTAAGGTTTGTGAGATTTTTTCCCCTTTAGAAATGTCCCTCATAATTTTGTCTGTTTCCACTACAAGACACTTGCTTTATCCAAAACACAGTCATATTCAAAGTAATCCCAAATTGGACTCTGGCGCTTTCTTCCAACTTATCCTGACATGATTCTGCGCGTGGACGGAGCAGCAACACAGACGACTCGACTAACGTACTGCCACCTGCTGGCATAATGAGACACAGCAAGAAAAAAATCTGGAAACTAAACTTCATTTTCACCCTGGACTACTGTATGACACGCACACATCAATGAAAACTAAACACATTTTTGATATAAATTCAGTTAATTTTAGTTAGTTTTGTGAACACTCATTATAGTTTTAGTTAGTTTTCCTTTTTTTGTTTTTATTTTTATTTCCGTTAACGAAAATGTTTTTTCACTTCTAGTTTTCGTTATTTCGTTAGTTTTCGTTAACGATAATAACCTTGGTAGCCACGCTTGCATATCACATGAGTAACATGTTGCTTTGTAAAATGCTGATTTTCAAATATGGGATGACAACACAACTTAAATCTCGAGCAATAGCTTTAATTTTGAATTATAAAATGCAGTGGTATTCCTGGAAGTTTCCACTATAGGATTAATCATGGTTTGCATTCTTTGAGAATTTCAGAATAAGTCTTAAGTAGACAAATCATTTGGTAAAATGCTAAATTATAGGGGAAAGACTTGGTGCATAAATAAATATTTTTTTTCAGTCATACATTGAACTTGAAAACATATCCTCAGATATTGCATAGATTGCTGAAAATCCTTATCATGCTCTATAAAACCACTGAAAATCCCTGAAAAAATGATTTAGTGATTCATGATCTGCATTTTATGGTATTTTGAGTTATTTCCCTAACCTTCATCAGTACTCCTCAGTACAGGGGTGGGCAATTCCAGGCCCCGAGGGCCGGTGTTCTGCAGGTTTTAGATCTCACCTTGGGTCAAGACACCTGAATCACATGATTAGTTCGTTACCAGGCCTCTGGAGAACTTCAGGACATGGTGAGGAGCTAATTTAGCCATTTAAATCATCTGTGTTGGTTCAAGGACATCTAAAACCTTCAAGGACACTGGCCCTCGAGGCCTGGAGTTGCCCACCCCTGCCTTAGTGCGTGTCTATCTTGCCTATCTGTTTATTTGTAACTTCCTGTTTTACTTTGTTAGGGTTTTTCTTCTGACTAGTCTCTAGTTTCGCTTCCTATTTTTCATTTTCCCTGATTGCTTTCACCTGTTTTTTGTTCAGCTGTGTTCAATTATGTGATTACCCAAGTGTGTATGAATAGTGCTCTCTTCGCTTTATTGTAATGTTTGTTATCCTTCCCAGTGGCTCTTGACACTGTTAAGAGAACTATTTGTGTTCCTGTCACGTTTTGCGAGGTTCCTGCAAATTCCCAGATAAAGCATAGATGTGACCATATCTGGCGCACATAAATAACAGAGGTCAAAGGATGCCTTAAGAAGCGATACCCTGACAAAGACACACGAGATCCATAATAAGGTTGCCTCAAAGCTATAGTGTTTGGCATTGTGGTCTCGCAGCAAGAAGGATTCTGTTTGTATCCTGGCTGGGGTCTTTCTGTGTGGAGTTTGAATGTTTAACCAGGTCTAGAGTATGTAAAGTGGAGTTTTTCCAGAGACATACATCATTGGTTAATGGTTTGTTATTGGCCATGGATGTGCAGTAGATAAAGTGCTTATGTAATGTCATATGTACAGGTGCATCTTGTAGTTAAAAGCATTTTGACTGATCAGTAAGACTAGAAAAGTGCAAAGTACCTTTCCAGTGAATGAAGGCTTAGCTTGATGCTCCACTTTGTCTGTCTTTTCCTTTTCCAAAAATCCACAGATGTCTTTGATATAGTTTTAAGTTACTTACAAATGTCCAAAGATTGGTACAGGATAACTGAATCCAGAATGATCAAAGACTTAGAAAGTTCAAACAGATGCGGAGTAATTGAGAGGTCAAAAAACTGTGTAGCTCCACTCCCCTCTCACCTAACTTCTTTTCTCTCCCAGACCATCAAAATAAAAGCATACATTTCAAGTACAAGCAATCAAACTATGAACGCATTCCATTATTCTTAATATGTCAATCTGCAAGCATACCTTCCAATATAATACAACTCTAAGCAAGTGAGTCATAACTTTATAGTTTTAATAATTAACCCAAATTGTGTTAATCATATAAATTCCACAAACTGCATCTAGGCTCCTACATGCGATATAAATGTGACGCAGTATTTCCCAAGTGGCAAGGTGGTATTTGGAAAACCATGATGCAACCATTCTTCATGATGCATGATGTTTATGCAAGATCCACGATTCATGGTAGACTCAAGAACAGAGATATTTTCTTTTGAATCTGGTTTTCACATCTACAAAAAGTACTTAATATCCAAACTCCTTGAGATTACTTTTTAATCCTTTTCACCTTCATGCAAAGTAATGTTTTTTTCCTAAGGACTGTTTGAAATTTAGTCAAAGCATTTCTTACCTACACTTCTGATTTGTTAACTGCTTGCTCCAGTGAGATCACAATAAGGCTGCTTAATAAAGATGGATCCAATCTGTATCAATGTTAAAGGAATAATTTCTCTACACTGTGATGCCTTTTTTGCATTGAGTCTCAATTCAGATTACCAAAAGAAAGGTGGGGGTTCAAATCAAATCCGTTGCACCAATGAAGTAATTCCCCAAACAATCAAGAAGCATCTCACAAAGAGATGTGATTTTTCATCTCAGGAAAGCAAGCAAAAACAAATAATGAGCACATTATTTTGTTCGCGAGAAAAACCAATTTATGTCATGTCTGAGTGAAAACACAGCTATTATGAAATCCTAAAATAAACAAAATAATGAATGTGCACAGCTCTGAAGCAGTGATGTTTCCTGGCAAGTGTGCCAGTTTAAATGAGGGCCACTTCTTCCTGGGCTTCTCTGCAGCTGTACCATTTTAGTTTTCTTTGCACGCAGCTGATTTTCTTCCCCAATCCCCTCGCTAATAAGCGTTCTTGACTGTCTACCTTCATGCCATCACCACAGGGCATAACATTTGGTCTCCCTCTTCCCCACCCTCTCCTCTCTGTGTTCATCTAGACCTTTCCATCTGTCTCCACACCTGCCCTGGGAGTCTGTAACACAAGGCTGAAAACAGTTAAAAAAAAGTGACACAGGCCTGGCTTGTCAGCTGACCTCTTTCTCTTGGTCTGTTCTGCTCTCCTCTCTTGGTATTGGTGCTGTTTCTCCACTCTATCTAGTGCATCTAACCTGGACCCTTTTCTCTCTCTTTGTCGCTTTGATTTTTTTTTTTTTTTTTTTTTGAGAAGAAGGTTGTTGACATTAAAGCTGTTAACCTTTAACTTTGTTGCTTCTGCTACTTGTTTCATCTAGAATATTTCAGAGCACCTGCATTTAGCGCACATCACATCATTACAAGAAAATAATGGCTGCAAAGTTGACTGGAAGCTGATAAAGCTTTGCAATGACATGGGAGCAAACTATTTTTTGAAGAAAACATAATTGCAGCTGGATTATCTTTTCTATTTATGTATTAATGAAACATTGTTAATTAAAATATTTAGAAAGCGGTATAATATTTTTGACTTTATCATATTTCTGCAGGGCTGGATATTACAAAGTGAATCACTTTGTAGACTCGTCATCAGAGTCGAGTGATTTAAGCTGCAGCATTCTCACAGACTGTGATCCTTGCTGAAATGCATTTATGTTTAATGCAATTATTAATCTTTTAAACTGATGATTTAATCAAAGAAGTCTGCCAAAGTAAGACCTACACAGGTGGTCTAATTGCCAGTCAGGTAATATCACGTGCGGCTGAAACGTAAATCCAATAGTGTTGGCTGCACTTACCAATGTTAAAATGAGAAACTTTAGAGCAGAAATAAAGCTGCCTTTGGAGTTTTTTATGCCTTTTGGATCATGTTAATGCAAATGTGTTTGTTGTGTGGTTGATTGTACAACAGTAGACATCTATGTCTGTGTGATGCACCCATACGCACCTTGCTAACAAGCCTGCAAGTGGTAGCTCACAACTAACAGCTCCAGCTTCCCACGTAAATATGTTAAACCCTGATGCTACAAAAAGAACATGGTTTTGTCTGAAAAGGAGTGGGTGACATCACGGTAGTTAAAACTGTGCCAGAACTGCCCAAAGAGGCTGGGCCCACTTTGTAGTGCCAGTTTTTGCTCCTGTCAGCCTCTCTTCTGCATTTTATGGTGACACCTTTATTTTAATCTGTTTTGGCAAGAGCAATATGAACATTAGAAATATGTTTGTGTAACTTAGAAACAGGAAAAGCGAATTTTAAAATCATTTAATTTTCTCCTTTTTCAAGCTTCTGATTGGCCAACATGGCTTTGCTCTGTTGATTTGTATGGGAGGCAAAACAGTTCAAAAGCTTGACCAAACACAACACCACTCATCCAGCTGGACACGCCATGCATCCCACTGGGCATACTGCACTATCCAGCTGGTCATCTCTAATGATCCAACTCAGCAGCACACAGCTTTCCTAACTGGAATTACATTTACTTTGAAAGGGTTTTGCTGTTCCCTTAGACAGCACCTCCTAATTACCTTTTAGTGAAATGAGTGAGTTTTAACTGTTGGAGCAAACATACAATATGAAGGACACTCTTCATTTAGCAAAATGATGATGTTGTATGTTATTTTGAGGAATTAATCAGAGACTAATGGACACCGAAGCAGCTTGTCCAACAAATAATATCTATGCATTTAAACACCGTTGCCATCTCTTATAGAAATGCACTTTCTGATTTCTGACTAATACTAACACTTTGTAGTGTTTTATTCTCAAACTATGAATTCATTGCTGCCAGTCGTCCCTGCACTGGCCTCCTCTGGATGATCATCCTCCATTAAAAAGTGGTTACAGCACCCCAGTGAAGGAAAATACACTTGTACACCAATCCCTGATGAATGCCCTCACAGACATTTTGAACACTTGGAACAATTTTCTCAGTGCACCTCTTGAGGAAATTTATCATCTAAAGCTCTGAGTGCCAAGTCACATTTGGAGTATTATATTCTTGAAATAAAATGAAGGTAATGCTTTGGCCTATTGTTATCATTAAGCATAAATTTCACAGTCTATCTTTGCTGCAAAGGGGTACATGACTATGTTATACACTGTGCAAAATTGGCCCTCAGGCTGAGTAAAATCTGTATGCTTGGATAGATTCTAGTTTGCTGTGATAACTACAGATAAGCTTATTGTATTTTTGACTGCTGTGTCTTAAAAAACTTTGTCATTGCAGAACTGGCATTTTAGTTATTGTAATCCATTCATCCACTTCCACTTTTCCTTATCCCCAGCCACCACAGGCCGAGAGGCATGGTACACTCTCTACACAGGTCACCAGTCTCAGTCGCAGGGCTAACACATAAAGACAGACAAATATTCACACTCACACCTAATGGCAATTTGGAATCTCCAGTTACCCTAACCCCACTTTGTTAGGCTAATTTAGCACAGTGTTTGGAATTTGGGAGGAAGCCGAAGTATCCGGAGTGAACCCACGCAAACACAGAGAGAACATGCAAACTCCACACAGAAAGACCTCAGCCAGATGATGGATTTGAACTCCACTATTCTCGCTGTGAGGCAACAGTTGAAACCACCATGCCACCCTCCTGCCCAGTTATCGTAATGTCTGTGTTAAAATATTGTATTTAATACAGTCTCACTATTTCTCACTATTTTTCTCGGCTGATTGGATGGTATAGTTCAGTCAAGTTCAAGCTATTTATTCTTGTCTTGTCACACACACATGTACACACACATACTTTAGTACCTTCAACATGAAGGCCTTTTCTATGGTTTTCCTAACCCAACTGCTGTGTTAATATAGGTGCAAAAAGAATAGTAAAACGTGTCCTTCTGTGTGGTCTATCTTAGTGTTTGTCTGTACAAAATGTAGGTAATGTATTGTTAAAAAATATATATTATAAAAACTATATATCGAGGACCGTGCTAAAACTTCTGAAACAAGGCTTTACATCTATCCCATCATATTATTCCTTTCTCTCTGAAACCAAACTCCTTTGATCAGCTCTGACAATATCACAGCTACCCCCATATCATCTCTAGTCTCAAACAGCTTCACTCTATTTCATTGTACCATTGCTGTCTTTCTGGAGTGCCAGAAATCACAGTTGAGCCCATAGTAGAAGTGTCAAGGGTCTAATTCAATAAAACATCTGTGAAGACCCCTGTGACATAGCAGCATCCACTCACACTCTTCACTCTGAGACCGCTGAACGGTCTTCCCGTTTAATGGTAGTACAGATTGATGATGGCGAATCCCAAGTGTCTCTACTGTCACCTCTGTGGGTTAGTAAATTATTCTATTGACATATGAATTGTAGCAACTCACACAGTGCTCAGAGACTTGCACAGCTGCGAGAATGACACAGTTGCGAAAATATGACAAGAATGTCTCAGAAAAGTCAAGTAAAAAGAAATGTGTCTGTTACTTTTCTATAACACGCATCCAACTATTTTGGTGGAAGATGGTTGGAGCCTATTGCAGCTGGCATTGGACAAGATGTACGATATACAGGTTCCCAGTGCATTACTTTAGAACATGAAAGTAGGACAGTTTGAAAAACAATGATGACTGAAGACTGGAAGAAGAGTTTCTATTGGTTCAGAACATGTTTGTATTAGTTACAAGCATCAGAAATCAGACGTTAATTGGACTTCATGACCCAAATAAACAGCTTTAAATACAGATAAAGATGGTAGCCATTTGGGTTACAGCCTCACATTTTAAACCTACTGCAAAGGCCAACAGTTTTTATTTCAAACCTTTTCAAACCCAGTACTGACTGAATGATGTTTGAGCAATGGTTACCTGGAACAGATTGTCTTTTTAAAGACGTTAGTAGAGGCAACAACTGCGGCGGTCGTTATAGGGAGTGAAAATTAGCATGCCCAGTTATAATTTTAGTGTGTTTTTGGTTAAGTATTAAATGTGTTTGAGTGATTTAGTCATAATCCATAGCTACCACAAATTTCAGTGTCATCTCATTAAAAGAAAAGCAGCCAACAAGTTCTCTGTGTGCAGGATGTGGAAACACCTTCAGGACTGTTGGAAAAGCCCACCTTATACATGACATAAAGCTGACTGGAAGGATGAGGAGTGAACAAACATAACATAAAATGTCTGTCCTTTGTTTATATTATTTTGATTCCTAATTATTAATACTGTCCTATTTGTTACTTTATACTTTTGATGTCTTCATTTTTGTCAGCAAGAGCGACCAATCTGTTGACTAATCCTGCGCATCTTTCCCATTTCACTTCCCTGTAATTCATTTTAAACCATCCTCTATCTCAGCGGTCCACAACCCCCGGGACTTGGACCAGTACCGGTCCGTGAGTCGTTTGGTACCGGGCCGCGAGAGTTGAGGCTCAAGTGTGAAATGTGTGGTTTTCAGGGTTTTTATCGGTTTTCAGCGTTATTTTGTTATCATTTTTATCGTTAACTCGGTTTTCCTGGGTCTTTTCACGTGTGTTATGAATAAATCTTCTTTTTTTCAGTACCGGTACTAGTTTTATTTTGTGGTATTTTTCCGCGACACCTTAAAGGCCGGTCCGTGAAAATATTGTCGGGCATAAACCGGTCCGTGGCGCAAAAAAGGTTGGGGACCGCTGCTCTATCTCATCTCCTAGACTATCAGAATTTATTAACTTTCCATTAATTGTAAATAATGGCTACAATGGGGAAAAATACTATTTTGGCCTCTTGCCCGTTTTGTCCTTATATAGCTGATTTTTATTTTTTATAAATATATATATATTTCTTTAAATTTCACACACTGGCCTTAAGATAACAATTCTGATGGCTAAAGATCCAAACGGGACAACAACAAAAAAAGAAGAAAAAAAAAAAGTAATTTCACACACTGGAAATTTCTAAATACACAATACATCATTTAATATATATATTATAGGCCTGACCTATTTGGAAACTTGTTTTGTGAGTTCAAACAATGTTGGGATGCATGGCATCACTCTACAATGACTGATGCTCCCACAGGCAAGTGTTTGTTATGAGGTAGAGTGCAGACAAAATCTTATCATCAAACACTTGGCTCTGCACCTCAAGCTTTGGTCATCTTCAATCTAAAGTGCAATTGCCACCTGAAATGCTCACCTGCGGCTCATTGAGACCTTTGCAGGTCGTATTCCCTCCTTCCTTCATGAATTATCTTATCTCACTCTTACATTTAAAGCTCCTTCTATGATGGCCTGTGGCTGCTCAGTCTAAACCTCAGTGATGTTCAAAGCTTTGAGAGGATTTACACCTTCAGATCTCCACTATATATTTTAGCTTTGACACTCTCTCTTCAGGCTAACAGCATGTTGGACAAGCTCTGATCACAAGTTTGGGTTAAAAACAAGTTTTGTACTACCCTGGCCATAAAGGTCCTGCCATATAGCATATTTGCCAGCTGTAAAATACTGTTCATGGGGACTCCATGGGCTGCATTTAGGCTTTGGGAGACATCCCATATTAAGATCCCTAATGTCTTTGTCAAAATGGCATTCCAGACAGCTGAAAACAAGAGTTACTGTTTTTCTTTTTCACTGGCCTATTATTCATGCAAATCCAGAATTCCCTGAAAAGTTTGTATGTGTGTGTGTGTGTGTATTACATTGGTGATGGTGATTTTTAATATGCCAAAGTTTCAAATAATGCAGCTTAGTGGCAATTTGATAAGGAACATCTGCACCTGTCTGCTTGCATTCATGAGCATTTGGGCTCTGTTCGTTATCACCACTTCCTCGTCCCTAAGCTGTCAGTTCTGTTGTCATCACTCTAAGTCACTTTCTCAACCACCTTCTGTGTGTCTCTGACAGTCAGTCTCTGTTCCATTAGTTTTAAATCCTAGTACCTATTGCCGTCCTCCCTTTCAGACTGACCTGCCTCCTCCCCATCTACACTGCAGCAGAATCACCCTCCGCTTGTTTCACCTCTGCCACCACGAGCATCAAAACTATTTTCCTGTCAGCTGTTAGCTTGATCACATATAACTTTACTGCTGCAATACACAGAACACTAAAACTCCAGAAAGGTTTTTTTTTAGGAACTACCATGAATTAATCACAGCTCTGTCATGATAGGTTTAGATATCTTTTCCCCCTGAGTAAAAACAAAACTATATTTTGGTTAATTTTGTCTATTAATAAAATTTGTTTGATCTGAAACATGTAAGTAATGTAAAAAGAATAATAAGAAATCGGGAAAGGGGATGAACACCTTTTCATAACACTGTAGCTTCTACTTCAGACTCTGTACATCAGTTGTCATTTTCTTCAAATTCCTTTCTCTATGTGACTCAAAAAAGACTTGTGGCACTAGTTTTTTTCTACTTTTGGCTCTGTATGACATCACTGATATCTGCGCTGACTAACACAGTCCAAGCTGGGAGGACAGAAGCCCCCATCAACCTGTTGTTCAAATCTTTTGGCTATGACGGCCAATCAATCAGAACAACGGAGGGAAAGAGTATCTGCTCAACATTCCATGATTTTTATCAGTATTTAAAAAAATGAAAACTAAATTCAGTAAAATAATTTTTAGCAATTATTGTCTGTTTTCCCTTTAAAAATCCAAATCATAGTAGTCTCCTTTATTGTTTTTCTGCTCTACATTCACACACCCCACCAACAGGGTTTGCCCAGCAGTTTGAAAACTTCTATATTAGATAAACCTTGATCTCAATATCCTCAGTCACTCATTCAAAGGATACCAAGGGCAGCAATACTGACATGTATACACAGACACACACACACACATTTACTGTCAGGCTGCTTTTCTATCTATTTTTTCAAGTTTCTCAGCATTTAAAAAAAAGACTAAAGTAAAGAACATTTCACTTTTGCTCAAATGTTCTGCCACCACTAGAGATTTAGCTCCTCTTTTCCTGCACACCTGCCTTTACATCATCACTCCATGACATATTGGCTGCCCAGTGTTGAACTCACTCTGTCCTTTTCAGTCAGAACAGTAGCGTTAGCCCCTCTCACCCATTTTAGGTTAAGAAATCTTTTTTTCAACAAGTACCACACGTCAGTCTCACTCGGTCCATTCATCTCACCTCTGCACACCTAATCCCTCTCAAAAATATCTTTTTCTGCTCTCGCCGTTGCTCTTATTTCCTTTTCCTGGTAGTTTCACTTATGCAGCAGTTCAGTGCTCACAGAAAATGGTAAGGACACCATGACTTTGAACTTTGCAGTTCTGTGCAGTTATGAGTGTGGAATGGCTTTGCTGCTATAGTTGTCACACAAAATATGATTACACATTCAGTTTGCAATGGAAGGCGGTGGTGAAGTAACAACTGCTGCTAGAACTGGTCTACCATAGCAACGGCTGCATTTTGATACAAAAATAAATAATCTATTATGCTGTAATTAGCTTTTTTGATTGATAGAGTTTGGTTAAAATCGTATTGTGGGATAAATGTTGTCAGCTGTCCAACAGCAAGCAGTAATTGGCTGTAACAAGGAGGAATTCCTCTTTCAACAATTTTAATGTGAAAATATTGAATATTCCTGCAGTTTTCTTTGGATGTAATGATATTTGAATTAAAACGTAAAACTGGACCTCTCATTTTCAATCTGCATTAATCAGACTGAAAAGACACCTAGCAGTAGCATGACACTAGTGAAAATGTACACTAGCGAATAAAACAAACATGCTAGTAAACACGAATTAAAATAGTAGTGCTGTTCTCATATTTCAGACGCAAAAATTGATGAAAAATTAATGGAAAAAATTACATTGTAATAACCAGTATCCTTCCAGTAAATTCAGTAAAAGGACTAGATGTTATAGTCCCTAATATTGCATTGCTTTAAATGGAGAGAATCTTGAGGGATGGCTGTTATGAGGAAAGGCAGCCCAGAAACCTTACCAGCAGCACACATCGTTGTGTGCCTCAACTTTCGATCTTTTACCCAAGCTAATCTGCCATTTTTTGGGATTAGAGATCTGATCTAGATTACCATATTAAGATTTTGGATCACTAGACACCCTCATCCAAGGAGGCCCTCCCAGGGTTGATCAGGCCCCGGAGTGTGTCACTGGTTTATCTTAAGAAGAAGAGAAATAACAACTTTCTTCTGTTTAGTTTTCTACACTTTATTTTCTCCTATCTATTCACTGCAACTGAGATATAATACTGACCTCTTTAGCATTCATGGAGCCTCACTTCTTCAAATGGATAGAAAAGGTGATAGAGAGAAGTAAGACAAAAGGGACAAGATAGGAGAGAGCAGAGAGGAGAGCTGGAAGGGGGGAGCCCGATCTGGCTTCCCACACCTCGCCGCCAGATCGGGCTGTACGCTCTACCTCCCACTGTCTCCCAGAAAAGGGAAGAAGAGGAATATTTTCTTTTCTCGTGTGGTTAGCTGGCTGTCTTAGCTGCCCAAGTAATGTCAGCCCTTTTTAACCATAGCCAGTGACTGGTCCTCTCAGCAGTGTTAGCTGCTTCTCTTATAGCCTGCCGTTGTGCCTGTCCTCTGATCCCAATCTCTCTAAGCAGTTATGCTGTTGTACTGGCAACAAAGCCCCCTGCACCCCACTTCCACCAGGCACACCTTGATCTTCCAGTCTCTGTCCTCTGCCTCAGCTGCCATGTTGGCATACAACAGCTTCTTATGCTCAAATGCTTCCTCAATTGCTTCCTCCCATGGTACCGTCAGCTCAATGGCGTACGCATGTTTTGGGGAGTTAGACCAAAGGACGAGGTCTGTAGTAGTTGTTACGATCTCTGTGGGAAAAATTAGCCTCTGATCCAAGTACACTTGCATCTGCCAATCACTGGCAACCTTCAGCAGGCCCAGGTACGGGGTTGAGGGGCTTGTCCTCGACTTGTCTCCCTCCCGGACAAATGTTGATGAAAGGTTGAGCGTTGATGGATTTTCTTTTGCACTCAACTTTCTCAGCTAGACACCTGAGGACCTGGTTGTGTCTCCATGAGTATCTGCCCTGAGTAAGGCTAGTCCTACAACCAACCAAGATGTAAAACCAACCAACCAGTAAAAATACACAAAAATACACACCTGGTCAGAGGGCCCGGTGGCGCCAGTGTCCGGCAGCCTCACCTCTGTCAGTGCACCCCAGGGCAGCTGTGGCTGCAACGTAGCTTGCCATTGCCAGTGTGTGAATGTGTGCGTGAATGGGTGAATGACTGAATGTAGTGTAAAGCGCTTTGGGGTCCTTAGGGACTGAGTAAAGTGCTATACAAATGCAGGCCATTTACCATTTACCATTTATCAGGATGATATAAAGGTGAAATGAACTTAATATGATCAGTATAAGTGGGCTGAGTTTGAAAAGACAGCTACTATTGTTACCCAAAATTTTATTCTATAAACAAATCTTTGTAAATAACAATGCAGAATATGTATGCAAGAGATGAGATTTTTGGTGAGAAAATCTTTTTGATTAATTGGTTTGTTGCTAATCTAGTCAGAGTTGCCGTTTAACTGTCACATATAGGCAAGTGGCAAGCAGGGAGTGGAACCAGATGCAGAACTCATTAGACAGACTCAAACTCAAAATCTCAGCTTTATTAACACTTGTAAAAACAGCAGAGAAAATGACAGCAAACAGTGACTAGGCAGGGTAGGAACTGACAGAACTTACTGACGTAGCTCACATACAGACAGTGTACACGCATGCGGGTGATTAAGGAAACAAACCTCAACAAAACACACACAAGAGATGAGAATATCAAAATAAAAGAGAAAGTAACACACACACACTGAGACGCAGACTGTGACACGGGAACTTGAGACAAGGACTGGGGATAAACACAAATGGATGAAACACAGAAAGATGAGCATGGAAACAGAAAGGAAGAAAACACAGGGGCAGATTGAATAACTATCTAAACTAGATTAGATAGTTATTCAAAAATGTAACGATTGAGCTTTTCAAATGCTCTTTTGTGGCTCAGTTATACTAGAGTAAAAATAGGACAGCAACCTCCTTCCAGGTAGGAAAAAATAGATCATTGCCTGGATTGCATTGATTTTTATGTATTTGTTTATTATTATGTCAGTAAGCAGTTGCAAGTATTTGTAGTAAACGACTATCTTATAAGACAAGTTTGATATATCAACAAACTTGATCTCAAGGCAGTTTTATAGTTTCTTTCTCCAAACAATCACAGTCCAATTAAGACAGACTGCAGTCACTCTCAGATAGACTAGCCAAGGTTTGCAAATATCACAGTTACCACACAAAGAGCAGGCATAATTGCCAACTTAACCCGATTCAATCACAAGCTAATTCAGTCTTGTTTCATGTTGAAGATGGAAACTGACTACGACTGGTTGCAGACCCAGCCTCAGTATTTGAAGGACAGATTCCAAAAGCACCAGTCGCATGTTTATTGCACAGAGTTGCAATGATTTTGCACAGATACGTGTCATGGTCCTGGGTCGGTGACCCAGCGTTTTGAGTTTGTTATTAGTATTTTCTAGTTTATTCTGTTTTTGTATTGGTGGTTGGGGTTTGTAGTGTTTATCTTCCCTACCTGCGTCTCCCTCGGTGCTCTGTTCATGTCCTCGTGTTGTTATGTAAAACAGTCTGTGTGTTTCCTGTTTTACTTTGTAGGGTTGTGTCTCGTTATGTCCATTAGTTCCAGCTGTGTCCCCTCCTGTGTGCCATTTCCTGATTACCTGATGTGTGTATTTATAGTGGGTGTCGGTCTGTGTTCGTTGTCGGCTCGTCTGTGTTTCATGGTGTCTGTTCCTCGTCTGTGTCTCTCTGCCTCCCACCCCATTCGTATGATCTCAGGTTTGTTATTTAGCTCACCCAGTTTAGGTTATGTTCTGTCCTGCCCTCAGTTGTGTTATTTGTGCACTGTAAATAAACCCTCACTCATATCACCATATCGGCTGTCTGCATTTTGGGTCCTCCTTTTCCTCCACACCACACGGCTCACCCCGCCAGCCGTGACAATACGTGTGCATTTCTGCAATGGTTTTATATGTTTAGCAAACAACTTTTAACTTCCAGTTAAACTATGACTGGTAGCGAATCCAGTGAGGGCCAGTATAACAATATAAGTAATTTATTACATAAGAAACACAAATATATATATATATATATATATATATATATATATATATATATATATATATATATATATATAAAACAATGATATGCAACTTAAAAGAGATTTGTTCTATAAGACTGCAAGAAAGTTACCTTCATCAAAGTCCGCTGTAGGAGGGCAACCAGCCTCTTCATGTACATTTTGTGTACTGTATGTGTATGTTTCTCTCTTTTAAACATGAAATCCTTTTAGTGTGTTGAAGAACTATCAAATAACCAAGAAATATCAGCAATCAATTTTTCACTCTAACTGACCAAATACACCCAGTTGAGATCATAAAGATTTTATACCTACACTTGTGTACAGCGCCTACATAGCTAGGGGCTTGTAGCAACACAGCAATGAGCTGGAGTCCCTGTTGAGAGTTGGCAGAGATCCCAGCGTTCTATATTTACAGTCGTCAGTGTTTTTAAGTGGTAAACTCCAACTGACAATTTGATGCTGTGTTGCACAGGGGGAATAAAAGTAGAATTTAAACAAGGAATGGAGTTTCTCAAAATCTTTATGGAGTTTCAGTTTTGTGTCTATTACAGTAGGGAAATAGATTATGTGTGATCCACTTGAGTTCTGTCGTGCTTATTTGATTTGATGTCGGTAAATGCATGAAACCTCTGGCAGACTGATGCAAGAGAAAACTGTTTCCTACTCAACTTTTATGATCTAGAGGAGCCAGTGTGGGTGAAGCTAAAACGACTCCAAGTATATGTGGCCAGAGGACAGTGAGAATTATTTTTTTATTTTGCATCATGTTGTGTGAGTCAAAGCACATTTTATGACCCAGAGTGCAGCGAGGAAAAGCAAAACAGAGAAGCAGATGCACATGTTGGCTTGAAAGTAGCACAGCTAGGCAGATGTCACCTGACAGAAATGAAAGCCATGTCGCTCTGCAGCAGAGAGCATTATGCCATGGACTGTTGTGAATTCAGTAACTGACTCCAGCTCAGAGTGAGCGCTGATTTGTGTGACAGGCAGAGTGAGCATTGGCATAATTCATTATGCAGAAATTTTGCATGATCCATTACCTGAATGTTCACTGCCATTATTCCTCGATTGGATATTCCAATAATGTCTTCAGAAGGCGGCATAAGTAGGATTTAGATTTTGGTTGAGTAGACATGCTTCCAAAACAAGAATATTTTCTTTGAATTAAGCTAAAACTGAAGTAGCTGTCATTCACCATTTTACATTTTATGATTCAATAGAACAGACATGCTGCTTTACTTTTAATTTTCAGGATTTCTCCAGCCACGTCTTTTCATTCCCGCTGCTTTTAAATGCATGTTTCCAGCCATTACCTTGTGGGAGGAACAATGACCCACACCTGAGCTATGTGACACCGGGCAGTGGGTTTCCCTCCCTCTTGATGATCTTCTGATTTCATTATGACCTTCGCGGAGTATGCCAGGCTCAGAAAAGCTGTCCCTTAACATACCTGACCTTATTCTAGTCAAAGTGGTACATTAGCATAATGCATCGCTTTCTGGTACTATGTACTATAGTACCAGTCAAAGGCTGAGACGCCTCTGCTCATTCAGTGTTTGAATAACACATATGAATTACTGTTGTAAAAACTTTCATCTAAATCTTACCAACAATTTTTTCACAATGTCTATAACAGGGGTCGGCAACCTTTTTGATGATGAGTGCCAACTAAAATTTCCTCAGAAGTCAATGTGCCATATGATTGCATTAGCAAATATTTTAATAATGCTCTATATTAACAGTTACACACTATATAGAACAACTTCATAGAATTATATTTGTTCGCAGATGTTGGCAGCTATCAGCGAATAGTTATCAGCTATTTTGAAACAAAACAAAAAAAGACACTTTTTATCCATAACAAGAACTCCATAACAGCAAATGGACTGTACAACAGAAAATGCAAATGCTATTTATGGTCTCCTCACATCAATAATAAGAAAAATAAACTGGGCATGTTTGTTATTACAGGGATACACATGTTAATCTGATCTCCCACTCAGAGACACAGGTCTCCAAGTGTCCAGCATTTGGACGGCTACCTGAGGACACTCATGTGACAGAAAATCTACTCACACAGATGTGTAGAGCCAAATACTGTCGATAAGGCCTCTGCAATGTGTTGAAGACAGTTAAACTTGTCAGGTAGTGATGTTCAGCAGGTGAAAATGCAAGCTCCATGAACACGCACAGCTGTGGATTCCAGCTGCGTCTGTAGTTCTGCAAACTTTGACCCCCACAGACTCGAGCTTTTCAGTTCAATCAGCTGCATTTTGATGTCCTCTGTGTCCAACCAGTTAATGCGAGACAAACCCAGCTGCTCATTAAAGCTTTCTGGTTTAATCAGAAAAGAAAACATTGGTCCATACGCCTGAAAGTCCTGAAAATGCATTGTGAATTCTGTCTCGAGTCTACGGATGTATCCGTGTATTTCCGTGGTGCTGATGCTGCGCTGAGCAGACAGCTGCCTGCCTCTCCTTTCCCTCATCCACCTGCTGGCCTCTGTGGAAGCTCCGCCATTGCCACCACCAAACAACTGAGTTATTTTTACACATCTGTCAGCACCTGGCCAATTCACCACCTTTCACTGTTTATACCGTTACAAAAATCTTAAAAAAAAAAAATTATCGGCCCGTAAAAACGAAAAATCACCATCGCCCGATGGCCAGACCAGCTATGGTCGTGCCATCAGTTAACCCTTTGTGTGCCAGCTGTGGGATGCGTGCCCAGGGTTGCCGACCCCTGGTTGGTCTATAATATCTTCATCAGCGTCATGAGGCGGTAACTTGAAATACATTTTAGCAGAAAACCGCTGTTACAAGTTTGTTGATGGGATATTCTGCCTTCTTAATGCATTTGAACCAGGTATGTTCTGTTGCTACAACTGTGTAACTAAACTACTAATTATGGAGGAACAGCAGTCCACCAACCACTCAAGGCGTCATGGAACAAAAAGAGAAATTTCAATAACTTCAATGTTTTTTCAGGCTACTTTGAAAAATGACATCACATGTTGTGGTGAAGGCGACCACTCTGGTGTTCAGTTCTTGCAAAAGTATTTCTTAAATTTTGGCGTATTTATTTATGGGTTTTTTCTGCTTTGTTAAAGTGAATTTTCTTTGTGCATCTTTGGTTGCTTCACTTGCTGTCTCAGTTTGTTTTACAACCATTGTTTTCACCCGCACTTCATTACTTTTCCCATCCCAGTGTGCTGAGCCTGTGTTCTCCTCTTTCCTTTATCAGCTTGTGTCTGTTTTCCAGCTGTTTTATGCTTGCTGGGTAATGCACTACAAAGCAGGATTATTGAGTTAGAGTTATCAGTGTCATGAAGGGGGCTTTCTTTTTACCCATCTAAATCACTGCGGTAATTTATGCTGAACACAGGTTGTGTTCAAAGTTTTGGTTTTAAATTGCCTGGGCTTTTTGACTTGATGGTCAACCAGCTTTGACAATGGACATTTGGCTCAACTCATTAGTGATATTATTAAAAAACAAACCTTAAATGTAAATGTAAAATGGTACCACAAGAGTACCATAATTCTAACCCTATATACCGTGCCTCCTTTACAAGCTAAACAACACATTCAAGCATAAACATCCTACTTTATGTATCACCCACTGTGAGCGTCAAATACATTGTAATATTATGCATGCTTTTTTTCTTAATGCAGGGATAGCCTTGGAAAAAAATACTGAGAAAATGAAATTGCTAATAATAACTTCTTTGGTCATTTTTAAGTGAGATCATGCTGTTTTGTGAATTGATGAATGACCTCCTTTTACTTCCAACAAGATGTATGACCAGTACTTCTGAAAGTCTAAATCAAGTCAAACTACAGCAGGTGCTGCAGATGTGCTGTTAACAGAATCATTAACAATAATGATTGTTAATGATTGGAGTAACCTGTGTGCGTGTTTAAGTTTTTCATGACTAAATTGTGTTATTTTAACTGTACTTAAAGTTGTAAAGTATTTCAGAAGAATTCAGCTGAGGAGGCACAGTAAGCTTTTTGCATGGGCCAGAACTCCTGGAGCTCCTCTTTAATGCTGATGCTGCAGTCCAACCTGAACACACTGAGGACCCTGTAATTTTTCTATGTGTGCAGTTTAAGGTTTTACAACTCTAGCCTGCAATAACATTCGAATTAAGTAGCAGATCTGAGAGTGCTAAAATAAATATAATGACTTCAGTAAATTTATTTTATCGTTCTGTATGCTTGTGAAGCTCAAAATACACAACTGATTTTCTCCAACATTACTTTCTCGTCTTATTTGCAGCAAACGTGTTGTATTTTACTTTTATATCATTTGGCATTCTTTGTAGAGCTGTATCATCTGTTGTTCTAATGTCCTGTGTGGCTGATTTATTTTTGTGCAGAATAAGAGTTAAATAACAGTACTCAAATATCATCTTTCATGTGAGCATGCACAGCTGAAGATGAAAGCCTGTGTTAATAAAGAAAGTTGATAAGCACTGTGGTGATATCTATTATCTGGGGGTTTAGGTTTTGTCTCGTTGATTGTCCTTCAGTTTCCAATCTATTTTCTTTCCTTGTGTGTCTGTTTTGTGCACTTAATTTTTTTTTTTTTTTTGTCCGTCTCTTTTGTTTTTTACCAGTTACCCAAGCCTTTTGTTGTTGTCAAAAATATGAGTTTAACTGAAGTTATGTACACCTTTTACCATCCACTCTCCTTGAGTTCTATATTGCTGCTGTGACAAATGTATGGTCACAGTTGTATTTTTCTTTGAGTATTTGATTTTTAATTGGGGTTATGAGTGCAATAGGCTGCCGCAAAACTCCCATACCTCAGATGGGAAGGATATTGCTGAGCGAACACAACGCGTGCCTCCTGTCTCTAGTATTACTGTATAAATAAGGATATTAGTGTGAGTTCACTAGTTGCAATTAGAGATGGCACAATACCACTTTTTTATGTCCGATACCGATATCATAAATTTGGATATCTGCCGATACCGATATGAATCCGATATAGTGTGCTTTTTAATCAATAAAACGTTTTAATATCTTGCTGCATTTTGTATAAGTTCATACTCAAGTATAAATAAACAACAACACTAAAGCTATTCTGTTATACCTGTATGTAAAAAATACACTGCACCCAAAATATTTCATAGTTCAGCAACACTGATCAATCTAATAAACCACCCCCCAACCTCCACCTCATAATGCTTAATCGACGTAATCAACTTTAATTTGATGCAGTGTGAAAAAAAAAAATGCACAGCATCAAATTATTTTTTTACAATATTTAAATAGATTCAACATCTTTCTTCAACAGAATTGCAGACTGCACAGATGGAAAAAGTACTATAGCTTACTAGGGTATATTAGACTTAATAGTTACTATATACAGTAATGTACTCCTATACATTTTACATCAGATTAAAACTTTGGGTGTAAGATTCAGATAATTATTTATTAAAAGCTAGACATTTTAAATTTTGTCTTTGTGCCCCCTTTTCCCTGTTCATGCCCTATCGGCCCCCCTGGCTAAACTTTGCTAGATCCGCCCCTGCACAGTTACCAGCCGTCAGCTATGTAGAAAAAGATCCTGGTCTAGAAAATAATATTAAATAAATTCTAACAACAGATTATCAAGCTTAAACGTGCTGCTGTTGTTCAGCCGCTGGTTTCCTCTTTCTGGTGCAAAGTGGGCCAAAAACAAAGAAGAGAGACGGACTCGGGACAGAAAAGCCGATCAGCTGATCATTGATCAGTTTCACGTTTGAAGTGGGAGCAGGAGAGAGAGAGAGAGAGAGGCAGTCGCTCCATATATTGGTTGTTAAGCTTAAGGTGGGAATGCTTTACAAACATTCAGAGATGAACTTACACACTTGCTTTACTTCTCTCTGGGATAACTTCCTTGGAGATGAAATGCTGGTTTGCTAGCGAGGCTACAAATACACACAGCTGCTCTACCACGTGACCACACTGCTCCAACGTGCTACGGTTATGAGCCGAGTTAAGCCGTGTTGCAAGTTTTGTGAGGTGCTTTTTTGAAATTTAATGGATCGGATTACATTTTTTATTTTTCTCCGATATCCGATCCAGTAATTTACGTCAGTATCGGACCGATACCGATACGTAATATCGGATCGGTCCATCTCTAGTTGCAATGCACATGTAAGGAGAGGTTTTTTTTTGTTGTTTTTTTTGTTTTTTTATCGTTCAAATATATATACATATATATATATATATATATATATATATATATATATATATATATATATATATATATATATATATATATTTTTTTTTTTCCATCATTTATTTAGACAATTGAACAACAAACATACATAGTAATGTAGAATATAGAAAGGGTATGAAAAATTCCACAGCTTGCAGTGTCTTGAACAAGTTATGTATACAAGTATGTAAACAAAAAGGTATACTTTAGAACAGATAAACAAAATAACTGAAAAAAAAAAGAAAAAGGGAAGTGCTCAAGGTATAAATAAACAACACGTAAGTCAAGTGAAATTATACATTTGACACAGCTCTAGTGTTTTACACGCTTTGGAGTTAGTACTGTTCTTAAGATTCTCCAGATAAATGGAAAACAAGGCTTTAAAAGCAAATATGTTTGGACGCTGTTGAGAAAATTTTGTACAATGTATGTGAAATTTGGCAAAAATAATCAGAAGATTAATAATATATTTTTTCCCTGGATTTATTTTATCGGTATGTGAGAGGCCAAATAGAATATGTTGCACATGTAAGGAGAGTAGCTATTCCACATGTAGTTGTAATGACATGGCAGGGCTTACTACTTTTTTTGTGGCAAATGTAGCTCCTGGACACGCCTCTTTTAAACCAAGTTATGCCCTGCCGTGTCACGGGCTGGGTCGTGTGACCCAGTGTTTGAGTTTTATGTATTTTTGTATCCATTTTTGATCTAGTTCATTTCTAGGTGGCTATTTAGTCCTTCATTTCTTAGTTGTTTCTGTCATCTCCCTCTGTACTCAGTCTCCCTGATTCGTGCGTCTACCTGTCATGTTTCATGTCTGTGTGGTTATGTTAAGTTCATGTCATGATTTATCTTCATGTCTCTGTGTTTCCCTTTTTTATTTTGAAAGCGTCTGGTGTTCTTTGTTCACTGCATTTAGTTTACTCTCCCCTGTGCTGTAATTATGTTTCATTCTAGTCAGCTGTGTCCTCATGTGTCTCCACTTCCCCTGATCACCTCATGTGTGTATTTAGTCCTCAGTCTTGCTGTGTTCGGTGTCGCGTCATCTGTGTTCTCACCTCCATGTTTTCACGGTCAGTCTTTGCAGTGGTCATCATAGTCTCTGAGTCTTCTTAGTTTGTCACAGTATTAGTTTTCCCAGTTTAGTTATAGTCTAGTTTAGTCACGCTACCCCTGCTTTGTTTGTACACTTTGTCTTAAGCCATAATAAAGGCTGTGTACGCACCTGGGTCCATCACACACACCACCGCACGGCCTGTCTCCGCAGACCGTGACATGCCGCATAACTTGGGTTGTGCAGCAGGGTACACACCAGTCGTCCACCTCTAAATGAATGTAATTGAGATGCTTGGCATGACATTTAACGTTCCATTCATGCTTGAAAACCCTCCAGTAAAGCAATATTTCATTTTCTGAAGGGGACGTGTACTCTTCCCACATATCAAATATTATATGAAGGACAAGTTCACAGAGCTTCACAACAACAAAGAGGCTTTAAAAAAACAAGTGGGGTTTTTTTTCACTTTTTTTGACCAAGATCTGGTTTGTTTGTTTTTTTTTTTACTTTTTCCACATGCACATCTTCCTATGTGGTAAGGCAGTGTGAAGCAAGCTGTGCTTTGATGGCGCCAGAATAAAGGAGGATTGTGTGACATCTGTCGATGTTTCAGACGTCCCTTTCCTGAAATACCTCAAACAGTCTCACATACGCAGACTGTGCATTCAGTCTTCAAGTCACAGCCCAAACTTCTGGAAACAGAAGTAAGATGAAACTATTAGATTAGTTATTTCTGAAAATATCCCAAAATAATGAAGCTGCTATGAGCGAGTCAGAGATATGTTCTTCTTACCTGCACTTGGAATTTGTTACAAATCCAGACTCTTTTAAAGTTTTTGAGGAAATGTTAGATTTGATATGAAGTCATTTGCCTCCAGCCATGACATTTCTCTCAACTTTAATTGTAGACAGCTTGTTTAGAAACTTTCAGTCCAAAAAAAGTTCTGTCAACATACTCGCTGCTTTTGAAAGCAGAAAAGGTGTTTTTTTTTTGTTTGTTTTTTTTAAAATCTTTCACAACAAGCACAGTGCCAACACCAATAGTTGAAAGCATCTTTTTTAAATGTGTGACTCATGTTTGTAGTTATATTTACTTCCATGCCCTCTTAAATGACAATGAGTTTTAGCACTCTGGAGATTTGGCATATAGTCTCTAATATTTTCCTCCGTTTTCAAGTGCACCTCCACACTCAGGATTTATTTCACTCTTTGTTAAATATGTAGCCGGTCCACTCCTGTGATATTCATTCAACAAGTTCAAGCCATCCAAGCAGCTCAGCAGGGCTGTACTTAGGGATAACCTTGTGAAAATGTTCAAGTCAGGATGCTCATACATGAAAGTATGATGGTGATGGTCGTGCTTGAAAGGTCCAGCAGTGACCATTATTTTAAAACTGTCTTACCTCTAACTTTGTCTCCAAACTCAGCCCAAGGTGTCTCTCTCATATACTCATTTCTAATCCAGCCCCATCTGGTCACTCTCAATGAAAATGTCAGCATCTTCATTACTGCCGACTCCAGCTCTGCTGGCGTGTCTCTTTGTTAGTGTCGCTGACTCCAAATCTCATAGTCAGCCTCACTAGTATCTTGTAAATCTTCCCTTTGTTAGCATACAAACCAAGGAGAAAATATTAACCTATTCTCTCTCCCACCTTGTTACTTATTGATGTTTGGTCAAGACCCCAAGGTGTCAAGTTTGAACACACTGCCTTTTTAATTGGAAGTGCTCCTGTATATCATTTCCATCCTGCCAGCCTCTTTAGTCAGAGTTATGTCTGTTGTCACTCAATGCAAAATGCATTAGAGGAGCACTATCTTGCAGCTCAAAGCCAATGAGGTGACCAATGCATTAAAATGTGACAAGAAGGTCCTAATCAGGTGTCAGTAGCTTAAGTGACGAATTGGGCATTGGAATGAATTGGAAACATGTGCATTAACCAAGCAAATCTTTTTCTAATAGGTTTCAAAATCACATTATACGAGAAGGCTCATAAATCAGAGATGAATTAATTTTGAGCTTACTTCAGCTGCACTGTAGATGAAAATAATAAAAAAAAGTGAGCTAACAGGATTCCAATATAATAGCACTATAACTTCCTGTGACAAAATGAGATGTGTCTTTGTAGATGCTATAACTTCCTAAAGAAAATCTCCACACACAACCTCACATGACACCCTGAAAGTGGCAGCGAGTGGTGAGGAATGATTCACTCTCCTAAGAATGTTTCATTTGATTAATTAGACCTGGAGGCTCAAAGTGACTCAGTACCAGAGAAAAAGCAAAGCTGATACATGATAATTCGGTGAAGCTAAAATATGATCATTTCTCTTCCGTTACTCATCTCATGACCCTGCAGGGATTCTTAATCCCCCGCTTGTCTACCAGTGATTTGGATGCTTCCAGCTTTCTTTAGAGGTCCACGCCAAGTGACAGGTCTTTAATTCCAGGTGCCAATTTAGTTCCAATATAGCTAGAAGTCAGCTCTCACTGGGTAAGCATGATTCTAAGTGTGACTGTCCTTAGCGGGAATAATTAGGGAGGTGTCAGACTTACGCTTTCGCATTACTTTTTCACATTCTTAAGGATGCTTAGACCCTCTTGTTGATGCAAAGTCAAACACCCGTCATTCGCGTTCTCCCTGTAATGGTCTCCTTCACACTCCTCCCAACATCTCACATGCATGCAGACACGGACTACAATTTGCCAGAATTATCACTGCTCAGAGAATGTGATAATTAATTAAACTTGAAGAGGTTGGCACCTCAATATGCAATAAGCATTTGATTACAGAAGGAGAACTGGAGGTGAGAAGTGCCAAAGTCTCCACTTTCTGGACTCAAGCAGACTACTTGATTTACCTATGCTACATATAGTTATTAGTTCCATTTGTGCACACCACAACAGTGGATTTTAAATCAATCAGTCAAGATGTGATTGAAGTGATGTCTTTAATTCAAGGGGTCTATTTAAAAAAAAAAACAAGCAAAGAATTACCAAGTTTAGGAATTAAAGTCATTTTTACATATAGTTCACTATTTTTAGTGACTCAAAAGAAGTTTGATAAAGTCATATAATTTTAACTACAATTATTTTTTTCAATACTTGGATGAAGATCAGTCCATGAAAATCTGTTGTGCTCCATGAGTTTAGCCTGAAGTCTCAAACCCATGGACATCACCAGATGCAAGCCACCTTAAAACGTTTAACCTTGTTTTTAACCTTGTTCCAGTATTGAGCTTCCTAAGGCCTCCAGTAGCGAACAGATAGTTGATTTTAAAACAAGATTTACATTCTTTATAGCTGTGTCCTCGCAATTTGTCAATTCAAGTGCATATCTTTGAGTTAGCTCTACCTTCTAATGATTACAATTCATCTTCTATTCCTGATTATGCTTATTAAACTGTGTTTTCATTGACATTTAATATTCCAGTAGCATTTTAAATATAACTTACATACTGTACTGTACTACATACTGTAGTATGCCTACAAGGACAAATATTATTGATTTGATGATTTTTTTTTAATCCTACATTTTGTTAGTGATTGAGTGTGTAGAAGAATTTGAAAACAGAGTAGACACATTTTAGAGAAACTAACACCTTTTAGAAGCGTTAACAGCTTTGACTACCAAATTACTCTCCATTCAGCTGTTATAGTTGTGGCAGATCAAATGTAGCACCTCGGCTACTTTCAGTGCATATAATTAGCTGTCATTTTAGTTCCAGAAACTTCAGACACAGTCATTCTTAACCTAAAACCAACTACCTACAAATATTCCACAACCATTACAATTCTTTCAGTGTTTCATGTTTTCACTTAAACCTCCACTGCTTTTAGCATTCTCACTTTGCCTTCAAGTTTTATAACTTATAGAAGTCTGTGAAGTTTATTATTACTGTAATACATGGATGAACAAAACCTATGCTTTACTGACACCCAAAACGATAAAGGAAAATGTCAATATTTCTTCTCCTTTGATGGATGAGCTGCCACTTAATGACTTTCAGTGTTGAAGTGTTGATGGTTCAACTTTATTTCCCTTATGGTTCCATCTTTAGTTATTACTTCAATACAATGACATTTCAAACTTTCAGAAGCCGCAAAATGTCAAGACATTTAGAGTATATATGTAAAATCTGTATATATGTAATATGCTGAAGTTAATGCACAGTAGATTTCCGTAATACACAGTAATTCACCAAGGCTCGAAGGAGTTTAACAATATTCTGGTGTATTATATCAGTTTTACAGGCCACTGAATACAACCCGACAGGTCTGATAAACACACAGGGCCAAACGTACATTTAAAATCTGTATTTATCTGGTGACTTGTTCAAGAAATAGGAGTGGATTTATTGATTCACCACTAGCAAAGCAAAGAATAAGCACAACAAAAAACTGCACGCTTGCAAAACTGTGACAACCCTGAAGTAGTGACTTACTTCCGTACTTAAACAGAATACAAAACATCTGCACACACAGAATAAGTCAGCACAATCAAGTTGTCTCCAGGTGCCCAAAATGGATCAGCAATGCACCAGTGCTGAGCTAAAAAGGAAATGTCTTAAGTTTGAGTTGTTAAAGTAAAATATCCTCACTGGCCATGTTGTTATATACATCCCTTCTGCTAATATCTACTCAGCTCATAATAAAGCAGTTACTTAAAATGCATTTCGGCATGTAGACATGGCCAAGAGCACCTGCTGAAGTTCAAACTGATCATCAGAATGGGGAAGAAAGGTCATTTGAGTGACTTTGAAAGTGGCATGGTTGTTGGTGCCAGGACAGGACGGTATTTTTTAAAAACTGGTCTACTGGGATTTTCCCACAAAACCATTGTGAGGGTTTGTAGAAAACTGCCTGAAGAAGAGAAAAGTGAACAACAGCTCTCTGGACAAAAAAAATATTTAACCGATATTGAGGTTTGAGCTGTTAGGAAGGCAAAAGTAATTCTACCTCGTCCGATCAGTTTTGATTTGTGCTGCTACATTCAGATGTTAGGGTCAAAATGTGGTGTATCAATAGTCAAACCTGTTGGTGGAGGTGTAATGATGTGGAAGATATTCTCTTGGCGCATCTTGCGACCATTAATACCAAATTAGCATTGTTTAAATACCACAGCCTTCCTCGGTATTGTTGCTGATGATGCCCAGCTTTAGAACCATCAGAAGATGGGTAAATATCTTCCAGCAAGATAACACGCCATGTCAGAAAAGTCAGGAATGTTTCCAGAACCCTGTTGAATCTATGCCTTGAAGAGTTAAGACCTTTCTAAAGGAAAAATGATGAACATCCTTTCCAGTGTTTCAATGATCATGGTCTTTAGGCATGTCAGGTCATTGGTTCAATTCCCAAATCCTTCTGAGTGTAACAGTGCATAAGAAAAGGATATACAGTGGAGGGCTTATTCCAGTGAAGTAGCAAATTGTCTGATATCAGTATTGGTGATGTGTTTGTAAGGGGAAATGTGGTGAACATCATTCTTTCTCACCACCTATGATGCTATTGGTAGTCTAAGTGTGTTTGTCCTCATCTTAGTCCCCAAGCATCCTGGGTCTCCTTAAAATATTTCTAGGTCAGATGGAAAATGCTTTCTCAGCTGCTTTGACTCTCTGATACTATAAATATCTATGTAATATCTTTCAAATGCATACTGTATAGGAGGATCCAAGGTATCCTAGTCAGCTGCACAAGCCTTTACATCTTTCAAGGTGGCTGTAAAGCAACTTCCTCTCAAATGTTCCTAACTCGGGGAAGAAAATGCTTCTTTTTTATAATAAGCAGTCTCTATCTGTGAGCTCATGAGAGCAGGTGTGGGTGTTAAGATCACTTCATTATACACTCACTTGTGAACAAGATAGTAATTAATTTGTAATTGTTTTGCCCATATGTTTTGCTAATAGCAATAGACAATTAGAAAAGATTTTGCCATTTAATCTGAAAATTGATGCTAATGCCTGGAACATGCATTCTTTCAAATGGAAACTCTCTCATTTTGTAAATTAGGAACTTATTTACAGTAAAATAAACAATAAAGCAGCGAGTGATAAAGGGTGTGGCTTTTTTGTGATTGTATAAGCCTGCAGCTTCAGTGGTTTCTCAGTCAGAAACACCCCGAGCTTGTCTGGGTTGCAGAAACTGAGATGAGAACTGCAAAATTGCTCAAATTGAGGCTTTACAAACTAGTGGGTGGCATCCGGGATGCATTGTTGAAGCGGTAATATGCCTTTTTTGTGTTCAGTCAGGAAAGTAAGGCTGTCTGTGGAGGTCAGGCTTGCGGATGGGTGTTCTGAGTTTCTTGGAAGAGATCTGCGTTCTCATAGAGATGTCTGCTCTAATGTTCTTGTCTGGTAGCAGGGTCATGTACTGAAGCGTGATTGATATTGGATGATATTTGCTGCTCTGGTAGAAATCTGTGTTTCTTCTAAAAGTCCTGGCTGAAAACTAAAAAAGTTGGAGGTTATGTTGCCTGGGCCCTGATGCCTAAAGTGCTCAAGAAGATAAAGTTTCTGAATCAGTCTTCTTTTAGGACTCTTCTCAAAAAACCTTTTAACTGAGGATTTTTCAGATTAAAGTGCTTTGCGTTGACAAAGAAATCAGGAGAGCTTATCTCATCATCATTATGACTTTAATTACTAGAAAATATTTCACGAGTGGAAGGGCTTGTAATTATAAGAAAAGGTTGAGGTAGTTGCCAGTGGGCGGGTGGTGTTGCTGCATGATTTGCTGCAACAAATATGAGCTTAAATTTAAAATTAGGTGTTTGTTTGTACTTTAGATTTTTTTCTTTTGTTAATGCAGTGTGTGTCTGTATTGTTCTAATTTACTTGAGATTTATTTTCTTAAGCTATCCATCCGTGAGTATATATGAATCTGTCCATCCAGTAAAATCAAAAAACTACGACACTGCAACCTTAGCATCATCATCAACTGGCAAAACATCCCCAAAGTGAACACTCTCACTTTCCTTCTGGCTACATAAAGAGTGCTCTACTTCCTCCACTGGCACTGAAAATTGATTTTGGACTGTGAGGTGTGAAAATGCCCAATATGGATGGAATTCCTAGCTGCAGGTCAGTACAGTCGGTATCTTATGTAGAACTGGCTACACTGACATATTTACCCTTTATTCAAACACATCTACTTTTCCCCTGGGCCTCAATGATAAAGACAGCCATGGGTACTTGGACATTTGCGATGCTGCTGCAGAGTTGCCATAACTTATCAAGCCTCTAAGAAGATTTTTTGTGCTCCTGCGTTCTGTTCATTAGTCCACTGATGGCCATGGGCTGTGCGTGCAGAAAAGGGAGGGACACACTAGCTTGACAGCTTGACAGCTTTGGCAGCACAGAGAAAAAGCTGACTGGAGCTCTGCTATAATGTCTACGTCCTCATTATATACATTTTTCTTTTTAAATGTAATTTTCCCCTATCGTTTTGAAATTGCACGTAGATTTAGTTTTTGTTTTGTTTTTTAAACTGATACTACATATAGCACTGTTGTGCCATTTTGGTGTTTGTCTCAGTCAGTTTTTATGCATTTCAAATGCATTTCAATGCTGTATTCCACCCTCTGAGTCGGATCTCTCCACAGTTGATTGGAAGAATACAGAGTTCATCTTAACTGGGATAACACTGAGGAAAGACAAAACATTAAGGGGCACCGTGTAGTTTAAAATTTGTGTTAATCTGCTTCATGCTTAATCGATCATTCAACCACGGCTTCCGTTTGAGAACATTTACTGTTTGCTGTGCATGTAATCTGTTATGCATTCACATTTTACCTATATTTTAGATTCTGGTAAGAAATAAAAAGTAGAGAAAAAGTAAAGTTCAAACAGGTTTTTAGAGGTTTTAATAAAGTCAAAATGTGTCAGTTAATTTTACACATATAAAGAGCATCAAGGGTCAAGCCCTCATTATAAATAACTTACTCATTTGTGATTCATTACTATTTATTAAGGTAATTTGTGATATTTAAGTTTATTTTGCCATCAATTCATTGGCAACATCTAGGTTTCCACCTAGAGCTAGTGTCAAATACTAGCACCTTAAAGCTGGGGCCAAAAAGTCATTCCTCTTGGACTCACATCTTACAGTGTCCAGCTTATTAAAGAATAAACAGCCTGGTACAGAAAATAGTTTGCTGTGTATAGCTAATTCATAACAACTCTAGCGTGCTTGCTAGCTGGCATTGGCATAATGCAAAAATCGAGGTTTCATTATGAACTCCATGGAAACCTTTGGGTGACATCACAGTGCCTGCAACCATCTTTTGTATGCATATATGTTTTTGATATTTAACTGAGGCCAAAGCAAACTGCTGAATCTTGAATAAATAACATTTAAAGCGAACATTTAGAGCTATGTAACTGTGTTATTAGCCAGTATCTGCTGATGCCTCTATTGCTATTGCTGCCTCCACAACCCTTCTTGAGCCTTGGGTTTGGCAGCAGTTGTTTGTCTCACATAGCGAGGTCACATGGGAAGTCATTTTGGCAGCTCCTGCCATCAGAGCGCGCCAGTCCTTTTCTCTCAGCCATCGGTACATGGTGCCAAACTGAGAAATGAAGCATGTTATCTGTAACTAATACAGTCCATCTCAGCTATGGGATTATCTGACATCTATGACTGGGCTCTCTGCTGTATTGCATCCACAGGCAGGGTGAAACTCTGCTCATTAGTGATGCGTGGGTCAGCCCATAACTTGCAGGTCTCAAGGGTTATGGGTTATAAAAAACAGAAAACATTGGAATACTCTAGGCTGTGACTACTAGTCCACCTTCACGTTGTCCTCCCCTCTGTTTCAAACACACACAACTACACACACATATACGCACAGTATAGTGCAAATCCTTTTGTGCCACGGATGTCAGTAATCTGCATTACTGAACCACAAAGCATCCCAGTGTTAGCTGGGAGTGAAGCAACAGCAGCATATGGCTGAGGAAATTAACCTACACTGACAACACTGTGCTCAGCAGTTACATTCGTACATAATTTGAGGTCATGTAACGTAAAATGCCCCTGCTTGTAGTGTACAGTGAGAGGTATGACAAAATCCTGCCCGAGTAGAAATGAGGCACATTTCAAAGTGTTCTTACAAAATATTTGAATTTATAGGGTTACAAAAAGACTGCAGGGGGTCGCAAGTTGTTACAGGTTGCGTTTGTTATAGTGTTGTAACTAACTTAAGTGTGGATGTTAAAACATTTGGACCTGAAACAGCACCGCAAGAGGAATAACGCCAAAGCTAGTACATGCAAGACAATGCTTTTTGATGACAGCAGCTCGAGGAGAGATCCCAGGCGTTTTTGCTTCTCTCAAAGTGCGTTCTAAACGTCATATTTAAAATGTAAATGAATACAAATATTAATCGCAGTGTTTGTTCTCACTTACTCTTTGATTCCAATTTTCATCTAAGATTTCAAGCCTTCTTTCATCTGCAAACTACCACTTACTCACAGGCGGCTGCACCAACACAAGTAATATCCCTATGGACAGCAAACAAACAGCAAATGCTTATATCTTCCAGGCATGTAGTTGACAAAACTGCAGAACAGTAGGTGTCAATTCATTTACCAAACACATCTAAGTTAAGCTTCGAGTCAAATAGAGCTTCAAAACTTCCAGTGTGTTGACGTGTGTGTTCCACAACGCTGTGCCCTGGGGAAGGCTACACCGCCCTCTGTCATTCTTGCTTATATGGTGGCTCTTTCAGAGCTGAAGACAAGCTGAGAAGAACGCACTAAAGATGGTCTACTTTCACAGTATTATGCTTTAAAATTCTTTGCAACTCATGGAAAAAAAACCCCAAAACAACTATGACCTAAAATTAAAACAGAATCGTTTGCTTGACGCTGATAAACTGCACATCAACTGAACTGAAAACAAATCTGCTTGTATTGTGATGCAAATATCCAAACAATAATCTCTCGTGAATACACACCAGGAGTTGGATCATTTGAGCAGTTTACTGCCAAAAACAAATCAAAAACAAAATTACATTTAAACACTGATTTTTGTTTTTTTTTGTTTTTTTGTTTTTTTTTTTTTAACACTGATTAAATGCATGGCATACTTTTTAAACTCCATAAACACAATCTGCATAATTATTATATAATCAATATTCTGATTTAATTTGCTGCTGTTAATCTTACTTTACATTTAAGTTTTCTATTTAATGAATTCATTTATTTACAAAATATTCTAAGATAATGCATGATATGCAGTTAAGGCCATTTTTTACTTAGTCATGTGTTTGTTTATGTTGTCATTTTTTATTTTAGTAGCTCCACTCCTGTTTGTTTCGAAAACATTTGTATGCTTGACAGATCATGTTTTATATAAAGACCTTCCAAGACTTTATAATTGAAGAGATATTTGAAAGGAGATTGTAAATCTTAAGGATCTGGGAACAAAGATGAAGATGATGGCAGGATTTACAATACCACAATACATGTAATTAAAACACTTTATTACCAGACACTGGTTTACAAACAGCATGATTCACTGCCACCATGTTGCTCTAGCTAAAATAGCAGTTCAACACAATAATTAATTAATACAATTAAAGACAGGCCACTTGGGGAGGCAACCAACAGGGTGGAGTGCTACCAGTTTCTCACCCTGGACATCACAATGCAATTCTCACTGCAACTTAAATGGTGCTTTATACTCATGTTTACACCCATACGCTTAAGAGGGAATCTCACCAAACATACCTCACCAGACTGTGTAAAACAGGGAGGTATTTAAGTTCATTTTCATATTGATTGTTGGTTGACTTTTTGTGTTTCCTGAAGTTATTTGGCTGTAGAATTACCAAAAATATCAAGAAATGGACTGTAACTTGTTCCCTTATCATGTTTTACATTTTCTTTCATGTGATCTTCAACATCCAACATTTAATAGTTTGATTATTAAAATCTGACAATTCTACATTTTTCCATTCATCCAATAATCTCAACAATATTTGATGTTGATGCCAATAGTAGTTCTTGACACTGGTTCGAAATATGATAAGCTTGCCTACAGGGAATTGTTTATTCTGTCAGTGTCTGTCAATGTTCATCTGCAAACACGTTCTTTAAAGTTTTCTTAAAACACTTTTTTTCCCTTTATATTTTGGGGTCTACAGGGACGTATTGTTTCAGACTTGCATACGTAGAACAAAGAAAGGGCTGTTTTCCAGGCAAATATCAGTCTCTGGGGAAATTGCAATGTTGCCAAAATGATTGATGAAAAATAAAGAAAAACAACACCATGGAATGTATTTAAGGCACAGCACTTAGTACTTCACTGCAGTGTATTATACAGTAATCCAATTCTAATTAAAAGTTTTGGTTCGGTCAGAGAAAGGTTTGAAGGTGCGGAGGGGTCAGATCACTGACCTCTGGATAGAAACAAAGCTTTGGGAGTGGAAAGAGAATGTGAAGTTAATCCTTTTCTTAAATATGTTGAAGTCATGAGCATAATGGTAACATAACTGAAAACCAGCTATAGGATATTAATTTTCTTTTTTAAGCATAAATACGAAAAATCTAAGTCGCAAAAACCCTTCCAGTCATTTCAAAGTCTATAGGAAAATGGCTTTCTGTCTTCCTGCTGAGTTCATGGGCTCACTCACACATTATGGGTCATACTGACTCATTTATTTTTGGTATGAAACTGCATGCTCATTGGATAACGACATGTTAATCACGCGCCTTTAGCCAATAAGCATGTGGTTTCACAGTCAGACCTGCCTCTTCTCATCACAGCTTTTTTTTTTTTTTAGACTAAATGGCAACGATTGCAGAAAAAATCTTGAGCCTTCAGCAGCTTCAGAAACCAGTGGGTGATGTCACAATGACTGTGTCCATCATTTATGCTGCCTGTGGTAACTAGGCTCTCTTGTCCATGACAGTAGGTTGCTTTCCATCCAGATTAACTGTATGTAGTGAAAGCAACTGACAGTGTATGCCTTGCAGCTATCGTCGATTATAACCACACAGAGTGCACACTTGACAATGAAGGCTGTATACCTCCCAACAGATTTGTATTAATTAAATGCCCGGAGGGTAGGTACCACCACAGTGTTATTCCTTTTTATTTTCCTACTTACACATTTTTATCTCTCTTTCACCTACCTAGAGATATCCAGTCCTTAAAGCAGACTTGATTTAAATGGATACCATCGAATCTGCCGAGGGAATGCAGGGGGGGACAGAGAAGCGAAGTCATGTAGTGGAACATTGTTTTAATAGAGCCACTACAGACAAGAGGAAGCAAAAGAAGCACAAAGGGTCAAGAGCTACAGCAGGGCTAAAAAAAGACAAGCTGAAGGAGGAGGAGGAGGGAAAAATAGGATATGCTGACTTCATTAACGTAATCTGCAAATGTACACCAGAGGCCATTGAAACTCTATTCAAATCTATAAGAATGAAATTCTTTGTAGCAGCAGGTCTTTCAGTGGGTAACTCTCTGGATTACATGGGAAAAATGTAACATTACAGATATGCAGATTTGTCATCCTTTTAAGCTTTTGTGTTTTGCTACATGTTAAATTTCATTTGCATTTCTGCTTAAATGTTTAGTTGTTAATGTAATTAACTAGGGATGCACCGATACCGATACTGGTATCGGGTATCGGGGAGGATACTGTAAAATGTGTGTGTACTCATACTCATAAAAGTTAACTGATACCATGAACCGATACTAACTTATTTCATTAATCAGAGGGTGGCTTGTCATTTCTGTTGTAGTTCTTTAGATTGGCCACTAGGGGGACATCCCGCGCTAAACAGGCACAGGGTTAGGCAAGAGAGACTGGCGGCTTCAGATAAAAAAGAGAAACTGGAGGCTGCTGTAGCTAGGCTAAACAAAATGTCAGCAGTGTGGACCGGAACAGCCAACTTTAACTCAGGTTTTGGAAAAGCGATGAAAAATGTCAAGAGAAAATCCACGGACAGTTAAAATAACAGAGGCTCTGACTCATTTTATCGCTCTGGATGACCAGCCAATGCTGGCCATGGAAAACATAGGATAGCACCGTCTTCTCAGCATACTCAAGCTGCGATATGAAATTCCCAGCCCATACATCAGGGAGATAATGGTGCCAAAACTTTCTGAAGAGGTAAAGACCTGTCTTCCAATTCATTGCATGTGTGTGTGTGTGTGTGTGTGTGTGTGTGTGTGGTAGAAGTATCGGTTTTTGTACTCTGTATCGGCAAGTACTCAGATCCAAGTATCGGTATCGTATCGGTTTGAAAAAATTGGTATCGTTGCATCCCTATAATTAACACATCTCTTTTGATTTTAGTATGTACTTGGTCAAACCTGATGTATTCACAAAAATGTGTATTAGGAGAAGCTGTTAACATGAGCAGATATTCACTCATTCCATCTTTAAGTCTGAGATTATCTGGCTTCACTGATTCTTGTGAAGCTGCTTGTAAACTCTGGGTGTATTGATTGGGTTTTGAGCATTTTCATGTTAATGTGGAGGAGTTGTTGGAAAGCGTGAAGAGTCAACATCAGAACCATGGGTGATAGTACAGGTTAATTAAGCTTGGCTTTAGTTATATCGAAAGTGATACTCCAGGAGGACGGCTGTTGGCTCAGACAGTAGTCTTTCTTGTTAGTTATTTTGTTTAATAAAGTCTGTTTTATTTAAATAAATCTTTTGGGTCAGCTCCTTTTTGTCACTTTCTTTGAGCATGTTTGTTGCAAATTTCACATAATGAGAACAGAAGAAGATGCAGAAACCGGAGACCTAATTTCCGAATATTTAGGGTATAAATAGAGTGCAAGAGTTATTAGAAAAGGCTAATAATGAACAAATGTGATTTACTGAAAAGAAAAAAATGTCATGTCAGACTGTTTCTGCTGCCAAAACCCAAAACAGAGGAGGAGGAGAAAAGTAGTTAATACCAGACCTTATAATCCTGGGATAATACAAGACAACCATTTCCAGTTATCATCACAAAGACTCCTGGTCTTATTCTGAGCTTTCTGTGAAGAAATAAGAATGTAAATGCTTCAACGTTGACAGGTACAGAATTAAAGTAACTGAGCCTAGAAGACTGGAACAACAAAAGAGTTTAGCTGATCAATGAAAAAGTCACTTTATAAACTCCTGTTTCCTGTCAGGGTATTTTTGAAATGATGAATTTGTATTTGAGGGTGAGTTGTTGAGCTTTATAGATGTTTTAATGGGATCTTCTAAAGATAGCTGCACAGCACGGGTCAAAATCAAGATCTGTACCAAAAGTGTGAGTGAAAGTAAACCTGAATAACCTGATTGGGTTCGTATAATCGTAAAGTTCCAATTTCAAGCTATACGTTGAATACTACACGAGGCACAGTGGTGCACTGTTGCCTCACAGCAAGCAGGTCCGTAAGAAGGCTGTATGAATGGTGGTCTGTCTCTGTGTTAGCCCTGTCACAGAATGCCAGCCCGTCCAGGCTGTACGTTGTTTCGCACCCACAGAGATAAGCTCCAGCCCTCCCGCAAAACTGAATTTGAAAAGCAGAAGGAAATAGGTGGATGGAAATTGTAGACGTGTTGTAGACATCATCATCTTGTTTCTATAACACTCAGACAAGAATGAAAATGTGTTGTGGTTTTGACTGACAGACTAAGGATACTGCAATTTGTCATTAACAGCCAGGCCCTGAAGCATAGTTTAGAAGATGGCTTTAAATCCCAGATCCATGGAGTTATGTCCATCCTTTATATATGTCCAAAAATAGCTGAATAGCCCACTGACTCTTTGTGCTGCTTCTGTCAGACAGACACAACGAGTCAGAGATTAACAACATATATTCCTCCTTCATACTTCCATATTAACATCACTTGTCACTAGAAGCTAGTTAGCATATACTCTGCATGGGCTTTAATGTTCCCCACATTGGGCTCGCTGGAAAAATGGTAATGTATTAGTGTTTCTGTCTAACTCTTAGACATCTACTACAAAGTAGGAGCTTTACATCAATATCTCTTACACTGCAGGTCAAATTTACTAAAGAAGTATAACACCAACTTGAGGCTATGTTTAGTCCATACTTCTCTAGATCCTGTTATCTCTCACTCCAGGACCAATGACCCTTGCCCAGTACTCCACCACTAGTGGCATTATCCCACCAGATAAGGTCCTCTGTCAGTCGCATCAACCTGTGCGACATTGTGACATTTGGCGAGACGAACAGTGCCGCCGCTTTTTTTGCTGACCTTTCACAAAGGCTTCAGCAGCACCGTGTCACAGGAGTTGCCCTCGACTGCATTTGTGTCCGACACAATCCTGAACTCAATTTGCGCTCTTGCTAAAGGGTGTACTGATTTTGCAGCTCTAAGAAATGCGCTTCTTTAATTCTCCACTTGCAGACAGGTGCGTTCTAATCTTCATCTATAAACATAGATGAGTGAAGGTATTATATATAAACAAGCAAAATATCCATCTTCACATCTCTAGCATTAGATTAAATTGTGCCTCTTATTGCAGCATAACAACAGCGATGGTAAATTTGAGCTTCCTGTAAATAATTGCAAACCTTTATGAGGCGTAAGGTATCGCGACAAGAATGCCTTTGGTAACACTGCCACCCAGTGTGCAGAAGAACAGCTGCAGCTATTTACTGCTATTTTTCTCAGTATCGGTGCCTAAATGCTAATGCAGCTCCTTCATAGTGCCAAACTGAAGTCACTTTATTCATTCCTTATATGAGAGCTACTGCAAACATTACACAACAAAAGACTTTTAACTGCATTTATCTAATCAAGTCTGCTCCTAGTTTGTTGATATTCTCCGTCCAGCAGAGTTTACAGACCTTGAATGCTAATGGTACTATTAGAATGCAGTGCATGCCCGCACTGTGCAGGGACTTCTTGCAGTGAGCAAAGCCCTGACATGTATACACACGCGCTGAACTCATAGTTCTTTCTATAACATATAAACCCACTATTTGTCTTCAGGGATGCTTGGGCATCTTGAAGCTTAAAGATCTATATTTAGTTCTTTGCTCACCCAATCCCTATAACAGTGACCTGTTTGCCCTTCTCTTTCTCCTCTGTCTTTTTTTTATTATTTTATTTTCATTATTGCTTGTTATTGCAACGACATCTGATTGAACCTGTTCCTGTTAATCATCAGTTTTTATCCAATCATCGCTCAGACACTTAAGCAATCTGAAAATTCTAACTCTCACATTGTTGCAGATCTTTGATTGCGCTATCTATATGCAAATGATGTGTGAAATTCGACCGCAGCTCGGTATGTTGCAGCTTTTTGTTGGGAACCTGTGTAACTCAATATCATCTATTAAAAAACCAAGTCACATATTTGGTAAGTTATAAAGAAGCTTTGTGTGTGTGTGTGTGGGGGGGGGGTATTTATTTGCAGCAGCCTTGGATAACTGTAATAACAATTTTCAGCACCAAACCATTCAACACATAGTGTGTATGTGTGTTTACAGTTGCCTAGATGCTGAATGTGCACAGCCTCGCGTGCTCTCCCAGCAGCTGCGTGTTTCCCAAGGCTATCGATGTTCCTATACAGCACATAGCAGAACAGCATGCAAATCTTCCACATGATCAACTCTCAAATAGGAATGAGGTAAGTAACGTTTAATGGAGTTTAGTGTTCTTTCATGAGGCTTCATAAAAGCAATTATGTTAGATGTCAGATACAAATGCAGAAGATTCAAGAGAATCAAATTCATATAACAGGATAACATACGCTCACATAGACTTAATTCAAAATGGTTTAGTGTCATCATCATGTTTGAGATTTGAGACAGGGCAGGATGTATCTTTATTAAAATGCAAACCAAGCTATTTTTAGAAGACTGACAGGTGTGGCACATTCCATCGAGCGACTGCCTAGCGCTGGTGTGCTTCTAGAGGATCAGATGAAGTAGTAGTAGCCAGTATAGTGTAGAATATTACAGCTTCAGACGTAAAACACCAACCCTCAATCTGGTGTTCTGATGATGTGGACAAGGAAAGGAAACTTTTTAGGTTTTTTTTATTTTGTTTTGTTGCTTTTGTTTATTTGTTTATTTGTTTGTTTTTCTGACTTTTCCTTATCCATACAGCCCAGATTTGTTCATTTTGGCCTTAGAGTGATGGAGCTTTCTTAATGGACTTGAGGATAAATTGTACAGAAAGAGAAAGCTAATTAAGACATTAAGATGTTCTTCTGTATTCTGTCAACTAATATCCCAAACCCAGATTAAAGGGTATATAACGATTAACATAGTTCCAAATTCTAATTGCAAATGCCTTATGTCTTCAAATCTAGCTACTGTTTACCACAATATTCTCTAATATAAACAGTAATAAGTTAATCAAGTTAATGTTTGCACCCTAGGCACCAATATGTACATTAGTAAGATTAAAAATGTCCAAATGTATGGTCAACACTGAAAATTGCATATTGCAGTCAGTCTAATAACTTGTGTTTGCTTTCCAACACTATTAAAACTCTCATTTGCTCTGCCTTTTCTGACACCTGGTCCTTGCAAGAAATAAATCTGATAATGAAGCTATTTACATAAATGTCAACGTGTGGAAACTGATGATGAAAAAATGAACGTCGCGAGACTTGCTGTAAGTGCCACTGTTGATCAGTGAAAAAGAATCAGAGTTTGAGGCGACACAGATTAGATATGAAGGAGCAGCTGATGTACAGTAGCTACAGTAGCTTCTCTCTTGTGTCTTTTTTAGATTGCAAAGCTAACAGCAGCCAATATGTCAGCCCCAGCAATGTATTGCTCATGTTCAAATAGATAGCCATTCAGGTAACTCTAATAATGTATGTATATATGGCTTATACCACTAATCTTGAGCGTACATATGGTTTCCTCCAACTTTGAGGAATAATCTAAGCATAAATGCAGTACTATAGTGGCTTCTCAATTAGTTCACTTGCACTTCCCAGCAGTTCAAAAAAACAAAGTGTAAAGGTAAGGTGATTTTTATTTTAGGAGGTTAACAGCTATTATTTATCATACAGCAACATTTTTATGCAATAACATATCCGTAAAATAGGCTGGAGATGACATCATATACAACCATATATCATAGTCTGACTAGTTGCATTGTGCAGCAAGTGCAGATACTCAAGTATATATACGAGTTATTTTTCAGCTGTAGCTGCATTTTTGCAGAACGTATATTTGCATCCGTTTGCCTAAAATGTGAGAAACCACATTCATCTTGCTTAAAATGCCAATAACAGCAGCAACATTGCCTGTGCCTGCTATTAGTCAGTGATTCAGGCATGCAGATGAGATGTCTCAGTGAGCCGTCTTGCCACAAATCTCTGCACGCTTGTCACGCTCATGCTCTCCCATTAGACCGTGTTTTCTACATCTCTGCATCTGCATTGGTGCGTCGCAGCTTGATCTAACCTTCAGGTTAAGGCCGTTTGACACCGACGGTTATCAGATAGTATTATCATGGAGCTGCCATGTCCAGACCAGCACTGAGCACATACAAGGCCTGATAAGAGGCGTCCATGGCAGTTGGTGGGTCGTGTTTTTTCTTGAGCCCCACCGGACCAGAGTGTTTTGTAGTTGTAAGCCAGGCAGAGGAGTCAGCCTGTGTAAACTGGATAAAGAGAAACTCTGTTGACCTATGTATTTGCTTTGGTCTTGAATTTTGTGTAATGATTAGACTCTGAGGCCGGTTCAGCAAGATAGTAAGAGCTTTAAATCGTGATAGTGGGTTTGCTGGTACAACAGCTGGTGCCGTCTTGGAGGACTAATGCGTCATGAGTGTAGAATTGCCTGGCAGGACTGTATGTGACATTAAAACCAAATTAAAAGTAAAAATACCATTAATTTTTGTTTGTTATTTGTTCAACAAAGCCCCAATAGCAGATGGATTACAGAAGTATTTTGTTGTTTCAAATATTTTACAGTTATAATTGTTTAAAAAATTCCTGTTTTGACTGTTTTTGTACCACACTGTATTGTATTGTTCCCACAATCTGGAAGGTTCTCATTCTTTAGCCTACATCTGAGCTATGATTTTGTAGCAGTTGGTAAATTTTGCTTGCGTCCAAGCATTCATTTCCATTAGTATTCATTTCAACCCATGTTTCAAGCCACTAAATTGATATAGCTCCGACTCTGAAAGTTCAGCTCTATCCGTGTTAAATTCCTTGTTGTTCACTAGCTAGCAGCTGTATAGCTGTGTGTGTCTGTTGCTTTGTTTAGCAACTGGCACTGTTTTTTTGGAACTTTTATGCTCGATCAAAGCTGCTGACAGCAAGCAAACGATATTAAAAAAATGTGCAGTCTGTAAATATTCAGGTTGAAACTACAACTACTGTAACAGTCAGAAAATGGACCTGCTCGCCCATGTAACCAGACATTTGACAGATACTGCAAGTCCTGTCTTATAACACTCGTGGTTATTTTCACTATTGCAAAAACTGTTAACTGATATAAAAATACTAAAAAAAAAAAAACCTATTATATAAACTAAAGACTAATATTTTAATCATGTATAATATTTGATATTTAATATTTAATCTAATATTTTTAGGCATAAAGCAATTAAGTGATGTAAAATTAGAAATACCAAGGGTGGGTGGAGGAGCTAGAAAGGATACGAAAGGGAAAGCTGTCTGTCCTGCGTGCTGCACAACAACATTCAATATTTAGTATTTACTGCTGTTTACACTTAGCTAGATTAATGTGATGGTGTTGTGTTTAGTATGTTGCTTTGGTTTTTTTGCTTGTTTTCTATTCTTTTTCTCTCAACAGGTGATCCCGGAGATATTTTTTTTCCCCCCTTTCTCACTGTCCCTCTCCCCTTTTGTTTTTCTTTTCCTTCCTCTTTCTTTCTCCCTTTCCTATCCCTCACTCGTGTCTGTCCCGTCTGTAACAACTGAAAATAAAATAAAATAAATAATAAAAACAAAGGTCGATCAAATGGACCAATACGGCAATGCCATGATGATCCATTTGGCAAAATAAATCCATTGGGTATCCTTGTTGGTCTTCAGACAACAATTCTGACGGCTAAAGAACCAAATGGGACAGGCAAAAAAAAAAAAGAAAAAAAAAAAAAGAAAGGGGAAGCCAACAGTAATAATTGGAGCCCTCGGGGCAGTGACTCCTGAAGTGGTAGAGTGACTCCAGCAGGTTCCAGGAACGACATCCGAGATCTCTGTCCAGAAGAGTGCAGTCCTAGGAACAGCTAAGACACTGCAAACTCCCAGACCTCTGGCAGAGGAGGAAACAGGGATCAAAATACTGATGGTCTCATCTTCTCACAGTTCCTTCATTCTCTTGCTCTCCAGTATTTTTTGATGTTCGCCTCCCCTAATCCCCATCCCAGATTCTCTATTCCACAGATAAAGACTGACTCTCCATCCCTCACACTAAATTTGGGGGGACAAAGATGTCAGTGCTGTTGTCCTGACTCTCTAGAAAAGGCTTTCCTCTGAGATCCACAGCACTCGATCTGTGGACATTCTCCAAAAAGAGAATAATAGTTATTCAAGCTTTGGGGCTTTGACTTGTCACTTTTTCATTATTATTATTGTTATTATTATTATTATTATTATTGTTATTGTTATTATTATTGTTGTTGTTGTTGTTGTTAATATTAGACAACACATTCTAACTCCTAGAACACAGCCGCCATGAATAGACTTGGATTGCCAACTGATAAAGAGGGCAGGACTTCCAGATATCTGCATGTGCAAAAACCTCTCTGAAAAACTTGTCCATAATTATACTGAGTTGATTTATCAAAATGTACATTTTATAAAGATATAAAGCTTCTCCATCACCTAGTGACCCTGAATTGAATAAACAGCTAAGGGGATGGATGGATATGTTTTATAAAACTACTTTAATTGTGTGGTGCCTGTATGTAAAGTAATTAACCAAGAATAACCTCAGGCAAGGTTGTACTTTTCCATCTTAGGGGAACTATGAAGCTGCACCCACCAATTATCTTTAATATGAGGTGATTTTTAATTCAGGTACCTGAACGTAAGGAGGGGAAATAAAACCCAGCATAGATTGTAAAGTTCACAGACAGATGGTTAAATAATCAATTAGAAAAGATGCAGCATATTTGAGAGCAAAGGAAAGTAATGTGCCTCATTTTAAACACAAGTTTTATGTTATATTTTAAGAAGCTGCAAAGGATGAAGCAGAAAGTTTCAGAGCTGATGGGCACTGACTGAAAAAAAGCCTGCTCACCTCTAACTAAAAGAGACATCGCTGTCCTCAAACACACCTAGACTTTTGGCTGCTGGGCTGAGATTTTATAGACAGGGACCCGAGTGTTTTGCACAGAGGATATGGGCAGAGGGCAGAAAATAATTGTATCAGATTTATTTCCATTTTGCTGGAGGGGGCTGTGGGACATCTAGTACTTGATTTCTGAAAGAGCAGACATTAGCTCCTGGAGGTTGCTTTAATCACTATTTTCCAGTGGAAATAGATCTGGGTGCTGTATGCATAACAGAGATGATAAGAAAAAACTGTGCTTGCATATAATGTGTTCTAATACTTATAGGCCTGGAAAGGTGCCTTGAGCTGCATCGCATGCTAATTTAAAATGAACCAACTGCAGCATGTTAATGGTGTTAATAATAGATAATAGATTATCTTAATCAAAGCTGTGTATGTGCTGTTCAGAGATACATCAAACATTAAAGACACAATTTATTTTTCTAAACTTTTGCTAAAAGCAGTCATTTAAAATTCCATCAGTTGAAGAATGAAGAATGGCACTGGAAGAGGTCATAGAGGTCATTTTGCAAAGTAGTAATAGACTTATTGTTTAGGTTGGCGGGCTCATTCTCATGATGGATTCAGTAGAACTGCACCTTATTAGCCATTTGCATTCATGAACCATCTTACACAATGGTTGCCAGAAGGCATTTAATCCCCCAACAGCTTTCTTGTTTTACATATTAATCGTATAACTGTTTAGTTCTACAACTATCAGAATTAATTTTCAGCTAGATGACATCATTAATGGATATTTCTGAGTGTGTCTACTTACTGTCTGTCCTCTACTTGTTTAGCCAGCGTGGGTGCAGCCCTATGTGAGGTGATGTGAGCCAGTCAGATGAAGACATCAAATGCCATTGCTGGAACCGTGACACCCACTGAAGAGCTGGAGAGCAGGGCAAATGTTGATTTCCCTTCCTGACGGGCTGAGCAAACATGCAATAACAATATGGAGTAGGTAATTATGATGGGAACTCATTCAGTAAATATCACTTTAGCTCCATCTCATTAACAGAGGAATAAACCACAATGTTGAACAACATTAATAGATTGTTTAACTCATCATTAACCTCCAGTGCTTAACTTGCCAGACTCCACATTGTTTTTGCGCTGGAAGGAGAACCGGCGTGTCGGTCTTTCAACACAGCAGCTTCAGCAACAAAGGGTACTGTCTGTACCTGGTTTTCTCAGCAGAGGAAAGCTGCCCACACATTTATTTTCAGATCTAGAAAACACCGGGTGCACTGGCAGTGTGTGTTTAACATCCCCTCTCTGTCATCGCCCACAAGAGATAAAAACTGTTAAACATTCAGGTGCTCATTTGAGTCTTCCAGGCTAGCTATAAAGAACAGCTTTGTAACAGCGCGTTGCCTATTTGTTAAATATACTGCTGTGACATTTGTTTTCATGGATTTTCTCATTACGTGTGATAACACGTGAACAGAATGCAAATCCACTTTGTCTACAGTATATTTATTTATATATGATTTCTAATATTCTATATAACTTTAATTTATAGTTACAACACTGGAGTTCATTGTGTATACAATATGTTATTTAAAACACGTTTCACTGCATGCAGGTGTAATGTACTTACTGTACTCTTACTGTAAATCTATGTGCATGAAGCAATCAATTTGATGCTGGTGAAAATTATACATCAACCCATGCCTTCATCGATTGTTGGGGGGGGAAGTAATTTTCTCTACCAAAAAGTTAAAATCAGTTCAAATAAAAAATTTCATAGAACAAATTAAAGCCAGTGATTAAAAATGTCTTGTTGATTAGAGGAGAATAGCCAGACTGTTTTGAGCTGATAGGAAGCCACTGGCAACTTAAATAACCACTCATTATAACTAAGGTATGAAGAAAAGAGTCTCTTGACACACAGCATGCTGAAACCTTGAAACCAACAGAAGACCTCAACAGATGCCATTCCTGTCACCTACGAACAGAAAACTGAGGTTAATGGTCACAAGGACCCACCAACACTGAGTCCATGTGAGTCAATAATACTCCGGTAGGCTGCAATGTTCATTTTAAATTAGCATGCGGTGGAGCTCAGTGTATTGCTGATGACCATAAGTGCACCCCTCTTCTGATCGCTGTTTCCAAGCAGGATAATGTCCCATGTCCCAAAGCTTATATCATTTCAAACTGGTTTCTTTGACATGAAGATGAGTTTGCTGTACTCAGATTGCCTCCACTGTCACCAAATCTCAACCAGTAGAGCAGCATTGGGGCTTTTGAACACTATCTCCAGCGTCTTGTTGAATCTATGCCATGAAGACTTAAGGCACTTGTGAAGGCAAAAGAGGGACTACAAGCGAGGTGTAACTAACAAAGTGGCCAGTGAGTGTATTCGATTTTGACAAATTCATACTCTATGCCTGGCTTCTTCACAGAACAGTTGTTTTTGTCCCTACATTTGCCATTAACCATTGTTAATTTTGCAGGTGATGCAACAGTAACTTGGCTTATGTCCAACATAAATGAGTCAGCCTACAGAGCGGAGGTACAGAACATGAAGAGCTGGTGCTTGGAGAACAACATGTTCTTTATTAAAACAAATACCAAGTGGCTTATATTAACTGTAGAATGTCAGAGAAGACCTTTTCATCAGAAGAGACAGTGTAAAGAGAATGCCTAACACATCTGACAGGGCCTCACGCAGTCTACCAACACTGTTTCAGTCGAGAGAGAAGAGCAGCTTTTCTTGAGGTAGCTGAAGAAACCATGTCTGGCACAATTCAGCACTGTAGAGAGCATCCTAACCAGTGAGCCGCACAGCACCTGATAGGAAAGCTTTTTACAGTCTTGTCCTGCAAAAGGAAAACATTTGGGTTCAGCTCAGTTCATCTATGTCTTGCACTGCAGCAGGAAGGCATAAGTGTAAAGCCTTCTTTGCATGCACCTCCAGACCTTTCCCAGTGCAGTGACTGCTCTTAATCAGTCCACAAACTACCACACATGACCTACTACTCCCGTAACTACTGAGCTTACTTCATAGACACATGAATGTGTGATATGATGATATGAATTCTCAACTCGTCTCAATATCTAGACCTATAACACAGTGACAAACACTGTTATCATTATACCACAGTGTACAAGAGCTAACACATTTTATAATATTTACTTATTTTTTTACTATTACCAAATAGTAAAATTTCATAACTAAATCTGTTTTATATTTTATTTTGCTAGTTATTTTACAACAATTACTTGGTAAGTGGCAAACTTAATTTTGCTGAATGTGTGCAAGATTATTGAACTTTCTGTAACAAAGCTACACTAGTCCCGTCTATCTTTATGTTCATTTGTATATGGAAATCCCTGAAACAGAATCATGGCACACACCAAATCATTTGTGCTGTAAGCAAATTTGCGATGCCTGTTGTTGTATTGTAAAACTCAGAATCTAAGATAGAGAGTGAGAGAGACATGAGTTTGAATTATGCTGCTAAACTGTAACTAATATGCCAGCTGAGTGGAAACAAACAAAATAGTTCTCCCATTGTTAACTGTATTTCTACATGCACTTGAAAATCTGCTCCATGACTGTAACTATGGTGAGTCAACTAAAAATAACTTTATCAGGAATAGACGATTTGGAACAACTGTTTTAGTAGTTTCAATGTTTGTTTGAGTGTCATTATCGTTTATAATAACCCAAAAAAAGCCAAAGGCAGACACTACTCAGCAAACTTTCAATTATTTCTTATTAATCTAATTGTATTATGTATGAATGTGTTATGCAGATATTGTGATGATCTGCTTTATAAGTCCCCTTTCTAATAAGTTGCTATTACAATGTCCAAGTGTGCGACCATTGATGGCATGCTGTGATCAAAAATGTCTTCTCATTGCTGTGTTTAGGATGAAAACTGTTTCCATTTTGCTAAAAGCTGAGGGCATGAATGATATTGTTCTGCCCAGGAGGGGAGAGAAGCTGCAGTTCTCCAGTTATTTGCCTTTCACAGCAGGTTTGGCAATCGCCGCTTCCTCTCAGAATAACAATCACTCTTTGTACTTTCTTATTCCAGGGCAGCAGACACACCTTCATTCCCTGGGCAAGAAACTTGCAATTGAAATAAATAGCACTAAATGCCACCTCTTTCACTGGTATATATATTACATAAAGGTGACTCGTCTTGCTGGGAGTTGTAAAATGGTTTATTTTGATTGCTGAAAGCCTGGAAAAACATTTTAAAGAAAGTGTTGCACTTTTACTTTGACCTGTCATTTCAGGTTCTTGCATATAGGCCCACTGTCCCAGTAAGTAACTTCCCTCCTTCTGTATTCATAAGCCATGAAACACAATGTATGTTTCAATCAACTTATGGATTCTTGATGTTCACATTGTACTGGTCTAGATATTGTTAGTTCTCTTGTGAGTTTTTGTTTTTTTGTTTTTTTTGCCTGTCCCGTTTGGCTCTTATACCATCAGAATTATTGTCTAAAGGTGAAGAAAGATGCCCAACGGATTTACTTTACCAAATGGACCCTCCCAGCCTTGCCGTAATGGTCTGTTTGATTCACCTTTTATTGTTTATTTCATTTTATTTTTACTTGTTAAATACGGGACAGACTGTGGAAAAGAAAGGGGAGAAAGAAAGAGGGAAAGAAAAACAGCGGAGAAGAGGGACGGGGATAAAGGGCAAATAACAAAAAAACAACAAAATAAGCAGACAAAAAATACATATATCAATCACCTGGATCACCTGTTGAGAAAGAAAAAAGAGAAAACAAGCAGAAGAAAGAAAAAAAAGAGCAACATAATAAACAACATCATGATGATCTATGGAAATGTAAAAGTAAATACTAAATATTAAACATTATTGTGCAGCACGTAATATCGACAGCGCACAGTGTGCTTTGAGGTAGGAGCCAAAAAGGGTGTAGCTTGTGTGTGTGAGCACCCGTGTGTACACCTGTGAGCATGAGCGCGCTTGTATTTAAAAGGTTCCTTCATGTAATGATCTGTTAGAGGGTGTGGGGGGCCACAGCCCCGTCCTCCAGGGCATGAAGCAGGTATGGAGGAGATCAAGACTCCAGACATTCAGAGGCCCCCAGAACACAAGAGACCAAGGAAGACCAACAGAGGGGCAGCTGCGCCACTATCCCAGAAAGAGTTAAGGAGAGCCCCAGATGAAGGGTCACTCAGCAGCCGCGGAGCAGAGGCCAGGGGGGGTTGCAGTGACGTGCTCGTGAGTTCCGCCGGCAGCCAGCTGTGCCAGAGTGACCGAGCCCCAGGCTGAGAGGCCAAGGGCACCCCAACCCCGAAGTGGCCCGAGCGAGCCCCAGGCTCCAGGCCCTGATAAGTAGCCACAAGGAGTGAGCCGGTGTCTACCTAGACGCCCAACCCCGGACACAAAGAACCACCAACGCACCGATGTCTGAGGGCGTCTGCCACTGGCAGGGGAAGTGGTGGGGGGAGATAAGCCTCCATACCTTGGAGGACCTGAGATGTCTCTAGAGAGGTGGCGTCTGATACCCGACCTGACATATAGACACAGACATACAGGCACACACAGATACAGACATCCATTCCCACCCTCATGCTCTCATATGCTCTCACTCACCCAACGTGGAGACAGACATAAAGAGACACTGTACACACAATCACACTCCCCAAGCGTACTCTAAGCCCCAGGTCTGGGTACCCTTGCCCCCGGAGGGGGAAACTGCACCCAGACCCAGGTGGTGTTACCCTTTTCCCTGGGGTGGGGAGAAGCAGACCGCCCCGACTCGGCAGCAGCAGGGAGGCCCCACATTCCAGACCCCAATCAGACGGCCAACTTCTCCTCCCAGCCCCCCCTCTCCAGCAGGCCGCAGAGAACGGGGGTGTGAGAAGACTCCAAACTTGTGAGTTTTCTTAAGTTGTGTTCTTACACAATGGCAGCATTTGGTATTTTTCCATAACTAATAATTATGCTTATAATGGATGCTGTTTAGCTACACACTGCAAATTCCTTGTAGCTTGACAAGATTTATTGTCTTAAATTTAGCCAGATTATCTTGTCCATCTTGTTTTAAACATTACAAGCTAGTTTCCGGTCTCATGTGTTAGATGATTAGACTTGTTTCAAGTATATATTACCTTTTTTTTCTTTTTTAGTCTGTATATCTAAAAATGAACCATTTTACATTTATTTCAAGCAAAAATAGCTTTTAGATAGAGTGTAAAACAAAAAATTATCTCAAAATAAGAAACATTCACCTTTTTCCTTGAAATAAGAAAGTCACTCATTGGAAGGTATTTATTTCAGGTTTTTAAAGCAAGGACATCTTCAAGGTTATATTTTGTCATAACATAGACACTGTTTCTGAAATTGACTGGGTAATATGACGTAAAATCAAGTAGGTTTTCAACATCAGTCAGTTCAGTTGCTTGGGCAAGGTTGGGAATTGCAATTTCATAGGCAAGAAAGTCTTTGTTGAAACCCAAGGTTTCATACACCTGGTATTCAAAACAATAAAGTACACTATTAACAATAAAAATGTTTTTTACAAGTCCAAAGATAGGGTTTAAACCATTTGCTGAAATGAGTATAAGAGACCTGTCACAGATGTATTTGTTTCCATGTAAAATAAGCCACTTTACTCTAACGGCATGATGTATAGCATCTTCAATCCCCAAAAAATCTACAACCTTTGACTGCAAATGCTCCATATTAGCAACCTCTGATACAGGACCTAGTTCTTTCTCATTTACAAATATCGGATGCTCAGTTCCTGCTTCACTTTGACAACACTCCAGCAGCTGATTGTGGTTTACAAGAGACTTGCACACATTCTTAAAGTTTAATTTGGATGACCATTGTTTAAAAAAACTGTGTTTAGACTCAAATCTCATGCACATATGACGTATTACAGGTCCCAGGGCAATAATCTGAGAGGGAAGATGCAGCATGTAATGTTGCTTTGGGATTACATTTTTTTCTGGGAATAGTTGCCTGAATTGTTTAAGATGATCTTCTATCATTTTTTTTAGTTTGGAAACAGTTTGTAAAGACACAACTGGGGCAAAAAGTATTTTAACAATTTCAATTAAATCCAAAATAAACTGGATAAAGGGATTTTTCTCTACAACACTGTACAATAAGAATGGCAAAATCTTGATCAATATAAGCATTTGTCCAGAGGATTGTTTGAGTCTGTTGTCACTTGAAGCTAAAGTAGCAATACTAATTGGTGAAGGCTTGTCACGTATGTCCACTGATGAAAAAGGAAAATTCTGCATGGCAGAATTAAACAAGTCCAATTCCAAATTTCCAGATAAAACAAGGTATTTCAACACACACTTAATTTCCATTGGTGCCACTCCTTCAAGAATTACATGCATAATATCCTGTGGCATCTGCTCTATGAGATTAAAACCTGGGAAATCAACTAATTTGCTTTGTCTATTTATGCCAAAAGTCGTTTTGAGCGAGGATTTCAAAAATTCAGTAGTTGCCCTTTCTATTTCAATGCACTGCCTAATGTGTCCGTCCAATGTCCGTCTGCTGAAACTATGTTCATTGAAATTTTCTTGCATTTCATTAAAAGTACACTCACAATGACGACATTTGCTATACGCAAAACCAACTCCTTCCTTAAATCCTGCAAGCCAGAGTGTCTCCACACACAGCAACAACTGCTCCATTTAAATAAAATTCCCCATTGACAGTGTTAATCATAACACCATCGTACAGTAACTTCAAGTCCTCATTGATTCTCCGTAGTATTATATCTACCCCACACTCATCTATGTCCCTAGACTTTGCGATTGCGAGAAGTCTGATGGAAGCCAACTTTGATCTAAACTTAGGGTCTATGTTGCCTAAGGTGTAATAAAACATTAGTAGTTTATTTACACTCGCACGTGACCCTAGGGGGTTACACATTTCTATCTCATCGGAATAGAGTATCAGTTGTAAAGCAGAGTTCTTCTTTGAAAACAGTGGGTGGGTTTTGAAAATAATTCCATCATTAATGTCATACAAAAAACTGGCGTTGGGGCAACTCTGAGGTCCAGCACTGAGCATGTCAAATAGTCTTGAATTGGATAATAGCTGTTTCAAACTTTCAACCAAAGGAACATAGTAGAAAGACTTGTTTTTGATTGCAAGAACTCTCGATTCTCCCTTTTTAACTCTACAGGCATACTTGGAAATGATGATCTCCTCAGGTGTGACAGGGTTGAAATGCATCTGTGTTACACGGTCCTGTAGGTTTGAAGCTGCACATATGGGAAAGGGATCCTGAAAGTTGTCCAGTGTTGAAAGAACTTCTTGTTGTAAAGGTCCATTGCTGTCAGGTTGCCTTTCAAGGATGGTCTTTATTTTTCCCCTCAAGGACGTCAGAAGAGCTGTTTGATACTGTTGGACACCAAGGACAATGTTGTTGACACTCCTCTGATGGGGGAAAAAAAAAAACACATTAGAAACATGAAAATGTAAACAGTAAATATATAAGAAGCAAAATGCAACTCTATTTCTTTAGCTGAATGTTGTAATTTACCAGGGGAGCAGTAGAAGAAGAAATCAGCCAATAATTGGCATTGTTTTGCATGACTCACGAGGCACAAACACATTGCAGCGAGCAAGATGGAGGAGCATGAAAGGTTACAACAGAAAAAGGGAACAAATGATTACCTCATTTATTTTTTATGTAATTCTACTTCATTTGTCTTTTATGCCTAAAAGTGAACATATTTTACACTGTTAAGCCTATTTTAAACTGTTGAGTGTGCACAGTTTCATACATTGCAGTGAACTGCACAACTCTTGTGCTTAACTTCTTCATAATGTACATTTGTTCTTAATAACTTATATAGGTGAAAGTAATAGCTGAATCAAACCAGTGATAAAAAAACAATCAATTAATTGCAAAGATAGTGGACAGATTATGAAAAAAAAATCATTAGTTGCAGCCTTACAGTGAACCAGACTTATTAACAAGTTAACAATGACACCCCCATAATATCAGATGAAGCACTACCTGTGATAGGTGGCATTGCTCCCGCACACCAATAGCAAATGCAGCTGCACATCTGGCAAGATCAACAGTTTCTTTTTTACCCTACAGGACAAAAAGAAAAACAATTGTGTAAGAAAAATGACTCACTCAGAATGTGTTTCAAATTCCACCAGATGCAAAACAAAACAAAGAAATATTCCAAACTGTTGCACATTTTTGCTATTAAAAGATTCCTACTACAATGGATAGCTAATGAAGCTGCAAATGTTATGAACAATTTAAGAGTTATTTAATGAAACTTAACCAATCTTTATGGAATCTACTCTGAAGTTAACTGAAAGAAAAATTTGAAAGCTGATTGGTTCATGGAGCATCTAACAACAAGGCAGGTACACAACACTGGTAAATAATGAGTTTATTTATTATGTTGAAGTATGGTAACTAAGCCTACATTGTTGTGCAAGCCTGAATTTCAGCAGATTCATGCATTTGAAATTCAGCACTGGCCTTCATACCTATTAAAAAATTCTAATCAAGTAGTTTATCTTAGAAAACACATAACTTTAAAACTATAACCTTCACTTGAACTGAGTACATTTTCTCTAGTTAGGCTTTACTGCAGTTTTACTAAAGCTGAATTGGGGTAACTGTGCTTGGTTAAGGTTAAACAACACACATACATTTAAAAATGTGCGTATACACAGAAACACATAAAGTACCTGATTCTGACGAGGTGTTTGAGGCTCAGCTGCGTCTTGCTCCATCACGTTCTGACTTTCCTGTCGCTCCTCCTCCAACACCTCCGATGTGACTGGGACTAGTGGTGGTGGCTCTACTTCAGTGCCATTGCCATTGCTAACAGTTTGTCTGGGTTCGGCAGTATAGTCGGCAAAAATGGCTGTACCAAAATTTTCGCCTCCTAATACATTTGCGTTGGATGAAGCTGTCAGCCATCCTGTAGGGGGGTTCCCAGTGGCGAAGTATTGTGGATGTGTGCGTCTGAGATGGTGGTAAAACGAGTTGAAAACACGGTAATCCTCGGCGCATCCATCGACTCCACAAATGACACGGAAATCTGGGCTGCGACTGTGTGCAGTATTAATGTGACTTAAGAGAGACTTCAATGTTAACGCCACAAAGACAAAGCAAATCACACACCTCCAACAGGCCATTGTATTAGACTAAAGTCAAGCAGAAAATATGTTGCCGTGTGGAGCTGTTGCCGCGCTAGTTTGGGAAATACCAAGTTTATGGGGGGAGGGGGTATTACAAACTGTAGCTGTAAAAACAAAAAATGGTCACAAGTAAGTTAAAATGAAATAACACCTATAAGAGTTTATTTTAAATCAATGAAGAAGAAATTTACCTATCATACTGGCTGTGTTTTATGAACATACAAACCACTAAATTGTATATCGAAGCAAAAATTGAGACGTCCACCCCCTTCATGTTCCATGTTAGTTGTTACCTAACTCCGTTTGAATTTGGAGTCACGGGAATCTACTGCAACCGAGCGTTGAAAGAAAAACTGTAAGAGAAAACTTCGTCAAGAAAGAGAGGTAAGCAATTTTAATTTTTCAAATGTAAGTAGTGTGTAGTCTAATCACTGTTTTATAATCAAGCGGACAGAATAATAAATTTAATTTGAGCGCGGGAAGGAGTAATGTAGCATGCTAACGGATGCTAGCATTAGCTTAGCAGCCCTCGCAGGAGTAATGTAGCATGCTAACGGATGCTAGCATTAGCTTAGCAGCCCTCGCAGGAGTAATGTAGCATGCTAACGGATGCTAGCATTAGCTTAGCAGCCCTCGCATGTGGTTCAGAGAACATTTAGTGAAGTATCTACTGTAATGTTGCGAGAATTCCTAGCTATGCTATTTATAAGAGGCAATGTTAGCCGTTTGTATTAACTTAGTGGTAAGGTAGGCACACTGAGTATTTCTTTCAATTAGCAAGAGAGCTAATTAGCCACATTCAGGGTTTTCCAATTGTCTTTGACTGATTTACTAGCTGCTTGAATTCCCTCACAAGGTGTGGGTTTAAATTAATATTTTGATATTAATTGGATTTATTAAAGTGTGCTCAAAACAGTTTTATTCAGGAATCAGGCTGGTTGGTAAAAAAAAAAGTAGCGCTGTGTATCGATTCAAAATTGAAACAGAAGATGGCAGCACTGCATATACAAGGATGCCAGCTGCCGTTAAACCCCGAAGAAGAAGAAGAAGCTGTGTCCCAGAATTCATAGCGCGGCCTAGCTCAGTTTCCAAAAATGGCGGCAGCTAGTTAGTTTTAATATTTCTCTTATTATTCTTTCTAGGTCACAAAATAAACGTTTAACACATTTTTAGGTGAGAATGTAGCCGTGTAAACTTCAAATATCTGGACAGTTTATCAAGACACCACATATTTTCAAAAGCGCTCCGACATTTTCGGAGACGTCTGTTAGCCACTAGCTCGATAGCTAGCCACGGTTTAACGCTCACTAGAGCCCGTGAGAACACCGGACTCCAGGCAAACCATTTTCAAACCCACAGCCGTCTTTCACTACTCAGGTTAAACATGATATATAAGTCACTTAAATAACTTAAAAATGTTATTGGTTGTCTTTTTCAGTATTTTATTTGTTCCTGAGTAAATTGGTTTGGCTGAGATTAAAGTTATAGTTTTTACAAAGCTGAATAAACGTCAAGCAAACAACTGATTACCAGAAGTGTGAGATGCTCGAGAATATACTCTGGTGTCCTGTTATATTTTAGATAGCAATGAGCAATCTGCAAATTTCTTTAAAATGTAATAAACTATCATCTTGTCTTTATTTTTAGTTAGCACATACCTTAAACACTTAAAGCTGTAAGCTAATGATCGTTATATAAGAGCAGATGCTGCTGGTGCAATAAGCTGTACGTTTTACGTCCAATGGATGTATGATCTGATTAGTCAACTAATCGCAAAAATAATCGTTTGTGGCAGCCCTAGTCAGCATAATCTTATTGATGAAATTCAATGACACAAATCTGGGTGAGTAAAAGTTCACCGGGCAATATTGTATAACCCTTTCAGACCTCAGCCTGGCTGTCTGGCCATTTCTTTTCTATTATAGCTTTAAAAAGGGTAAAAATGTTGAACAATCAAAACGATTCTTTGACGTGCATCAATTTGATTCTCATGGGACTCAATTAAGATTCAACTTTTCAAATTTTTTTAACATAACACTAATTGTAAACATTTGTCTTGCAGGTGACTGAGCAATGGAGAAGCTGGATGATGTAACAGTATCTGTCCTTAAAGGTTATATTTGATAATATATTTGTGTGTGTGTGTGTGTGTGTGTGTGTATATATATATATATATATATGTGTATGTATATATATATATATATATATATGTGTATATATATGTGTATATATATATGTATGTATGTATATATATATATATATATATATATATATAAATAACAGTTTTGTTTGTGCAGTTATGTGCTTGCACAGTTTAACTGGTGTTTGTCTTTTTGTTAGCTGCAAGCATTGACGAGCGCATGCTTTTAACATTGACCCGTGATGATCTGAGGGACCTTTTTTCTGGGCCTGAGCACTTTCTCAGAAGAAAACATGTTTGGTCAATAATTCATCCTGAGGTATTATGTAAAAAAATAATTAGGTCAACTAATCTCCAGAAAGTATGCTTTTATTTTAGCAGTACTTGACATTTTTATTTTCTCACCCTAAACCAGGAAGACCATCCTTTACCACAGAAACCTGAAACAACTTCTTCACCCAGGGTAGTTGCAACTTGCCCTCCAACTGCTGATGCTAATGTAAGCCAGCTGAAAATCTTGCAGCTCCCCAGTCCTCCAGAATATGTTGTGTACACCGACAGTGAGTTGGAGCAATGCCGAAAGAGTTACCTGGAGTTGGCCCGCTCCGGCAGGGAACAGGAATGCGTCATGTCAAAAGAACTGAGATGCAGATTGGTGAGAAATACAATCACAAGTATGGTGTCCCTTTTGAGAGCAAGCCAAGGCCAAATGGAGCGATACCCTTCTAAGACCGAAATCACTGCAATGGCTAAAAAAGTTGTGGAATATTATCCTATGCTGCAGGATAATGATGCAAGCGTAAAACACGTAAGTTCTTGTATTTGTTTCATACATAAATCATTTTGTTTTGTTCAGGGGGCATGATATATGTGTATTTTTCACCAGGAGAGCATTAATGCCAAGTTACAAAAAAGGCTGCAAAATATGAAAACCCCAGTAAAAAGGCAAGGACCAACACCGGAGAGGGGACGGCCCAAGAGAAGGCTCACTGACCTCTTCCCAAGGGATGAAGAAGCTGATGATGAAGATGCTGATCGCAGTTCTTCCAGTGGTTCATCTACTCTGTTATCACCTGTCAGAAATTCTGACAATGCCTCCACTTCATGTGAGTACATACATGTAATTTTGTAAAATGATTATCAACACACAGCCAGCAGTAGCTAATGTTTTGTGGAAGTCTACTTCAGTAACAATGAAAAACCAAAATGCTCTTGTACTTGTCTCTATCTTAGCTGACAAGGATAGTCGGCAAATACAAGCAAGACATTACAAAACATTACAAGAAATGTGCAAGAAGGCAAAACCAAACCAAGAAGATGTGTCCCAGTTATTAGACCTCGAGTTTGAAGCCAGAAGATCCTTCATTGACTCAGACACCATGAAAGAGGAGAACAGAGCTCACCTCATCTTGGACGCATATCCATGCTTTAAAGAATTGCATCATGTAAGTTTTTGGAAGAGTTAATCAACAATCACTTTAATTTCATATATATTTGGTGTGGTAGTAAAGTTATTTTGATTTTATTTGTTTACTTATTTTTTTTAAACCTATTGTAGGCGTTGGGTGAGCTTCGCAGAATTTTGGATCCCCACAACAACAAGTTCATCAGTCAAATAAAACTGAGATGGGAAGAATTCTGCTCCAGGGTAGAGTTCTACGGTGTGTCAAAGAAGGCAATGAATCCACCAATGACCATGGACAAAAGTAAGTTTTACAATTTGAATACAAAGTTCTCATCCTTTAAAATGTATGTTTATGAAGGTTTGTTTTTGCTTTGTCCAGCTGAAGCCCACCTTGCACTGATGAAGGCTCTTCCAACGCTCTTTCCCACACCTGCCCATCCACCAAAAAAGATGGGGAATGCTTCTGAAGCATTTCTACATGTCCTGAAGGTAAGTTTTGTAAAATTTGCTTATAAAGATCTACAGAAAATTTGGCAAACGAAATATTTCGGTCAAACATGACTCAAATTCTTTTTCGGTTTCAGCCGAAAGACTTAAATCTATAATTTATTGTTTTCATTAATTTATAACGTATTTAATGTACACGAGTGTGGTCACATAAGGAGTCGCTTGACACTGATAAACCATAAGTCAAAACTACTATAAAATGTGTGTAACCAACAAAGAACAAGATAATGACGCCTCCGACGTTATGACCAAATCCCAGCAAAAAAACATACAATTAACATAAGATGTTAATTGTCATGTCTTTTGTGTCTTGCAGCCTACAGAAGATCCAGATGCTGTCCTCCAGAAACGAAGCTTGTCATGTCCAGTAGTGATGTTCGATGGCTGCAAGTGTGTCATTGCTGTTGGTAATTTACCAGTTACAACATTTGACAAAGAAAAACTTGGTGAGGCTATGATATATGTGATGGCATACTTTTATGCACTCCATCTGACTTACCCCAAATGCGTGGCAACCCTGCTGTCTGTCATTCAGACAGAAGTTCTCCAGGATGCCATTCATGAGCGTGACACTACATCATCTTACAGAAAAGCCCTGGCAGAATGGCATGCATTTATTGGAAAGTAGTGTGTAAATTTCAGATAAATTATGAGAAGGCACTTAAAGGAAAAGGTCTGTTTTGTTCTTTGTTTTTTCAATCTGGGTCTTATTTCTAAAATGGAAAATGTTCATTTACTCACCCAGACAAGTTTTGTGGTATTTGGTGTCATTCGGAAGAAATTTGAATCTTTGTGGTCTTCCTATGTCACTCGTCAATTTTAATGGCGATGGCGAAACCTCTAAGGCTGTTGAAATGTTGAAACCACTTAAACAAACTCATAATGTTGGACCTGTACTGTTCAATTGTATCTTTATTATCTGCAGGTTATTGTTAAAGTGGACAAATAAAGATGGACACTTTTGCTCTCTTTCAGTTTTGTTTTGTCCTTAATCAGCAATATAATCTTAAAGTAGTGTTTAACTAAATTTAAAAACACGAGATATCTTTAAAATGATTTAATGTACTTGTTTTTAGATTATTTGCCCTGATTTGTTTGTTAGAATAAGTGTTTTATGCCTATTTTCAGATTTAATTTCTTCAACATTTTACTTAGAACAAGTGGTTAAAGCTTATTTTAGGTTTCAAGCCATGATTGGTTGCCTGGAATAAGTGTAAAAGACTTATTTTTAGCTTTATTATCTTTATTTGTGACCTAGAATAAGTGGTTAAAGCTTATTTTAAGGCTCAATGTTCTGATTTATTGCCTGGAATAAGTGTAAAAGACTTATTTTTAGCTTTATTATCTTTATTTGTGACCTAGAATAAGTGGTTAAAGCTTATTTTAAGTTCCAATGTTCTGATTTGTTGCCTGGAATAAGTGTAAAAGACTTATTTTTAGCTTTATTTAAATCTAGATATTGTTCTTATTTCAAGAAATCTTATTAAGAAAAAAACACTTACCCCACTGGCAGATAATTTCACTTGTTTTAAGCAAATCTTCACCAAAAATAAGTGTATTTTTCTAGTATTAAGGAGGTGGATTTTTGCAGTGCAGTTTCATGATTTACATTTATACTGTTCAAAAGCTATAATTTAACAGGGTTTCTTCATCTCTTGACTTTGAGATACTATTTAGGGATTGTTAAAATATATCATATCAACTGATATAACACCATCCCGAGAGTCTGGAACCAGCTAATCAGGTATAGCCTGAAGCTTATCCCAGTTATTATAGGGTGATAGACAGACAACCATTCACATGGGCATTTTGGAATCGCCAATTAACATATCCCCACTGAGTGCACTGTGGACTGTGGGAGGAAGCTAGCGTACGTGAAGTCAACCTGGGCAGGCACTGGAAGAACATGTAAATTCCACATAGAAAGGCTCCGGACAAGTAGTGCAGTCAGACTCAGGACCTTGCTGTGAGCTAAAAGTGCTAACCACTGCACCACTGTGTTGCCATTTGAATCTACATTCATTTTTATGCCCAGCAGAAGGCAATGACTCTGCAAAAAGAAGCTGCTGGATGACAAAATGACCTAAAGACCTCAACAGAAACGTCTGGTTATATTTTTAGTCACTATTTTTAAATCTTATTGAATGCAAAATGGTGTTTATTATGTCAATTCTGATTTCTTTTAGAATCTAAAGAAGGATTCTTCTGACCGAAAAGTAACTACTGACTGAGCGTTCAGTGTTTCTCAGCCAGATTCACCCAAGACAGCAAAAACATTCAACACAAGGTTTTCAGAGTGGATCTACAAACAACTGAATGGTATTTTAGATTTTTTTTTATATACAGAGTATGTTCACAGAGTTCCTGATAGTAGTTTTAAAGAAAGTGGGTGTTTTGGTTGCATGAGGAGATTTATTTATTTTGCATGTTGATTTCAAAAGCTGTCTTTAAAGAAAGAAAAATCAGAGTGGGAATATTATTAATAATTCACACAGACATTAGGACAGTTAGACTCCCACCACTTGTTTTATATCATCCTCCTTCAGCATTATTTTTTGGCAATAAGCAATAAAGCAAGGCCACATGAGGTCGTTTTATGACAATGCTTCACTGTAAAAGCCACATAAAATGTAAAAGCCAGAGAATACACAATAGTATACATCAAATCAACAGCCGTATTAAACAATTTTATTATATTTTATAAATCTTACATAATAGAGTAACACAGCATGAATCTAAAAGCACTGTGTCTCACTTTCTGAGGGATTACTGAAAGATTCATTGGAGTAGGACAATGAAGACTAAGAGGATATAAACAACACCATTATGAATGAATCAACTATTCTTATGTCAGTGTTTGCTTATCAACATGAAGATTGTTTTATTTAGTCTATATCCTTTTGTATAATCTGCGAGTTTGTATTCAAGTCCCTTCAGAGAGGAGGGAATGACTTGGATGTAGCACATTTATCACAGTCCTCTGTGTTCTCTGTATATTTTCTCTACTGGGAATTTATGCTTCACAGACTGTATAAGTCATTCATTGTATTGTCTAACACATTAGAGCATTCACTGATAACTCATAATCTAAGCAAAACAAACAAAGGGGAGATTATGCTTCCATCTGTGTCTTTGAATCATAACCAGTTTCCACTTGATTGCACAGGAAGTGCAGCCTGATGGGAGACAGATTGTGAGGCGAGATGCTCCTCTGGTGGAGAACAGATGTTACTGCAGGCATGACTTCATGTAGTCTGTCCTTGATAGCAAGTGAGAGGACAGAGAGCTACTAATCCACCAATCAGATTACTGCAGCTCGTTAAAGAGAACATTTCCTTTAGTAAAGTGTAAAGAAAATGATTATTACACAGACATATGCAGTGGCCCTTTGTACTGTTTAAACATAACTTTAATTTGGATATTTTACATCAGTTATTTTCTATATCTACTAAAAAAAATAACAAAAACAGTATTGTAGATTTTGTGTTACTGCCCAAAATGTTATAAAACGATAAAAAAAAATGTACATCCTATAACAATGTTTGAGAATAATTGATCTTAGTAATATAGCAATATATTATAATACAGTAATTCAATTGTATAGATATTCTATTTTATACTGTGCTGTAAAATCAAACGTCTTTAATGTATATTCCCCACTCACCCTGTAACCATTTGTTTACGCTTTTTGCCAATTTTCAAACAAACAAGTCATTAGGTTAACCTTGAAGACCTTCATGGATGTAAGATGAATATTAATGGATTGTTAACATGACCCCACGTTACACCCCTTCAAAGTCTTATCAGAAAATTGTAAAAACTTTAAAATGTTTCATGAAAATGTTAAATGTTTCATGTTTAAAATGTTTCATGAAAAAAAGCATACATGGAATTGCACTCAACAGCCATTTCATTACTTAAGTCCTGATTAAACCCTTTTTTGGTCTCAGTTCTTTGTGGCATAAAATCACCAAGGGACCGGAGACATTCTGCAGAGATTTTAGAATAATACAGTTCCTGCTGATTTGCTGGCTGCACATCCATGAGTTTCCACCACATTCTAAGGTTGCTCTGTTATATTGAGATCTGGTGAGGCCATTTGAGTACAGTGAGCTCATTATCATGTTGAAGAAAACAGCTTGAGATGATCTGAGCTTTGTGACATGCTGCAATATCCTGCTATAAACACCCATCACTGTGGTAATGATGATCGGATGTGCATTGTCAACAACAATACTTGGGAAAGCTATGGTGTTTAAACAATGCTCAGTTGGTACTTAGGATATAATATCATATCATATAATATCATGTAATATCATATAATAAAGAAAACATCTCAACCTCAATTTTCTGTTCTAAACTGTCAGTCACTCTGCTGCTGTGGCTCATCTGCTTCAAGGTTCGATGTATTGTGCATTCAGAGATGCTCTTCCATATACTTTGATTGCAGTGAGTGGTTATTTGAACTACAACCTCCTCTACTTTAATTTACAAGGCATTTCTCCCGCTCGCTGAACTCAAAGCAAAGTCAGTTTTCTTGGGTATATACTGACATATATACATATACATTACATACATATACAGTATGTAACTTTTATTGCATCTCTACTTACATTTTAGCAATTTTATGCTGTGCTGTACAAGTCAAGCCTGTTTACTGTGTATAGCATTGCAAAGCAACACTGAAGATAACAAAGCCTAAATAAGAAAACATATTTAAAAAAGATAGATTTCTGAAAGAAGTCACAGTTTCACTTGAGGTTGGTTTTAAGAAAATCGTGACATTATTTTAACCAGATTCATGAGGTCATTACCTGGATTACTTTCCCTTGCTGCACTTTGCTCATGTTTGTTTCAGTCCAGTTAGATTGTGGAGGCTGGATGAAGCACACAAATACGACAAGGACAATATTTTCTTAAAACATCATTAAAAGACCATTTCTACAGGATGCTTAGATGCTAAATGTAAATGAAATGACAGTGTTGCAATGAAAGAAAAAAAAACCTTCTGACTCATGGATAGCAATTAGATTAAAAAGAAATAACTGTAAAAATAAATGTCTTTACATTTTTTTTCTTGTGGTTCCCATCTGTGCTTTTTCCCTCAACATTAAAATAGGCTGTTTGTTTCCTGATGAGATATGATTACAAAAGTATACAAAAAGTATTATTTCCCTATTCTCTTTTCTTTTATCCTTACATCAAAGCTTTACTTAATTATCAGTTAAGAAAACAGAAGACTTTTTTCAGTAAAGGTATAGGTTCCATTTCTAGCCAGAATTATGGAAAAAGAGAAAAACTTGTAGGGGAAAATAGGACATTTTTAATAGCTAATTTGGCATTTTTTGTTTTCTAAAGCGTAAACATACATGGAAGAAAAACTAAATATACATTGTAGTTACAATGTAACTACAATGTATATTTAGTATATAGTTACTGGGGAAGAAATATGTATCATTCGATTTATCTTTTTCTCATTATTTTGAGAACTTGATTTAAAATTCTTTAATAATAAAAATATGAAACTGGAATCTTGAAATCTCCTGATAATTAGACAGTAATTCATAACTATAAGAAAAGATTTGTAACTTATGTATCTTTTCTGAATACAGTGAGGATTAATATAATAGATGCCGAGAGTGTAAGATGCTGTAACGTTAGGTCCAACCATTTCTCTTATTCTTAGTTGTATTCCCATTAAGTTCACCAGGTTGCAACTTCTACTTTTCCATTAATTACAGGACATTAATTTCAAATTACACATATACATAATTTGCCACCTAAAGATAAAATGCTGGTATCACCACTGTGAGCATAATAGCATAATGATGCTAGCAAGAAATACAGTATCCTAAGTCATTTTCAGGGATCATTAAACACCTGAATGCAGCATTATGACAGTTGTTATTGATAGTACATGCAAAGTTGGGATGGAATTATTTTTATTACAAAACAATAAAAAATAAAAGACAGAATACTAATACTACAGTTTAAAAAAACATGAACATACTTTTTACTTATGAATTCTGATGCCGAAATGAACTTAAGGTAAATTTGTGAATACTTTGTGATTAAATACCAAAAACGTAGTCATTAGTGGGAAGACAATCTATAAAAAAAGAGGAAGACTAAATTGTGATGTAAACATGAAGCTCAGGAGCATGTTTGGTTTTTTTTCAGATACAGTGCAGACATGAAAAACACCAATGAAAGAATCACAACTAATAAAGCCTGAAATACATATAATTATAAACACTGTGGAGGTGTGTTACAGCAGAAGAGTGGATAGAATTAGCTCTTCCTCTCTTCCAAGTGGAATAAACAGCATCGACTTAAATCCTCAGTAAGGCCTGCTAATCCATAATCCTCCTGGCTCTGCATTGGCCCCTTTAGTCCTTGTGCAAGGCACGTCCAACAACACACAGGTCTGGGTGTGATGCAGAGCGTGTTGTCGTTCTGAGGTCTGATTGGCTACCCCATGAGTCATCATCTCTGGTTGGTTCATAGTTTAGCCTAAAAAAAAGAACAAAAAATGTTGTCATTAGCAATTAGGTAACTGGGCCAAGTGAGTCCGAGTCACTTGGTGCAATACTGACTCGTGAAGTACGAGAGATTAATTGTTTTATATAAATCTAACGTAATACAGTAATAACAGCAGGGGAAAGTCAGTGGGAGGTTGGAGAGTAGCATTAAGTACAGAGAGTTATTTGTTGCATAATGTATCGTGAGAATGAGCTTCTGTTTGAGAGACGCTTACAATGTAAGCATTTTTTATATTTAATATAATTACTCTTTAAGTGATAATGTGGCCTAAGAGTGGCATCACTTCATATCAGAAAATCTTTATGAACTGAAAAATAAGTCTACCAAAAAAGACAAAAACTCTGTTTGTCATTATATATATTGCTGCTTAATTTTCTTTGTAGCAGTTTCTATCTGAATCACCAAAATCTGCAAAGCTTGTGAATTTTTGGTCATGTCTAATTTTTCCTGACGGTTACAGAATTAGACAGACTAACCATCATTTAACTTGAATAAAAAGCTGTCCCTTTACATGCATTAGGTAAAAGCCAGGATTTAGAAAAGTGCATGTCCTCCAAAAACATTCAAAATAGGGAACATTGTTTCAAGGTGTGGGAAAGGAGGACAAAGAAAAGAAATCCTGTGCAGTTCCCTTTAAAAAAGGAAATCGTGTCACCCTGCTGTTATTATATTGTGATATTCAAAAATCTTTTAATTGCTTCCCAAGTGGACCCCATGTCACTTAATTGTTATGTATGTTATTAATACTGGGTTTTTTTTCCAAAACCATAACCAAGTAGGTGTTTTTAAAATAAAATAGGGCAGCTCCTACCAAAGAGGAGCATTTGTCCAGAATTGCTCTCAGAACGTTATATAAATTTAAGGTAAAAAACAAACAAACAAACAAAACAAAGTCATGAATAATCATTTAAGATAAGTACAAATGTGGTAAAATCTCACCCCTGTGAATATATCGCTGGTTCACTCCCACAAGTCTCAGCCACTGAGATGCGTTGTGATTGTTGTGGCAGACTTAGACTCTGCCTCCGGTCTGAATGGCTACGTCTGATAAAGGGTCGTGGCCCATGGACAGATGCAGGAGTCCTCCCACGTGTCTCAAAAGTATGTAAGAGGAATGAAACTTTGGTTGAGGTCCATGCTTGCGGGGGCTTGCTTACTGAACAAGGCTGGGCTTCAAACATGGACGGAGAAACGGGACAGAAGACTGAACGTGCATTACTAATTGTCCTGGCACTTGATGAGTCTTCACTGCTATTTTCCCTTGACCATCTTTGTACTTTTGGCGAAGCTGGGGGAGATGGTGCTTTGAAAGGGTATGAAGCGACTGAGTTTGAGCTCGAAATGTTCTGCTTTGAAACGGGTGGGCTGGGGAGTCTCCTCTGAAGAGCAGGTGGTGTAGGAAGTGTTCTATTAAGAGAGGGGCTAGATGAAGAGGGTGGAGTAGGCTGATTTTTGAAATTGTGGGGACTGGGAAGTCTTCGATGTAAGCTGCTTGGAGTAGAAGGTGTGGAAGGCAACATTCGCCCTCTAGACACAGGTGGGGTGGCAGGTGTTTGGCTAGTCTCTACCGAAGCAGGCACAGAAGATGCTGTGGTGTTGGATCCAGGCACTGAAATGTTACCACCATCTTGTATGTCTCTCAATTCTGTTTGAGTGGCACACGGTCCTACATAACTTGTTGACAATTTCTCTGACTGAGAGTCTGAAGAGGGTTTTAGTTGTATGTTCTTTCTGAGTTGCTGATATAAGGAATCCTTTTTGATTTCCGAATCTGGTTGATTGACCTTAGACAGAGGAAATGTCTCTTGTTGTTCCACTCTAACAGGGGAAATGTGTTTGGAGGTTTGTGGCAAGCCTCCTTTGCTTGGCAGTACCGTCACTGACTGAACTGAGGCCTTCAATCGTTGTGATATTACACCCCTTTTCAACAAAGGTGATCTTCCTACTTTTGTTGCACCATCTGCTGCTACACTAGTTGATGTACTCTGAGCGCTTTCAAAGGAATTGTCCAATAATACTTCCATTGCTGGTGGAGGAAGATTATCCAGGTCTAAATCTGTTTTCTCACATGTTGTAGATTCAGACCTACAGCTAGTTATCCCAGCAGTCAGCACGGCTTCTACATTTCCTAAACCGGGTAACACTGGAACACCACATTTTCGCACACCTTTGAGAGGCCCCAGGACTTTAGGACCTTCTAGTTCCTCTATTCCTTGACTGAATGTATCAATCAGTTTTTTGACTGAATTCCTACCTCTGTGAAGGCCAGAAGATGTTTGGGGTGATAAAGGGGGGCTAGGAGGTGGGGTGGCTTTTATAAGACCCTTGGGTATATTCTTGTCTTTTTGTTTATCATCATCAACTTCACTGGTTGCCTCCTGTTTTTTACTATTGGACTTTGTAGGACTTGCCTTGTCTTTAGGTGGTTGGGGGTTGTTTTTCTTTTCTAATGAAGGCTGTCTCTGATTTATTGCTGGAGATTGTGCTGGTGAGTTTCCTTGGTTTCGTTTTAAAGGATCAGTCCTTGTTTTTCTTTCTTCTTTGCTTTTATTTATGCTCTGCAATCTCCGGTTTAAATCTTTCTGGGTCCTTTCTAGTTCAAGAAGAGTAGGATCTTCCCCTTTGCTCCGAAGGGATTCTGCTGACCGGGAACGCTGACCCCTGTTCACTGGGGTCTTTTTCACTTTTCGTACAGCTGCTGCTGTTTGAGGCCTCCTTGGAGATTGTACCTCATCATCTGTCCAATCCTGTGTGCTAGTTTTTGTCCTGGCTGATGCCTTTGTTTTAGAACTAGGATTTTGTGACGATACAAACTGTATCCTACCACTTATTGCATTTTTCATTTTCATAGTCATTTCTACATTTTGAGGATTTTCTATCCTCTTTGGGGATAAACGTCGAGGTTCTTGTAGCTTACAGTCTACAAGAGAACAATTAAATTGCTTTTGAGCTGCTTCTTGGATATCTCCTATATCTCTGTCCACCTCATCATAATCATTGACATCCTCTTCCCCATACTCTGTGGAGACAGATCCTAGCAATGAGTCTCTTTGGTCATTAGCCATTATGGTACATGTCGAACCTAGTGAGTTGAGTGAGGTAAGGGACACACTAGGACTTATTTGACCCCGAAGCATTCTCCTTGACACTCTTCGCATAGGACTGACAGGAGTAGCTCTATTTGTCCCGGTAGACTCACAACTCTCTCGTCTTTGGCGTCTCTCAGATCCAGCAAGGGATTCATTCTCAGCCCCAATTCCACTGTCCTCACTAAAGAGAGCTGAATCCTCTGGCCCAGGCTTGTGCAGAGAGGCCATTTCAATGCGGGATAAGAGTTGCATTAACCTACTCTCTGTTGCACGTTTGACTTTAAGTTTCTCCTCTAAAAGCTCTGAAATGGAGGCAAAATACTCCGCTGCCTCTTCTAAAGCACAATCCCCAATTCTTCCAACAGTCTGGCTCACATTTCTCATTCTCTGTGTGGTGTACTGAAGCAGCTGCTGCAACAAATCCGGTGGAGGTTCGATATTAGGAGAGCCAGACTTCAGAGGGGTAGAGGATGAGAGATTTTTCATTTGGCTTGGCCAAGCAAGATGTTCGCCATTTTCTTTTAAAAAAATTTCTCCCTCTTCCACCATGTCTTCTAGTCCCTGAATTATTTCCTCGTAACGTAGAGCCATGAAGGCAACCATAGGCTGAACAGAAACCTGAGTTTCAGCTGCTTGTTCCAAGAGTCCAAGCAAAACATCATATTTGTTTATGCTAGGATTCAAAAAGGCATACGCAGCTTGGTGAGCTTTTACCAAGGGTTCTGGAAAGTCCACTTTGTGCTCTTCAGATAGTTTGTCTTTGTCCTTCTTTTTAAGAACTTTTGCACCTTTGGCATTTTTCTTTGGTTTCCTGTTAAGCCTTTTGTCTGCCACATCCTGTTTGTCATTGTGTTTCTCTTTCCTCTGTGATACTGTGCTTTTTTCTGTTGCTTGATTCCCCAGCTTATCTATGTTAACTGCTTCCATATTCACTTGCTCAGTATCAAGCCTCTTTTTCTGCGGTGTCATGTGTGACTCTTTCTGAAGTACCTGGGTTTGTCCACCTGTCTTCTTTTCCTTTGTATCTCCATTTGTAGCTCCAGATGAAACATGATTTTCCCCATCTTCAAACTGTGGATCTCTGGGGTTGTCTTGAGGTGCAGGGGGTAACATTCTCCCCTTCCTCATAGCACCCAGAGTGCCAAAATTGTTACCTTTAGATGGTGAGCAACCCATTTCTGCTGTACAGGGTGTTTTTTTTTCTCTCTTCTCCCTGGATAACACTAACACAGACAGTGCAGTAAATTGTGTAAAAAAAATAGCAAAGATTCTTAGCCACCAGCTGTCATTTTCAGATGGCTGATGTCGTTGACTCGTTGAGTAAGATCCCTTTCCGCAAGTAGACTGCCAAAACAAAACATGGATAAATCCATTTTACAAATTGCTTCCAACTGTCACAGACAGACAGAATAAATCCACAGTTTGGTGGCCATGTTTAATAAAATTTCCTTGGAGCATGTTCGAAAAAAACATCCCTCTGCACCTTATGAAGGACAAGCAGCTGAAAGGATTAGTGAGTCTTTCAGTGAACTCCTCAGCCTGCACATATGTCACGTTAAGTCATATAAAACTCACCTACTTCTAAGAACTTAAGCTCATTTGGGTAATGAAGGCTGGCTTCAGGTGGGTTTTTTATAGCCTGCAAAACAATACATCCTAATTTAGCCAATAGAAAAAAAGAAAGAAAAACAGCATTTTGTTTTCATCAGAATTCTATTTTATCTACATTTGACAACATTAAATGAAATATAGCTGCGTATTACACATCTTTTCTTCACCCCCTTTCTTAAATAATCAAATGAAGTGAGAACAAACCACCAAAACTAACTACTACACCAAATAAATAAAGTAGGAGTAAATAAAGTTCATGCTTTACTCCTTTGTGATTTTGCCTCCTATAAATTAACTTGCAAAAGTTTCCCTTATATAAGATCAGTTGTCCCCAACGTAAAATAATCGTTTGTTACAGCACCTTGAATGTAACTCAAACACAATAAACAACCACAATACACAGAAAAATAGCATAAATAAGTAGATTGGTAGCCTTTGTTGTCTAGTTCAACAAAATAAAATGAAATATAACAAAACAAATATCTCATTAAGAGAAAAAGTCATTAGAAACTGATATGTGACTTTTACACTCTAAGTGCTTGGTGTGTTTTTAATATAGTGTTCTTCATATTTACATTGTTTGGCTTGTTAATTATAACTCCATACAGAGATCGCCATAAGCAAAGAAAACGTGGCGCCAGTGCGTGCTCGTCCTCGCGCGCAGGTGCACCGCCTGGCACAGATCTCGAAGCGCGCTCCAGAAACTGCCAGAGCTGCCAACTACTATCTCGTCTGGTCAGCGTCCTGAAGCGACTGCTTTATACTCACTTTCATCCTATAAAAGTGTTGCTGGTTAGTATGAGAGTTAAGCTTCTCATAAGAACAATACTTATTTAATCTTTTAGCGTCTCTTTGTGCCGCTAAAAACAGTCGTCACTTAAATTGGGTGATTTTTTTTCTTGTTTTTTTTATAGTCAGTTTTCTAGCTAGCTGATAGCTCGTGTTGCTGAAGAGCTGCGGGCTTTCTCTTTCTTTTACTGCCTGTTGTTAATGACGTACAGATAACCTGCCTAACTTTAAACACTTTAAACTTATTCGGAAAAATTCATTATTAAATAATGTCCCCATTTTGCTACGCGGTAATCCAAATCATTTAGGGAAATTAAGCATACGTGTCATTCTAGTTTTGCTTTAGCCACGCTCATGAAAGTTCGTATTGATAGAGACACCATAGCGGACCCCTCCCCAAGGCCTAAGTTAAAGTAATTTTTGAGATAATTAATTTTTACATTGCCTCTCGAAAAATGTCTGAAAAGAGAGAAACATTTAGCTCTTTAAATGTGTCTTGAGGGCAAATGATGGTAAGAAGCTCGAATTTGGCACAATTTAGTGGACCCCTTTGACACCCCCCCCCCTCCAAAAAAAGTGACAGTCTATAGTGATGATGCTCACTGCTTATACTTTTTCTCTCATTTGCAGTGATAACATACCAGAGGACTCCTTTCTGCAGATGATTCAAGCTGAAGCATGATGAAAACTCCTCCCTCTGTTACCCTTCGGGTCAAACGCAAAAATGTTCGCCCAATCAGAAGAAACCTCAGCCTCAGCAGACACAGTGGTCAAAACACCCAGGGTGGGGTGTGGAGTATCCAGTCAAACCAGGGCGACCTGTATTTTACCAAAGTGCCTCAGTCAACTGTTGTCCAGCGGCAGGAAATGGCAGCATATTTCCGTCTTTTTGGTAGATAAATATTCTAACAAGAAAATGTGAAATTTGGTTTAAATTCTCATATATTAACATCTCTTTGTCTACAGAGGATGACCTGATAAAAGACTTTCTAAGGGTGGATGGTTGCTATAAATTGACAGACAAGGTAAAGTTATTACTTTGATGAAAGCTACAAAACTTTGTTATGCTTTATATTAAAGTGACACCATCTTTTCCCTCTATTTCATCAGTACCTCCTAGCCATGGCCTTTGTGTACTTCAAAAGGGCCTGCTTCACTATAACCGAATACACCAGAAAGAATTTTTTCATTGCACTGTAAGTTCAGAGAAAAGCCTGAAAATCCTGCTTCTGTATTATATTCTGTCATGAAAAGGAAACTTTGTTTGCTTCTGCAATATGTGATATTTCTTGGCAAACCTACAGCCCTGAACTCGGCTCTCGCTCTCCTCCTGTAGGTATCTTGCCAACACCATGGAGGAGGATGAGGAGGAGAGCAAGTATGAAATTTTTCCGTGGGCACTGGGCAAGAACTGGAAAAAACAGTTTCCCCGCTTCCTTGAGCAGCGAGACAAGCTGTGGGCTCGCATAGAGTACAGAGCTGCTGTCAGCAGGCGCTGCTGTGAAGAGGTACACACAAGTATAATTGCCTGAGGAGACTGATAAATGGTGCTTCACTGGGAATTTTTAAGGGTCTTGTTTTTGCTGCGCGGTGCCATTTTTATTGCTTGGGTTTAATGCCAGACATTCCATCCCTAGTGTCTGTGGGTGTGTTTTGCAGTGACATGATTTATTTATTTTGTTATTTTTTCTGTTTGAGCTGTATTTATTTCTTCGACCTCTGTCTTCCAGGTGATGGCCATTGTGTCCTCTCATTTCGTGTGGCAGCGGCAGCGTTCCGATCACCATGGCGGTGCCCAGCGGCAGTATAATGATGGCGACCGTGTCCGTTTTCCCCGTGGGCCCTATGCCTCACCTGTGTCCTGCTCCCTCTGTAAGCGTGACGCCAGAATAGGCCACACCTCCTCCCTCCAGAGGCTCAGCTGTGCAAATCCCAAAGGAGGTACCAAGTACATATAACTAATGCTGGTGTCTCTGTTTACTGTGTGGTTTATAGTGTAAAGAGCTGGTCAGTATAGGATGCCCAGTTAAGTTTAAAACCTACGTTCAGGGAGCCCTGCAATTCAAACTGCAGAAATAATTTCCTCTTCAACAAAAACACATAATGTTAGTATGTTTTGCACTTGAACCTATTGTCCCACTAAGTGGACTAGTGAGAGCATTCACTCACTCATCCAAATAACTGAATTCAGATGTTCCAATCACTTCTATTGCTACAGGTGTATAAAATCAATAGCCCCAGGCATGCAGACTGCTTCTATAAACATTTGTGAAAGAATGGGTCACTCTCAGGAGCTCGGTGAAGTAGTACTGTGATAGGATGCCACCTGTGCAACAAGTCCAGCTGTGAAGTTTCCTCGCTACTAAATATTATATAGTCAACTTTTAGTGGTTTTATAACAAAGTGGGAATGACAGCAACTCAGCCACGATATAAGGAACACAGGACACTTATTTACAGTGCTCGTATGTATACAGATAAAGCTCTGCAGTTAAGATTTAAACTCATACCTAACTACATGTTTCCATCTTTTTTCTTAGGGAATGATTCTTCCTGCAAGTCCACATTGGACACCTTCATGGACTGGATTAATGAGTAGAGCATCAGCGACTTCCTGTTTAAATCAACCAAGCAGTTAATGCTTCCTTTACTGGATTTAATAGCACTTGACTCTGAAGTTCAAGTCTGAATCCCCAGTTTGTCAGTCGCCTCTAAAGTTAACAAGGTACTCACAACATATTTTAAGTACAAGTGACAACGTTGAGCTTATGTAATTTAAAACAAGCAAGTTGGCCGTTTGTGGGCACAAAACCCCGAAAGATTGTTAGTGTGAAACCTAGATTTGCTTAAAATGTTGTTGGTATTTATTTATTTATTTAACTTATTTGTGGACTCTGTCACGTACTATTTTTCACAGATGTAAATGAGTTAAGCATTGGATGCTGTCAGGTACCAGAAGGGTCTGGCTGGGTTTGTTTGTAGTTTGTATTGGTGTTGTGTTGCCAGTGTGCTGTTTAATGATCCAAGACTTTTGAATTTTCATAGTCTTCATTGCAATCTGCTTCAGTACACTAAACTGTTCTGTTGCTCTTTACTCACACACAGATTCTGTATATTCACTTTGCACCAGAGCCATTTTCACTAAGAAGGCACATTTTGCATTAAAGGACAAATCAGTTTTGACTTTTTATTATCTTCTTTAAGACCGTTTATTTGATGTGTAACAATCTGTGTTCAGGGTTCCCCCACAGGTAGAAATGTTACTGCACACACTTCCTCAGTTTCACCAGGAAAGCTGAAAAAAGGCAAAAATTACACATTTAATATTTTTAATTATATCATCATACAGTAACTGATACTGGGACTAGATGCGTGGTAACGTCTGACCTGTGTGGCTCATTTGTTCAGGGTGAGGTCGAGCAATGTAAGGGATACTCCCAAAAGGTGGGTCGGGGTCTTCCTCTGTGGTCAGGTCTTCTGAAATGACAATCAAACTTGAGTGGAAATACTCAAGGGGACTCTGTGAGACTCTGCCGTGTTACTTTTAATCACCTTTGTCACTCTCCTCCGATGCCTCGCCGTCCTGACTTAGGTTTTCATCCAGGATTTGGGCTTTCTTGTTGCAGTATCGTCCATCCTTCTGAAGGGCTGGAGCCACCACCCATTCGCGGAGTGGAAGCTCTATGACGCGTTCACACAGTAAAGGGAGTTTTGAACATCGAACTCCTTCCAGCAGGTCGGTGACTTGAGTTATGCTGTGGTATACAGACACAGTTAACAGCAGAAAAGATCAATTATTTTTTTTAATTTCTGAAAGGTTCTTTTTTCCTCATGGCACAGAAACTGTAGTGTGTTTGGTCTCCAATAAATTAGCTAATGTGTGCTGGAAATACTAGCAGGTTAGCTTTGGTACCTTCAGACAGATCAAGGCGGGCTGTTTTCTCCTGTGTGTCTATTCTTTGTGCCAAGCTAACATTCTCCTGGTTCTGACTTGATATGAAACATACCAATATAACAATAGTGGTATTGTCTTCATCTAATTTCAGCCAAGAGAAAAGTGTTTCGCTTCAGAAAGCAAATAGCTGTTTCCAATGGGCCCTTCTTGTGCTAAGGCCAGTTTCACAGCTAAACTATAAAAATCTGGATCTACAACAAATTTTTCTTCTTTTGCAAGTTTTCCACTTCTCTTGAAAATTTAACCAAGCAGTTGTCGGGTAATATTGCATAGTGACAAAAACAAATGTGTAAATCTACTGGGGTGAGAGGAATAAACTACATTTAGTTTATAAGTAGAAAATGACACGGTCGAGCTTCATACTTAGCGAGGTAGACAGCACACACGGCTCCAGGGTGGAGATGTGGAATCACAGTGGGTAAAACCAGGTGAGGGTTGATCAGATCAAGAGCAACCTGCAGTAGAAATTATCCACTTGATAATCAGATCTACGTCTAACCAATGATGTGTTCGGGTGGTGTTGTACTGATAGAAGGACAAAAAAATGTTACAAATGAGGAACATTTCAACCCGACACTGACCGCATGAAATCCCCGACCAGCAAGGAGCGAAGAGGCTGTGCAGAGGTCAGCCTTGTGAAACTGGACGTTATCGGGCCACTCCTCCCCTCGTCGCAGACTCCATGATGTCCTCCAGCGGTTGTAGTTAAGCACAGCTCTCCTGTGATGATCCTCCCTGACTTCTACGCTCAGCACGCTGCCCTTAGAGCCGACTGGGAAAAACAAAAACATAATCAGGCTCCACAGCAAGCAGTTACACTTTGTCTAAATGACTTTTTCCCCTGAGGAAATGTGACATCCACCACTTTCCTTCACATCACAGATTTGACTTTTATTGGTTTTCATGAAGATTAATGAGGACAGTCAGCACTTGAGAAGTTGAGTCGTTCCCTGGACAGCAGTTCAAATGGAAATTTGATCCACGCTGTTACCCTTTATCTTCGCCTTATTATAAAATCAGTTCACATTAAACTGTTCATTTAATATGTGCTTTGTGTTCATTTAATGTGTCAGTCTGCTGTAAATCTTCTATTAATTTTTACCTCATGGAAGCACAAGGCCTGTACTCACATCCCATTGTGTTTACTTCTATTTTCTACTTTATATCCTCTTGTGATTAGTGTAATGAATGGGCTTATTTTGCTTAAATGTGAGATGTAGCTAAATTATTTAACCATTTGAAGATTTAGTCTGTTTATGTGGGGGGATAAAAGAATTCTAATAATAACTGTAGCTTATGTTGTTGATTTATTTTAAGTAAAATTTAAGTTTTGAATTTATAAAAACAGACACTTTTGGGAGATAATTAATTCACATTCCGGTTTGCTTTCATTTCCAAATCCCACCCTTCCCACGCTTTTATTAGTTCTCACCTTCTCTTATCGGAACCAGACCCTTGCTGAGTTCTTTGCTCACTCCAACTTCCTTTCTCGTTCAAAAAATTTTTCCCAATCATATTTGAGGGTGTAGTGAAATTGAGTGAAATTCTTTCATTTTATCACCCGTCTGCATATCCAGATATGTCAAATGGAAGAGAAAACCAATCTGCTATCAACTTCTGTGTGTAGCTAAACTGGGAGATCGTGCTTCCATATATGACTTCAAACCTGCTTTTGACAGGAATAGAGACATGGCCCCCGATCCAGATCCTGACTCCAGGACACAGTCTCCCTCTGTGACGTCCATCATCATTAACATAGAAGCTGCATCCTGGGGAAAGAAAAACACTCAATAGATTATCTGTCAGAAAACTCTGAAGCTGAAAGGCAACTGTGTGCATATATCATTCATTTACTGCTCTCTACCTTAGGGTAGGCAATTGCAGGTCCCCTCTTCATACACAGCACATAATCCTCCAAACTAGCTCGCTTTAGAAAGATGGGGACCCCCCTGTGAGTCTTCAGAAACAGCCCTGCTGGCTGCTCTGCAATGTCATTGTGCAGTATGACCCCCCAGTTGCTCTCCAGACGGGCCCCTGTCTGCAGCTGGAACATCTTTCTGAATTCCACGCGCTTCTTTCTGCGATACTCAGCAACAAGCAGCTCTCCACAGGTAAGCAACCTTTCCCCGGGCAGAGCCGCCAACACCTGCTTTTCCCGGTGATGAACCGAGCCGGTGTCCAACTCCTCTGCTCCAACAGGTGGACTGTGAGCCTCGTGTTCAGACTTTTTAACGATATCCTCATCCCCAACTTCTACCTGCGTGCGATTTGGGACTGATCCTTGGATCTCTGCCCCCTTATCTGACTCCTGCTCTCTCAGCTGCATCACCTCAGGGCTCAATGCGTCCTGGGGCAGCAGCCCACTGATCCTCTCCAGCGGGGACAGAGGTCTCCTCTTCCTGGATGTCACCTTGGTACTCAGGCGTGAATAGTCGTTGCTGCCCTCCTTATTATCGTTACGCTTCACAGCAGCACCTGAAAAAGTTCTTGTGTCTCTGACACTTTCACTGAGATTCACAAGTAAATCCCTGTGCCGGCTGTGTCTCTGACTGGATGCACAAATTGTCAGCGTTCTGTGCGTAAACACAAGTCTGTGGAGCGCGACTTTCAAAGCCATTGCGACATTCAAAAAAGACACAGAGTGGAAGCTGTGGTGTCGATCCCATCCAGTAAAGAAAGCAGAAAAACCTAGAATGACACAAACACCGCGTGTAGACCTGCGGATTAAAAGGCAGAGCGAAGAAACATTAAAGGCTGCTTAAATGGATCTTCCGCTGTAAAAGCTTTCAATCAGTTTACCCCCGTTTCTCGATAACCCGGCTGTTTACAGACTCAAGGAGGACACCATGCTGGACACTGACATGTGTACAACGTCACAATTAGGCGACTGCTGTAATGATTAAAATCTACCGGCAGAGGGCGATGTTGTAACTCATATGCCTCATTCAACTATGATTTAAAAATGTAAAATAAAATGTAATTTTGTATCATCACGCCTAATTTAATATTCCAAACTTTTGCCACCATGAATAGACTTTTTATTACGGTGTGACTTTGAACTCTTTAGATTATCTTTCAAACCGTTTCCATCGACAGTTTTCGCTCTACTTTACAAGCATAATTAATTTCACACTAAATTTCACAATAAAAATGTTTTCAACAACAGGAGATTTATTTAATGAATAGAAAAGTTGGACTTAGGTTAACAATTTTGTTTTATTTGGAAAAAAAAAATTCACAAATGTAGGTTTGTCAGTGAAGTGTGTAGTACGGAAATTTGTTTCTGCCACGAGGGGATGCAATCCATAACTTGATATTTGGAGTTGGGTATCTCAAAATTTCAAGTTTATAAGTCACACGGATGCGTGATCAGCACTACTTGAAAAGTTATTTAAAGCTGTTTAGTCTAAAATGAAGCAGCCCACAAATTATTCTCTTAAAAACTATTTAAAATTGATTTTTAGTTTAGCTCTGACCCCTTTTACTGGTTTATTGCTTTGTACAAGTTGAGTCTATTTTGGGTTTTTATCTTTGAATTTACTTATTATATATCAACCTGTGTTATTGGTCGGTGCGAAATAATCTGCCATTTGTTGTTAATTTTTGAATACACACTTTATATTTTGGCTTGATGTTCAGCACAATAAAAGGAGGAAAAATTGGCAAACAATGAAACTTAAAATAATTATTTAATGGAAATAGAATGCTTGATTTTAGTATTTTAGTGCTCATAAGAAAAAATTAAAAGACTTAAGTTAGTAATTTAATGTTTTAAGTAATAACCTAAAACATTAACATCATTGGACAGCCTGTTCTACAGCTGAGAATATAAAACTGAGTGCTTGAGAGCTGTCAGTTGTAGAATTTGCAAATTTTTAAGGTGAAAATAACTTCAAACAGTAACACGTCTAAAAGGAAAATTTCTGTCTTCTTGACATTTAATTTCATATGACATTAATATTTTGAAAATTTGTGTTGAGTTTGTGTTATTTACAGCAAAAAAAGCTGTATCATTATTATTATTTATGAACTTTCTTACATATATATACCTGAATATGGACCTGTACACTGGATGAGTTCATTTGTTGGTGATGCATTCAAGAGCCTTGGGAGAAATTTACAGTTTGAGGATATGAGGATCCTATAGGATGATGCAGAGATAAGTACCCTACAAATTGTGTTATTTATAGGTAGTTGTAAAATAAATGGGAACACCCAAGTTACGACCTATTTTGTCAGTACAAGTAAATGCATTGACCGATTGTAAAGGCTGATATTTACAACTAAGGATATGCTTGCTTTGGAGGGAAACATGAACACAGCATAAATCAACCTGCTTGTTGTCCGGAAGGAACAGGGTTTCTGTATTTACGCTGCCCTACAGATATGTGGTGGCTAAAAAAAGGAAAGAGCTATTATTTAAAATCATACATTTAATTCATTTTTATTCTATTTACCATTGATTAAAAAAGGAAGAGATATATTCTTTTTTAATTATAAACTGAAACAAAATACTTATTCCAGTGTATATATGTCACTTTTTTTTTAATGTTGAACATGCTGTTAATTAATTAATAATACAGCACAATGCTACCGTGGTATGCCTCACAGCAACAAGGTCCTGGGTTCAAATCCAGGCTTCTTTCTACAACGTTCTTTCTACAAACACGGGTTAATTGACGATTCCAAATTGGTTGTAGGTTTGAATCTCTCAGTGTTCTCTACACTAATTATTATTATTCGTCTTTACCAAGGTTTGGGTCATTTCTGTTTTATCTTTGATCATTTTATATAAAAAATATGTTGTTCTTGAGGTGGGTGGCATGTAGAACATTTTTTGGTATTCACATGAGGGTTATACGCACGAAATCGAAAAAATACTTGATTAGTACAACTAAGACACATGAAATACAAAATAAAGAGTAGTAAGAGGAAACAGGAAACCGACACGAAACAGCAAGGAATTCTAGCGGATAGATCCTTACTATTGCTGGCTCTTGCACTGATATTTGGCAAGAGAAAGGACTGTTGAACAGAGCAGTGGTTAGCTGCAAAGATTAGGTCGATAAGAACAGGGTTAAAGGTCTACTTGACTGTGGAGACTCGGCTGATGAGAAGTGTCTTTTCGGGCTAATTGCTGCACTGTAAGAAATCATAAAGTGTGAACAGTTAGTTATTGACGACTAGGAGGCAGTAAGGCAACCTGAAATGTTGCCTGCTGCCGGGAAAACCCAAAGAAGAACGTAATACGAAGCGAGTGGGAGGTGCTGGGACCAAGTGCGCATGTGCTCAGAGGGCCACACGTGGGTTGTGTACACCACGGCGCACGCACGCACGCAGACGCAAGTAGCGCTTCAGAAATGGCGGCCGACGGTGGCAGTTCTTCGCTGCAGCTACCCTGCGTTTTTTCACCTAAATCACGACAGTTCTTAGCGCTGTGTGCCCAGGATGGCAGACTTCGAATTTGGAACACAGATAGTAAAACACTTCACCAGGAATACGTGCCTTCAGCTCATCTGAGTGCCACCTGTACGTGCATAGCCTGGGGACCATGCCGGACAGTCAAGGTACGTGAGGCTGTTGTTAGCGTCAGCAGCTAGCGAGGCCCGAATAAAGCTGCATTTGACAACGTGGTATAAAGGAGCAGTTGTTAAATCAAGAGAAATGTTACTTTTCAAAGAGTGAAGTTTTTACTCAGCGGGGAAGGCCCTGACGTTTGCCGTTTGAAATGCTTTACGGAGCTGACAGACGTGGTTAGCGGCGGAGCCACGTTAGCAGCTCGCTAGTTTTCCACAGCTGCGAAGAACGCACATGTTAGTCCCACATGGTGGTCCAAGCAAATAACGAACATGTCTTAATTTCGTATATTATGGCGAAGTTAGTCTAAAAGACTCTGAAAGTGGCGACTTTAACTAAAAGAGATGTTTTTCTTTGTTTTTAAATGGTTATTATTGTGAATTAACGAGTTATTGAAGTTAGCATCAGCTCAGCGGAGCTTCAGCGGCGTGCGCCACCATGACACTTCTAGAAGCAGGGTCCGCTAGCTGTACCTCAGTTTATCGAGGGGTAGTTTGTTAAAAGTTTGTTAAGAGGCCAAAGTAAACATAAATTGGGCACTGAAATCGAAGTACTGCAGTTTTAAATCCACGGATGATAACCGAGACAAATCAGTTTTCTGTTCTCGGATTCAGTTTTATGATTCTTTTAAATGTCATTAAGACGAGAAATCGGTTGCAGTTATTCTTTTAGCAGTCACTGTGCTACCGTAGAATTGGTTTAATATGTGCAACCCTAGTACTAGGCACTAATGCTGCCGTATTCAGTGATGCACTGGTCGTGTTTTCAGTCCCCATACAGATTCCTGGCTTTGATTATATGTTAGTATTGACTTGATACTCAGGACCTGAAAAAATGCTATTAATTCTAATTGCTTTACATTATGTATAATGTCATCACCTTAAATGTGCTTTGTGTCAGGAGGGGCCTCAGAGGAAGAAGAGGAAATCGGAGGCGGTGCAGGTGGAGGAGAAGGCAGACCTGTTGGCGATGGGCACAGCAGCTGGAACTGTGCTCATCTATAGTACAGCAAAGGGAGCATTGCATTGCACCCTGGTAAGTTTGGGACCTTACATGCTTTGCAAAGAATCGCTTCTTTGCAACCTTATGCAGGATGAAAAATGTTATGTTTTTCTTTGTATTATGTCTTTTGTCAGAGTTAATTTTTTTTTTAGCATTACACTCACTTTTTTCAAATATAATAGGACTTACAGTTGCTAACTGTGCAATTATGTGTGCCAGGATGGAGCCCACAGTGGAGGAGTGAACTGTGTCCAGTGGCACCCTGAAGAAAGCTTATTATACAGCGGTTCAGATGACACAAATATTGTAGAGTGGGACTTGCAGACTGGCAAGACAAGAAGGTCAGTAACTACTTTCTCTTTGGGATAGTTTGTTTAAACCAAGAACAAATCAAATCACTGATCAATACATTTCCTGTAATGACAACTGTTAAAAACTGGTTTGTTAGCCTGAAAATTACTTCTGTTTGCTATTTAGGCTCTCTTTATTTGTTCATGCTGCAACACAGTTTTTTCAGCTATAATACAATTAGTTGCCATTGTTTTATAAAAACCTGTTTTACGTTGTTTAATAGATATCCCTTTAATCCCTTTAAAGTCACACAATGTTATCTAGTATTGTATTTGTCAGAATTTGTCTTTGTGCAGCCAGAACTGTTATAAAAGAACAGTCCAACACGGTGGTGGACGGTGTCATGCTCACTGTCACAGGCTTCTTTAACACATTTCAAGTTCTTCCTATATTTAAACAAGACAGTACTTTAGAAGCATAAAAATAAATCTGTAAACACTTGAATGTTAAGAGAAGTTTTAAATACATCTGTGACATTGCAAGTTTGTTTGTAAGAAACACTTGAAGAGTTGACACCTGAAAATCTGTTTTTCAAAAAGGATGTCACATTCTGGGTATAAATCATGTCCTTCTTAAACTGTTTATATTTTTGACACTAAACTATCCTTCACATAGAGCGTATATTGTAATATTACCTCTTAAAATTGCACTGTTTCCGAAAGGACATTGTTTTCTTGTTTTTTACCTGTAGAAACAACACTGGTGGTGAGAAAAGTAAGAATGTGGTTCCAGCTTAAGCAGGCCTGTCTTTCACAGACCCACCAAGGCCTAAAATACACCAGCATCATTGAACGTTATACCATCAGACATTTACTATCACTATATTTCATCATGAAAGCCTCTTGTCTGGTGACAGATATATTAGCTACACAGGCACAGTCAGCAGCAACAATCATGGGCACTAATGCCACCATGAATCTTCACTTGATGCTCAGTAAAGCTCATTCGAGGTGCACAAAGTGGGTTGGAGAGTGTTTGTTTCTTGCTGTTATTAGGAGAGAGCACCAGTAAATAGTATGCTGCTGGCCATAAACTTTTTAGGTTCATCACTTCAGTAGGAGAAAGAATAATGCAGTGATGGAAAGCGGAAAGGTGTTTCTCACACATCACACTTCACAAGTCATTATCTTCTTTTTGTTGGTGCAGTTAGTGGCGCATTTCGTTTAACTGCTTGCATCAACCAAACGAGTTCTACTTTGGTCGTTGTGTGGCCAGCTGTCTGAAGGTTGTCAAAGTGGTGAAGGTGCCATTCAGGTCCAGCTTTCCACATCGATCTTTGCTAACCTTAAAAAGACTTCAATTTGATTCAGACTTAAATGGTTTTTCACCCTGTGCTCACTAGAGCAGTTTGTGGTTTAAGGGATAAGAAAAAAGTATTGTTGTTTTTTTCCTGCTGTCTTTAAAATTTGCTGATATTTAAAGCTGATCACGAGGAAAGAAGAGAGGAAAGTGCTTTAATGTGGTTTCTATGACATCAAAAAGAAAGCATGAAAAAAACTTAAACTTAGGAGATGTAGTCAGCTGCCTCTCCAATGAGCCTTTCACCCTGCAGATGAGCTCAAGCTTCACTGCCTTGGACTGCAGTTGGCCTTGTTCTTCTCTTCAGCTTCAGCGAGCTTCACTTACTCTGCCTCATGCAGGTTCTGGTTAGTGGCCTTGCTTACAGTGGCTCTCCAGAGTGGATTGAGAACTAGAAGATGTAGTCCTAAATACCGGACTTGAAATATGTATGACTGCAGGACAAGATTCTCTCTGGAGAAGCAGCTGAATGAGGACAGCTACAAAACAAAAAGTCTAAGAAATGGAGGGGGTGTGCCAAAATGAGCCACTAGATGTGTGAGGGTAGATGCTAATATATCATGGCAGCCTGCCCCGGTTAAGTTGTTTTATGGGAAAAGCTCGTAGTGAACCTAAAATTGTCATCGTCTCTCTCACAGTAAGTGGAAGGCAGACCGTGCAGCGGTGACCAGTTTGTGTGTGAGCCCTGATGGTAAACTGCTGCTGTCAGCTGGACACATAATAAAGATGTGGGACTTGGACACCAAGGAAGTTTACAGGGTGAGCTAAATTCCAGCTTCTTTTTTTTTTGGAAAAAATTATTATTATTAGACATAAGTCGCCTAATAAACTTGGTTTTAATGCAGATATGTTAGTCACACTCCAGAAGAGTCAGTATTGTACTATAGTGTTATAATAGTGCTTTATTCGACCTGAACTCAGCTGTTTTTTGTTTTTGTTTTTTCCTTGCAGAAATTCACAGGCCACTCCACGGCTGTGACGACCCTGCGCTTTGCCACCACACGACCCCCTGACAGCAATGGCCTCTACTTTCTGTCAGGTGCTGCCCATGATCGACTGCTCAGTGTATGGTAAGTGCAGAGTTGATTTTTAGTACGCTTGATGTTGTGTAATTAAGTGCATGTATAAAAATGCACTGCAGTCAGATTTGCATGACTTAATACAAAGCTATCTTACTGAAGGCAAGTACGAGAAGATGGAAAAGACAAGAACTCAGTGGTGTCCTTCACACTGACGGATGAGCCGCAGCACATTGACCTCGTTACATCCAACAGCAAGGAAGAGGTAATGCATTACTGCTCCTGTATGTTACATTACTTGCAGTCGATCTTTAACAGGGTACACGATAATAACTTGAAACAGAGTCGTAGACTAATAATGATGTGTTGATAATGTTCTTCTCAATGAGAAAATATTCATACATTTTTTTTAGCAAACGCTTAGAATTTAATGATTCAAAGCATTTGCTAAAATGTCTTCTGTACTGAGATTCTGTTAGAACTTTTGTTCTTAAATATTTCTTCATGATAGTTCTCGTGTGTGAACATTTTGGGCTTTTTTGTGTGTTTTACAGGCAGTGAGGCTGGCAGTGGTGTGTAAGGATGGGCAGTTGCATCTCTTTGAGCACTTTTTAAATGGGTAGGTTTCTGAAACTAGTTTTATACAAGACAATGTATGGCAGTGCAAGGTAATGGGATGAAATATTTCAGCAATAAGCATTCATCTTCTGCTCAAGAGCTTAAAGGCTGTGTTGCACTTTTCATGTTTATAACATTGTTTATTACATCCAAGTGGCTTCCTACAATCTTTGATCTTATACAAATGCAAAGTGGACAGGTTAAAAAAAAAATCCTGACTGCATTTATCAAACCATAGACTGCAGTAGAGCCATGGGTCGGCAGGAAAGTATGGACTGACTGCAGCGTAATAAGACCAACATTTGCATGAGCATTAACACTAGCACTGAGATTAAAAAGCTAGTAAAAGTGAGACAGCCAAAAGTAAAATGATCCAAAATGATGCAGAGAAAGCAGGAGAGAACAGGGTGAAACGGAAGGGCAGCATGAAAAATACATAAATAGAGTGTTTTGACACGAGCAGGTAGCAGAGTGTCCTTGGCTGAGAGCAATAAAGAGAAGAATGAGTTGCACTGCACAAATAGTGCAAAATGGAGAGCTGCCAAGCAAAATTTAAGCATAAAAACATTAAATTCTACTCTTTAGAAAGATGTGTTTTAAATGTTTCTGATCAGAAATTCTTAAACGATACAATACATACATTTGTTCAGTTTTTCCTTCTGGCCATCATAGAAGAGCTCACGTTGTCTCGGCCCCCTTTCTGCTAATATCATCAAAAAAGCAGTTAGTCACTCCGTGGTGGATGAACTTGACTTTTACTTTCAAGGATCTATCAAGGATCCACCAGATGCACAAGGTGTCAGTTTTACAAGAGCTTTTATTGTTCGCTAAAACGAGCACAACAATGAATGGGTTTACTGTAATCTCAACATTAAGTGTCCAAGTAACCCTCCAAAAGCCGGTTGCTTTCTTGCAGCTTGTTGTTGTCCAAGTCATTGGTTGTGATGTTTGAGAGAAGACTGGCTCACAGAGGACTTTGTGTAACTTCTGTTGGTAATTGCTCAATTACACCCGTCAGCGTCAAGGTCCCTCAAAAGGACCACTTCTAAAAGAGATCCTACAACAAGCAAGCCAGACTGCCTAAATAGCCCTTTCAATAGAAAACAGACTGCTGTTCCACTTTATCTAGCTTAATAGTGTGCATGCCTCTCTCTGTGTACTCTTCTAATAAATGGTAAAGACATTAATTTTTATAGTTTAATATACTTTGTTTTAATCACATTATTTCTTTTAAAATCAGAAAAGATAAGTGATGTCGTTACAATCTGAGACTTTGTGGCACAAGTGCCATTCTTTTGAAAAAATAGTCTAGAGCCCTGAAAATTGGTGCATTTGTAGCTGAGGAGCCCCTTTTCCATTAGTACCTACTCGCCAAGGTTTTCAGGGTTTTCCATTAGGTCATAATACCTGTACCAGGTACTAAAATAGTACCGGCTCGGCCAGGGTTCCAAGTGACCTGAGCAGGTACTAAAATGTGACGTCATCAGACAGCACGCCACCGATTGGTTGGTCATTAGCACCCCTCAATGAGTCAGGAGAGTTCACAAAGAAATCTAATCGCAGTACTACAAAATTTAAAATGTATGTCACATGGATTTCAGTTTGTATATATTAAATACCACCAAGTACATGTTCAGCAATTTTTTATGCTGTCTATGCTAATGGTTGGTTTGTCCCCTCAGACCCTGTAAGAAGCCCTTGTCACCATCATGTACGGTGCAGATGTCAGACACAAAGGAGTCCCCAATGCCGATCCCACTGCTAGCAGCGGTGCTTGGAGCGGATACTCAAACTGTGATGCTGGCGTACGGCAGCCACCTACAGCCAGTAATGGAGAAAGTGGTGAGTCTTCTGAAGGAAACCGAAATACACAATGTTATATAATAAGTAACCTGGACAGTCATGTGTGTTCTTTTGTTTGTTTGTTTTAATGGCCAATAGGACAGTTCTTTCCTCTTATACAGGAAGAATTTCAACTAATTTACAGTCTTTATTTAATCTGGGAAATTTAATGAAGTAAGTTGATGTCCTGGTATATCATCTTGTACAGTATAATTAATAAAATATACTTTTGGCTGCTAGCTTATTCACAAGGGGTCATATTTGGTTTGGCAGATTGCTTTTTCTTTTCTTTTTTTAATCTACACTAGATGCCCTTCCTGACACAGCCCCAAAGAGATTTGTGTCTCCTCTAAGGATCAAGTTGGGGATCTCTCGTTTATTAGGCAAACGCATAAATCATTATACAGAAACTGGCAAAACATCTGAAGTGGAATTCATGCTCACATTAATACCCCAGTCATGCGTGGGCTACCAGTAACCTGATACGAGCTGCATGTTTTAATGAGCACCCCGATCACTTGAACAAAAGTCATGGTAGCATTCTTATTGGGCCCCATTAAACTATATTAAAATATTACTTTAAAGACTCAATCAGTATGAATACATGTACTAGAATTAACAGATGTCAGTACCTGCCTAGTGTCTCTGCAACAAAGTTTCTTTAACGCTAAAAACGGTGCTTGTTTTGAATAGGGCCATTAAGACCAATAACCTCTACAAATACCATTAGATTTTGACAGCTCTGTTTCTAATTTGCACTGTGATGCATTTCATTAATTCCCAGTTTGGTCCTTCACTTTCATAAAGTGTATGTGAGGGACATGGGCAGGTCAAGCTTGGTGTCTATACCCACTAAAGCTGTAGTCTCAAGATTGGTCAGACAATCTCCAGGATTACTTTCAGAAGAAGAAAAGCATGGCATCATTAGCCTTACAGGGTTGGTCAATAATTCTTTGGCAGCACAAGAACGGAGCACCTGTGGAAACAGATTTGGACTTTGTCCATCAACAGGAGACTGCTAGGGCTGATTTGGTTCATTTTAACATTTACTACACATTTGTCCAACGACGAGGAGGTTAAATGAAAGAAACTTATGCTGAATAGCCCTAAATATGTCATTGTGCCCTTAAGATCTGCAAAGGCCACAAAATCCACACTTGACATAACACGATTTTCACCTCTTCATCCTTTATCAAATATTTGGGTGTTTACATCCAACTGTTCTCTCTGAGGAAGCTGCATCTAGCTGAGCTGAGCACTCACTGGGTGAATCTCTTTAGGAGCACAGTAGAGAGCTTTTTATTGCCATAATTTTATAGTTGCTTTTCTTATTACCATTTTTTGTGTCTTTTAGAACTACTTTTATCCTTTGCCGTTGGTTGATTCTCTCCAAACAGAATTACATTGTGTCTTTCTACAAATAGAGAATGTTAATTCTTAAGTAGTGAGCTCAAATTACAAACGCCGTCATCTTCAAAGAGAACATCTGTGTGGCTGCGTTCTGTTAAAAAGGCCTGCCAAACAGCTGGAGTAAACTTTGCAAAAAGGCAGCAAGGCACATCTCGTCCGGCTCTAGGGTCCAATGGAAGTATTAGTTATGGGAACATTAAGCTGGATGATCGGTGTTCTCTCATTTAAAATAAAAAATGATTTATTGGTTAGAATTGTTTATTTTTGTTCATGACACGAAGCCCATAAGTTATTCATTAATATTTCATGTGCTGCTATCACCAGTTGATGTAATTATAGGCTGGTGCACACTTGTCTCTGGTTATCATTTCATTCTAAAATGTGATGTTCAAATGATTTAATACAATCCAAGTAATTGCCTTTTATCTTTGTTTAGAAGTCCTTTAGGCTGATAAGGCTGCTGGTAGCATGTACCTCATACACTGGCACATTTTGTTAATTAGGAGATAACATATGAATGACAGACCACTGTCGCTTTAACAGATTACTGCATATCTCATGTCTGAAAAAAGGACTTGGAGGTGATGAGCGCCTGACAGTGTACAGCTGATAAATAATACAGCGTTGTTTTTGTGTGTAATATTCATCAGGATTGGTCACACTTACCTGTCAACCTTCTTTCCTCTCATCTGTGCAGGAGATCAACACAGCAGAGAGACATGTGTGTTTGACCCGGGATGTTCAGACCACTTTGTCCCTTTCCATGGAAACCACAGTCTCCAAGGTAACAATCAAGTCTTCATTTTCTTCACTATGTCAAGAAGACTGGTCTGGACAGGTTATTTGCCAGTCCATGTGCACTCTAGATAAACTCCCAACAGTTCGAGCCACAGAAGTGGAGGGGGGGAAAAAAAAATTATGAAATTGCTTCTTCCAGGTGAAAACTCCAATTGTGAATGCCAAGAGCAAAGTGCTGGTCCCAGGACTTCCTGGTCACAAAGCCCCACTTAAAGGAACCTCACAGGGATCAGAGAAGAGGAAAAAAGACACAGACACCAAAGAGGTAGGCTCAGACTCCGGATGAGTGCATCTGTCAGTCTCTCTGATTCAGACAGCTTTTTGGCTTCGGCCCCAAAACGACTAAATGAGCATAAATGTCTCCACCACATTGTTGGCTCAGTGATTAGTCACACACCAGTCAGTCAAGAGAGGCTGTTAATATGGGCTCAAATTGTGGTCATAAATATTTTGTACTTGTAAATCAGTTTTGTACTTGTGAATCAGGATTTGTATGTGTAAAAAGAATTTGTGTGCGCGTAAAAAAGATTTGTGTGTGAAACTGCTCTCAAGTTTAGAGTTACAAGTACAAATTTTGACCCTGTTTTTCTTCCTTTCAGCTGATTGGTCAATGTCATGTCAATCAGAAATTTAATTATCCAATCAGAGAACAGATGGGTTTGGCTGTCGGAGGGGTGCTTTTTTTGAACTGCAGGTCCTTGAAGGGTAACACAGTTTGAAGCTGGAGGATCTCTGTATAAATATCCGATAGAAGCTAGGTCCTCTAACTTTCAGTAGCTGTTGAAAGGATAAAGTTGTGGTATATCAGTGGTTAGAAATACCATTATTACTTTAGGATTAGCTTAACACAAAGTCAGGGCTGACCCGGGAGCATTGCTGTGAGTCACAGTACGCAGCATAAAGGTACTTTCACATCGGACGCAGCATGTGCTGCTAATGCTAACTAAAAGCCAAGGATCCAGAATTTGTTGCGCTGGCTGCTGAGCTCTGTGGGTTTTTGCGGCAGCTCCACCTGTACTACATGCACCTGCTCCTTGTCGTTTCTATCTCTGACTTTATGTCCTCTACAAGAGTTTGTGGGGGGGTTTTTTACCTTCAAATGTTCAATAAAAACAAAAACTCGGACCACCACAGACTGTTTTCCTTCGTGGTGATGAAGGAAAACGCTGGGCTGGCATGTAAAAGGGCATTTATTCCCTCAGGACCTGAAGCTCCATAAAGCACCCCTCCAATAGCCGAACCCATCTGTTATCTGATTGGATTGTTAAATTTGTGATTGACATGACATTGGCCAATCAGATGAAAGGAAGAAAAATAGTGTCAATAGTGTTGTGTGTGGACTTGGCTAAGTCCACACACAAATCTTTTTTACGCATACAAATCCTGATTCACAAGTACAAAATATTTATGACCACAATTTGAGCCCATATGTTAACAGGTGATTTATTATGAGAAGGACATTGTTACAGTGAAAGCACATACATCCTCATCCAACCCACTCAAAAACCTGTTTGCATCTGATCATTTATCATTCTGCAGTAGAGGGTTTCTTTGTTTTTTCTTAAAGTTCTGCTTCCTCATTCGACATTGTTCATTCATTCGAAAGGTTCAGAAACTCTCTCAAAGATTAATCACACTTACTAAAATTTATGCATATGTGGTAAATGGTAAATGGCCTGTATTTGTATAGCGCTTTTACTAGTCCCGCCTAGGGACCCCAAAGCGCTTTACACGTCCAGTCATCCACCCATTCACTCTCACATTCACACACTGGTGGAGGCAAGCTACAGTTGTAGCCACAGCTGCCCTGGGGCAGACTGACAGAAGCGAGGCTGCCATATCGCGCCATCGGCCCTTCTGGCCAACACCAGTAGGCGGTAGGTGAAGTGTCTTGCCCAAGGACACAACGACCGAGACTGTCCGAGCCGGGGCTCGAACCGGCAACCTTCCGATTACAAGGCGAACTTCCAACTCTTGAGCCACGATCGCTGGTATTTTAAGTGTTATAGATGTTTCTGTTTTTGATGTAGTTTTGGTACTAAACTCTGTTTTGAAGTTTGCAACCCCCCTGGCTAAAAGATAACTCTGCTCCTCTGCAGATGTCAATAGCAGAGCGACTTGGTGAAATTGATCTGTCTACAGTCGCTGAGAAAGGAGCATCTAAAGGGACGGCTTCGTTACAGACAGACAATTTTGCAGTACTGCTGGTGCAGGGCCTGGAGAGCAATGACACTAGCATCCTGAACGTAAGTTCTCCTTACATAGTCTGAGCAAAGGCTTAAAACTTTGAGGTTGAAAACAATCTCAGTTGATTCTGGTGAAAGAAATTCAATATCAATCCCCAAAACAGCTTTCAAAAAAATCTTTGAAAAACCATCTGTGAAAGTGTTGACTTTGATCAACTTCCCACAGTAATGCGAGGTGAAAATAAATGGAGCCAGTTCTTCTGGCACGTCTCGGGTTTTACATTAACTTGTTCTGTGCAAACTTCTTTCCCCCCCTTTGCTCCTAAAGAAAGTTTTCCAGACTCGCAAAGACATGGTAATAAAGAAGACGGTGGCTCGGTTACCCCTCTCTGCAGTTCTACCATTAGTGGAAGAAGTAAGTGTTCCCCTTATGGTCAAAAAGCAACAACTTGTGTTCCTGTGAAGGGATGGGACGGTCAGGATTTTTCAGCTTTCATCAACTTTTTAACATTTATATCAGCACCTGGTAGTTCATATTAGGCTCCACAATCAAAATACAAAAACTAGACAAATGTTGCACAACCTGTGTGGCATATTAGAAGTTTTTGGTTCTCCGTTTTTGTTTTGTTTTTTATCTTTGTGCCATAGCATCTAAGAGCTAAGAGTCTTGAACTTCCCATTCCTACTACAAAGCTACATTAACCTGCATCTATGTTTTGTCCTGTTGTCAGGATTTGTAAGTGAACTCATGTTAACTGGAGTTTTTAATAAACCCCGTATCTCCTCTGCAGCTCACGAAGAGGCTCCAAGGGCACCCGTTCACGTAAGTGAAAGCTTGACGGATCAGCTCGGCATTTAATTAGCTTGAGTTCAGTGTTTGTCCACATCCGACATTAGTCACTGATGCAGTTATTTGTACCGCTGCTTTTTATTCTGCGTGCCTCTGGCATATGGCATCATAGTGAGTGCTGCAAGAATGAGGCCAAAACTAAGAAGTGAGCTAACATTCTGGAACTGTGTTGGTCTCATTAAATGTTTCATTAGATGATCAACACAAGCTTAAGACATTTTTGGTTTTATGCTACAATACACAGAATGCACAAGTAAATTCTTCCCATGTGAATTTTAAAGTTAAGGCGTAATACATTGAAGGTGTTTGCTATCAAACAGCTAAATGAAACTATATGGCAAGCTGTTGGGAGAGTTATATGGATGTTGAAGTATTTTGATTATAGCATAACACTGGCATTTTACATTTATACTTCAAAAATATTTGTAGATTATCCTGCTGAACAAAATATTCAAGTGAAACCTTAGTATCCCACAGAGCTTGTGGAAGAACTGCTATGAAGTATGAATGAGTAGTAGTATGAAGCTGGTCTGCTCCCTTTGCTTGACAGCATATACATTTGTTCTTTCTTACAGGGCAGTCTTAATGGTACGGTGGCTCAAGGCTGTACTTATGCACCACACATCATACCTAGCATCGGTGAGTTCACTCTGCCTGCACTCGCTTTAATTCCTGCGCTGTCATTTGTGTAGTGACACACGCCAACAGCGCTTATTGATGCATAAGGCCAGAAAGCAGCCATTCATATTTAATGAATGCATATTGGGATGTAGATTCGTGGTGTCTGACCATCAGTGTGGCTCTGACTAAAAATATCCTCACAAGCAGGAGGTGCTTTGATTGACATTCAGCTTTCTAACCTGCTGTTCATACCACTCTAAACAAGAGGAAAACTAGCTTTTTGTTGACCCTTCTGCTTCCACAAAACAGCTGGAATGTCATTATAATTTTAAATGTAAGCTGGAGCCTGGCTTGCTTCATGTAAATATCACCTGAAAGGAATGGTTAGCAGAGGATACAAAGCTTTGGCAGAAGCCACTTTGGGTGCTTTCTTGTTGTCTGCTGAAATGTTTTTACCTTCAGCTGATCTATCTGTGTATCCAACAGCTGCCAGACCTTGTTACCCAGCTGGGAGTCCTTTATCACATGATCGAGAGCAGAGTGAAGATGTTCCACAAGCTAACAAAGCTGCAAGGGAAGCTTTATCTCCTAATGACACAGGTAAGTGCCAACATATGCAGTGTTGTGCACAGTATCATTAGCTTTAAGTATTTTCAAATGACTGGATTTTGAGTGTTAGAGGGGTGAGTCATGTGTCAGGGGCGACTTAGATGGCTTCCCTCACAAAGCTGCTGTGTTTAGCGGCACCCTTAAAATGCAGAATGTCCTCCCCGCTCACTCTTGTTTGATGTTTAAGTGTGAAATACATCAAATCCAGGATCCGTTGTGAGATAGAGGCATGGTTTGCATTTGAGGACAAGTAAAGGATGAATATAGTGAATTGTGTCAAAACAATAAAAGCCTAATGCTTTTCTGTTTAGATTTATTTAGAGAGGAAAGTTTGAATGGAGTGTTTTTTTTCTCCCTTTCCTGCAGTTGTGCTCCTGTAGGCAATGTCAGTTTTACATTATGTTCTTCCAGTAATGTGTACGTAATGAAGATCCATTTTACTAGTAAATATTACAGCTTACTCCTTGAGGGAAAGACTTCTTTAAATAGGCTGTGTATAAATAACAAATGTGCTGATGTATGCAGAATGATTGTGTTATGTTTCAACCTATTATTGAGTAGCTGCACAACATTTGTGTAGATTTGTAAAGAAGCTTTAAACATTGGAAACATGTAACGGTAGTAACAAAAATGACATGATAAAATGGAGACTAGGCTGTCCAAAACAAAGGGTTTTTCCTTATACATACATTAGGAATGCGACGCATCATTCAAATCAGTGTTTGAGGACGACAGTCTGACTTCACAGGAGCTTTCTTTATCACACAAAGAACGCACGTCATTGTCTTCTCCCCACTTCTGCTCGTACACACCTGGGAGCTGAGAAGACGCAGGCAGAAAAGTTTGAATGTTGTTTCTAAACATTTGGTGACTGCTTTGAGAGCTCCAGGTGATCGGTTTTGTAAAACTGAACTCGGCTTTGTATTGTTCAGCGTTTGATCCAGAAAGACGCTCTATTTATCCCTCAGGGGAAATTATTTTGCCACAGCAGCCTTAAATGTAAACCACAAATCCCGGAACTTAAATTACCCAAACAAGATAAGAAAGCAGACAAATTAGACAGTGGTGTAACTACACTGTAACAAACAGATGTCACACTATAGATGTACAATTTTATGCAGATATGAAAAAATCGCATCCTATAAGGCTATTTTTCACAATGTAGTAAATAATCAGCCAACTGTAAGGTAGTATAAGAATAGGTTGCATATAGTTGAGATAAATATATCCGTAGCAGTGTGACATTTCTCTCAGACACAGCCAATCAAGCAGTCTGATCTTGGATACACCAGAACAGTTTATGCTATTTGTATCCATAATAGCTCCTGGAAGTATATAATGAGCACTCTGGCATTGTACACTTTTAGTAATAAGATGACGTTTGCTCATTATGGCGGTTTCTTTATGAGCTGAAATGGAAGCGTATAAATCCCAATGTTGCAAAAACATGTGCACACACTGATTTGAGTTTAGTTTGTAGGTTTCGGGCGCTGGATGTGTTTGGTTCTTTTAGTTTTGTTTCTTTAGTAAAACCAATAAAATCCCCCCCTCCTTTTTTTTTTTTTTTTTTTTTTTGTCTAGTTGTAATTACAAACTGTGCACACGTAGTAATGCTGTATAAGTATGTGATATTGAAAACTGTTTAAGTGAAAAAACATTTTGCTTGCAGGTAGAACAAGAAAACATGTTTCAACCGTGTATTTTTAGTCATGTTTTTAATGTTGAGTTGAAAAAAAAAAGTCCTGTGCTGTATCTAAAACTGTTTTCCCTTTCACCACTAGATGGCGACAAGTGACAGCAGCAACGTGGTTTCAGATGTTGACCACACAGCTAAGCTGGTCTATGAAGACGGTGAGTGTTTGTTTTTCTGTTTAGTTTCACTGACCTCCCCAATCCCACCTTTCTTCTCTCAAACTTACCTCTCTTGTGGCATCAGTTCCTTCAGATTTCATGCAGATCATTGTTACCTGTGAATAATGCAGTCCATCGAGCAGAGGGTGTGGTAGCTGACTGTATTAAAATAATCATCGTTTTTTCAGCCTGTACTCTATCTCTTGTACATTTTCAATGGGTGATTGACTGGATTGACTTCTTGAAGGTGATGGAGTGCAACAGGTCACATCGATGCCCTGCTTAAGTCTCCACACTGCTACACTATTGTCTTCTCATTATTTTGACTGGCATTCATTATCTTGTCATTTCACCTCAACTCATCTGGGACTCTGGCTGAAGACTGCGCTGAATCGGTTAAGATTTATGAAAACAGCGTTGGCCATCATGCAGCCACTCTTGGCAATGCATTGCACGGAAACATGACTCCTGTTGCCTGGCAACCTGACCGGCAGCGTTCAGATCCTCCCCTTTGAGCGAACAACAAGGCCCCGCTCTGTTCACTCTCATTTCTCATTACCGTACTGTATAAAACGCTTTATTGAGCCACATAGAAAATTGGCTTTCATGAAATAATTAACCTGCGCCTTGAGTTCCAATATCCTCGTCAGTGGTCCAGGATGTGAAGGTTCATTGAACAAAAAAAAAAAAAAGTTCATAAAAGAAGCTGCTGAACAGGAAGCAGAACTTTGTTCTCAGTGTCAGGAATGACGCTGTGCTCTGAGCTTATTATGGGTCCAACTTGGGAATCTGACAGGAAGCTTTAAACTGCCAGACTAGAAACAGGAATGATTAAGCCATCTCTCTGCTACCTAATTGTGTTAATTGTTGTTTGTATGAGTAACATTAATTAAACATTGATTAGTCCCGGGCACGATGCAGATAACACTGCCAGTTAGAAAATTGTATTTGTCATTTTGTTACATAAAATCTGCATTTTCACAAGTGGCAAAACTCTTTAAAAAAACAACTTTTTATCCCTGGCTCCAAACACACGCTCACAGAATAGCTAAGAGCAGCGGTCCCCAAGCTTTTTTGCGCCACGGACCGGTTTATGCCTGACAATATTTTCACGGACCAGCTTTTAAGGTGTCGTGGATAAATACAACAAAATAAAACTAGTACCGGTACAGAAAAAAAAAGATTTATTCATAACACACATGAAAAGACCCAGGAAAACTGAGTAAACGATAAAAACGATAACAAAATAACGCTAAAAACCAATAAAAACCCTGAAAACCATACATTTCACACCCGAGCCTCAACTCTCGCGGCCCGGTACCAAACAACTCACGGGGGTTAGAGACCGCTGGCTAAGAGCATCTTACAAGGATGATCGTGCACTTCAATTTGTGTCCACTTTTCTTTACATGGTTTGTAAAATGGAGCTTTCTTTAATGTCAGCCGGCGTCATTACCGAAGAACTGACCAGCTTCTCTCACTACTTGCCCTTTTAGACTGTACATAAAAGATGGATGAAGCGAAGAAAAATGCTGCAGTACTGAATTGCCTTAACCCTTTGTTCTGGGCAGCTGGGGACAATGGCTCTTGAACTTTATCTTACTTAATCTGACCTCAGTGATATCTTTTCTGATCAGTTTATGGTCTGAGTTGCTCATTTCAGTTCATGAAACGTTTATCTTGTTTATCTTTTAAAATATGGTAATTGAGTCAAATAGGAGGATAAAGTAAGGTATGCTGCCCAATAGGGACGTTCCTGGCTAATTTCTTAGTTGGAAAAAAAAATGAGGGAGGAAAAAAAGACGAACCGACTAGTCTAACACAAAGAAACACACACAGGTATCAAGCTACATTTGAGAACCCTTTGATGGACGGCTAAACAAAGGTATTTGAAACCATTTATCAAATTCTTCAATAATGCAGACTTTGCTGCGTAACTGTGCAGCATCTCACATTGTGAATTGCAGGAGAGTGTCAGATGCTGTCTTGCGCTGTTGAACACTTGCATACTCTAAAAGCATTTAATGGCTTATTTTATAAAATCCTGAATATAACTTGATGTAACCATGTTGACATTGTGCTGTTGTAATTTTTACTTACCGAGGCTTTAAAAAGCATCGATTTTTGTTTTTTAAAATGAGGCAGCAACCCTCTTTATGATGTCGCCCTCGCAGTGTCCCATATATTCACGGTGATTACTCCTGCCTGGTTTTACTGTTGGACAGCATGTAAGCATATTTACAGTTATGACATATAGCAGCAGGGTGTTTAGCGAGGTCTGTAACCAAGTCTGGCTGGTCAGTGTGCAGGCAGCAGACAGTGGCTGGCTGATATAATGGGACAGATCGAACCATCAAATCATAATGACCTCCAACGCTCCTGCATCATAAAGTTCATATTGTTGTCACAACTAAATGGCCCTGCTGTAGTGTTGAAATGCAAATACCTTCCTTCACTCAGTATGAAATGTAAAGAACTGAAGCATGAAACACTTCCTTCCTTCTTTCCTTCCTTCCTTTTTTTATTACCTTTGTGGAAGGTTTGTGTTTGTGTGGAATAAAAACTTGTTTGGCTTTGTCAGCTGAATGATTTGTTTTCCTTTGCCTGCGCTTTCCAGAGTCATCTGATGAAGACGAGGCCTCTGGTGACGAAGGTCTTCCCGATGAAGACTCTGATGTAAGTTAGACTAGAAATTTACATTCTCAATGAACTGTTTTTTCCAGCTCTTCCTCGTGCTATTTTTGCACATTAAGGAAGTGTAAATTTGATGAGACACAGCAAACAAATATCAGCCATTGCCATCTATGACTTTGTAGAAGCTTTGCAGATATTAGGCAACACTGGTGCTGGGAAGGAAAACAAGTAGATTAGTACCCCTCATGCTGTCAGGCTGTCCATTTCTGAGTTAAGCTGAAGTCTTATATTTGTGTCCTTCTCAGCACTGGGAGGAGGATGAGGCGATGACGGAAGACAACCAGGAGGAATCGGAAGATGAGGATCCCGACAGCAGAACAGAATCCAAAGCAAACGGCGAGGAGGATATGGAGCATGAAAATGAGAGTGAAGAAGAATGAGAACACAAACACCAATCAAACATAAAACGGACCTGAAAGAGTTACATATACTTTCATTTTATTTTCATGCATTTGATTTTATTATTGGAATAGAATGCAATTTTGCAGAATCAAGGGACACATTGAAACGAGGCCAGATGGCCCCCCTGCCTCGCTGCAGCTCGGTTCAGCCGTGGGTTTGGAAATGACGTCTCTAAAAACTGAAAGTTCCTCGACTGATTTCGTCCATCTGAACTCCGACTTTACACCCCGATGTGTTTGCATTGACTGCCAGGCTAATTTGGTTGTGTTTAGCTGGCCTACGTTCTTGAATCTGCATTCCAAATTTGATGTGATAATGTTAAAATGGTATAAGTATGTATGTTCAGCTTTTCATTTACAGCACTGTGCGATCGGTTTATTTTAACTCAACTCTGTAGGCTATTTGAAACACCTGCAGAAATGCAAACACAGAGCAGGAGTGGAGTTTGGATGTAGCCCCCCCCCAATCCTGGGGTCTGTGTTTGTGCAGAATACCAGAGGTGGGATTGCCAGGCAGGACCATACATCATGTCCCCCGCAATGTAAATCTGTATGTACAGTGAAGTGTTTGTATGAGCTCTTCCCTCTACAGCCACCCCCAGAAAACCTTGGGATTAAATGAACTCCTGTAAAGTCTCCTAAATGCTGTTTATTTTTTCTTTTTCGGTTTTTGTTTTTTTACCGCCTTCAGATTTGTTTCAGATTTGCAGCCTTATCGTTTTTAAATGTGTTCTTTTTGTGTTTAATATCAGGGCATGTCTTTATGTCCACTGCCTACCACCCATAGTCACAGGGGCAACAGAGGACAAGAAATTGTGAACTTTGCTCGAGTGGGTGAATAAATGGGTTTTCAAAGTGGCTTGTGGTTTCCAGGGTCATGGACATATTTTAGAACTGTAGGCAGCTTCAGAGTTGAGATGGGTATCTTTTATAGACACTCATTAAGAAAAGATTGATGTAGCCTCTATTTCTGTAAAATGAAGCAAATATGGAAGTGCCTTAAACTTGCATTTATTTATTTATTTATTTTTTCTAATGGCCAGCCTAGAGGGGGGCAGCAGCTCTGGTTGCAGAAAATTGTCTGATTCTATAAAAGTCTAAGAGAAAACGGTCCTACAGCTCACTTGATTTATGACCCAAGTAAAAATTTTCTGATGGGTTTACGGTCTCAGTCGCTAGTTTCAAGTCTTATTGAATACAACATAATTTATTTTTGCCTTTTAAGGCATTTGTTTGACATTTATTTGAAAGTGGGAAGAAAGTGAGGGAATGACGAGCAGCAAATGGCCCGGGGCGCACAAACCAGAGCAGCTACAGAAAAGACTTAAACCATCAGTACATGCTTACTCTCACAAGTAAGCATGTACTACACAAGTATGTGTTAGGCCAGGGTTATAGACAGTTTTTTTTCTTTTCTTTTTTTTTTAGAGGACCAGAAAGTAAATGAAGAGCTACACATTGAATAAATAGAAACATGCAGAAACAAGGCAAAGCAATTCATTTTGATAGCCAATAAAGTGCTTCAAAAGAAAAAGAAAAAAAGGCCTGGATCATGAATCAACTGAGATCGGTTTACCTGAGTGAGAGTAACTATCACACGTGATACCATCACTACAAACCTACATCATTAAAAGCTATGGTACATGATAGAATTTAATTCCCACTGGAAAATTCCTGTGCCCTGATTTTAAAATCTCACCCACAACTAATTACCTAGTAACCCCTCCTCCTCTGTTTCGCTACTGGTATCCTGATTATGTCACTATTGTAGAAATCCCCAAAGGCTCTTACCCTGCCGTGCAACAGAGTTCAGCTACACCACCGGCCTACAGCTGGTGACGGTGTTTCTTCTGTTGTGGAGAGATCTACTGTGAACTGGAGGGTGACTCCAGAACTTGCAGCAGGTGGAGAACTGTTTCATGTGTAGCTCACAGATGCTGCAGAACGAGGTCTGACAATGCAAACCACAATCATAGACAGCGGAGTTCAAGCTTTTCCACGTAATGAGAAACTTACTGGAGAAAGTTGATATGCCTTTATTTATGGTCACAAAGTATAAATGATTTGGCCGTGCAACAGGCTGGTCCAGGGTGTACCCTACCTCCTGCCCCCACTACTGCTCTTGTGTGTTTTGTCTGTACTGGCAGGGCTGTGGTGTTTTTTGTTTTTTTTTTCAAGATCTTGCGGATAGAAATTTTTGTGGTGCTAAAGGTACATGTGGATGACTGACAATGAATATGACACCTGAAACAAATGCAGAACATTACATTTGCAGGGGCATGATGCAATTTACTATACATCTGAAAATCTAAAGATTTGGGATTTATTTAAAAAAAATGTTAATAGTTGTAGTATGTGTGACGATGCTAATTTTTGTTGAGCTCCCTCCACCCTACAGAGGAGATAGAATGCATATATACATACACTATGATCATTATAGTAAGATGCTGTGGTTACCTTGTGAACAGACACTACTGTGTGTTTAGTGTTCTTAGCACCTCAGTCACATCTAACTGTGACCTATGAGGTCTGGTTTCGAAGCAACAGGATGGCTATAATACTGAGCTTGAGGCCACAAAACAAGACTTCACAAACCAATGACATCACACTGGCTACATCCTCTTTATGTCTAATCCTAAGCTCGGTGGTTCGCAGTCGGAGTAAGTGATGTTGAGAAACATCCTATCCTGTTTAAAGTTTCAAAATTGATGTATTTATACTTTTAGAAATATTTTAAAGTTTTATGATCTGGTATATTTTTGGCTAATCCATTGAAGTGACTATCTGAAGGAGATCTTTACTTCTCTCAAGCAAGAATGACAGTTGACAGTTGCCCAGAGGTAGTTCCACCGCCCTGTTCACAGTGGCCTAATATAACCTGAGGTGTTATAAAGATAGAGATGTTTTGGTGGGTCACATGTTTACACTTACAGTGTACTGTTCATCTCACCATGGCCCCTTGCAGTATGGATGGAATAAGGAATATCAGGGATATAAAGATATCCTGGTTCTCCTCTATTTGGACAGGTAAAACCAAACTACTACAGCATGACTAACCTTATGAGAATGGATAACTTTCACCTCTATTCATCTGGAAACTTCAGACTACTGTGAGTGCTCAACTTCCAATTTTTCTTCTCTTCAGTCTGTATGATGTCATAGGGATCTCACCATATCATTAATATGGTGCTTTTAGCCACAAAGCACTTCTGTTTGTGAGGGGAGCCAGAAAAAGGTTGGCTTAAAGGCAGAAAATGAGCTGCCAGAGGTGACCACACCAAGGCCAAATGTTTTACATAGTATTCGAAACTATGAACCATAAAAAGTTTCTCTAAGAAAGTCAACAAATAAAAATTATAGAGTTGGAAATGAGTTCCAGTTTTTGGTTAACACTAACTCTGTTCCATGAGGTGTTCCAGTAAGCCACAAAAGTGAGACAAAGTAACACAATACACTGATCCTGGAATCATCTTATCTAAAATGAAATCTAGTTGTTTATCATATAATTTACAACTTTGTTTTTCCTTCCACAGTGACTTGAAAACATCCCGAGTCGCCCAAATGAGGCAGAGCAGAACAGAGCATAATAGAAAAACTACAGCAAAATAACACAGAGGTGAGATTTGTGTTTTACACAGAAGCTTCATTTGAGAGGTTTTAAAGAGAAAAGATCTGCATGTAGGCTATGAGCTAGCATTGTAAACAAAGTGTCTTATTACTTTAAAACACTGGAAATAATGTATAGTGTATTCAAAATAGGTTTGGCTTAAATTCAAGAGTAAATCTGCATTTTTTTAAAAAACAGAATCTCATTTATTAATTTCAGATTACTTATTTGTCATTACTATTATTATTATTATTATTTACTCCACCTGTTAGTGTTCCTCCTGATTACTTCTGGTAAAAGTGAGACAGCTGAGAAGCGCGTCTGTTATTTGTTTGGCTATATTGGTTTACAGTAACAACCACAAAGGGGTCTCTGTGGTCTTCTCTTGTGGCCCTAAGGTACAATAAAGAGAGTGAGCTATGTGATTGTGCCAGATTTTAACAGCTTCTTCCTTTGGCCTGCTCATGCTCTACCTTTCCAGCAAGTTTCATTAAATTAGGCCTGGAGGAACAACAGTTGTCCAAAGAAGTTTCAGGGAAAGCAAGAAGGAAGTGGTTTAATCTCATAAAAACCTTCCGATTTATTGTCGTGGTTGTATTATAACATCAAATAAATCAACAGTGAAATAAAAAGTGGTATCTTAAATATTTATAAGCCGACAGATCACATGGTTTGGATACGTGTACCTGTTTTGCATTTTTGCTGGCCTTCATTTCTTTTTTATTCCTAAGTTTTATCTCTCTGTTTCTTCTAAATGTACCTCCCTGTTAGAGACTGTATACAATATCAGAGTTTAATTTGGAAAATGGAGTGAATTTATGATGTCTGAAGTGGAGGACGCTCTCTATTGCCGCAGCCACTTTGTGATTTAAGCCGACAAGACAGGTGGGATGCTCTGAAAGTCCCCCAAAGTGCCTCTTTTGTCTTGGTCATATTGTACACCATGGGAGGACTATCCATCATAAATTCACCTGGTGTTTTTAGTTCCCCTGTGAACAGGCTTTGAGCTGCATACTGTATGTAGCCTGTATAAGCACAAAACCGAATATGAGAAAGTGCAGCCATGTCTTTTGTTGGATACAGGTCAGGTCTTATCCTTTCAGTGAAGGAGCCTTTGATTAGGCAGAGAGAATCTGGCTGTTGTAAAGACTCCTCTCAATAAAAAAAAGAAAAAGGCACCATTAGATTGTTTATACTAGCAGCTCGTTAATCCATAATCCACCATTATGCTTCATTTTTAAGCAGCTTCTACTGGTGGTGGGAAACAGTCTTTTAGAAAAAAAAGGTCAAACTTTCATAAAATGTCTTTTGTTTTTAAAACTCTGCTCAGACTTCTGTTGCTTTTATTTGTACTGGTAACATTTAAGAATGATACTGGTAGATGGGATTCTAAATATCACATTATAATTTACATCCAAATATTATGTCACACTTGACCTGATCTCACTTTTACATTTAAAATATGCCTTTTGTTAAAGTTGATCCCAAAATGTGTTTTTATTGCACTACAGACCTCGTAAAGTACGTCTGATAGGAACAAAGAAAACAAAATGTATATTTAGAAAATATCATATTTTTCCCTTAAAAGTAAAGACTGAGTGAGAGTCAGCTGCCATGGTGGTGGTTTGTGCTTGTTAGTCTGGAATTATTACATTTGGATTTATCACATTATTAAATGTATGTGAGTAAAAACTCAATGGACCATCTACCAGAGTCCTCTAAAAAAAAATTCACCTTCTCCTTCACATTTATTTATTTGGGCTCTTTCATTTATTGAGATGTGTGTTTTCTGTTGCCACAAATGACCTTTCCTATTCCAAGGAAAGGTGGAATAACATGTTTACTACAGGTAGACACTTTTATTTATCCTCACCAGCAACTTCATTAGTACAAGGTTGGATCTGCTTTTGCCATCGGAACTGCTCTAATTCTTTTTGACACAAATTCAAGGTGCTGGAAACAACAGATGTTTGTATGTACTGACATGATAGCATCCTGCAGTTGCTCCATATTTTTTGGCTGCACATCCATGATGGGAATTTCTGGTCCCCTCAAACTGAATTGAGATCTGAGGACAGTGGAGGCTATTTGATAACAGTTGACTCATTTTTGTGTTCAAGAAACCAGTTTTAGATCATCTGAGTTTTGTGTCATGGTGTGTTATCCTGCTCGAAATAGCCATTAAAAGCTGGGTACATTCTGGTCATAAAGGGTTGAATATGGTCAGCAACTGGTTGCTATACTGGTGACCAACTTGTGACTGGTCAGCCTGATTAAGTAGGCTGTAGAATTAAAACAATGCTCAGTTTATATTAATGGACCCAAAGCATGCTGAGAAAATATATCCCAAACCATCACACTATGTTGAGACAAAGCACAATAAATCCAGAGTTTGGTGTTGTTTACACGAAATTCTGAGCCTGGCATCCAAATGTCACAATGAAGAGACTCACCAAAACCAGGCGATTTTCTTCCTATCTTCTGTTGTCCAGTTTTTGTCAGCCTGTGTGAAATGCAACATTGTGTAAGTCTTCTGTTGTTAAAAGAATTTGCTGGCTTTTTAAAAATCATTGTTATGCTGATGATATTCAGCTTTATATCACTATCTTTAAATCTCAGTGTGTTTCTAAAGTTTTAACTGTACAGAATTGTTTTAACTGCATAAAATCGTAAATGTCAGATAATTTTTATTCTCAGCAGAATGAGAATAAATCACAGATCTTTAGTTGCATTTCCCAAAATGTTCATCAGAACATAGTGTTTCTCCCACTGAAAACGCCACGTCCAGATGAACAGATGAACCTGGATGATTGAGCATGAAAGCATCAAGACTTAGTTGTGTTTTTCCCATTTATCTCAGTTTGTATTTCAGCAGTAAGTAGTTGCAACATGATTAGATAATTGTGTTAATGAGTGACTGAATGCATGTACCTAATGAAGTGTCTGGCAGGTGTATACGGTAGTTATAATAGTATAATAATAACATTATATTCATCATTCTACACTTAGGCTCATCCTGCGTAATTGGGCAAATTTCCAGTTTGAAAATGAATTTTGAAAAGAAAAAACAAAATAAATTAGAAAACAAAAACAAATCAACACAACAGTGTACAGTAATACAAAAATATTGACAGCAAAAATATTAACCTATAAAATATGTGTGTATTTAAAACTGAAAGCATTGTCAGCCATTATTAGAGAGAACTGTTTTAGAACCCAGGAGCAACACAAGAGAAAGCATAGGGTCCTCTGAGGAACCAAGAGGAACCAAGGTGAGTTTTTGGGAGAGAACCAAAGATGGGGTTAAAATATACTGAACTTTAACTATAATTTAGTTTTTTCTGCTCATTAAAGCAAAATCCATCTTGGTGGAAGTCACCATGGGTTCACGTGTTTCTTTTTTTTTCAGATTTCCTGGTTAGTAGCCACACTGCTTTATCCTCAGGGTCTCTAAGATGTGGGAGAGCTGTTCAGTCTGTTCATTAAAGCTCCCAAGAGAGACGTCTTCCTGTCGTGGTATTGACACCACTTCAGGCCTATAAGAGTGTAGATAATTTAGGAGGAGATGTTAGCTCATTAACAGAGCTTGTGGTTGAACTGTAGATGGTTGCAGCTGGAAAAGAGAAAACCCCGTCGTCCTCTCAGTGATCGTTGATTGCTGGTTACCCGGAGTCATCTGTACTAGTGGTTAACCATTCATGAACTGTTATATAAAATGTCATTGTTCCACTAATTCTTTAATTGTGTGAATGAACACTAGGCTTTCTGCACATTGAATAATGTATTTATGAGTGTGCATTAATAATGAATAACATGCATAATTCATAGCTACAATAGTTCAAACTTTTTAACAGCACAGCAACATTTTAAGCAATGAAAACCAGGCAGCCAGTGTTTTGTCATCTCATTATCTCCCACTGTTACAGACTTTGGGAAAGGTGTACCGACAAACCTGCTTTTAGAGGCACCGTGGGCGCTGACCTGGAGTCAGGGCTCTTGACACGATGCAAATGGTATGCAGGAATCAAAGAGCAAAAGTACCAGTCCACCCACTGTGTTGCATCTGCTCCACCAAAGTAAGAGAAGAGAGGTTGGTCCACCACTTGAACTGACCTGTATGTTATGTAGAAATATGTGGAGAAGGTTTTGAATAGAACTCGGTGGGAAAACATAGATTTGGTCTGTTAAAGAATTCATATCATGAAAATAATGAAATTGTTTGTGTTAGGTATGAGGTGTCTACTGAGAATTGGGATTGACCGGATTTGAGAAATTTTAAAACTTTAAAAGAAAATGGATCAATTAAATTTTAGTCTGTGACCCCACTTCTAACTACGTTTGACTCTGCCTGCTCTGGCTGAAGAACTATTACATCATTAAAATGTTGCCAACAGGTTTTTGTTAGCTCCCTTATTTGTTGAGGGAGTTTCGCTTCAGTGAGAAAATATGTGTTCTGTTTTCTTTTTAATTGAGAAATCTCAGGCCTCCCAAGACACCTTTGGTTTAATGGTATTTAATAGGAATAGAACATTTGGTTTGTATTGTTTTCCTGAATGTGAAAAAAAATATAAACTTAGGCTTGTATTGCAGCTCCATTTCTGCCCGAGTTTTTTCCTGGCTCAGATGGAGTGTTTCGGGGGTGACTCACTGAAGTGAGCAGGATTAGTCTGCATACAGTAAAAGCTACATGATTTAAGCCTCCATCATTCAATAGAGGTTTATGTATTGTTCCTGTTATTTCTGACTAATGTCTACACTTACTTCTATTAGGTACACTTATTAGATAAATAACTGCTTGTTAATGCAAATAACTAATCAGCAAACCCTGACTGCAACAGTAACTCAAAGAATAAAAAAGAGATACTTGTTACAATCAAGACATATAAAATAGGATCTCTGAAAGTGTGACAAAGACCTTGAAGCAGAAGACCACACCCGGTGCCGATCTGGAAACTAAAGTTGCAGTTCTCATACGCTAATGCTTGAAGTGTGCCAAATTCATGCAAGTTCTTATTTTGCATCTAGCAGACAAAAATCAGGCTGTATATCTCGCTCTGCATGTCTTAACTCCCTCCGATGACCCCGACAACTTTCGACTGACTCGAAGGCTGTTCATGAATGTAGTGATTTGTTCAATTTCTGTTAGGCAGAGTGATGCTTTCTGGTTGCCTTGTGTGGTCTTTCTTCCATCTATAGAAAAACTGCAGCCCACATATCTTTGCAGTAGGTTCCTGTATTACTAATCCCTGTTCTGTATGTGAATGCATGGTCTACTTCACTTCATGTACTTTTTGCCACAGCAGGTACAATTTCTAAAATATAACTGTAATGAGAGAGAGCCTAGTGCAACCACTAAAAAAAATCATAAAAGTACATTTGTGCTCTTAGCACGTATACATTATGCTTATTCTGATTAGCTCTACCTGATGTTTTCTATTTTTGGTCCATCAGTCTTAATACATCTGTTGAAGTAACACAGGTAAAATAGGTATTCAGTAACACAATAAAAAAGAAATACATCATGCCACTAGAGAACGTTCCCATTCGGTAATAAAGCCCAGAAAAGCATCAATCCATACAGCAATATCCAAACTGTACCTACTGCTCCTTTTTCCCAGCTTCTGTCCGTGCATGGAATGGAAGCATGGAGAAGTTTTAACTTGCTCGCTGGGCTCAAATATTATCTTCATGCTTCCATTTCCTGTGTAAATGTATGTAATAAGGTGATCCACTAGTGTCCGGAGGCGATCATAGCGCAACAATACCAAAGCACATCTGTCATGAAATCCATGGATGTGGTCCTGCCAGAGTTCCCCGGTGAATTTCTATAAGCCCCTGCCAGCTTCGTCCCATTTCAGCTGAGCAAACCACAAGAGATGAAGGGGGCAGAGGGCGCTGCTAGATGTGCTCCAACTGCCAATGGGAAATGTCAGTCCCTCTCACAGACAAGGAATAACAAATAGCCTCTTGAGTGTCTTGACAAGCGATGGCGGTTGCAGCAAACTTACCCCACCCCCATCCATAGGGAATTATGCGTGACGTGAGAAAGAGCCTCCTGCTACCTGAGAAATGTCTCATCTAGTGCTTGAAGACATTTTGACAAGAGTATATTACATATTTCATTGCATCTCTCAGGTAATTCAGTCAACATCAAGAGTCATAAACAGGAAAAGTGTTACATTATTTACTTTCAGTCTGACATCTCAACATCCCACTTATTATTTACATCACTCTACGCTGTCAGGGGCAGGAATAATTGTCCTCCTTTAATTCCATATTTTACATTTTAGTCTGAAATCCCTACAAATATGCTGTACTTCTGGGTTTTCACTCAGAACTGTCCAATTTATTAGCTTTTTTTATAGGTGCTAAATGTCACCCGAAGTCATTTCCTGCAACAGTAAACACTTTCTTAGCTTTTAGAAGTGTTTACAGCATCGCACAGCAGGTTTGTGCATGTTAAAGGAAATCTTCCAACGATGGCAGCTTGAGCTGGAGCATTTTGGTGACACAGAAATTACTGTGATTTTACACTTCAAACCACTCTGAAGGCACGATCCTTTTTCAGTATTTGTCACAGTGACATTTTAAAACTGAGAGAAATCCATTAATTAGTACAGTGCAAGGCCTTAATTTGTACACTGAGATACCATAGTAGAATTTAACACTACTTTTTAAAGTAATCTAACACTGTTGAGGAAGTGCTGTCATGTTAATAAAGCTGTATATCTAAAAATAATACATTTCCCGCTTCACATCAAGACCTTTGCTCTTATTTACTTCAGTTCATATTATGTATCCTCTCATATTTAAAGAAATAAGGTGATCAAACTAAGCATTTTACTAGCTGTGCCTTAAATCATTTAACCTAAGTGATAAAATCACAACTTTATTCATTAACATTTAAACTGAAGCTGTCAACTAATGGGAATTCCTTTTCAAGGTCAAAGAAGAAAAAGAACAGCTTATTAACTGAACACTAACGATGGCTGCAGTTTGGTAAGCCTTTTACAGGTGCTGTGCATACTTAGCGTTTTACATGAATTCATGGAACTCATGCTGGTGATTGGATGAATATATTGGTGAGCAGTGTTGGTCAAGTTACTTGAAAAAAGTAATCAGTAATTAATTACTAATTACTTCCCCAAAAAAGTAATCCCGTTACTTTACTGATTACTTATTTTCAAAAGTAATTAATTACTTAGTTACTTAGTTACTTAGTTACTTTTTAAAAACATGATTTACAACCTGAATAGGCGATAAAGCGATAGATCTTTCAGCCCAATTCTACTTTTTCTACATAATCCATCATACAAAATGTAATCGAATGGAAAAGTCTCTTTTTAAAACTTGTTTTGTTAGTTTTAATCTTTTAACTTTATGCATGAAGCAAAATTTTAATTATATGCACCATTCTCTGACTGGAAGAAATTAGTTTAACATTTAAACCTATTTTCTGCACATTCCAGCACATATATATATATATATATATATATATATATATATATATATATATATATATATATATATATATAGTGTTTACACTCACTCTTTCAGATGCAAGTAAAACACAGCAGAAAATAAATGAAGTCAAAGACTAGCGGTCCTTTTGCTCTATTTTCACCTGTAAAGCAGGAGTAGGGTAGGCTGAGGGTTATCCTGGTGCAGGTGTGCAGCGGTCAGTGGAAGGATACGGCAGTTTCTCTGTGAGTTTCCCATTACGTCGTAGCGCACTCGGTGCTTGCTTGGAAGTTTAGGGATTTTTTTCGCTGTAAAAATAAGTTTTCTTCCCACGCACAACGGACACTAATGTTTTTGTCACTTTTTACGGAATCAAACTCAAAATAAGGTCAGTACGTCCACGCTTTAAACGCTGCACGCTCATACTCTCTCCCGCACTCGATATATGATCCATTGTTGATCTGCACACAGCTGTTGTCACACACGTTGCACTCGCTTACGTCACTGTCGTGAGACATTCTCGCAAGAAAATCACGGTTTTAGTAACGCAGTAACGCAGCGTTTCTACGGGAAAGTAACGGTAATCTAATTACCGTTTTTGCAATAGTAATCCCTTACTTTACTCGTTACTTGAAAAAAGTAATCGGATTACAGTAACGCGTAAGCAAAAAGGCTCACCAAGCAACACACAATGAAAAATAACCTCACCAACAGAGATGGGATTACAGTAACGCGTTACGCGTTACTGTAATCCCATCTCTGTTGGTGAGGTTATTTTTCATTGTGTGTTGCTTGGTGAGCCTTTTTGCTCTGGCAGTTCTGGGCAGTAAAAACTGTTGTTCCCACATGTTAGGGCAACATGGTGGAACAGTGATTACTACTTCAACCAGAAGATTCAGGTTTTATTCTACTGGTTAGAGGAGCATGCAGCGGTACTAACAAAGATTTTTACTTTTATTTTATTTTTTCAGCGGCTGAATCAACTTCAAGAGTCTCAGGTTTCCCCCAGTTCTTGTGAATGCGATGGCAATGACAGCATCTGAGCAATCACAAATAATGGTAAGTGTACTGACTTATAATATTAGAAAATATTAGGATAAATGCATAATACAGGCTAAAAGTAACACAACTGCTACAGAGAAATCAGCAGCATGAGTGTGCATGGGAAGAAAGCGTGTGCACTTTAAGCGCTTTTGGTCAGTAAAACTGGCCAAGATCTAGAACTGGCAGTAAGCTGAGAGTGAAGAAGTGACTTGGATGAGCGAAGAAACATTTCTGCCACTGAAAATACTACGTCCAGATGAACAGGATCAACTTGTTGGAATGGCCAATATTCAGAGTAATAATAAAGTCTAGTCTATTTGAAGGCACAAAAGAAATGGCAAAATGTAGATTGTGTGAGTTAACAGACTGATCAATATCACAAATCTATTATTAAGACATGGGAGATTCGGATGGATTATAATCGAGTATTTCATTAAGATTCAGCTGCAGCATCTGTGGTTTTAAACAATCTACTAGCAAGTAAAGATGAAATATAAAAACAGAATTCAAATGTAGGCTTGGTCTATATGCAAATTTGATACAATGTCAACAACTCAGGTTGTATCGAATTTGAAAACGCATAATTCAAAAACACATAAATATGCCTGACACTCTTAAACGAAGCAGCATCTGGCTGCAGTTTAAAGACTTTTGTCTCAGTCTTGGTCTCGTCTCGACTTTGTCTTGGTCTTGACTCGGTCTGTCTTGGTCTTGGTCTCGATACCCTCTGGTCTTGGTATTGTCTTGGTCTTGGTTTAGGCAGCCTTGACTACAAGTCTACATATTAGTGACAGGCTCTCCAAACGTTGCCTTGTTTTATTCCAACCGGACAGGGGCCATGATTGTAGTTCCTCTTGAACTACAATCTAGAAACTTCTGGAACATTTCTAAGCAGCAAGCTATAGTCAGCTGAACGGAAGACAATTGTTTATACATTTGTGTCATCACACCTAGATTACTGTAATGCTCTATTTACCAGCGTAGTTAGATTGTCTCTTATGTTTCCAAGCTATAAAAATATGCTGGTGCCAGACCCCTACACATGTTACTAAGCACACTCACATTACTCCTTTTCTTTTAGTAGATTTTGGAATTGGTTTTAAAATTATTGTACTTAAATATAGAGCATTAAATGGAAAAGTTTCAGACTATTTATCTCCTCTGTTTTGGTTGTTTCTCATGCAAGACTGAGAACTGGGGATGCAGAGCCTTTCAGTCAGTGGCACCAACAGTTTCCCACTCCAGCACTCGCTTAGCTGACTCATTTAAAAATCAGTTAAATTGACTGTTAGATTGTTGCTGATGTTAACTGTTTTCAGGTTTATTGTATTCTGTATTGTTCTGTATTTTAACTTTTTTTGTATTGCTACTAACTGAATTTGAATTCTCTATTAATTGCATTCTAATTATTCCTACATTTTTATCTTTTGATTATACAGCACTTTGTGACTGTGTCTGTGTAAAAACACGATCAAAAATAACTTTACTTATTGCTTTCTTACTTAATCGGTGGTATTACTATCAGCCTCAGCTGTTAGTTACATTCCTGTAAAAGACTTGATATGTGTGTGCAGAAATGCATTTACATCACATAGAGTGCTTTAACAGTTCCCACATGATATACTCTTGACACCAAGCTGAATCTGAAACACTGCACACTTCTCACCTTCGTAGCAGAAGAGAAGAGACTAGGATATGCTGCCAGATGTCAGCTAACATCATTTCTGTAATTTTTACTGTAGAAGAGTTTAATTATGTATAATAGTAATTGTTGTTTAGTTGTCATATATTTAAACAGCTCCATTTGGGATGAATAGAAATACTTGTGTTAGCCTTTTCATGGGCTGTCAACTTGTCCAAAGTGCGCTCCACTACTTGCCCAATGTCAGCTGTGTTCCAATCCCACTGAACCCTGGTTGAATAAGCGATTAAGAAAATGGATGGATGAAGGTTTTATTCTGACACATCATATTTTTCTTTTTTTTTCCTGCCTAAATTTTCTCCAATCATGTCCAGGCCAAACTGTGTGCTAATTATATTATAAATGACTTTTCTAAATTGCAATTGACAGTAGATTAATTAAAATTAAACCACTAGATGTCAATATTGTTTAGTTTTTTAATGTGCATAATTCCCTGGGATTGGAACTTTGCTCAGTTTTAATGAATATTGTTTATTAATTTGAATTGTTTGCAGGATTATGTGACAGTCGCACTGGAATAGCCAGGGCCGTTTCATTCAAATAAAGCCAGCTGCCACAATGCTGAAGGTCAAGTTACAGAGTGACCAGAATTAAAAGATTCTCTGCATGAGCTGCCCGAGGATAGCTACAGCAACATGTCTCTACCATCAGTATTTTGATATGTGTGATGAGTCTTTTTGTTGAGTCAGTTGTTGGAGCTCAGTAACCTTGCCTTTTCTTGGTGTAGCCCTCTATTTGGCCGGTGACAGCGGTTCTCACTGAACACTAAATATGGCTGTGATCCTTAGAGCCTTCTAGTAATGCTGAAAACAATTTTACATATCCTCTTTGCTGTTGTTGCTTGAAATAACTGCATTAAAATCAAGCTATCTTGAAAGCAATTTGTAGTAGGTTACTGCCGACAAGGCCTAATCAGCCGCTCAGCTGTTAACGTCATCATTAATCCAAGCAGAGAACACAATTATATAGTTAGTCACATAGTGGCCTTGTGGTTCCACTCCAACTTAAGTCAGAGTTTCTTGAATGTAAAAAAATAAAAACTCTAGTAACACTGGTAGTATATCAAACAATATGAGGCCTTGGTTGTAGTCATCATAAAACATGTAGCAAACAACATCATGAACGTGAATGTATGAAGTAGAAAACAACTAAACAAGTCTAGCCATACATATAAAGAGTATCAGCCAATGGAGACTGTTAATTATAGGTGGGAGATATGTCTTCACACCAGTGGAGGAAATAGCACACACTTATCACCACACATGCAACCTATGTTTTGGACCACTATTGACCCATCCATCCATCCATCCATCCATCCATCCATCCATCCATCCATCTACTTATCAACTAATACTACTTAATTCAAAAAAGCTAATCTAACAACAACAACTAAACAGTTAGTTGAGAGCAGTCTAATGGGTAAATTTAAAGACTGTGCAAGTGTTTAAATTTGAGGGCTGTTTTAAACTGTCAGTCAGAGAGTTGAATAACCCAGTTGTAGTTCAAATTTCTTTTTTTTGACAACCTATCATTAGCAATGCTAGTCCCAGCACCCTTCTTCCTATGCAGGTTCATGTCCACATGCCTGGCTATGTAACAGTTTGCTCTGACAAAGGCTAAATACAATCGTTCATTACTGCTGTAATCGGTCTTACTTTCCACTTTGTCTTTGTGTTCAACTTTCCATCACGCAGAGAGAGAGAGAACACTGCAGGGATGCGGGCGTGTGCCAGCACTGCAGCCCTGCCTAATGGAGGATGGCTGCAACACATTTTTGTGAGTTAATGTTTAAACATTTAATCAACTAGTCATGCACATCCTTAATAAATGTATATAATAAATATATATAAAATAAACTATAAAATATACATTAGAAGAGGAGAAGGAAAATTAGTTAGCTATAATACAAAAATAGAAATAATTAGTCCAAACCACTGTAATATCACATATTAAATATTGTAAGGAACCTCCATCAAAAGTACATCAACAAGGGCTTGTTCATGCCCCAAGGATTTTTTAAAAGTAAATAATCTAAAAAACAGACTTTATTATCTTTGATTCCTGCAAAGAGACAGAAATGTTTGATGTTTCTTTTTAAAATGTCTTTCTGCAGCCATGACTGTGCATAGAATTTTGTTCATTTAAAAGGAATGGGTCAGGGATGAATGAATAATGCATGAAGACATGTACATTTGGACAGATGATGGGACTACATTAAAGGTCTCAGGGTCACCAAAATGAATATATTCATTATGTCAAATTCATGTTTGTCTTATCCCAATTAGTGCAGATACCTGGGTGAAATGCACACAGAGAGACGAATGAGGGCAAAAGACTTGTTTTCTTTTTAAAGGAAAAGAGAATTTTCAGTTCCAGTGCTTTGTCAGGCTAATGGGAAAATAACAATAGAGTGGAAATTAAGCAGAAAATGCTGATATGACTTTTACTTTGTTATTTTTGTTAGATAATGGATTTATTCTATTGCACCTGCAGGCAATTTTCACTTTGACATGTTTAAAGGACAGACTAGTTCACCATTTCTTCACTCCTTTCAAGAACACTCGCTCGTTATTTTAGTATAAAAGTTTAGGTGTAGTGTACAAAGTGCACGATACTGAATTTATTGAAATTTGCCCTCAAGTCAAAGTTACACAAGAGAATTTTGTGTATACAAGTTGATTCTGAAGAGAAACATAATACTGAAACAACATGCACACAAGGTTACATTAAAATGAAAGAGTCTGAGCTCACCAAGCTTATTATACAAGCTTTAAAAAGTAAGACTAATTAGCTCTGCGCTGCATTGCAAAACCAGTGCAGTTTCTTTAATTTGCTTTCTGCATACCCCTAACATTTAACTCTTGTTTCAGTCTTAACATGATGTATGTAGACATGAAATTCATATTTAAGAGCTTCTTTTGATTTATTTATTTTTATAATGAGTGCTTGAAAAAAGAGTGCTCAAAGTTAAAGTTAAATGTTGCAATTACCCATTTGGGCTTGTGGTGGCAGTGTTATCTCATTTTGACAGTTCCCAAACTAAAGCTTTTATATTGTGGAAACGCTAACTGCCAGGCAAAGTCACAATATTGATGTCAGCTACATACACTTTGAACTGCAACTGCGTTGTACTGACATTGAAGCTTGCTCTACAAAAGTTGGTTAGCTAGCTGCCTGGCTGACTAGCTAAGTTGGCCATAGTCATAGTGAAAACTTACTGGTATAAAATACTGTGTCCTAAGAGTAACGCAAAAAATAAAAAATTAGGAGCATGCAGGTGGAAAGAGGAGGATGGGTTGAAGGTCTGTGTGATCTTGTAGTCTCATTTGTTTGTTGATCCCTTCAACTTGCCACAGGAGAACTGGGACAGAAGACAGAGAAAGGAGGAGTGCAAATAAATGTACAGAGACTCAGTGAACTGCATCAGTATGTATGTGTGCGTGTGTGTGTATATGAACTATAATATGTGTATGTGTGAGCTGATAAATGCCACACAGAAGAACTGCCATCTCACTTGCTCTTACAGACAGGATGGGCCGATTGTGTCATCCAGGAAAACAAACAGCTTGTACAAATATTTCCTGAAGGCAGAACTGTCAGGTGTCAGAAATTCTTTGAGTAAAAACCTCATTCGGCTGAGATCCAGTTTTTAAGTCTTCCAATTTGAATGTTCAAGAAAGAGTGTCCTGATGCATTAAAAATACTAAGCCCTGTTTTCATAATCTTAATCAATAGCCTAATTCTTAATCAGCAGCTGCTGATATATAGGTTTGATGGAAACTAAATTTCTTAATAATTCGATATTGAATCCATTACTCATTTTGGTTGTGTTTAATTTCTGCTTCCTGACACACACAAGATAGAGTTCCACAAGGTTCTATGACCAATATTCCTCTTTATACCTGCTTCCTGATGCAGTATTGCTAAAAAAAAAACACCCCAGAATATATTTCCATTGCTATGCAGATGATGCTCAGTAATATTTATCTATGAAGCTATAAGATACAAATCAATTAGATAAACTACAGAAATGTCTTAAAGCCATTCCTAAATGACCTAAAATGTTTTACCTCTATATTCTGACAAAAGTGAGGTAATTGGATCAGAAACTAACTAGATAGATACTCTGAATGGCTTTGCTTTTGGCATTAGTGTGTGGAAACCTGAAGCTACTTTTCAAACAAACACCCTGTTTTAGAGTGAGTTCATCAGTTTGCTATTTCTATGTTAGGGTATTGTAATTCCTTATTAACAGACTGTCCTAAGATTTCACATCACAGAGTACTAACAGGGACTAGAAAGAGACATCATATTCTATATTACTGTCTCTTCACTAGCTCCCTGCTAAATTCGAAACTGATTTTTAAGCCCTTCTTCTCAAGGAAGCCTTACCTTTAAGACCTCATAGTACCCTATTATCCTAATAGAGAACTCAGCCATCAGACTTCAGGCCTACTGGTGGTTCCAAAGATTTCAAGCCCCTCTCCTTTTGCACCACCTCTCAGTTTGGGTTTAGGACACAGACACTCTCTACTTTGAAAATTTGAAAAGAAACCTTAATTTTTGATAAGACTGCATCTAGTGAACCTGAACAATCTGCTAGTTCCCATAGTGCAGTGAACATTACTTTTTTCATTTAGCTATTTTCATTATAATTGTGTTTATATGCTGCTATTGAATGCCATTAACTTTTATCTCCTCTCTTGAGTATTTTGTGCTCAGTTGTTTGTTTTTTTTAACTCTCTAGGTTCTCCTTTTTTCTATCTTTTTCCAGCATTCCCCCAACAAATCACAGGCGTTGGCTGCCGTTTCCTGAGCCTCGTTCTGCCAGAAGTCCCTTCCCGTTCCCACCATTGCCTAGTGCTAGTCTTAGGGAAATGTCTAATTGCTGGGTTTCTCTCTTTAAGGCTGAAGGCGTTTAATTTGCAATATAAAGTGCCTCGAGAGCACTTGTGGTGAACTCATACACTATAAATGAAACGGAAATTTGATAGACAGGTGATAGGTATATTATTTTGTTCTGTTTTATTTTGTTCTTTGTGTTTGTCTTTTGATGTTCTTGTGTGCTAAGGTCAGAGGTGGGAGGTAATGAAGTAAAAATACTTTGTTACTGTACAACTTTTTACTTTTACCCACTACAGTTTTAAACAAATATCTGTACTTTACACTCCTCTTTATACTCCTTTTTTCTTTGTACAAAGTTAAAGATTCGTCTTTATACGATTATTGTGTTGTTTTGTATGTTTTTTAGTATGTATGTAGTTTCCCATTTTCTTCCTTCATCTTCATCTTCACCTTTGTCTTTTTGTTTTTGTCCTCCAGTGTTTGTTTGTTGTTGTCTTCTTGTCTCTGTGTTTAGTGACCCTAGGTTTTATTATAGTCTTTGAGTTCATTGTTTACCATTTCTAGTCTTTTGGTTTCTGTTCCTGTGCTCCGTGCTCCATGATGCTTTTGTCTCCTCTGTCAGCCGTTTCCCCTGTCGAGCCCGCATCTCTGTTGTTTCCTGCTTTACTTTGACAGTCTGTGTCTTATGTCTAGGGATGGGTACCGGTATCCGGTGCCATGATGAGTAGCTTAATGTTGTTCGTGTATAATTTACGTTGAGTAGGCTAACCACGTTATTAAATTAATGCATGTAAGGTGAACTAGCAAACACCGTCGTAGTTACATGCGGCTGTCTTCTTGTTTGATAGCAGATACTCCCTTCACCCTGGCCAAAAAGGCTAAAATGACCAAAGAAAAAGTGGAAAACAGCTAAACATGAGAGGTTTTTGGACAAAGTTTGTGTTTTTTCCATTGTTTAAGCACTGCTTCCAGCTAAGAGTGATACCATATATGCCCCATAGCTGCAGAAAAGGCTAACATTTACAAAAAAAACAGCTGAACATGAGAGGTTTTTGGACCAATTTTGTGTTCTCCATTCTTTAAGCACCGGTTTGAGCACCGTTTAAGCACCGGCACTGTTTCAAAAGTACCGGTTTGGCACCAGTATCGGATAAAACTTAACGATACCCATCCCTACTTATGTCATTGTATTCTGTTTTGCTTCCTCCCTCTCTCGTCATGTCTAATTAGGTTCTGCTGTGTCTCCCTCCTGTTGTGCATTTCCCTCGTTGCCTTGTGTATGTATATATAGCGTGTGTTTCCCCCTGTCCCGCGTCAGATCATCTGTGTTTTCCCCTGCGTTACTTCTGGTCATCATCCCCTGTGTATCTCCCCCTTGCATTTCCAGGTTTTTTGCAGTTCTGTTTCCAGTTTCATGTTTAGTCATTTCCAGTTTAGGGTTTTCTTTGTATTCCTCAGTTCCCCGTTTCCCTTGTGTTTTGTAGTGTTTTTGCAATCAACAATAAAGGCTCACCTTTTGTTAAACATTCACCTCTGCCGTCCGCGCTCCCTCCTCACGCGCTCCCTCTGTCACCGTGACACTTGAGTATTTTTCTTATAGGTTTCTTTTCTCTGAAACAAACCTGTCCAGGGAGCACCTCGCCCCTTACCCTCTGGCAGGTGGAATAGGTCCCTCCTCCGCAACCCTGAGGATGGATAGATGGATTGTCATGGCATGCCTTAGTTCTGTCTCATGTCTCTCTGCCTCTAATTGTCCTGATTGTCTTAACATGTGTGTGGTTACTTTCTCCTGTGTCTTATTCCCTAAGCAGTTCCATGTGTATAAATAGTTCAGTTTTTCCCTCAGTCCTTGTCGCAGTAAGAGATGGGCAAAGTGAGGTTTTGTGAAACAGTAATTATGATCATCAACATGATTTGGAGAAACCCCCAAACAACAAAGCAAGAAAAAACTGTGAGATTGTTAAAGATGGCAAGCTGTGAATGTAATGTGTTTAAAATGCAAATTTTCCTTTGTTGGATTAACATTTCATTGGTAATTCAGTGAAATGCACTGCAATATAATGTAACTATCACAGTCTGTTTCTCATTAACTCAATTAATACGGTCTCTCACTAGCCGATCAATTAATATATTACTGACTTTACTAAACTATCACACATTAAATCTCCCTGACACTATCGTGACATAAAAACCCCTTTGAGTTTCAAATGTGTTCGGTTGATTTTAAGTTTGGGTGGGCTGACATCATATTAAACCTTATGGATTAAGAATAAGATGTCAACATCAAAAGCTCACCTTTTTAATTGTAAGACAACCTCTTCCATACTGCATCTGGGTCTTCACCCCTACATTTCACCCAACATCCATACCTGGTGAAAGACATTACATCTCCTTCGAATGATGTTTCCTTGTACTTCCTGTTAACTGTAGTGTATCAGCAGCTGTCTAATGCCGGGTGCTGTTCTGGCTGCTTAAATATGTTAAACATAAAATTTGTACTTCAAAATATTATTGTTCGCCATATGTGACTGAAAATTCCTTGTTCTTGCTTTCTCTTCAATATGCTTTTTTTTCTTCGTCTGCCCAGCAGCTCATTAGCTGGAAATTCTGTGGGTAGGTCTACTTGTGTCAACAGCCACAAATGGATACAAGTGCCATGTTATAGAGCATCTGACTGTAGATATCAATTTGTAGTAAGGTAAGTCAATAAAACCTGTAGCTCTATACTTTGATAGGTAATTATTAGCATTTTAGACTATTTTCACATTCCTGTTTATGCACGGAACAAATTGCCTCGTGTTTCATCACCTCTGCTGTGAAAAATGAGGCAATTTAATGAAAAAGATCAGAAAAAAATTGCTTTGTACGTGATCCCACGCATAAGCACGTGTTAAGTTGCTATTTTAAATTGCTCATTGAAAAACAAATCCATAAGAACAGAATCCGAGCTCGTCGTAAACTCAGAGAGTGTATGATAATGGATTCTCTATTTTAGCCCTGATAAACCAACAAACACAATGATAATGTGATGATGTGTGCTATAACTGATGGCTGGCTGGAGGCAGGAGGATATATGAGCAAGGGATTCATTTTATCATTATGAAGAACTGAAAACACGGCTTAGTTGTGGGAACCTTTATATATGGTAGCATAAGCAATAAACATTTGCCTTTATGCCTTGTAGCACACGTTTTGCTATCCACTTAATGTTGCAACTCTTTCCAGACCTCCTTTCAGTGCCTGCTGTGCTGTAGCCTAGTCTGTGTGTGTTTGTGTGTGTGTGTCCAACCCTGTACTTATTATATAAAAGAAGAAGTTAGTCAATAGATGCATGCAAGATGCCACTCTCCTCCTCGCTTACCTCTCCATCCTACAGGTGTGCCAAAAACAACACCCCACTGCCACATTTTAAGCTTTTTATGGTGGCTGTTTTTGTGACAAAACAGCGCCTTTGAATAGCCTGAGAAAATTTCTGCTTAAGAAAAAACATGAAACAGAAGAGTGGGCAGCCTAAATGAATGGTAGGAGCTTAATGAATGGACCAGCTATTTATTCTTGATGATAGAAACTTCTTGCTTTAAACTTTTCAGGCTTTCAAAAGGGAATTACTGATTTTTACTGGTTTGGCTTGATTCTGTTCAAAAAGAAGACTGTAAGAATGACATTGACGGGGATGAGGATGGACTGGAGATGTTAAAATTTGGAGGGCTACAGGATAACAAACCCTAAAATGCTATATAGGGGCATAGCTGCTCTTTAAAGTGAGAGTTCAACAACTTCACATTGCAACACATTCACACCTCAACTCTTGTCACTTGTCTTGATGAGCTGTCTGAATTGAAATGGCATTTGGCCTCAGGCTGCACTAACAATAATCCATAAAGTCATAGCAGAGAAGAAGAAGCAGATGGTGAAAACAGTCAATTTGCAATAAAGAAAGAAACAATGGTGATGTTTGCCATATTTTGGATGGCTCTTATCCCCTGTTCATTTAGCTTCACTGTTTTTGTGTTTCCAACTGTTTTGTTTTTGTGTTCTGCTGTCCATATACATACCTCACTTCATATAAAACTTTTGCAACTGGCCAAATCAAACAGTTTTATACAGAATAACCGTGGCTGTTTCGCTCTGCCTGTTTAGGTGTGTAGTGAACCTATAATCTTCAGAGCTGCTGTTTGTGACAGTGTCTTTGATAGGGATAGAGCCAGGGGTTAAAGTGGGATTTGGCCGGTGGAGGATCCCTAAGTTTCTTTGTAGTGCAGTGCAGCAGGGGAAAATAACTCACTCAGAAATAAGTCACGTAATAATTTCTGCTGTGAGCTCCAGTAGATTTGTTTTCTTGTGGACAGGCCATGGTCAGCTGAGCTGTGCTGGTGCTCTCTGCAGATTTAGTCACAACATTCTGCAATTTATAAACCGACGACTGTAGAAAACATTCACATGTGCTTGACATTATACCCGCTTTCCAGCCGCTAACCAGTAAAAAACTAATACAAAGGTGAAATTTCCCAGGTTAACAGAAGCAAGTCTTGTTACTCTGAAGCTATATATATATATATATATATATATATAGTATTTAAAAGTAGAATGGGAGGCAGAGCCTTCAGTTTTCAGGCCCCTCTTCTGTGGAACCAGCTTCCAGTTTGGATTCGGGAGACAGACACTATCTCTACTTTTAAGATTAGGCTTAAAACTTTCCTTTTTGCTAAAGCATATAGTTAGGGCTGGACCAGGTGACCCTGAATCCTCCCTTAGTTATGCTGCAATAGACGTAGGCTGCTGGGGGATTCCCATGATGCATTGAGTTTTTCCTTTCCAGTCACCTTTCTCACTTACTATGTATTAATAGACCTCTCTGCATTGAATCATATCTGTTATTAACATCTGTCTCTCTTCCACAGCATGTCTTTTATCCTGTCTTCCTTCTCTCACCCCAGCCGGTCGCAGCAGATGGCCGCCCCTCCCTGAGCCTGGTTCTGCCGGAGGTTTCTTCCTGTTAAAAGGGAGTTTTTCCTTCCCACTGTCGCCAAAGTGCTGCTCATAGGGGGTCATATGATTGTTGGGTTTTTCTCTGTATCTATGAAGCGCCTTAAGGCGACCTTTGTTGTGATTTGGCGCTATATAAATAAAATTGAATTGAATTGAATTGAATATTTAAACACGCACAGTCACTTATATTGGCAGTTATTTAAAGAGCTGTCTAAATGAACTTTCATAAATAAGAGAAAGATCTTATTTAATAGTAGTATATAGTAGTAATAGTAGTTTATATTATCAGATTTATTTACTGATTACCTGATGGAGGTGGATTCATTTTCTAGATTCTTCCAGGCCCCTTTATGCCCCTGATTATAATGTTTCTTATTAAAATTGGGGGTTGTTTAAAACCTACATAAACTGACTTGTCCCAGCATTTTTTTATACAATCATACAAATATAAAGACAACAATTGTAGAACACTTCCTCACACAATGATTCAGACATTTAATTCTCTGATGTCTGAAATTTAAAGCAACAGGAAGGGAAAGCCAGAGTCTTTTCCTGAGCCTCTTTAGTCCATGAGCTTATCAATGTGAAGACTGTTCCAGAGTCTACAGACATCTACAACATCAAAAAGGTTGCTGTAGTTGTTGAAAAAACATCGGAGTAAGGTGGGTGATGGATGGATAGATGGGCTATTTTTTGTTTTATTGCACCGTGCATGCATGGTACTTTGAATTGGTTTGAAAGTTGCATTTTTCTCTGAGCAAAGGTTTATCTATGCACCCAGGATAAAAGACCCGAGTTCTATCACTGATTGTAACAGAAACTCATACTGCTGTTTTCTATAATTTAATTACATGAGCAAGACTTTGCATAAGTGAAACAGTCATGTATTCACACAGGTATTTTATCTAGGTTCAGGAAATCAAATATTCAGCCTTTTCATGAATCCCCAAATGTTTGTCTAACCGAGGCCCAGAACATATGTTCAAATATAATACAATTAGAGTAGAACGAGCTTTCAAAATAAGTCCCATTGAATTGTTGCTGAAATTAAACTCCAGCCTGGGTGACTGTCTTTGATATCACATTAATAGTGGTGCAGCACAGTGAAAGGATGGCATAACTGCTGATTAGAATGGTGCTTTTCCACATGAGTACGACAGGAAGCACACGCCGGCAGTTTTCTAATCGCTCTGCGCACCGTCGCGTGGGATTACGGGGATGAACCGTTTGCTCCGGATGAAAATTGAGGTAAATCAATTTTCCATTTTCTTTTAGGACTTCACTTCTATCTGGTGTCAAGCTAATGACAGCACAAGCCACTGGGACAGGAGTCATTCATCAAAGGTGTTTAAAAGCAAACGCAGAGTGGGATCCTCTCTCTTCGCTCATTAGTTCAAACAAAATTACTTCTGAGGAGAGCTGCTGGCAGCTATCATGCTCGGCTTTTACAGGGTGGCGAAGGCTGGGGGTGCTGAGTGGGAATGAATGAATTGCATAAATAAAGACAGTAACCTCCCACTTTGATGTTGTAATGTGCCTCAGAAGTGATGGATGTCAGAAGTACTCAGGATTGGGACAGATACCAGAGAACAAAATGCTAAAAAATAAATAAATAAGAGCGAAAAGTGGCACTATTGCCTCGAGATGGGTTTGGCATGCATCAGTTCTTTCTTTTGTCTCTTTCTGGACCAAAAAAGTTCACCTTGGTGACAAACTACAAGAGAAAAACCAGAGTGACAGGACAAACATGACAAGTGCAGACATGAAGGGTTGAAAAGTCTGATGAGTTTGAAAAGTACATAAATTATACAGTATGACTCTGAATGTCACCAGATTGGAACTGAGTCTGACAGTCTTTCAACAGGAGCACTGTTAGAGTTCTGCAAGGTCCATGTGCTTCTTGCTAAGTAAACTTACCTTTGCCTTTCCTTGAATCTACCAGATAGCTGTGTGCCAAAATATGGTTCATTTTGAAGATTGGGATACTCGGGTGAGTTCCTTATCACAAAAGCTTGCAAGTCTTTTACAGTTTTCTCAAGGAGAGATATTTAATACAGCTGAGCAATTCACTACTTGAACAGGTGCATCTTTCTTTAATGTAGAATGTTCAGGTTAGTAGCTGATTACTTAGCCTGGGGAGCCTTTTATTGCCCTTCCTTGATAGAGGCTCAACTCTTTGTCTCCAAGTTTCCGAGGCAGGTTTGTCTCCCTGGGAGTGTGTGGGAGAATGGCTCAGGCAGGTACACCAAAACCAAAACAGGAAGGATGTCAAATAGGTAAGCAGATGATGAAACAATTGCAATCAGCATGTAGGGAAGGGATACTCCATAATGATATTTTGGCACTGAGTTTATGGAATACCCAAGTATGGTTCAAAACACCCACATCATGTGAGCACATGCAGCTAATTTTGGTTCTGATGCGTTTCATCCCACTTGCGATAGGTGGGCTACTTGCTGCTTCTTAAACAGCCTCAGAGTTTTTCTTGCAGTATTGTTTGAAGAATTCACCAAATTATTTCAGTGATGATCATGTCTGATTTTCTGGTATAATATGTAACAATGTTAGAACTGTACAATGCTTGACAGTATAACTGTTTCACAGAATAGCGTCTACAGTATCTACAGCAGTGATGATAGCAAAATGTGGCCAATAGGTGTCATTGTGGAGATTGTTGTCAATGTAATCCCAGCAAAACTGCTTCAAACATTTCAGTGTTTTACAAAACGTTGCTTTGCCCATCGCTGTCAGCTGCACAACATTATCACATGAAAGAGGTTGACAGTGTGGCAATGGGTATTGGTGAGTGCTGGGTTCGAGTACTCTCAGTGATTGCAAAATGGAGAACAGGTGCACCTACTTGAGCCTCCTGGGCCACACCCGCTCCTGAAAAACAGTAGTTAGTTTTTCACACAAACAGAGGCGAGACAGAGCAAACTGCAGAAGGAGAGACAGAGTTCAGGCCAGCACCTGGAATACAGGTGAGACCATGACACAAACAGTTTTCGCATGTACAGACTGCATGTGTTGGATAGGTGCAGTGATGTTACTAAGAGGTTCGTGAACTCTTGTTGTGAAGCCTCAGTGTTAGCATTTATGAAGCAAAGTGTATATATAGAAACTTAAATGGCAACAATTTTTTATGGGTATTGAGCTGGATTTTTGAAGCAGGATAACTGGTGCTTTACTGAAAACATGATTAAGTCCAGATGGTAAAAGACAGTCTAAAGAAGGTAAATCAGACAGATTTACAGAAAGCAGCAGTATTTAAGCTCTAGGATACAGCAGAAGCAAATGCAGAGTGATTTCCTCGGTTGTCTGTATCTTTGTTGGGGCTACTGTAGGAGCATTTGCTGTATTCTTTTTCCCTGTTTCTCGTTTAATTTATTATTTCTATTTGTGTATTGAGAAGATATGGGAACAGATGTTACTTTAAAGGCATGCTGTGTGCTTCTAAATTATGTTTTTAGGTTCATGATTAGAGTTTTTTTTATTGTTTATTTGATGTCTTGGAGCTTCAAAATCCAAATCTTTTAAAATCAGACACCTTCAGGTAATCTATAGATTTTTGTTTGTTTTGTTGTTGTTCTCCAGCCAGCAGCATAAACCCTAAGAATATTAGGCATTCAATCACCAAAAACAAAGATAATTCCCTGGTCCCTGTGCAAAATTTGTTGATTACTAGATGCTGATTACTTTTCAGTTCAATGCCAGTCAATAAATCAAGAAATGAACTTAATTCAGTTGTAAAATCCTTCATTAACACCACCTTTAGCGTCAAGTTAACTTGATACTGATATGTGAAATTCTTTTAAAACTATGTTGTTGTTTTTAGGCAACATATAGTTTGCGTACTCCTGGTTCCATTTAACATCCGGTCCAACATAATCACATATTGAGTGAGATAATTAGTAGATTCAGGTGCGTCACAGGGACACAACCAACTCAGCCGGCCGCGGCTTCATTTACGGATAAAAGTTGCAACATTCATTATTTTGAGATGTATGTATGATGGTGGATGCGAACAAGGAGAGGAGTGTGAAGCCACATTGGTATTTATAGAAGAGAAAAACAGTCTGCTACATTTTAAAGTGCACTTCAACAAAATGGCATCAACCTTAAGGTCACTCATATTTGCCCAGCAGTGAACAGCTCAGCACATCCATGTTTAATTTAAGAAGAGGCCTCTGTGCAACACTTGACAAGTGAAACTATTAAACAAAACTCCACTGGACAACAGAGGAAGTTCTCATTTAACCAAACAAGGTGATGGGTTTAAGCACTGGGAGTCGGGAGGCAAATTATAAATTCATGAAGGTTTTGTAGCTGCTTTATTGGCTTTAGGCTAAACCTCATTGCCAAGCCTGTAAACTAAGTTTGACAGGCCCCCATGTAGAGCAACAGGAATGGGGAATAAGCCTCTCACTGCTCATCCCTCCTTTACAGCCTGAAAACTTCTGGATCGCAACAACAGCAAGCAGAACATGAAGGAGCTGATATGGAGATCAGCTCCCAGCGAGGTTAAGCAGGGTGGGGAACCACATCTGCTGCTCTGCATTCATGATTTAGAACAAAATATGACTTTGAAGAGGGGAAATCCTACTGGAAGTGGAATGTGTAAAGGTTTTGTCAGTATTTGTCAGTATTTTTAAAACATGAACAAGCCTCTCAGGACCGGGTGATGTTGACAGCTGTGTCAGGAGACAAAACCTGAACTGACAATGACTGTGAGGCATACTGTGTAGATTTAGGAAAGAAGCATTTCTACTGAGCTTCATTTCATATCAGAAATTATAAAAGTAATGATTCAATAAATGCATGACTGGAACTGAATTTGGTGCATTAAACATGACATGAAAGATAAAACATTCTCCTCTAAAGCAGGGCTCTAAACAGTTTTCTAAAAGCTTATACTTGAATACTAATGCACATGGATTAGAGGTCATAACCTCCACTGTGCAATATCAAAATAATCATATTTTGATATTGCATATGAAGTTACAAAAATAAGAATTTGTTTTTTTTTCAACAGGCTTATGCTAACACTAATTGTATTGTTAAATTGTAACGCTTGGTTGGAAAACATTGGGTTTGGCAATTTGAGCGTTTGAACCTCACTGTAATTTGCTGACCAGGGGTTTCATGTTAAACAATATAAGAAAACGTAGCACACAAACGCAAATCACAAACTGTCAATATCATTAATGAATAATAAAAATAAAAGTAAAAACACTATTATAACAAAAATACAAGACCATTGACAAGGGTTACATAAAAAAGCAAAAAGGATATTAAAAGATGACATCATTTCAAAACCAGTCTATAAAAGTGTAATTTTATAGACTCATTTGAAGGATCTTGAAAAGGCACAAGTAACACATTAATTTCTCTAAGTGATTTCACTCATGTCAAACCCAATTTTCTTTTTACTTTAAAGCATCATTATACACCTTTTAACACTGCGTAAAGCTAAGCTTAGCCTAACCCTTACCACTTGGCAAGTAATTTAATACTACCAGTCATGGCATAAAAAGAAGTACAAACATAAATGTTAAACTGTTAAAATGTCAAACTGTGCTTGAAGCAGCATGCTATTTTTTTCCCATTTCTAAGATCATCATGTAGTCTATGGAGGCTTCACCCTGCATCCACATGACCCAAGCAATCTGCTGCTATGTCCTGGTGCCAGACACCACTAGACACCCCCTGTGCCCATCCACTGAGCTGTTTTGGCAGAATGAGGAGGGCCTACACAATATAAACCCAGGGTTACTGTTGCTGATCATTTTATACATACAATAAAGAATATTTTTCTCTGTCTGGAGAAATTAGCTTTTAAGGTAGGCAACAGATTTCATAAACTGACAGCACCTATGTAAGTGTGTCAATAACCGCATAAATATCGCACACAAATGGAGACGTGTAGCAAAATATACAAATTACTGTTGCTCAATATTCAAGCAAATGTCACTACTTCTTGTAGCAACAGATGTGGACATATTGTCCCAACATGCACTGTATATTGTTTAGAACTCAATTTACAAATGACATTTCCTGAGGAGGACTATTTGTTGTTGCAATGATGTCATGCCATTGTGTGAATACAAAAGAACTGGGGGAAGAATGGCAGTCTTTGTTTGGTATTGTGATTGTCTATTCTGCGTGTGTGTGTCCTGATGATCAGCTAATCTTCAAGTCCTGCTTATAAAGACATTTCAAATCTCAGAAATGAGTTGTAATTGTGATGATAAGTTTTTAATTTAAAAAGAAAGGTGCGGTTTAATTTATCACAAATTTAGTGAAGCTATAGTGCACAGCAGTACTTGAGTATGTTTAATATGTGTTAGTATTAGTTAGTTGGGTAAAAATGTGATTAGAGCTTGTGAAGTATTTGGTGAAGGTTTTTTATTTTTTTAAATCTCTGGAATCTTTGAGACTGTATGTTAACTGCTTTGCTTTTGTTGTAATATCTGTATTGAGTTTCCTAAGTCTTGCCTCTGACATATGCCCTCCAGACCAAAATAATTTAAAAGACTTAAACTACCTTATAAAAACTGCAACTAAACATTTTTAAACAATAAAAATTAAACTGAAACAAGAAAATCCACCCAGGAAACTGAAAGTAATTTAAAAATCAAAAAGTCAAAGTGAATAAAAATGAAAACTAATTAGAAAATGCAAAACTACAATAACTCTGCCAAGATGTATTACAATGGAGGAAACTGCAGTGTGCAAGCTATTGATTATTTCCATGTGGTTTTTTTTTTTGCCCCAGCACTGTCCGTGTTTCTGTTTCTTTTTGGGGTTTTTTGTTTTGGGCTCAGATCCGGATGCATTTGTCTTTTTAACATAAAAAGGGACTTTTGATGAAACTCTTAACATATTTTCTGCACAAAATTAGCTAATCGTTATTCAGAGACATAATCACAGGACCAAGTAAATTGTTATCTTGGAATTTTACCTTTGGCGGTTTAAATCGGCAATTAAGAAAAAGCTTGCTTTAGTCAGTGCATTTGGGTCCACAGAATTTTTACACCTAACACAATGCTGTGTTGTGACAAGTACGGAGAAAGGAAGGGAACAGCTTGTGATCGGGGGCATACCGCATCATCTGTTAAATTTGGTGAAATATGGTGGAAGCAACGCTATGAATGGCTGCCAGTGGAATTGGACCACTACTGTTTATTGATGATAAACAGGAGAATGAATGTAGCAGGATGAATTCAAACATGCAGGGCTATACTTTTGCTCAGGTTCTGATTGGACAGCCCTTCACAGTGAAAATAACCAAAAACATTCTGCAAAAGTTCCTTTGAGTTTAAGGCAAAGAAATGAAATATGCTTCAATTGTGAAGTGAATGCTTTTCAGCTCATGAAGACAACTGAAGGCCATGAGTCGCAAACTGAATCGACAGCTGAAGGCAGCTGTGGTAAAATCCTGGAAGAGCAGAAAACAATCCACTTTCATGGTGCTCCAAAGAGAAACTGTCGCTTAGATGATAGCTGCTTTTAACATTACATTTTGCTCTTTAATGTGGCATGAAAGAATAATAGATCATCTCAGTTGTGTGAATGTTTATCACTGCGATGCAAACAGGTGATCTTGAATATGCATGACGCAGTCAAATCCTCCCAAACAAAACTGCAGGGCCAGGCACAGCAGGAGAATCCTCCTCATCGTCTGTCGCAACAGTCAGTGACAGGTGCAGTCACTGCCTCCATTTTCACAAAAGCAGGCTCGAGTACTGTATTCACACTATGTTCCCAAATTCAGAGTAGAGTATAATTAGTGATACATTACTTGTTCCACTATGGTGACAGCTTTCAGTACCTGGGGTTAATGCCTCAAAAATGATGTTAAGTATAGTAATATTTGGTCTTTCTATTAACATAATGCCTTTTGTATTTTAAATAAAAGATCTTATCTTGTATTTAATGATGATTTTATGCACAACTATTGAATGATGGAAGTAACTTCTCTAAAAGTACACTAGCTGTTTAGTCTTCATTTTTAGTTAATTTGATTGGAACAAGAGCCATAGGAAACAAATTTGAATAAAGGGAATATGACCATGACATAAAATGCTAATCTGTTAGAGGAGGGGATAAAAGTCATTAAAGACCACAGGAAATGAAAATGTCAAGTAAGGCAGTTTGGAAAGTTGCAAAGTTCTTAAGAAAGAAGAAATCACTGGTGGTCTTCACAGTAAACGCAGGACACGTTTCCCCCGGCAAACAACTGTAGCTGCTGACAGAAAAGCCCTTAGAGCTGCCGTCATCAATCTAAATGATCTGATTGATGATCTCTGTGAGGGTTCAGCCTACAAGCTTTCAGTCCTTCTAATGAGGCGCTTCCTGAAATGGGACACAGCTGCTGCTTTTATATCTGCCCCAGTGACAAACAGTAAAATGCTTTTACAGTTGCTGCACTGAGCCAGTGCATTTCTATGACTTCTAAGACCTGAAGTAGACTTCGGGTAGCAAATTCGTGTCTCCAGGTGGTGACAGTCAGTGCAGCAGTGGGTCAGGCCTTTTAATCCCAGATACAGTGCCATGGCTCTGAGCATATTCAGAGGCACATGTCTGAGTGAATAATTGCCTACCATGATGATGATAAACATCATCCCAGACAAAGACCTTTCCTCATTGTGAAAGTGGACACAGCTTTGAGCTTAACACCAAAGATTGATGAAGTCACATAAAAGAACAGACAGCAGCTATCCAGAGGGAGCAGATAGGTCAGATCTCCACAGGACTGAGACGAAAAACCACACAGCCACTGGTGCGTCACACCGAGGATTCCAACACGGGTCATGTGCCAGTAAGCTGTCATTAAAGCCTGTTAATAAATCAGAAAATGCTTCATCGTGTCACATTGTATATTTGATATGCTTCTGCTTGCAAACAAGGATTTTAGCTTAAAAAAAAAAAGACAAACTTTATACTTATGCTGCAATTTGGCTCTTTTTTTCTATTGCTTTATCCACCCTTTCTTTTAGTGTACTCAACAAAGGAACTGCTGATATTTGGAGACATTGCAATATTGTTGCACTGGAGTCTGACAAAACAAGAAATCAGACAACCTGACAGAGCTGAAAGAGGCCAAAGGTTCAGGCAGTTTTATTTGGAAGTAACACAGGGACTGACTGTAAGTGAAATGTTAGTGATTCATTGCTGCAAGGAAAAACTGTGGCTCTCTCGCTACTCGCATGTATCAAAGAAAGCACACCTACTTTAGGTTTTTATACGCCAAATTAAAAAAAAAAAATCCTCTTATGTTTGCCAGGTGTTAAAAGTGGGTAAATACAACCTCAGATGAACAATAACACATTATATATTGTACCTCATCTTTATCTATTTACTGAAAACAAGTGAATGTGAGAGGAAAAAAGAAAGTTTACCCCACAGTTCAACCACTTGTAGAACAAAAATTTGCAGCAATACCTTGAATAAATTATGTCTCTGACTTGTATTCTCTCAAGTAATTATGGAGGAATTTTGGCCCACTTTTATTTACAGTGTTGCCTCAATTTATTGATGCTCATGGGTATTTGTTTATGCACAGCTCTCTGAACGTCCTACCACAGTATTTCAGTCAGATTTTAACTAGGCCATTGCAGCACCTTGAATTTTTTTTTTTTTTTTCCTTCTCCCTGTAAATGTAGATGTACTGATGTGCTTTTATGACCCAGCTTGCTTTTTCATGCTTTTTTGTTTGTTTGTTTGTTTCCTCGCATTTGACTTTGGTATGCAAAGGAATTCTTGGTCAACCTAGTGGCACAGGTTCACCAAACCTGTTGTGCATTAATGCAAAACATCTAACTTTGGTCTTGTCTAGCCAAAGTACATTTTCCCTCAAATCTTGTTCGTTTTGCAGAAACAACTTTTCAAACTCAAGTTGCACTGACATGTTCTTTTTTATATAGAGAGAATAGACTTTCTCCTCATAACCATTCCACACAAGCCCTACTTTTTCAGACTTTCTAATTTTCTGTCATGAACTTTAACATTTAACATGTTAACTGAGGCCCACACAGTCTCAAGTGTAGCTCTTGAATTTTTCTTTTCAATTTCTGAGCATTGAAAGGTCTGACCTTGGGATGCTGGGACATCTACTCCTAGGAAGATTGGCATTGTCGTGAATGTTTTCCACTTATGAATAATGATTTTCACTGCAGAATGATGGACTTCAAATTGTTTTGGAAATGGTCTTCTAAACTTTACCAAGCTGCACTAACCATTGCAGCTCTATAATAAGTGCTGATGTCGTCCCTCCTTGGCATTGTGTTAACATGCACCAGAATGCTTCAGACCAGCAAACTACCAAAACCTCTGCTTTTATAGAGGTCCTCATACTTGGTTATGATCAATGTGATTAAATCAAAGCAGCAGCTGGCTGCTACTTACCCTCCTATGGAGGCAGTAAGGGTTTCTTGTTTTTTGACATTTGTATTTTTGGCTTAGTTTTGGTTAATTAAATAATGACAATGAGGATCAGATTATTATTATGCCGTGATATATAAAAGTACAGACTTGAAAGAGTGTCTACTTTTTCATAACTGTAACTATATTCGAGCCCTATTGGGTCCTAATGCACGGCTGATTGAGTGCATTGATGGTGCATTTCCAATGTTCCCAATGTCCTGTGTGGATGCAGTACACTTTGCCCTCACTGGTTTCTTGGCCGCATAGAGGACCAGCAGGGACCACTTTCTAGCTAGTAATCAGTGCTGATGCACTTCTCTCTTTTTTTTTTTTTTAATGTCCTTTATTAAAGTTCCGTCTATTGAGTCACTGTTTACAAAATTTTCTGTCACCAATGCTAAGAATGTAATTTAAGCAATTCTAACTGCAATAATGACCTGTTGAAATCCACAGTAATGCAAGTGTGTAGCGTAAAGTACTAAAGGGAAATTTAAACATATTTGATCTTTGTTTTTGATCTAAAGTTAAATTTGAATCTTCAGATTTAAAGTGCAAAATTGTGTCCTGCTTCTCTTGGAAGTATTGGCACTTGAGAACAATGAGAGTGAACCCAAACGAACCAAACAGGAGTTTTGATGGCTTCAGCCAGAGATTTAATTGCCCACTTTATGAAACGCTTAACCTGTCATGACCCTGTTTCTCCAGTGTGGCTCACTGTCCATTTTTCTCTCTCATGTCTCACTCTTGTGTTTTCAGTTTTCTCCAAGAACCAAGGTCCAGTGATAACATTAGTGATGTAGCCTGTTAGGGGGTTTTATATAGTATGTACAGAACACAGTGAATATAAACATTATGAGAGCTGATATGCTAGTAAATGTGTCCGCTCTTCAGGGCATGATACTCTCCCTTAACACCCCCGAGAGATTATTTGTGGAATTTGTGTATCATTGATATCTCGATGGTCCTTCATGAAAATTCTAATCTCATAGTCCGGTTCTGTGGTTACCCCCCTATTTCCCAGCTGACTTGTGGCTGAGAAAAATGTCATGATGCTGGTAGGCGAAACTCCCAGGAGCTCATTGACCTATATAGAAAAAGGCTAATCTGAATGTTAAAACTGTGTCGAAGGGTGGTCACAACAATCACCTACATTATACATAGTGCAGTACTGTGGCTAAAAAAAACCAAAAAAACAAAACACAGATACCCAGTGGTCATAAGTCTTTTATTAAATCTGTTTTCAAACATTAAACAGAACAAAAATGCACAAGCTGGAACTTCCTTACTCTGCTCTCTAAAATACGCCAAAGCTGAAAATGCTTTCTATGCTTCCTCCTTTGTTTATTTATATATGCACAACATGTTCTTGTCATAAGATATTATGTTCAACGGAGGGGTCAGGTGGCTTTGCAAGTAAGATTTCTAAACATGGTATAACAACATGCCTATACATATTAAGGGTGACAAGGGATTTAACAGCTTGGGATCATATGTTGAGAAGTTGCTTAGAGTAAAAGGACAGGCACAGATGTCAACTGTGACGGTGAATAAAGAAAGTCAAAAAGATGGAGGGAGGGGGGAGGATGACCAGTGGAGAATTTTGAGTGAATCCGCAAACCTGTTTTACCAAAAATTACAACAGAAATAGAAAACAGGGAAATGTAGAAAATATCTTTCTGTTACATTGTTTTCCACCACAGACCAGTTAAAACTTTAAATTCTTGCAGTTGCCACATGTAATATATGTTAGTCTACCTCAATGTGTTTGTTCCATGTCTGTCTTTCAGTTAGGTTACTTCCTGTTTTATTTTGAAGGTCAGGTACTCATGTGTTTGTTTTTCTGGATCTGTTCTTTTTTTTTGTTTTTTTTTTTGTTTTTTTTGTTTTAATTCCCGTTTTATATTTACCTTGTTTGCTTGTTTAACTGGCTGTTGAACTTGGCTTGGATTTATCCTGCTTTCAGCATTCTTTCATAAGTCCCATTAAAGTAATTACTTCAGTTTTCCACCTGCCAGCTGGCGTTGCTTTGTGTCAGCATTGGGCCTGCTTTTGAATGAAGATGTAAAACATAACAGTTGATGTTAACTGCTGCAGTGCTTGTACCTCTGTCAAAGCTGCAGGTTTTATTTCTTTAAAGTTGGTTCTTGAGTTTTAATGCAAGTTTGTCTGGTTTTTGTTTCCTTTGTGTTTGTTTCCAAAGTGTGTTTTTTCACGGTTTTATTTGTTTACGTGAGGCATCAAGGCACTAATATCCAAAGATTCCAAATGCTTATCAGAAAAGTGGGATTGACGGGAGGACAACTCTGTGCGTTTTTTTTTTTTTTTTGTTTTTTTTTTTTTAAGTTATTGCTATGCAATATACGCACACAGTTTGTTAAAAGATTTTGAATTTTATTAATATTCAACTGTAATAATCGCTTATGTTTAGCTTTATTTGAATTTCGCAGTAATGTCTGTACATAGGGTGTCAGCAAATTCTTTAACTGGAACAAAGTAACTACATGAGGAGGTTGCTCAAGTTTAGACAACACCCATTACAAGATCGTTAATCAACTTGTTCATCTTTGTCTTGCAAGGCTGCACCCTGTGCAGCCTCGTATGCATTCACCAGATAAGAAGTTGTTTTTTCTTAACTTGTACTCCACCCATGAGTAAAGCAGTATATAATAAAGTTTGAGCAGATGCTTGGCGCGCATTCCTGCACTGACTCTGTAGTTGACAGATCCGTGCACAGGAATCGCCCATGTACATGAATTAACTCTGGGCCCGTGATTCTTTGCTTTCCTGAGGTTTTTCTCCTTACACAGTTTAAGCACAGATCTGCACATTTGCAAACTGTATATGAATGAGGGCCGGTGTCTTTAGTTGTCTGTTCTATAATGCACCGGACTTGGGGAATAATAAGATGGGTAAGTCCTTCCTAGCTCACCAAATATGGATCCTTGTGAAGGAGCCCTTGGCATCACATTTAAATTCACTGGATAAGCATAATGTTTTAATGTTAACTTGAAGAGTTCAATACAGCATGGCTGAAATAGATATGGGGAGGAGGAGACATTTAAAGCACAGTCACAGTGAATGAATTTAAAGAATAGAAAACTAAGGACTGAATAGCTTGAGGAGATCATTGTAGTACCATTTTAAACTAAAAATTCAATTATTTAGACTGGGGGAAAAGTAAAGCGATGAAAGACACGGAGCAGAAATAAACAACAAATCTGAGAAATCTTCCAGATAAGCTTAAAGTGTGTAAATTTGGTAGCTTTGTTACAGGAAATTACGTCCAAAGACATGCAACTTGTGGGGACAGGTTAATTGGATAATCCAAATTGCCACTAGGTGTGAATGTGTGAGTGAATATGAGTGCAAATGGTTGTCTGTCTCTGTGTGTTGGCCCTGCGACAGACTGGCGAACTGTCCAGGGTGTACCCTGCCTCTCGCCCTATGACAGCTGGGATAGGCTCCAGCGCCCCCCGCGACCCTGAAAAAGGAGAAGCGGAAGCGAATGGATGGATGGATGTTACAGGAAATATTCATTTTCAAATGAATAAATAATATAATTCCTTCAATACATCTAAACTGTCTCTTTTTCTTTGAAAAAGAAAATCAAAGCTTGCTTTATTTAATAACCAAAAATATGGGCTCATATTTTTGTGTTATGACTACAGTCAACAAGCAAAATGTGTCAAGGCCAGATTTGGCTCTTTGTGATGTGCAGAAGAATCTGGTTGTTTGACAGTGTTTTCAGATATAATTTTTTTATTTTTTATTTTTTTTTTATTATTTTCTTTCACCCTTACGCAGCAAAAATGAATAGATTTAGGTCATTGAACTCCCAAAGTGGTGAAAAAGTCAAAGTTAAACATTTTGACTGCAGATAATTAAGTACAATAATAATACATAAACCTTGATTTTTCTCTCTGTACACTTAATTTTATTTTGGACACTACGTTATCTAAAGGAGTATTTATCGAGGGCAAACTTCACTCCCACAATAATGCTCTCTGACATGTAGTGTCATTTGTTTGTTTTTTTTCTTCTAGTAAGAGGGAGACAAGAAGAGCTTCTAGTAAGAGCTATGATTTCAGGACTGGGAAAGATCAAATCTGTTGTTTAACAGGAGTTGTTTTTTTTTTTTTGTTTTTTTTGTTTTTTTTAAACCACTCCCCACCCCATCAACACCCTGAATTCACCATATTCTAATAATTTAATAGAACACGCATGCACATTCTATACCTCTATGTCGAGATGTAACTAAAATGAACCTTTTTTTTTTTATGCCAGAAAAAAGCGTTTTTGCATCCTTGAAAATAGCCCACTTAATGAAGATACAAAGTTTTGTAAAATGCACACGCTGTACCCTCTCCTACCCGCTCTCCCACCATGACTCTGTTTTTCATGTCCTTATCTTGTTGTCTGAGGCACTCTTCTTGCCTTTAAATCTATTTCCTCCATGGGGATTAATAAAGTTGAATTGAACATGAGCTGAAGCAGATATGAAGATGTGAAGGCAGTGTGGCATCTCTTTTCACATAGTGAAATGAAATATAATGTGCTTATCCTAAATGCCTCTGACAGGATTAACCGCAATGATTTAAGGTTTCCCCCCGGGAATTCTGCACAAAACCACCCCTCGACACACACCGCATGCTCGCACAAACACAAACACCCGTCGTTGGTGCAGTAATTGACGTGGTTGGGGTGGTAAAAGCTGGAGAACACAGCAGCAACTTACTCATTCAGAAGCATAATTTATGTTCACTTGAGTCGGCCGTTAGGTGTGGGGGAAAAACTGTACAATCTTTGACAGTGTCGTGTATTGGCTCTGAAGGAAAAGGTAATAACATGCTCTATGTTGCTTTTCTAGACGACTAACAGTATTTAACGGGGACAAATGTTTCCCCAGGCGGTGCTGTCACTGGTGGTGGTAAATATGAAGTGTGCCTGTAACATAGTTTTCTTCTCATGGCATCTCATTTCTGTCAGCGTGCAAGGGTATTGTGACAAGGTGACAGGAAATATTTAATATAACATAAACAGTAGAAGTGAAGATGGTGTAGGTACTTGTTTTAAATGAATTATAAATCCAATTCAAAATGTTTCATAACAAATGCAAATATCAGCTTAATTAGAGTAAAAAAGTGAACCTTCGAAAAATATGAGAAGAATCTTTAAGCCCAAAATTATATAGACATGGACAGTTGCAGACATCAAGGCCAATTACTTAGTCTTATTATACTTCCTTCTAGCCTGTGTTAAGTCTGTTTGTAGGAAGCATGAGTAGTTGCTGCAGACTTGTTTGTGCAGGCACATGGATACTTGCAGGGAACCTTGTGTTGTGACAAAATTTACATCGCTTGGACACCACTTGGGGTATTCCTACTACCATGTTTCACTGTGGGGTCAACCCACTGTGTATCATTCACCCTTCTGCTCTTATCAATAATTGCTTGCTGGGGATTTATCAGTCATCATTCTCAGCACTTTAGTTTTTTCTATCATCCACTGTGAAATGCTGGTATATGTGAGGCCAGCCTGAGAGTGTTTTCCCCTCCTGAGAAGTGGTTTAGAGGCACTACTCAATCTCTGAGATGAGGAGGTTTTGACGTTGCTGCTATTCTTTATGCTGATTGGATTCTTGTTCTTTATTTAGCAAGTCTTGATCTAGTATCCAAACTACAGATGCTTCATGATAGGAGATGGTGTTACTGGGATGCTGAAGATAATCTAAAGCAATCTCAATGCGTCAATACCTCTAAGACTACCCTTTCTTTATTACCTAAATAGGTTAGCTTAAACACTAATTTAATGATTTTTATATATAAAAAAAAAAGCACTCTCGTTCCTGCTGTGTACAGATCCTTGTAAATCCAAACATTTCTGGATCTTGCATGTGTATTCCTTTCAAGGATCAGAGACCAAACACTTGGTTGGTTAATCTCTAATGAATGCCAGCTGAATGATGCTTCAATTAAAGGATCCAGCTGAAGGAAATCTGTCGTTTTACACAAAGGAATTAACATGTTCAATGTCACTAATATGTGGTGATGCATTTGCTCATTGCAGACCCATATGATCCATTTTTCTCAGACTTACCAAACCGACTATATAGATATAAATAATCATCTTTCGTTTGTTCGTATGCAAATTTCTCATTATGCCCACTCACAGTAATAATACAGGCAGTGAAATGGCAGGCGGCCTAGAGCGTCATCAGTTACAGAGAAGGTACATGATTTATGCTGTGTATTCAGAATATTGACTCCCACTTCCACAACATGCCATCAAATACATGGGCAGAAATATGTCTACCTCTATTGTCCTACAAAATACGCATATTTTTCTTCAGCAGCTGGTTTCCGCAGGGTGTATCCCCAATGGCACTAAACCATTCCAACCACAAAGGGACGGTCTGATGTAATCGGCATACGCCTTGGCTCACATCAAAGCCCTCGCTAAGCTGAGATTGCATCTCTCTCCGCCCACAGTTTCTGTCCCAGCCATCACTCTGGGAGAACATTTGAGGTGCAGCCATGTCTTGATCAGAGAGATGCAGTAGATAGTGTGATATAGCTAAACTGCTGACACAAGGCTCTCAGGCAGATGGCACCTTTTGATTCTGTGCCAAAATATTTCCTCCGTTGGCAAGAAGCTCAGTATTTTTTGCTATTTTGCTATCAAGTGAAAAACAACAGAAAATTCATTTCCATGAAAATGCAATCAAACAAATGTCATAGTAATAGAATATCACAGCCTTCCACGCTGCATTCTTTTGAACTGACTCGTCTTTAACATGCAAACTCATCTTTAATTCATTCACTACAGCGGCGTAGCCTTCCTGTGATCCCAATTTACATTTTAAATGACAGTCGTTAATGCTAACAAATTAGGCAACTGTAGCTATAACAATAGGGAATCCCCTAGCTGCCACACATGAAAAAAGACAAACAGTAAAACAAAGAGTTCTCATAAAGACGAGCGCACCGTCTTGCTGTTCATTGCTTTTATTACAGTTTATACCTTAAGTCACACTGCTTCTAGTTAACAAGTGAAATATCCAAAACACTTAATCCAGTGTCAGTTTTCTCAGATATACAAAATGACTTGCGGCATTTTGGCCAAGAACTTTTGTTTTGCCAACCAGACATGCCTTGAAACATGCTTCTCTCTATGTGACAGTGTGTCATTTTGTAGTGAATTGTAATCGTGCCAGTTTGTTAGCAGATTGGAGTTTCAGCTACACAAACAAGTCTCGGAGGCAAATCTATTCTAAAGGCACAAATGTGTCATTGATTTTCTTCATCTCCAGCTATTCTAAGCAGTTAGTGTGCCAAATCATAAAACCATATCAGTGAAATGTTGCTGTCTTGCCCCATAAAGACTCTGCTTTGAATACTAATTTGTGAGTCTTACACATTTACTGTAAGAAGTTCAGTCATTTAGTTTTTCTAATCACGCTGAGAGTCATCTGAAGGCTCCTTTGGTGGCGTTAGAAAGCTCAGTGAAGTCTCAACTTTTTATAGATTTAATAAATTCTTTTTAATGGAAGAGAACTTTTCATAACATTAAGAGTGAATACTCAATATGGAGTTATCGCTGATTGGTCATGGTTTATAATCTACTTGCATCCTTTATCTTTGCAAGTGGCCAGTCAGGTTGCTGTCATCATATCATCCAGAGGTAGCTGTGTTTGCTGCGAGGAAGCACTAAGTTATCAACTAATGCTAGAAAACCTAGATAGGGAGATGTGGTCACAGATAACTGTTAGTTAGCACTAATCAACATACATCTTTGACTGGTTGTTAATAGAGTTAACAGTGTGGCATTCCATCAGGACTTTAACGTATGTTTTTAGATTTTACCACACCTTCCAGTTCCGCGGATTTGTTTTCTGTTATTAATATAAATTTTAATATAAATTTTCTACACATTTTAAAGTTTTGGAACTCATTAACAAATTTTTTTTTGTTTGTTTGCTTCAGAGATATGTGATCCTTACAGGACAGCCACTACAAATCTATAGACTAAGATGCTGGACATTAAACACCAAATTACATCAATCTTTAACATATGCGGCAGTAATATTATCTATTATATTAATGTTACCTGTTTAACACTTATGGGGAACATCTTCTGCAGAATTTTTACTTTTGATACTTTACAGATTTTTTTTTCTGAAATACAGTTGCATGTGCCCTGAAGTGTTTTCTTCTTTTCCAAAAGAAATATTTTGTAACACCCCCCTCCCTTCCCCAAATTAACTTGTCACTGTCAAAAGAGAGATTTTTTTAACTATAGAAATGATAATGTATAATATTATATAGTTCTTTAGTTTGAAAGGAGTGCAGAAAGATGATGTCCATGCAAAGAGCAGGCATACAGTCCAAAATAGTATGTGTTAATCTCATCATGTTTATGTTGAGTTTCTAAATAGTGGAGGAATAGTGTTTTGTATTTCTTTTGTGTGTGCATGGGGGTGGGTAGCGGCCTGTGCTGTAAAAGTCACCGCACATCACTGAGTTAACCACATATTACAGCTGTCTTCATTCATGGTGAAAACCCACAGAATACAGTGGGAAGCAAAGTTCACCCTAATTTTATTTTGTATGGGAGCATATGAACGTCTGAAATGATATAAAATGCCAGCCAAAGTCCTTGCACCCTTTGGTGTTTATGTTAAATGTGCTTCTTCTGTCCCGAGTCCTGTTTCAAACAATCAGTGTCTATTGCACTAAATCAATGCCAGCAATTCTAAAAGTCTATGCAAGTGGCAAGAAATAAGCCATCCATTCATCCAAGCAATTGGTCTCGGAGCCAATTGCTTTTCTATTATATTGAATTTGCGGGTCTGGTCTGAAGATATAGGCAAACCATATACATTTGATGCATATTTTGTTTATTTACATTTTAAAACTAAAGCAATAAATCAGCAAGGCCTTTCAGGTGTAAAATGTGGTAATGAAACCATCACAAATTCAAGGGACGTCCATCAAGATTGTTTATGTTAAAAAGTTAGTATTGGCAGAAACTGCTTAAATGTTTGGTGCGCCTAGAAAAGGCCTTGAAACAAAAATAACGATAAAAATGTTGTTGAAAGAAAAAGTAAGTTTAATGGGATATTTCATTACAAATACTGATTTTAATGACATTCTAATGAAGGTGTATGACAACTGTTTTGACCAACCAATGTTCCAATCTCACATCCTGTTACCTATAATGTTAGTGGTTAACCAGTAATGTTACCAGCCAAAGAAACTCTTTTGCTAGTTAAAGAAGGGCCTCTTAGGTTTCATAATCTCTAAACGCCTCTATAATCTTATTCTGTAAACATAATTAGTATTTATGTTTCAAGAAATAAATCCTGTGTTATTGGAAGAATTCCAGAAAACTGAAGATTTCATACTTCTTTTTTTTTTTTTTTTTTTTTTTAAATAGCTTCCTCAACCAGCACAAACTGGCTTTTATATGTGCTATTTAATGCCAGTTAAGGACTTCAAGCACTGCTTTCACAAACTGTTCTCTTGCTCAGTTGTGCACCAGTGCCTCCCACTTCTCTTTCTATTCTGGTTAAAGCCAGTTGGTGCTGTTCTGTAAAGCAAGTAGTTTTGTGAAGTCTCCTATTTTTTTTTATTTTTATTTTTTTTTGTGAATATTCTGAATGAAAAAGCCCTCATTTTTATGGCACATAGAAACTTTAGAAAGATTCTTTTGATCATAGACTATAATCAGACCAAGAAAGGCTGATGTGGCAGGTCAATGAGCCAAATGCATTGCTAGAATAACGATCAGGTAGCCTTTTAACATAACCTCACACAGGAGAAATGTAAGATTATAATTTTGATCCATTTTGTTTTGATTTAAATAATTTCATATGAAGCTTTTAAATAGTGGCATATCTCACTTTATACATTTAACACATATTAACATCAACATTACGAATAAAATCATCACACATCAGCCCAGTTAAAATATTACAAGTGTATATATTATGAAGTCTCATGCTTGTAGGATCTTTAAAATATGATAAACAATGTTTTAATAAGTTTTTTTCATTCAATTTAGACATATCTTTAATTCAGAACTTTATTTTTGTGTCCTAAAGTTTTGGACAAACAGCAGCACTGAGTTAAATGTATTACTGATGGTCTGTGTCTAAGTCTAATGTTACTTATGTCATATAATATTTCTTTGTATGTCGTAACACCGTTATTCACTTGTTTTTTGTTTTTATTTTTTTATTCCAGATGTCCAATAGTTGTCATTTGGATGAGCTGCTGGCTATATTGTGATATCACTGATTTAAAAAAGTGACCTAAAAACAGCTCTAGGACAAAGCATGTAATAGTTTCTGGTTCAAAATCCCTGTAGAGCGTTGCAAAATGCATTCTGGGATACTTGGCCACAGTGAGCCCATACAAGCCTGCACATGACAACAGAGAACTCATGAGAAAGGCTCTGTTCTGTTCTTGGCAGGCACCATTCTCTAGTTTATAGAGGTGGTTTGTTTTGTTTGTTTTTTTGGGTTTTTTTGGTTTTTTTTGAAAAGCTAAATTAAAACACTTGCAGGTTGAAAACCAAAAGTAGGGAGATAAACCAGGATCAACCTGATGGTTAAATGCAAACCTTCCAGCAATGTCAGAAGACTGATGTATGCAACAGTAATGAGATCTGCCACAACTAAAATAAATGCAGCTTTTTTATGTTTCATTTCTTTTGCATCAGCAGCTGCTGAGAATTTCTGGACCAGGTTAAATAACATTATTGTTTACTGAGCAGCAATAACTGTGTTATTTAATTTAAAAAACTTAAGAGAATTATAACTGGGACAAATAATTTATTGTATTTCAGTCCCGCATGTTTCTTTTAATCCAAAGACTTATATCTTGCAGGCACTAAGTAAGACACCTGACTACTAATCGTGTGGTGCTGACAACGTAGGATCAAGTGAATAAGGCCTTGGTCATATAGGCTTAAAAGGTTTATACTTAACACGTTAAACCACAATATCCACACATCCACTTCCATCCATCCACTTAACTGCTTATCCATTTCACTGATGTGGCTTGACTGCAGCCTATCCCAACTTTCGCTCTGCAGAATAGACAGGTTGCCAGTCCTTAACACACAAAGACAACCATTCAGGCTTGCATCCATGATGATTGCTAATTTAGAAGCACCAATTATTCAATATAGCTGTCACATACTTGTGCAACATGACAGCCCTGAAGAGTTATAAATCACCACAGTTTAGGTGAAAATGCAGCCGTAGTGTTGCTGGTTTCATGAAAAAGTCCAATATGAACTACAATCATAGTCCACCGTTATGTTTTTGAGTACTGGACTTGAAAAAAGCTCGGAAGCTTTTTTTGTTTTCTTGTTTTTCAGAACATAATTTTGTCACAGATTAGCTGATAATCGATTATTTTTGTCTGTTTGTCATACTAAACAAAATATACCATTTAATGTGTTTTGTGAGATTACAGTGACCTTTGACCACCAAATTGTAACTGGGTCATCCTTGAGTCCACGTGGTCTTTTGGCAGATCCGTTGTGTTCCTGATATGTTTCACAAGAAAGGGCCAGACAGGGAGGACAGACAAAAAACATAATGCCTCTGGCCACAGCTGTTGCCGGCTTGGAGGCGTAAAACTAATATAATGTGTGATATCCCTATGATGTGCATCAGATGGAAATGAGAATACAGTGACTGTGACAACACCTAGAGTACATTTCTGGTGAAGCCACTCCATTATCTGCTTTCAGACTGAAGGGAAAAGCATAAGTGCATTTTACAAAGCTGACGTTTTGGTGCCCCCCCCCCCCCCCCCCCCCCCATTTTTATTTTTTTAATTTTTAATTTTTTCTCTGGCACCCACGTCAAACAAGTACCAGGCCGCCCAGAGGCACAAGAAGGCATTAAGGCTTTCATTATGCGATTGATTAACCACTGAAAGCAGTATTTGTAGTATATACTTCAGAGTTAATGAGGAGAGTCGGGCAAATTTGGAAGCTTTGAAGTGAGGAGCTGAAACCCAAGTGGTCAGCTTTCACACCCACTGGCTGATTTAAGCGCATTATCTGCTGTGATTGGTCCAACTTGGTTCCCCAGTTTCTGCTTTTAGTGAGAGAGTGACGGCTGAAAGTGGAGGCCTGTTAAAGGAGGCGGAATCATAACAAATAGCACTCTGGAGACACAGAAAGGAAAGAGGATTAATTCAGGATATGTTGCTCTCCTGACATGCTGCCTGATACTTTTATTATTAGTGTAATTTACAGTTTGGACTGACACCGCGTCAAATCCAGCCACGGGTGACTGGCTGGTCCGTGTCACAGTTTAAACACTTCTTTTAGCATGAAAGTATGAACGCTCTAGATAAGCACCCTGAAGCTCTACAAATGGCCTTTATGCTTCGTTGTGTTCTTATGAAACTAAACCTGGCTCATTTTTAATAAAGGAAAGACTTAACTTTTTCCTATTTGAGTCATCGCCATGTTAATATCCTGCCATAATTACCTTGCACTTAGGAACAATTGTGTTGCAACACAGCAACGATTTGAAAATGACTAAGGAACTAATGAACATAACATAAGAATTAATCTTTGGTTATATTTCATTGATTTTTCCCATGGCCATAGAGATGGCAAGCTTCGTGAAAATAAGTGGCGCTAAGAGCAAACACAAAGAACACAATTACAGAAACCGAAAAATTAAATTAGGTATATCTGTACGTGCCGGAGCCTAGGTGATAATTAGATGGGGACCGACGTCACCGAGTTCAGTGCAACAGAGGAAATTACCATTTCTGCTTTTCCAATGAGTCACTGTTATCATTGCTTTGCCTGAGGTTTCAAAGAAACACACATTTTCATTCTATCAAGGGAACCATTGCGCAAGTTGGATTCTAATTGGAGAGTTGGGGTCTTACTGGAGACAGAAAAAACTAAAATTGATATTTGTTGTTTCAAACGGCAACCACTGTAGCTGGATGTTGAAGTCGTACAAGTGCCACCCAAGTGAAGTTGTCAGACTCAAGAAGCCACTTGAATGAGTGACGAAAGGTTTCTCCCACTGAAAACGGCACATCTAGATGAACAGAATCAATTTTTAGGGATTTCCTTACCTGGATGATTGAGCATGCATCAATAAACTTCATATTCTTTGAACAAATTAGAATTTATTAGAATAAACCCATGTGCACCATATTTGTGAACAAGTACTGACTGATTGCTTTACACAAAGGTGTGCTGGAGATAAATAAGGTGCCTCCAATCAATAAGCAACCAAATTTATCATCATCATTATTACTATTATTATTGCAATCAGCATTTAAAACTCAATATTAATGGTTATTTGTCAAATAGTTTCATTGTTTTGCTGGCGTGCATTGCAAAGACAATAAAGCGAATCAATCCATCGATCAATCAGTGGATGCAGGGGGTGTTACCCAACTTATAGTGGCTAGTCCATAGCACTAATCAGCAATTTGTGCATTCGTGACTGGCTGTAATACTGGTAGCTTAGCTATAGCATTTGTAGCTGAGGGCTTCAGCTTCCGGGTAACAAGGAAATGACATCATTCACTTGAAATTTCAAGCTACTTTTCTCAAAATTTCGAGTTATGGATACTGAATACTTTTTTTTTTTTTTTTTTTTTTTAAAGTGGTGGAAACAGGCTTCCATCTCTCTCTTTTTTTTCTAAATGATAAAAATTATTATAGTTTAACCCAAAAGATGAGTTACATATAAACAAACTGATGACATATGTAGTTTTAAGTATTTTTTTAATATTTAAGCTCATTACATATAAGGGCAGGATTTACCTACAGATCTACTAACCAAAAAATTTTTTTCTTTCTTTCTTTTTTTTTTTTTTTTTTTTTTTTTTTTTTATAAAGCTGGTTTCCAACAATGCTGGAAGAACCTGCTCCTATTCATATTCTAATTAGAGCCATCAACACCTGTGCCAGACTGTGGATTCACCCTCCCTGCTCACTCCTCCCTCCCATGGGTAACTATGGGTTTGTTTCCAATAATTTCTGGCATCTGTAAATGGTGGCTTCACAGTTTGTAAACGTCTGTTAACTTGAGTAATCAGGGATCATTCAAGTCTGCATGTGTTTATAGTGCTGAAAATCTGCCTTCCATGAAGTCTGCGTTTTGCACTTCAGTAGTGGAACATGCTTAGGTGTTTATTTTTGGCCCTTTGCGCCCCCAACTGACCCTGCAGTGGCAATAATAATCTTCTGGTGGTGCATAGGCTTAACTGCTAATTGTTCACACTTGAATTAGCTTGGCAGTGGCTGCCATTTCTTGCCACTCATTATACTCTCATCATTGTATTTTATCTTGTTACCTCTAAGCTTGCATTACCAAGCTTCAAAAGCATTTATAGAGACCTTGTATTTAGCAAAGCAAGTAATGTCATGAGTGATGTAAGATATCCACTTGGCACCTTTTTTAAACTATTACTGATTGTGCTGTGTTATTTACGTCCCTTGTTCACACAAAGCAGGTCCAGACTGAGTCTTATTCCTCATAAAATAAGATAGCCCCATCCATTGGCCCTTTAATGCAGTGACATCGTCCTGTTGTCTTAGCAGAAAAACTGCCCCAAACATGATGTTTCCACCACTGTGTTGGACTGTAGAGATGTTCTTTGGGTCAAACTCAGCATTTCTCTTCCTCCAAACACAGGAGTTGATGGCAATGAGCTTGATTTTTGTTTTATCTGACCGCAGCACTTTCTCCAAAGCCTTCTCTGAATCATTTAGATGTTCACTGGCAAACTAAGGATGGCCCTGTACATGTTCCTGCTTGAGCAAGGGAGCCATGTGAGCACTGTAAGATTTCAACCCACTACAGCGTATTGTGTTACCTTGCTTATGGTCTTGTAGCCTTTTCCTGCCTGTGCAGGTCTATAGTCTTGACCCTGACATCCTTTGACAGCTTAGCCACTGTGGTGGGCAGGTTGGAATGGAAGAAATTGATTATGTGGACAGGTATGATTACTTGTAATCTGTGTGCTATGATCCTACGGCCAGTGTGTCAGAGCCAGAATTATGACTGGGCTGTCCATCCATCCATGCATTCTCTTCTCCTTGTCCTTGTCAGGGTTGTGGGTGGCCTGGGGCCTGTCAGACAACCATTCACATTTGCACATTTACACCTATGGGCAACTTGGAATCATCATTTAGGTCTTGGACTGTAGGAGCAAGTCCAAACACAGAGAACCCACACAAACACAGGGAAAATGTACAAACTCCACACTGGCCAAATGGTGGAGTCGAAATAAGGACCTTGCTGCTGTGAGGCAACAGTGTTAACTACCACCACACTGTGCTGTGACTGCGTTGTAGTGGATCAAATATTTGTTTCACTCAATGACATGAAAATCAATTTATAACTTTTGTGTAATGTTTTTCTTTTGTTTGTTTGTTTTCTGGATTTTGCAGTTAAGTCTGTCCCTCTCCATTAAAATGAAAGTACTATAAAATTAAAATTAGAGATTAGACTGTTCATTTCTGTGTAAATAAGAAAACTTACAAATTCAGCAGGGAATCAAATAATTTCCCCCCACTGTATTTGTTCTTTGAACTGGAGACACACATGCCTTACTGCCTGCAACTCCACAGTTTATGAGAATTTGGACTTGGTAATTTATAAGGATGTAGTCACTGCCAAAACCCAGCTACCCATAATGATATGCACAAAGAAAATAGAGGACATCACAGGTGGAGAAAAGACAAGGATGGAAATAGTCATGCAAAAACAGTAAACTAAGTATTACACCTTTAGGAAATAAGTATAGTGTTTGTTTTGTTGGCAGCACCACAGCGACAGCGCAGGTGGCTCAGTAATTGGAGCGTGGGTGATTTGATTTCTGGTTTATTCTATATTCTGTAAGTATTTTCATGTAATCTCTTCTACCTATCATGTGCAAAGTAAAACCTAACATAAAATAGCACCTCATAAAATTCTATGGTCCCACATATTGGTCCAACGGGATGTGGTTATAGCATGGTGTTTGACATATTCCTGAGACTGGGAACACTAAATTAATACTGAGTATGGAAACTTACTATGACCTTGGATCCTACAATACTGTAATTGTAGTAGTCCTATGTGGTAGTAGCAGTAATTGTAGCGGCCTAGCAATTCATTTCTTTTTGCATGCGAGTCACTTATGTTGACCTCATTTATGGCTGTACTTAGTGCACCAAACAATCCTCATTTTGGATAAGCATTTCAGTGAAGAGACTAACTTGTAAACCATGAATCATTAATGCTGCTTGATTCCCTACTTCTTGCTCAAAGTGTCTAAAACATTTACATTTTCAAGAGACAGTGCAATAGTGTCATCCTTGACACTGCAGTAGCGTAACTTTTACTTTGACACAATGATGCAGTTTTACCGACACAAAGTTTGACAGAGCAAAAAGAAAAAGCCGCCTACCTATTCATGTGGTTTCACATTAACATTGGAGCTCAAGGAAGTGCCGCGAGTAGATCAAACTGCAGCAGTGATGATTTAGAACACAGAAAAGTGGCCTGCATTGTCAATAATGTAAAGGAGACCAATATTAAATGCATGAAGGTTAGCGTACTCACCCCTGTGAGAAATGTTAGAGCTGTCCTTTGCTAACATTCTAACTGACCCATAAAGGCCGCAGCGAAAAAAGCTGTTGAGTATTAGCATATAGATTATAGCCTGAACTATGTCACAGTTCTACTGCTTAATGTGATCGTCTATCTAATGCTTGATTCATCTGAAAAATTCTCTGATCTGGTGCCACGGCTGTTAATTTGCTAGACTTTCCAAATGTGTCAACCCGACTTCACATTACTGAATATTGTTTCTTTTTCAACGCCTCTCACTGCCTCTCTCTTCCCTCCGATTTCACACTTGTGCAATAATTGCAGTATTTGGGTCATGCTGTCAATAAAATGGCATCCCACTGTCACGTAAGGACTTCCCGGGGAACATTATTAGAACCCAAAAAAGATGATTAGCATACAGCGAGGTCTTCATTGATTTGCCTGTAGAGCGGAATACTCAGCGTGATAAATGAAGAAATATTACTCTGCAAACTGCAATATTACTGAGTGACAGCCGTTTTAGAGGCATGATATAACCATTCAGAGTTTTTATTTTAGACTAAACTATGTCATAAAAAAATTCCAGCAGTAACTGCTCAATAAATCCGACTACAAAGATGTATCCATCATCTTTCAAGCACTGATGTCACCAGTGAGCCACAAGCAAGCTGGAAAACACAAAGTAGCATCTAATGCCTAATTCAGCATAAACTCTCCAGGCCATATCTGCACGTGTCATATGGAGGTCCACTGGAGATTTGCAAATAATATCTAAATATATAACAACTGGGCCAAGCATAGACTAAGAGACCTCAATAAGGAGCATTGTGTGGCTTCAGGCTCTTTTAGAAAAAACAGAAGGCTGATGAGGTAGTGGACTCGGCAAAGTGTGTTATCTTTAGACCCTCTGGTCTTGTCCTTCCTTTAAAACACAGTGAGCTGCAGTCAGTAGATACAGAACAGCCACCTGTTAAATTTTCCTTTATTCTTTTTGCTGAATTACTGAACTACGTGTTTACTGCAGCTTTAGCTTCCTGGATATGAGTCCCGACTTCCACTGTTTATAGAAACAAGTTAATACAGCTCACACAGACAACCTACCACAAAGTCAAATGATGTGTCATTTCCTATACCAAGCTTTATAAGTGAATACCTCCTTTGATGCTGGTGTTCTTTTATCATCTGCAAAACGTCTTCATCACGCAAACGATGCTTGCACAGTGCTGCTGAGGGTTTTTCGCTCTGCTCCTTTTATTTTTATTTTTTTAATTTTTTTTCCCCCTAAGTTTTTCTTTATAGGCAGCTTTTGTACTGTAGTCTCTGTAAAGAGTGGGACTTAATAAATCCTTTGTGAAAAGACCATGCAGTTCTTGCATATTTTATCATCACACGGGGCTTGAATGAAATGTACCACAACACAATAAAGCAGTTCTCACTGGGTTTGAATTTTATCATAACACATGTAGATGTGCAACCCTGGTTCTGCAGCAGTATACCTAAACTCCACCAGGGGTGAGAGAGGTTGGCTTGTTTTCTCATTCGTTATAGTCCAGACTTCTCCTCACACGGATGCAGCTGTGTTTAAATAAAGCACTGGTTTACAGACTAGTGGTGTTTCTTAAGCATTCATCAAGGGTTGTGTCATTATTTGATGACTAGTGTCTCTCCACAGATGATAACCTCATTTTGCTTAATAGGTAATGACACCTGAGTACATTAATAGTTTATCATTCAGGAGCATTGAGAGATAGAGTTAGAGATATAGAGAGACAATGACACTATTGACACTAATTTACAATATAAATGCATTTAAAATACCTGCTGGGTCTATATTATACAGAGATTTGCATACATTCATATTATTTATGAGATTATTTAAGTATCCATAGATTATTTATTGGTTCATTTAGCTGTGCAATCTACAGCTACATAACTGGTATTTAATCAGGTAACATTGCAATACAATTTGCTATGTTGAAGTCAGCAGTAATGCAAGCAGCCTCAGGCTGTTTATTAGCTTACCTTAATGTGAACGACACAGATTTGGCTTTTAGAAGGATGTGAAGATGTGTGATTGGGCTTTTCAAGTTTAAAAAAAGTCACAGCTTGGTTTCCCCCATCTAATTATAGTGTATCAGCATGCTAAAGGGGAAACTTTTTTCCCCAGTGCAATTGTATACTTGCACTGTGATTTTTGTTTTTCTGTAAGAGAGCATAAGAGATTTTTATTTCATGATTCTTGTGGTAAGTCGACAAAAAGAGAAATCAAAACAACAACAGTTTGTGATCTTAAATATCAGCCCAATCCCTCTAAAACATTTTTGCCTATTTGGCACATTATTCACACCAAAATGCAATTTACAGTATTATCATACGTTATGTGAATTAGACCCAATACTGATATTTTATTTATTTTTAATCTGTTATTGTCAATACAGAACAATCCTGATGCCCCTGTTAGAGAACATGATAGCGACCCCCCCCCCTCCCCACAGCTTTGCTTTTGTTCTAGAAATATCAGAATAGAGAAAAGGACGTGCAAGTACAGTGCACACATAACAACATGTACACTTTACACAACAATACTTTTCTGGCACATGTAAAGTCAGCACGCATGCTGTGCAAACATTCGATGCAGTCTCAGCTGTTGGACTGTAATAGATGTCCACCGAGGTGCCTTCATACACACATGGGTGGATAATTTCCATAATGCTGACCCTAATGGACACGCAGAAGTGATAAGCATAAACATAAAGCACAGCTGATGCTGTCGGGAATGTCCTTAAATGGTGTCGGATGAAAGTAACGGAATAACAGAAGGACCTGAATATCTGACCAAATTACAGTCAAACCATCCAACAGTCGATCACATATTTACTTAATACCACAGATTTTAACCTCATGGAGGAGCAGAAAGTAAAGCGATTACAATTTATCATCTTGCAGACTTTGAATTTCTGCAGCACGCCTGTGCAGTCAAGCAATTTTCAGGCCAACATGGCCATCACTACAACCATGTATCTAGTGGGGCTAAAAATGGGACTAAATACACACAAAAAAAGAGTATAATGGTGTGGTTAATGATGATACATTATTTTGATTATAATAGCACATTTCTGCCAAACTGTGGTTACAGTAATTAGTAAAGTTATCTGTAAAGTAAAAAACATTGAAGATTAAAAAAAAAAACACGATCCCAGTTTATGTCACACTACTTAAGAATCAAAAAATAACAATCTAATCACATATAGTTGACATATAACAACACGGTGTTAGACGAGCAGTATAGATGTGCAGCAGAAAAGTGTACCATCAACTATCTGGCTCAAGAGAGGGTGCAAGAGCAGTTATATAAATGTATCAGGAGAAATTGCATCATTACTTGATACAGTATGGGCATCAATTTTTGTTGTTTTCAGAACCGCACTGAGCAAACCTCAGAGCTCCTACTGCTGGAGAATACCAACAACATCAGGTGTGTATGTGCATGCTCAATCCTATATGATACATGTCAACAATTTCAGCTTATAATTAGATGATTCAATACCTGGCAGAAATTCTCCAGAGTTTTCTTCAGTCTGCTCTAATAAATCCAACTTTAATTTGTTATCAGCTTCTTGGTTTTCTTCAGACCTCAAGCAGTTTGGGATAGAGGGGTAGCTCTTAAAAATCACTTTCTAACTAATTGCTGTGCTTGAATTTTCCACACTACACAGATGTGACAATTTTACAGAAATACTATTATTCATTTTTTTTATTTTGTCACAAGCATTCCCCAAAGGTCTTTAAGTAGACAAAGGAGTTATGAAATACAAGAAATATAAATTATTGCAGCAACATGGCAGAAAAACCTTGCTGGACATGATTTCACAGCCTCATATTCTTAAATAGGGCAGACAGGATTTTGGCCAGTGCCACCTTCTCTGAGTGTTATTGTCAGGAAGAGGCGCTGTGATGGGGATGGGATTCAGGGCACACATATTCACAAGCAGCAAGCACATCAGCTTTAAGTAGGAGGCAGCGCACACACATCGAAAAGAACAGAAAGAAACGGTGCCCTGATTTTGAGGCAGTGGGACATGTAACTGCAACTCACGACTCACACATTCACACTGACATGGATAGCAGACGTTGGATTAGTGTGATCTCACAGCAAACAAAGACTGAATTTCCACCAAGGTCCCAATGGCAGATTTTGACATCGGCGCTGTCTGGGCTGTGAGAAGAGACTGAAATGTTCCCAAACTGGATGAGCGAGAGGCTCTGGGTGCTAGTTTGCTTCACTTATTGTTTAACAAAAACAAAACAAAACATAAAAACCATTTCCCTCTGCTAGACTCGAGAAATGTAAAAAAAAAAAAATCCTCTTTGAAAAGGATGACTGTAAATGGTGAGATCAGATAAATAATGTATGCCACCTCTTATCTATTCAGCCGGACAATTGCTGTTCATATCAAAAGAAGCACTTTAAAGTATGACTTGTGACGAACAGCAGCCTCTAATGCTAATCAATATTTTTAAATGAGTAACTGACCTAAGCACAATTTGAAATGTGTGCAGAATTGATTTTCAGGATGAGCTGAAGAAAAACTATAAACTGCAGCGTTGGCTGCAGTTTATACTCACTGAAAGTGCCTCGTTTCAGCAAACAAACCATGTAGAATTAATTCTGATATTTTACACAAGACTCCAGCAAGAATCTTATGATTGCATCCAACATACTTCACCTATTACATTACGCACTAGTCAAACATTTGGAAATATCTTCAATTCAAAATTTCCCTCCTTTTTTTTTTTCTCTGCTAAAACAATGAAAAGATATCTGATTGCTGAACACTTGTTGGCTTTTTCTCTTTTGCTGTGTGGTCCCACTCGTGCCAAATGATCTCAGTTAGGTGATCACTGTTCTTCTCAGTCATATAGCCCTTACAGAGCTTTGGGGAGGGGGGGGGGTGTTCTGGCTCATTGTCCTGCTGATAAACAAATGATTGTCCCACGAAGCTCAGACGGGAGTGGATGGTGTGTCGCTACAGGATGTTGGAGATTTATTTTCTGAATAAATCACCAGCAAAGCCCCCAAAACACTATTGCACCTCGTCCATGCTTCGTGGTGGGAGCCACACATGAAGGTACCATCTGTTCACCTTAAACCAAAGTCCAAATTTTTAATGCTCCCCACAGTTTTTCTTCTCAGTCAACATCTATAGCAATTTCTTTGCTGTAGTTTGGGAATCAGGGCTATGTGGCCACAGTCTTTTCCCAGCAGTGCCTGGTATGATCTGTTGAAGTCTTAAAAAGCTTTTTGTAGTCCATTTTCATTCCCAGGGGATCAGACACTGCCAGTTTGCCAAAGCAGATTCATTGACCTTGGTGCTATGATGCACCTGATTATGTCAATACTGAGAGGGGTTTCCAAATCATAAGTACTCCATTCTCTCATATGTATACTTGTAAAGAACCCTTTTGGTATTACATTTAAATATAAAATGGAATTTTGTGGCACAACTTCACCTACTTAAGGTGCTCAGAGAATAACAGTAGTTTAAAGCGGCGGTCCCCAACCTTCTTTGCGCCACGGACCGGTTTATGTCTGACAATATTTTCGGATCGACCTTTAAAGTGTCGCGGAAAAATACAAGAAAATAAAAACGGTACCAGTACCAAAACAAAGAAGATTTATTCATAACAAACGGGAAAAGACCCAGGGAAACAGAGTTAACAACAAAAACGATTACAAAAATAACGATAAAAAGTTATTAAAAACCCTGAAAACCATAAATTTCACACCCGAGCTTCAACTCTCGTGGGCCGGTACCAAACGACTCATGGACCAGTACTGGTCCATGGCCCGGGGATTGGGAACTGCTGGTTTAAAGGGTTCAAAGCTCCAGCAATACTTGTAGTACAAAGAATAGCTTAATTACCTGATCACTGTATTTTAGCCTGTAGCCTTCATCGGACCCATCAAGAACTGTAATACAGAAAGCATTTTAACCCTTAGACGCATTTTTGACCCCACGTGTTGTATTTCTTCAAAATCTTTAAAATGAAAAGTTGTAATATATTCATATTCCAGGTATTCCTCATAAAATATGTTTGTAACATGAGGCCATTTGCATTTTTATTTATTTTTTCATTAATTTAAAAAAAAAAATGCAGTTTTTGTATCACTACCCCACTCTTCCACAAATTGGGTCAAAAATGACCCAATTTGTGGAAGAGTGGGGGTTCCTATGGAATCTTCTATGAAACTTTAATTCTTAGCAACTCTGACTGACCCACTTACACTTCTGATGGATCAGGAATTAATTTTTACACAGTACCAAACACGATTTATAGTCAGGGCTGCACATAAGTGGTCCACAGGTGTGCATTCGCTGCCAAAATAAAAGTATTCCTGGAAATTCAGAGAATATGCGCTTCTTTTGCGGTGGAGGAACACAAAAGTCATTACTTACGGAGCTTGCTTCTTCAACATCTTTAAAAGTTCTGAACAAATATCTGTCCTCCTCCAGACCATCTTATGTACGCAAACGTGCATTCGCTGTCAAAATAAAAGTCGCGCACCTGCGGACCACTTATGTACACCCCTGTTTATAGTTTTCTGTGCATTTTAAACATTGTCCTTTCTGGTGTTTTTAAAAAATATTTAAAGTAACATGGCTGCTAGGTGGCCAGCTGGGATCCCTGTGGACCTTGCCCTACAAATTATCCAAGATGGCTGGGATGAAGAGCCCATCGGAGGCATTGACTCAGAATCTGACATCTAAGATATAGAGGACCAAGACTATTGTCCCCCCCCCCCCCCCCCCCCCTTATGTTTGTAATCAAACATAAGTTCATGGCCTTCATTTGATTGACCATTCTTGCAGGAAGTGAGAAGAACTGGGATGTACCAGTTGGTGTGTTTTTTGGGAGTCCTCTGCATAACCCATTGTACAAGGCCACTATGTCAATTCAAAGAGTTGAACATATTCACCGTTTCTTGCACTTTGATGAAAAGAGGACCAGAGCCTACCGACTGAAAACAAACCACATGGCAGCTTTCTGCTACATATGGGGCCTGTTCCTGGTCAACTGCAGGCAGAAATTCATCCTCAGTGATTGTGTTACAGTGGATGAACAACTTGTGCCTTCCAGAAGGAAAACCCAGCTTCTGCAGTATAGGCCAAGCAAGCATACAAAAGTGATACAACTGATATAAAAACTGCAATTTCTTACAATTAATGAAAAAAATAATAAAAATGCAAAGTGACTCATGTCACAAACATGGTTTGAGGAATACCTCAAATATGAAAATATTACAACTCTTCATTTTAAAGATTTTGAAGAATAAATACAGAGTTTATAGCAAAATGCATTGATTTGATTTGGGGTCATTTTTGACCCCACTCGTGGAAGAGTGTAGGTACTGGTAGGTTGTGCATCCAAGGGTTAAACTCATACCTGGTTGAGTAGGAAAAAGAACTCCTAATAGGAAAAATTCAATGCAACCAGTCATTTGTCCAGTATACCCAATAGTACCTACCCATCAATTTAATCAGTTGTTATTGCACAGAAAAAAGATATAGAAAAAAATCTGTGTTGTGGATAAATATATTGGATGTGGACAAGTGGAGGGCCAGCAAAGAAGGGCTGTGTCACGGTCCTGGGTCAGTGACCCAATGTTTTTGGTTTTTGTACTTTCACGTTTGATTTTATTATGAATTATGACTGTTTGTGTTTTGGTTTCTGTCCTAGTATTTCTAGCTCTCTGGTTTTGTAGTACTTCGTAAGTTCTAGTTTTTAGGTTTTGTTATTGGGTTTCCCAGTGTTTATTCTGTGCTCCCTCTGTTCTGTCTTTCCTACCTGTGTATCCACTCTAGTGTAGTCAGGTCCCTCTGTTAAGCCCGCGTCTCTGAGTCTGTCTTCGTGTGTGTTTTGCGTTTCCTGTTTTGTTGTGGAGATCTGTCTCATGTCAATGTATTTAGCTTGCATTTCCTCTGCCTCGTCGTGTCTGATCACTCCCAGCTGTGCCCTCCTTCTGTGCCTCATTCCCTCGTTATCTCTCTGTGTATTTAAGCCTTGTGTCTGCCTCTGTTAGTGGCTGGTTCGTCTGTGTTTTTCCCCTCAGTCGTCCAGAGTGGTTTTCCTGCGTCTGTGTTCATCTCCCTGCATCTCCGTTTGCGTCTCTGGGTTTCAGGTTTGTTTTCTGTTTAGTTTTCCCAGTTTAGGTTTACTCAGTTCTGTTTTTCATCACCCTCACTTTTGTTGTATGAGCACACTGATCAATAAAACTTCCTCACCTCAGTTGTGCCGCATCTTGGGTCCTTTAATAATTCCATGCGCCTCGCCTCACGAACTGTGACAGGTTGAGCATATGGATATATGATATAAGGCTAGTTGGGGATTGAATCACACATTTGCTTCAGAGAAAACTTGGGGTTAAGTATCTTGCCCAAGGATATTTCAACATCCAGGCTGAGGTAGCCAGGGACTGAACCACCAACCTTCCACTTAGTAGACGACATGCTCTACCTCCTGAGCCGCCGCATATACTATTTGCGCAAAATCAGCAGATTTAGAAAATTAGTATTTCATGACCAGGGATGAGATGGCAATAGCACTGATCTGAGCTTTAGTTTGAGGCTCTCTTTCTCATTTATTTCTGAGGTTAGTACTTTTGATGTAGTAACTCTGAAGTAATGATAGACTGCTGTTTCTTTCAGCTCTTGCTTGAACTGAATTATTTGCAGTCTCCTTACAAATGAACATGGAAAGAAATTCTACCAATGAACTTTTCTGAAAAGTTCACCTATCTGCTAAAAAACAATTTTATTAATTCATTTGAAACATTGTCATTAATGTGCAAAGCTGTCATCAAGTCAAACTTGAGAAAATATTTTAACTCCCACAAACATGCTGAAATGTTCAAGGCTGAGTTTAATTGCATATAAATTCTTTTCCCCCTTTTTTCAGAGGTTTTAGGACCACCTTGCTATACATTTACATTTTAAGCAAAAACAGATCAGAAATTAATCTGTTTTTCACTGTTCCTGACCCTCAGACACATTATCACATCTTTCTGGTAGGCTTATAATATAATAATCTGCCCTATAAAAGGATTTATGGATTTATTATCTTAACTAAGTCTTACCAAGCAACTTTAATCTCCTGGCCTAAACTCGTGTGTTTCAGATCTTTAAGTTCAGCTCATGGAAAAATGGGAGCAAAAACAAAAGTGTTGTGTTTATATTTTTGTTCAGTGTATAATAAAAATCACAGCATGGGTTTGTGAACACACCTCTGTCTACAAATGCAGGCTAAAGCTCTATCATGCAAAGAAGAAGCCATATCCATATGTAAACATAATCCACAAACACAGCCATCTTCTTGGCCTAAGCTAATTTAAAATGCACTGGCAAAGTGGATAACTGTTCTGTGGGCAACAAAGGAGACCCAGGAGTGCTGAGCAGGTAGAATCCTTTATCATAAACAGATGGATCTACAGCAGTCTCCCAAAAGTCCAGCAACTGATTTCCTCAGTTCCCAGTTTCTGGACTGTTGTTTAAAGAAGACTGGATCCTACACTGTCACAAACACGGCTCTGTCCCAACAACTTGAGACAAAATCTTTCAGTTTTTACAATCCAATTTCATTTTCTAAGTTTGGTATTTTCTATTGTCTTTTGAGACCCTTTTGAACTTTTTGTTGTCATCTTCACACGTAGGCCCTTTGGTCCAGTAGCATTGCCAAGAAATTTTGTTCCTATGTTGCTTGTTTGTTCTCTCTTTTACAAGATAAAACTAGCTGGATTAGATTCAGAACCAACCCTCTCTCAATAAAGTAGTACATCTATCAACAGCATCAGAGTTGGCAGGTGGTTGGGGTAGGCAGTAGTCGCACAAAAGGCAAAGCTTTCACACCAGAAACTGGGAGTTGCGTGTAGACTTCCATCTGTGCCTTGGTTTAGGTAACAAAAGCAAATGTCTTGGGGGTGAAATGAGAAAGATTGTAGTTTGTTAAAATGCAAATGAAGACATTGTATTTCAATTTTTTTTTATATTAAGGCAGATCACAACTTTTTCATAACCTTAATGAAGTGCAGCAAATGCCTGAACATGACCATAAAAAGCGGAATATTGATGTTGTGGGTATAAGTAAATGTTGTATTGCACTTTCTCAGTGAACATGGTAACAGCAAATAAATTGATTTGCACATTAAGTTGATATAAAACAAATCCATGTGATATAAAACAAATCCACGATAACTCACAAAGGCAGAAAGTCTCTGAAAACATCTGAAAGATGACTTTGCCAGGCATCAAAACAACATTAGATAGCACTACATAACCCCCTGTTCTCTACTCTACACTTTATTTGGATGTTAAGCTGCAGTGAGAAGTAGTATCTCTCAGGTGTCTGTGCTTGTTGATATGTTACTTACCTGATAAATTTGCTGTTTGTCCAAAGATAGTAGAATAGAATAAAATGGTCTGTATTTGTATAGCGCTTTACTTGGTCCTAAGGACCCCAAAGCGCTTTACACTATACACAATCATCCACCCATTCACACACTGGTGATGGCAAGCTACAGTGTAGCCACAGCCGCCCTGGGGTGCACTGACAGAGGCAATTAATCCTTTAATTGTCCCACAAGGGGAAATTTGGTTGTAACAGCAGCCAGAAAGACACATATACAAACAAACAGGACACAGAACAGAAACATACATTTTTTTTTCTTACATATTTACATCAAGGACAATGGTTACTATAACAGAGTACTGTACAGTAATTAAATTAAATTAACTACAGATAAGAGGCAAACCCAGGTTGTAGTGTGAATCGGTTGATTAAATTATTGCAGTTACAGCGCAGATGTAAACATCTGATTGTTGGGAGCAGTTTTGATTGTACATTAATGCGGTTACTGGTCACAAAAAGAATTGTTCACATTTCTTTTGCTGAGTCTATGAAAAAGTGCCAACAATAACAGTTTGATGTAGTAGTATTAGTAGTCTTTTTTTTTTTCTTTTTTTTTTTGCACCAAGAAGATGATTCTCTCAAAACATACTGAGAGCTCTATTATCGTTTGTAGCTGCGTTTCAGCCAGTGGTATTGGGCAAAACTGATGGAATGAAGAGCACAGACAAGATTTTGATCTGCCATGCAATACCATGAAAGCATCTGACTGTTTTCATTTATCAGCATGACAATGATGATAAAACATTGCCAATGCAATAAAAGCATGGCTGGATAGGAAAACACAATGGAACACTCAGCTATGGAATGGCCCTCTCAGAGCCCAGAACTCAGCATTATTGAAACACTGGGATCGCCTTGACAGAGAACACAACCAACAATCAGCCAAAAATGGTTTTGTTTTATTTCTAAATGTCAAATGTACAACTGTTTAAAGTCCTAGACAGTTGTTCACTTGCACAGTGATAGTGTTTACCCTTGGAGGATAGATCACATAATCCAGCTTTTATTTTTAGGAAATAAAAGCTGGCAGATCTGTTATTATACTTTTTGAGTCATAGCATTGAAGAATAAAACATAAAATGCACTAAAGTGGATTGCACAGGCAGACTTTTTTTTTTTTTCTTTTTTTTTTAAAGGCTCATTTTTTTTTTTTTCAGGTATTTTAGGTGCGACACTGCATGCTGGTCCACTTTGCCGTGATTTATTGCTATAAAAAGCCTCACAAGACCCACTGGGTTCACTTGTTATAAAGACGGTGGAAAGTCCCTGTTGCCCTGTAAGATTCACTGTCAGACGGCCATTACCCATCTCTAATCCAGGCCAACTATGTTGATCTGGTTCCAGATCTCTTCCATCGCCTCCTTTGCTCCCACTCTTTTCTCTTTATAACAACTTGCAATATAGACTCGCCTTGCTTCTTGCCAGGTGGCTAATGAATTTTTCATATCTAGTATATGGTGCTGGAGAGATGGGGTAAAATCCTGACATGGGAGGTTGTGTGGGTGAGCTTGTCAGTCTGTGGAGATAGGGGCATCGATTAATGGAAGTAGGAAGTGTGAACAATTACAGCTTGGTCAGACAGGGCAGGGCTGAATTCTGCATGTTTCAGTAAGAAGAGTGAAGGACGGTGGGATTCATTCTGCAATCCTAGGGAATAGGCTGGGGAAATTATAGTAAGGTTCTGAATTGTTGGCTCACTCACTTCACTGGCAAGAATATCTCTCAGCTACAATACTCCTCCTCACATACCAATTAAAGCATTGGATAGTGAAACCCAGTGTTCATACATGACGTGCATATGCAGAAGATAAAGGCTAATCTTAGGAATTCCAATATTGTTGATCCTAAAGAAATGGAAAGAAACAAAACAAGTTATTTTTCCTTTAAAAGCAATGATTACAAGAAATTCCGTGTAATGCACGAGTAGAGGCCACAATAGTGAGACTGGCTTCCACCTTTGCTCTTGACAAGCACACAGCAATATATCGAAACAAGGATTTAGGTGTCTGTTGAATAGAAAATCTTCAACAGTGCTGTTCAGCTGCTGCAGCAGTACCATCTATCATCCTCCTGCAATCCACTATAGAAGAAAGAAGGTATTAACCTCGGTGAAGAAACTGAGGCATTAAAACCTATAGGATAAAATTTCTATTTGGAATGACTTGATATATTTTCAAAATTAGTATTGTTTGAACATCTAGTTCAAAAGTGCTGCAAAACAGTTTGTTTGGCATAATGAGACAAACCCGAAATGTTATGCAGCATGAATAAAAAGTATTTGCTCTATTGAAAGAATGAAGAAAATGACTAGACATTGAGCAGGTAGTGCAGTTCATTGACTATATTGAAGTAGTAAATCTGTGTTTGCTGTGTACTTGCTGAATTAAGTGTATAGAAGAAATAAGGAAGCTAAGTTATTATTGTGCTGCTGGAACAGGAGAAACATCAGAAAGTTCATAAACATTTTGAGATTGACAGAAAAAGAAGAATTGGGTAATTATGTGGGTATGTGAAACTTGAGTAGGCCAGTGAAGGCATGGGAGTGCCGTAGATACCTTAAGGATTAACCGGTAATTGGAAGAATGTTGGTTGAGCAAATTCTAGTCTTAAAGGCAATTTTTTTTTTTTTAAAGGTCTGATTGGGTGAAGAAATGTAGTCAAAACTCACTGGCCAGATATTTTGATGTTGTGGAAAAAAACAAAGAATTATTGGGGGGAAAAAAATAAACAACGGAATCAGAAACGAGGGCAAAGATCACAAAATCAAAATTTCACAACCACACAGGAGAAAGCCTTTCATGTCGAGCTACAGATGGATTATGTATAGAAATAAAATCAAACCTTACATTCTACTGTTCCTCTGTCAGGTACGGTATAACAGCAGCATCTGTGGTGTAACAAAGGGAGAAAAACAGATGAGTTAGTCATTATCTTTCCACTCTTGCAATATATGGGAGATATAAAAGCTAATCAGCGCTCTGCTTGTCAAACAGGACAAAGCAGCTGTTGTTTTTACAGAGTGAGCAGAGGACAGAAATGTTGATGCTACATATTCTGAGATCTCATTCTACAGATACTAATAACTGTCCCAAACGGCAACACCTATGAGGGTAGTCAGCAGTTTACAACACACAACAGACAGGGTGATTAGTGCAGAACACACCTAAACTGCAAATCATTTGAAGAACCAAAATGCCTTCATAAAGCATCTTGGCATAGTATCTGAAAATGCGAGTACAATCTCTTCAGTTATCTTTTTGATTATTCTGATATGCACGGAAATACAAACAATCCAATCAGAGTAACATAATGTGGCTCTACAGGCAGCTTTTGACAGGGAGGTTAAAGTGACAGCCATCCTTCATTATCAGATTGATTTGGATCCACAAGGGGGAAGTCGGTGCGGGGAAATTATGTTTAAGTATTTTCTAAACTGATTAGATGCTATTATTAGACATCATAACTTGGCTATTTTCTCTCTGAGATAGTTTCATATGGTTATAGTAATGACTTGTAATTACTTTCCTTGATAGGCAGTCAAGAAGAGTTTTAAAGTGACACTGAACGGGGGGGAAATTATCATGAGAGCTAGGTAGCAGTGATCCAAAGAGTACAAGTTATATGTAGTGAACAAAAAAACAGCGCTGCTGAACTTAACACACACACTCTAACATTTGTTAACTAAACTAACAACAACACAATACTATATGCAAACACGGGGAGAACATGCAAACTCCACACAGAAAGACCCCGGCCTGATGGTGGAATTGAACTCAGGACCTTCTTGCTGTGCGGCAACAGTGCTAACCACCGTGCTGCCCTTTTTTATTATATTAACAAACATACACACATTACAACATGAAAACGAACTAGTTCCATCAGGGCAAGCAAAGCACCAGTACTTGTCCAATGTAATCTAAAATAACACATCAATTAAAAACTGTTTTAATTAATTCAAAGTAAAACTGATCTGTCTCTTTACATATCAAATAACATTCTGTCATAAAATATCTCCTGTTTGCATCCATCTTTTACATTTCTGCTATCTTGTGGCTTTATTTAACTTTTGTCTCTGGAAGCAGATTTGACTCAGATTCTATTGGAATCCGTAGTGTTTCTTGTTTACCATGTGCATGTCCATGTTCTATTAACAATGACTTGAGCTTGTCAAGGCTGATGGGAGATAAGCATAGAAGACAAGCTGCCATTGGCTGTGGTTTCAGTGCTCTGAGATCAGTTACCTTTCTGCATGTTTATGGAAACGGAGGTAGCATCAGCAAGTAAACTCCCACTTTGATATCTGTCATCTTAACAGATAAGCTTTCTCTTAGTTACCAGCAGAATTAGAATTTACTTTATAGACGTTTATAATAATTTCTTCCCATGTCTGATTTGATAAACAGATGCTGAACAAGTACAGTTTCAGCTAGCATTTTGTTAATATGCCACTTGTCATGGTTGTGGGTCTGGTGGTTATGTTGTGATTATTCAATAGGCTTTCATTTAGTGTTTTCGTGGGTTTAGTCTCTTGTATTTGTGGCTTCCTAAGTTCTTTAAGTGCCTGAGTTTTCTCTAGCGTTTTCTGTATTTTAGTTCTTTTTTGCAGTTCTTTTACAAATAGTCACAAATAGTTGATTCTGTTCATCTGGGCAGTTCTTCAGTGAGGAAGCAGTGCAAAAAGGTGAAAATGTCCATGCAGAGTGCAGACAGATGCACAAGGCCATCAAGTTATATAAAAGAATAAAAGAAGAGCAGCACAAAATGATGGAAAGGTATGTTTTAATGTGGTCTTTGTTTCTGCTGCCTTCTGTGAAACCAGAAATGTTCAGAGATGAAAACACAATGTTGGAGAGCAATATGCGCTGAGTTATGTATTGAGTTTAATGAAGTGGGGAAAGTTACCTGAAGCAGCCAGTAACATGGAAATGTTAAATGTGGAATTTTGGAGAAATTCAGTTTTGCCAAAAAAAAAAAACCCTAAAGGCGAAACACAAACAGGATAACCATAACTATTAACACATTTGTGTTTTCGAATAAACTCACTTGTCTGGAGCATTTAGGTGTGTGTTAAACGAATACCAAGAAGAGAAGACATTAGCAATTCCAAAACATCCAATACCTACATCTCTGTAGGCCACAATTAACAAACAGGGAGATAAAAACACTCCTAAGCACAGCAGCAAATCACAAATGGTTAATTCTGTTCATCTGGACGTAGCATTTTCATAGGGAGAAATGTTTTGTCACTCATCCAAGTGACTTCTTCAGTTTCAGCTGACTGCAGCTTTCCCCAATCCTGTAAACAGTACGTTTGCATAACGACTGAAAGCAGGACCACTGATGAACAATGGGCTGTGAGGTCAGTTTCTTGATGATTAATATTCAAATTGTCATTACTATTGATCAACAACCACTGATCATAAACCATCAATGACAATTGCTCAGTGGCCATGAGTACCATTCACAGAAAGTTGGGGAATGGCTGCAATCACGGCACTGTACGATGGTGAAAGATGGACCCTTAGGCCCCCTCCTCGATTCAGAGACGGTCTGTCCCTTTTCACATAAATGGCGTCACTCCTGCTCAAACCAGCGCTCATCCCTGTCCAGAATATCCTCAGGAATGGCCACTGGCTTGTAGATGTAAATAACTCATGTAATCTCTTAAACTCTCTTCGTGCAACCACTTCCTGGGTCTTGTTTCAGAGGCTCATAAATATTTTTTGTCATTGAGCAGTGAAATCATTTTCTCATGTTAGTCTTTCTTGTTTTGCAAAACTGTGCACCTACCCTTGTCTGCCCGATGAGAATGTTGTTGTCATTACTAAGCTGTGTGAGTGCCTTCCTTTCCTCCATGCTGATGTTGGGGGGTTGGCATTGCTGAGGCAGGCTGAAACTCTTCTTTGCAATTGCTCTGCTTTCACATCTTCAATGTTGTTGTTCTGAATTGCTGTTTCTGTGGCTGTGATCAGTTCCACTGGTGGGAACTGAGCAGCAAATCAATAACAAAATGTCTGAAAAGAATAGAATCAAGGTGTTGTAATGGCCCAAGTTAAAACCCAGACCTCGGCCTAATTGAAATGCTGTGATGGGAAGCTGTGCGTCAACAAATGCCTATAAATCTCAATGAGTTGAACAACATTGTAAAGAAGAAGAATGGGCAAAAGATATTTAACAAGAGAATGTATGTGACTGATAAAATCATAGAGAAAACAGTCACTCTTAGAACCACATTTAGCAGCAATAACCTGAAGTAGAGTAACTAAGTTATGCGGTATCTTCAATTTTGCGTAGGACTGCATTTATTTTTCACATTACTTACTGTATATGAATGACCACAATAAATGCTTTTGATTAAATATTTAGCTGAGCCATCAAAGGAAGGTTATATCCACAAAAATAAAACGATTGTCATTCATTTATAGATGCCCTGTTTTTCTTTGTTGTTTATGTGAGGAAATATGAAAGCCCCTGTTTGTCTTGGAAAACACATGCAAATAACACACAAAGGGAGGCATTGTCTTACTGCTGGTAATAAGACTATTACCAGCAAAAAATGCTATTTTAATGTTTAAGTTCAAGTGAACTTCTATTTGATTATCCAAATATTAATGTTTTAAATAAGACATAACATGAGAATCTGGTAATATAATTTCCAGTTTGATGACTTGTTACATTCCTTAAGATGGGCAGATTGAGTACCCAGGACATCCGCATGTTTGTATTATTGTAGGATACAATGTTAAGTATCTTGAGGTGACTGTTGTTGTGTTTTAGTATAATATAAATACAACTTTATTAAATTTTAATTCGAATGTGGTCCAAGACTTCATCCTAGAAATCCTTGGTCCAGATTTGATACTGGAGGTTAGCTAAGGCCACATCTGGACTGGTACTGATGACAGAGTTTGTGATGCTCTTATATGAGAAGTCCATCTTGGAGCTCCTTGTATCTTCTTCGATGGTTATGGTTGTTAGTTACATAAAATTCTGCATCAGAGTTTAAGTTGCAACTGCACCTGACATGTCATTAATAATAACAAACAGGAGAAAACGGGACAGAAGGTGTGCCATTTTTATGAAGCTAAGAACCTTGGGCTCATGTCTAAAGTAGGGCAGCACAAAGATCTAAGGGGTCAGGCCTCATGTTGTTTTTTTGTATTTGAGCCCAACACATATGCGTCTCTCTTGACTTCTACATTTTGAAAGGCTTTTGTAATAGTTTGTGATAATTTGGTTAATATTAAAAATAACCTTTTTGAATCACTGAGAACATACAGAAAGCAGAAAAATAAATGATAACGTGCCACAAAAAGGCTTTCATGGATTCCTGTAGAAGAGCAGGTCTTAGCTTTCAGAGTGTCCCTTTGTGGAATACACGGTAATGAAGCAAACTGAAAGGACTAGTGTGATGGAGGTGAGAGGCATGTATGCTAGTGAGGTAACATGTCAAGACAAATGACTCCCAGATGTACAAATCTACCATTGCCCTCTCCCAATAGCTGAAAATTTTCAAAGCTGAACTTGTTTTGGAGCAGATTAAAATGAACATTTGGTGTGGACACTGATTTCACTGTTTCTTATTTTTCTAGTCATATTGTGGGGGACCTGGAAGACTTTCAACACAGACACTTCTCCACAAAAAGGTTAGTGACTTGCATAAATAGGATCAAGCAAATCACTTGTTCCTTTTTGCATCTTCATAATGTGAGCGGAGTGCCTTCATTGCCACTGTGTAGATTCCATGCCCGTGTAAAGGTCTTATCTTTTTTTTCTACAAACGGCAGCTTGTGAAAGGTTGCTGGTGATGGTGTATCTACAGTCTGTCATTTTTCCTTTTCTTCCCTTGGTAAATGGCAGCTGTCTTCCTTTCTTGCAATGCATGGAGTGATGCTGAAGGCTTGTTTACAGACACCCCATGGGATGGAGGGCATAGTGTGAATTAGGAGGTAGCTGAGGTGTTAGAAGGACTAAGGAAGATCATGCTACAATGTGACTGCTCTGTAGTTGAAAGCACAGGGGAGAAGTGCAGACTCGGCGTCGGAGCCTTGTAAAGTCTGTAGATCTTGCTCTCACTACGCAGTGTTGGTTTGTATGTACAGCAGCCCATAGGGAAGCTTAAGTGGAGGGTCCTGGGGGAAAACCAAAGGATTTAAAACTAAGCGAGTGACCATCTGCTATCTGAATTCATTGTACTGTACATTGGTGACATCGGTATCAGTTAAAATGAAAAGTTCTCCTTTCTGCTCAGCTAAAAAATCTCTCTGACCCTGGAAAGTCACCATTGTGGGAGAAGAGACTGAAGGATAAGGAGTAAAATTCTCCTTATCCTTCAGGAAATAGAACAAGTAAATGTTCTATTTCCTGCACTAAAACATTCGATACATTCACCTTGTAATATTAAGCATTTATCATGCAAATATGACAATGGAAGCATAGACTGTTTTTGATTCTTCTTTTCATTTTCTTTTTTTAAATCCCTGCAAAAGCCGTGTGCTGATGTATTCTTCAAAGATTTCAAATCCTTTGTGGTGAGGCTTTGAAAGGAAGAGTGGCCCTGCATAATAATACAATCTAAAGTGGAAAATAAGCTTGACAGTTAAACAGAGTACATCAAAAAACTATGCATTTCTAAACAATTTAATTTATTTCACCACTGTGCATATTGTGGATCAAAATGTACTAAAGATTGAGTGTTTTGTCATGGAGCGATTTGATTTAACAGGTAACCTTGTTTTTTTTTTGCAGTCTTTTTCTATTGTGTAACAATGATCCAATACAGAAATAACAGTCAAAGGACAGTTTTAAGTTCTGAGTATATGATGCTCAATTTCAGCTGTGTAGGGAAGAAAAATAGCAAGATTCTCAGAAATGTCCAGTTCCACCACTGGTTGGCACTTAATGATGATGGTTCATTTCTCCCCTAAATATTGAAGCTATTTCCATGAGCTAGACTGATGGTTAATTGCTCTAGAAACTGTATGAATGTAGCCATGTTATTTGTGCATTCTCAGCACAGCTTGACATTTGTGAATAACATTTGAAGACAGGACATATGGAACCTGTATGTGATACATTTGGACATAAAATGAAAGCAATCCTATCATTTCATTCATTTTATTAACCTAAATATGCTGATTTTATGTTCCGATTTATATCTGCTTTATTCTGTATTCTTCAAAATGAACAATTTCAACATTAGTGAGTGCAATTCAATTTCATGAATTGGTTACTCACTGCCACTGCTTGTGCCTATGCACTGAACCGGTCTTGTTACAGCTAACATTAAATGGCAGTCTTGAAATCCCTGGATAGCGAGCTAGACGGTCCCTAGTTTGGGGTCTCTCTAGATACCCTAGATCATGAGTCAATGACCTGTGATTTCATACTTTGAACCATTATAAAGAGAGCAACTAAACTGTCAGCTGATTACCACCTGATAGTGAGTTGGATAAGATTCTGGGAGTGGATGGCTGATAGGCCTGGCGAACCCTGACACATGATCAGGTTGTATTGGAAGTATCTGGGAGAGTTCCCACAGTGGAAGATCTCCAACTCCTCCCTCTGCCACAGCTTCCACAATATTCTGAAAGAAACCAGAGGCCAGAGTGGGGCATGTTCCACGTCTCCATTGTTAAGGTGGCTATACAGGGTTTTAGCCAACCATAATGTTGCTGGTGTCTGCCACAGCGGCAAGCCTAAAATCACATGCTGCACACCACTGTTAAAGCTCGCTTTAACTGTGGTCAAACAGAATTATTGAACTTGGTAGTTTGTGGTACAGGCTTTGGCTTTGGTGGTAGCCAAAGCAAAAACTTAGATATAACAAGAGTTCAGTGAAGCCATGAAACAAGACTGTAGATCAGCCTCAGTAAGATTATTGAACATAAGCTTGCACAATGAGAATGTGGTGCTGCTGAACTCAACTGGAAATAGGTCAGGGAGTGGGAGGAATTCTTTAAGGATCTCCTGAATTCAACTAAAAGGAATGATCCATCACTAAGGTTGAGGTCAGTGCATTAATGAAAATCTCTCAGCTCAGGATGTTTTTGGGCTGTCCTGGTTGATGGTCCTCTCAAACACTTGGTGGGGCTTGGGACGGTGCCTTTTGGATTGGCAAACTGAAGTGATGGTGTACTCTTCTTATAAACGGGGAAGAGAAGGCATCTGGAGTCACCCCTGGAGATGGGGGTGGGGGCCGCTGCTCTGCTTAAAAGTATACAGTTGAGGTTGTTCTGGTATCAAACTAGAACCAGTTTTAGGTGTGTCCAACTAGGACGACCCAGTAAAAGATGGAGAGACTACATTTCTCTGTTGAATGCCTAAGTATGTCCCTCCAGCGAGCTGGAGGGCGTAGTTGTAAAGAGGTAGTTCTGGGCATCTCTCCTTAACCTGGATGGATCAATGGATCCTAAACCTAGCCGAACAGAGTGAAGGGGAAAAATCCAAATCAAAAGTAAACCTAACTTGTATACGAGACCCAGTCAGGTCCCTTGTGGACATTTGTTTCCCTCATCCAGCAAATTTGTATTCTGTACCAGTTCCCTGGAATATATATTGAGAAAATAAGCGCTCAATGCATTCAAATGCAACACAAGTGACCAAGTCAGTTTGTGAAGAGCTGAAAATGAGAATTTGTTCTGTAAACTCATCTTAAAAAAATAAATTGCATGCCCCTTTAAGTAAGCAACCTAAATACTTCATCAAGCTCTGAAAATTAGTGTCAAACCTTTGATGCTCCATTAAACATGGTGTGTATGATTTGTGTGAACTGCTAGTTGATAAGCCTTTGTGCTGGCTCACTCGTCACCCCATCTCCCCTCACTCAAGTCACACATGACAGTTTTTAAGGAAGAGGGGAAAGTAGTTATTAGCAAACCATTAATAATTCAGTTTAATGTGCATCCAAGGACATGCTTTAAGTCACTGCTAGAGATTTAAACCCACAATAAATCTACTTCATACACTGAAAGGCATGCAACAGCCACCACCCAGTCTGCTAAACTTCTATGAGCATGATTCATTCGAGGCCAATTATAAAGCCAACAACGCCGCGAGTGTGGCCGAGCACTTCTTATGGTGGCAGCTTTCCACGTTTGCTATTTATCATGAACAACTCAGGCGAGATGTCTGCCAAGTGCTCTGCCGTCCATTTGCAAAGTAGCATGTAAATCTAATTAAATGATGACATAACCAAATTATGTAAGAGTCTCTAATGGAGTCTGTAACCTTCTTCAATTCTCCGCATGAGCGTTGTTGTGTCAGACTGCTTTTGAAGATGTAACAGCAGCCGAAGAGCAGAATTAATGGCAAACACGTCGGAATAAATGCAGCGCCGTGTGGAGCTCTGTCCTCACATGGCTTGGTTTATATTTAGGATTAAAGGAAATAAAACATATGACTCTATGAATGATCTGATTTTGCATATTAAGTCCCACAAAGTAAGAATTACAGTGGTGGGACAGAGAGGAGCAGACTAACTCGCGAAGAAAACCACGAGTCACGTTAGAGGGCCAAAAATTAGATGCTGAGAGGGGAACACAAGTAAACAGGATTATGGCACAGACCCCGAGGCAAACGAATATCACTGAGAGGTATATCACTGCAAACAAAGATGAATCAACTTCCTCCGGGGTGAAAACCCACAACTTAAAAACGAGGCACTAAAGCTTCTTACTTTTACATGTTAAAAAAAATCCATCATATTCTCTTCAGTTTTTCCTTAGCTTCTAAAGTACGGCCTCATCATCCATCATGAAACAGTTACTCATTCACTGTATATTATATCACATGCTCCCATGGGTGTTTCACTGAAACCCAGTATGATGAAACATGGTGCAGAGAGCCTTCCACAAGCTTTAATAATTTCTCCACCATTCTTTATAGAGCGATTATTAGCACAGGGATTAATCGGCTCATTTAAATCTCACGCTGGCCTCTTGTGATTCACTTCTGTTGGCAGTTCCAAGTACACAAAGGAATAGTGATGGCACAGAGGGGTTAAGCAGGAGTGGTGTTTTCCCTGTTTACTCCCCTCTTGATGTAAGTGTCTGCTTGCCAGGAGCTAACAAGGAGCGCAAGACACTTTAACCACTATATCTCCTGACTGGAAAGCTTCATTAGATTGACCAGGTGAGGTGAGGATTAGAAGGATTGGAAGAGCAGGCGAGGAAAAGAGGGCAATTAGTAACCCAGCTAGGGTGCCTTCTTTGGTGAAGCACACAAACAATCCAGCAGCTCTGCAGCGCCACGGCTATCTTTTTTATTGTTCTCTTGTACTTATAAGAAATTCCTGCAGTAGTATTTATGCTGTAGTTTTGTTGTGCTATGTGTTGTGGCAGTTTTATGAGGCAATTTTTCTCAGGATGTGTGGGTGTGAGGGTGGGTGGAGTGGTGGTGGGAGGGGAGAGTCCAGCATAGATATATACACCATGTAAGCACAATGCCCTTGAATCTGGCCTTGGACCTCTGTTACATTTCATCCCTCTTTCTTCACAGTCAACAGATCAAGTAACAGCAAAACTAATTCCAAAAGTGGAGTGGCTACAGACCACTGTTTTATTTTTATGCAGGCAGGTGGGAAGATGTAATGCTTTCAGAGATGCTGCTTGCTATTTGCCTGCTATTTAGTATGCTAAGTATACCACAGTGAGACTGACCTTTATAACATTTAGTTGTAGTTAATACAATGACAGTAATTAGTACTGTGTATATTTTTAGAATTCACAGTACATATGCTTAATGCTTAGTATAGGTCATCCGTTTGTTGAAGAAAATTCAGAAGTGTTACTTAAAGGTGCTTTGTGAATTTTTTCAACGTTGTTGGTGCCATGGAGAAATGTCTGTGACATGCAAAGACGTGAAAAGGCAATGAAGAAGACGACTAACCAGTGTTCATGCATGACTTTTACACTGAAGAAAAACATGGATGTTAGATATCAAAAAGGTTCTTGTGAAATGAGCTTTTGTTTGTTGCCTTCGCAATACCATTTAACACTCCCCGGCCTGAATACAGGGCAAGTGAAAACCGAATGCTGAATGGCAGTGAGTCATTTATAATTCAAATGTTACTGTACCAAACACCATTACATATTTCTTTGTAACAGGGACATGTACACAGCACAGCAGTGTCTTTATCTGTTAGGAAACGGCATTTGTTTGTGGCTCAGGAGCAAGACCTTGTTGTCCACTAAGCAGGGGCTTGGCGATTTGTTCTGCATGTCAAAGTGTCCTTCGACAAAACGCTGAACTCCAAATTGCCCTCGATATATTCATGAATGTATGAATAGATGAATGTTGCTTGTCGTGTAAGGTGTTTCTCTTGTAAAGTATAAAAGCTCCGTAAGAGTAGACAAGAAGTATATAAATGTCAGTACATTTTTCTGAGAGCTATAATTGACAGCGTTTATGAACAAAAGTCAATTTTCTTCAATGCAATTTTTTTTTCCATAATTAAAGACATTATCTAACGTCACAATTTTCGAGCTGTAATAAGATACAGAATCTTCTCTCAGTTAAACAAGTGAAAATCGAGTTCTCCGCGAATGTAAATGAGCTGCTGTACACCCACCTTGACCTAATATATATGTCATTAACAAATAAAAGCAGGTGGAGTAGATTTGTACAGCAAAACAAATGTCAGTAACTTATATCAGTTACTTCACCAGATGACAGGACGTCCAGAGTTGTCTTTGTGTCTCTCGGGTGAAGGTAACTTAAGTGTCTGATTAGGTTTGTTATGATCGTTTACATGGTGGTCCCTTCCACAGTTACTTTGGCAAACCTTCTGTCTTCAGTCACAGTGATCTGCCTCCACGATAACAACAAGTTTGAGTGTGAGGGTGACTATTTCACATATATTGACTAAAAATTTTACCTATATTATAGAGTAAAATGCACAACTGTAACTGGTTGTATTATGCACTGTGACAACTGCATCTATATGCAAGTGTGATGTGTGCCTTTGTGTAATTGGCAGTCTGTGAAAAGCTGTGACAAACTGTAAGCTAAAACTATCTCTAGGCCAATGTGTCACAATGCACGATTAAAAGTGGACAGATGGATGAAAAATCAATACTAAGCTAGTTTTTGAGATGAAATCCTTGACCTGTAATGTTATTACTTGCAGTAGTTCTAGTGTTTCAGTGTCTTATGATGGGCCAAGTGCTGCTTGGCTTTCCACTCAATAAATCCTCTATGCTAAACAACAGAAATGTGTTGTCTGCTAGATTTGTCATGATTACAGTAAAGAGTGTATTTCATTTGTGTGACAGCAGCAGAAATCTGCTGGAACACCCATTCTATTTTATCTTACAGACACTGGGTATCTTCTTCGTTGTTATTATTACAGAACAGCTTGACAACATATGGTCAGAAACACAGAGGAAAGGCAGAAATATTGAAATTTTACCCAAAGAAGTGGAACGAAATAATTGTTCACAATCTACACAAAAATAAACTCGATGTGTGCAAGTACAGAATACTGCGTGACTTGTCTAGAGAACTGGAGGGCAAAACACTGCTCCAACATATAGCCATCTGTTTCATGCCAAGAATATTTATGTCATCAAAGGTGAGAAAAAATGAGAATATATATCACATGCGAACAAACTAAGTCTAAATTACAAATTGAATGTGTACAGTTGTCCTATATTGTGTCTGTATCTCTACCAATCCACTGTCATTATGTCAAGTGGTAACTTTATTTCATTGCCTTAAAAACTGATGAGTATTTCATGATGAGTCATCGACTACAGAAAAAATATGCATATGTAAGCGATCTGCTTCAGTTAATTTTTGGAAATTGAAGTTAGTTAGCTTATAAGTTGCTCCCAAAATTTAATAACAATTGTTTTTTGGCACTTGAAGAAAATGGAAATTGTGCATGTGTGCGTGTTAGGCTTAGGTTATACTAACTTCAAAGTCATACCCTGTGATAAACTATGCATAATAAAACCGGGAGAGCAAGAATTCTCTCTGTGGGATCGCAACTGTGTGCAGAGACTTTAACACTTTTACATCACACACAGTCATTTGATCCATAGTCAGTGCTAAGTTCTTGATTACAGTGGGTTTAAAGAACAGGTGACAAAATGAGGAGAAAGTAAAATATAATTTCTGCAAATGAATTAACAGTTGCTGAATTTAATTCCCCATGTTGTCTCTTCCATCGGGAAAACCATCATAAACACTAAGACGTTAGTGATCCTATATACTTCATGAATGCTTTCCTCTTTTTCACACACTAATTTTGAAAAATTTAGTGAACTCTTTCATTGTTTTCCTCGCATTATCTGAATCATCAGAATACTTTATTAATCCCTAAGGAAATTATGTTTAAAAAAATAACACTCTAATAATAAGTAAAAGACAAAGAAACAAGTATGAAAAGTAAGACAAAGTTAAGGTATGGGGGGGAAAAAAGCAGGAGCAACTGAAACGAATGACGTATGCGTGCATTATGCTTCCTAATAAAATGCCCACACGAAAACACTGTTCTTCCCATAGCATTTTTAATCTTGTTGAGCAATATCCCATGATCTGAGTAAACTTTAAAAGGAGTTTCAGGTTAAATTTCTTTTTCAGCTACATGGTAAATTTTATGACCAAATCACATCATTTAAAAAAACCAAAAAACCCCCACCAATTTTAAGGATATTAATGTTAACGTAAACGCAAATCATTTGCCTGTTTTAGCCTTTCATTAAGCCAGACCTCATTCAGAGGCTTTGCTGCACTAAGCTGATGTGCTCTTAAACACAGACACATTATGCACAAAACAGAGAGAAATACCTGTGATAATATTTCCAATTTTAAAAAGAAAATGCATCAGAACATGATGTCGACTAAGCAGCTTAATGCAATGTCAGTTGAATTGTAATCCCGGTGCTAATTATTTCAGAGAAGACAGCCGGATCATTGGTTCATTAAGACTTGCGGTAATTTGCTTAATTTGTAAAGTAATGATAGGATTTGTGGTGTATTAACAGAAGATTTGCTGGATTTTTTTTTTTTTTTTTTTTTTGAATGGCTCATGCACACAACTAAAGAAAATGGCAAGTAATGCGATATGCCAACCAGGTGGTCAGCTTGAGGCAAAGCTGAGGAAAAGATGCTCCCTGTCAGAACAATACCTTGCCCAGACTTTGGACCGAAGAACATTTAATTAGATTTTTAGAGAAATTCCCGCAGCTGTGCCTGTTTGCAAATGATTTTTTTTCTCTAATGAGAAGCCATGAATCACAAGATTATAGCATATTTTTTTCAGAATACTGATATTTTATTATAATAAAGCAGGATGATTATTTGAGAAATGTTAGTATTGCAAAAAATTAGAAAACCAATGCCTCTTAGATGTTTTTGTGTGAAATAAAAGCACGTGCATGGTTTTGCTCAAAGAGTTGTCGGAGAAAAACTCCTACATGTAGGTCAGAGCCAAATGCGTACTCTACCCAGCAGGTTAAGGACACAGAGAGCGAGATTGAGGAAAGCACAGAGGAAGGGAGTTATAGGAGCCAAGATGATTATAAACCTAAAAGAAATTGAAACATTGGAACACACGGCAAGTTGATTTGGGGGCCACATCTGCTTTTACTAGTAGCAATTTGGAGAAAACAAGATGGTGAGATGTGGGCAATTTCTTTTTGGCTAGCTCTCAATGGTCAACACATCCTGTATGTGCCTGCTTGTCCCTGTTTCAGTGCAGGACCAACTGTAACTGCATTTTAAAATATTGCCTATATATATCGATAGATCCTGTTGATGAGCTGCTGCTGTTGTTTTTGGGTGGGGGGAGGAATGTAAACTCCTAGATATGCATACTGAATAAATTCTGTGATTTATATTCCTATGGACGACCAGGGTGCTTCACTTGCACGTCTGTTACCAGGAAACAGGGGTGAGAGAGACAGATAAAAAGGAGGGGAAGAGGGAAAAGAAACTGATGCTTCTCCCAAAATGAGAAGGAAGACTGTGCATTGAAGATACACAGTCAAATACCACTGCTGTGGTCTATTTTTGGCTTTTACTCCCCCCCCCCCCCCACACTCCTCCCAAATGCCACCCTGTTCTGAGATTTTCTTTTTCTCACAACTCGAGTCACTGATACAAGGTTTGTTCTTTCCAAAGGCATAACAATTGAGCAGACTCTGTGTTGTGCTTGGATGCTTCTTGCTGTATCCCCGCTTGCAAAGACCCTTCGACTGCTCCCGTGACACCAGATAATTCACTATTAATGCACCTCTAACCTCTCCCCTGTGATGTATGTCACAGAGTCAAGTACTGGGCATGCCCTGCACCCTGGTCCCTCTGGGCAATATATCATCTTAAACCTTAACGTCCTGCAGCAAAGCACTGGCTAATATTGACAAGAGACCAGTGAAAAATCACCCAGCGACCCCGGTTAGCACCTCCTCTGGTCCTATCTTTTTCTCAAGAAGTGGGATCTGGGAAGGTGGTTGACACCGTGCTCACCATCTGGCCACCGAATTGCCCCGTCTCTGGTCCCAGAGTTGAAATTCATCAGATGTGGCACTAAAGTTGACCAGCAATGGCCCATTAGGCTCCAGCAGGTCGATGCTTAACCAATTGAGAGGAGCTCCAACAGCAACGTCTTCGCCAATCCATCCAATCAATAAGTGAGATAGAATGATCAGTCAAAAACCCAGACTCTGTTCGTGCTCCCTCAACTGACGTGGATGACTGATGCATTGAATGTGTTTGGTATTGATGTAATGAATCATGATAAGTCTTTTACTGTGGATGTCTTTTGCGGGATAAGGGTGAGTAAAAGAAATACTTGTCTTCTGGTAGCTTAAAGGATTTCAGGTGATCTCCAGGTGAGCACAGTCGCACATCAGCAGTTTCCAGATAGGTGATGAATGATCCTTGAGCTGTGCACATTCCAGTGTATACAGGCAAGACTGTACTCACTGATATTAGAATACTGTAGAAGTTAGAGTCCTTTGAGAAACGTGGGTTTGTGGGTTTTTTTGTTTTTGTTTTTGTTTTTTTTCTTCTTTAGATTGAAGGATAAGCCTTAAGATGAAGAAAACTGCATTTGAAAGCTTTAAGCATATTAAACCATAGAGATCTAATCATACACCTGATGATAAGGACCCTGGGTTGTGTGCATTTGTGTGTGCACATTCATGTATATTTGCTTGCTTTTTTCTTTTTTTTTCTTAAGAGCCTCCAAGTGCCTGTGCTACTTCCCATTTTAACCTACATGCTTTTCATTATTTCAGAAAGCCTGTGGTTGTAGAAATTCATTTTCAGGAGAAGATTGATTTCTTTGGAAGTGGTCAGCTTGTCAATTTTTAAACATTTTTGATAAAGCCTGAAAGTAGTGGAATGAACCAAGGCAATGAATTCATTATGAGCTTCCCAGCCAACAGGATAAAATGATAAGGCAAACACAAACTTATTCCAGCTTCCCTCCCTCTGAGCTTCAAGGGAGGAGATGGTTTGTGTAAAGAAATGGGGAATTACGCTGAAATAATGAAAAGCTTAACTGTATCAATTTCAGTCTACTTAGTTAATAATCAGGCAATCTGCAAAAAGAGTTTATTGGCAATTAATATAGGAACACCACATTTATGAATAAAAGTGGTCAAGTCGTCCTTAAGAGTAATGCTACATGTACATCCCATTTGTACATATATTTATATATACACATATATATTTAGTCTGTTAACTGTCAATCTTTTTTCTTTTACTATATTTTATTAATATTTTGCTCTTTACTATTTTTTCTACTGTACCATTCTGCTGAGTGACTGTCTTCTGCTCGTCAAATACATTTCATTGCAATGTTGACCTTGTGCTAACAAGTTATAATATTATAACAAGGTATTACCTATTATTCACAGTAATACTGAAGTAAAAGGATCAATAAAACTAGGGGGTAGCAGCAAGTTTTTTTCTTATAATTAAAAAATACATATATATATATATATATATATATATATCAAAATACATTTAAGATTTAACATGTAAGAATATTTTTTAATGTAATTAAGATTAATTTATCTTATAGGGTTCTTTTTTGTTTTTTTATTTTGGAAAACTTAATCTAACTAGCATATATTAGCTTTAGTTTAAGTAACGAGTGCTGGTTTTATCCGCTATTCTTAATAACCCGCTTGGTGTGTTTGATTGTATTTGTGTGTCAGGCTCCCATGTTAATTAAAACAGCCAGTCTTTCAACTGAAATGGGGGGAAAAAAGGGTTTTAAGTCACTACTGTGCCACTGAATTACACAAAAAAATCACCCATGCCCCAAACTTAGCTGAACTAGCAAACCTAGCAGAATCTATATTTTCAATAATTGTTATATGTAGCTTAAACCATTAATGCTCTTATGAAGATCAGAAGATAATATTTTAATTGCCACACACAGGAATATCACTAAAACTGTTATTAGTATGTACATAATGATATAAGACTATAATCTGATTGAACTGTTAACATTTGATAAAACCTGAATCTAATAGCACGTCAGATCTAGCCTTAGTATCCCTTAATCCTTCTTCCTGTACATAGTGAAAGGGCATTTAAAACTGTCTAGACAGCAGCCTTTTTTGTCTCTGCCCCTGCTGCCTACTCTTGTCCACTTTCCAAATGAGGTGCAGTTCATCATAAACGAGGCTATTGTCATTAACCACTACAGCGGACTCTTCACCACCTTTTTTTTAAACATTTGTTTCAAAAATTATAATAATAATGAAGAAAGTTAATGATAATGGCAAGTAAAAAGGCACAAGTATATATGGGCATGACTACTTGTCAGCCTCTACAAGAATAGCTGTGTGTGACTCACAGTTCAAGAAAGTTCATCCACTGTCTGACACAAACTGCTGTGACTCCCATCCTTTATATTCAGTAATAAGGGATAGCACATGCTGCACTGTGAGGTGCTATCGCTTATCACTGAACGCACATGTAAAGTAAAATTATATTAGAACAGCTTAGCCACTGTCTTTACTGAAACCTTAATGATAAGCCACTCAGCCCAATTATCAAAAGTCAAACATTTCAGTGATATCAAGCTGCTTAAAATTTGCAGTTCCAACAGAACAAGATTTCTTATAAAAGACTGACTAGATGGAACCCAAAGATTTTTAGCGTTAGTCTAATTAAAAGTCTGATTTTTACTGGGCAGTGTGTGTGTGGCATTAAAAGTGTCACGAAAAAAGCGATATCCTTGTAAACCTCAAAAAAACGTGAAGAGTCGTCAGGAGCAGAGCGTAATAGAAACTTTCCAAGGCAGCTGGATGCTGGTGATGTGGTCAGGTGAAGAGAAAACCATATTAAGCACATCCTGTCTGCATGAAATCATACAGATCCAAGAGTAGAACAAAAAACTCACCTCAACATTTGTCTGTGAAGGTTCTCAGTCATCCAGGTCATCGTAGTCAAAGGAGCTTGCAAAGAAAAGCGTCTGGACTTCTTTAAGTTACTTGAAGACGTTTCACCTCTCATCCGAGAGGCTTCTTCAGTTCTAAGGTCAATTGGTGGAGAGTCCCAGATATAAACCTAGTGGGAGTGTCCCCCCACAGAGGGACAAAAGGACCCCCTGATGATCCTCTGATCGCCTGAGCCAAGGTGTGGAACTGGGTGTGGGTCCTAATCAGCCAGAGTTTCGGGTGAGTTCATTGTGAAACCTGGCCCCACCTTATCATGCGAATTCCTGAGGTCAGATGGCCCAGGGTGTGAGTGGGCCTTAAGGTGTCTGGGAAGGGATCTCAAAACTGGATTATAGATGGCAGAGAGTTGGTGTTGTAAACCACCGCCTCTGTTCAAAGATGGTCGCTCACAGTGGACATAGATGGCTTCTTTCACTCCTCTTTCAAACCATCTGTCCTCTCTGTCCAAAATGTGAACATTGGCATCCTCGAAAGAGTGTCCTTTATCCTTAAGATGCAGATGGACAGCTGAATCTTGTCCTGTGGAGGTGGCTCTTCTGTGTTGTGCCATGCGCTTGTGAAGTGGCTGTTTGGTCTCTCCAATGTAGAGGTTTGGGCATTCCTCGCTGCACTGTACGGCATACACCACATTGTTAAGTCTGTGTTTTGGCGTTTTGTCTTTCGGGTGAACCAGTTTTTGTCTAAGTGTGTTGCTGGGTCTGAAGTACACCGGGATGTCATGCTTGGAGAAAACCCTCCTGAGTTTCTCTGATACACCAGCTACATAGGGGATGACAATGTTGTTGCGTCTGTCCTTCTTATCCTCCCTCGCTGGTGTCTGATCTTCTTTTCTGTGCCTCTTTGCTGACTTTAAGAACGCCCATTTAGGATAGCCGCACGTTTTGAGTGCTTCATTTACATGTGTGTGTTCCTTCTTTTTCCCTTCAGGCTTAGAGGGAACATGTTCTGCCCGGTGGTGTAGGGTCCTAATTACTCCAAGTTTGTGTTCCAGAGGGTGATGGGAGTCAAACAGGAGGTACTGGTCCGTGTGTGTGGGCTTCCGGTAAACTTCGATGTTGAGGTTGCCATTCTCTTCAATGTGCACAGCGCAGTCCAGGAAAGGCAAACAGTCATCCTTCGTGTCTTCCCTGGTGAACTTGATGTTTTTATCCACAGCGTTGATGTGCGCAGTGAAGGATTCCACTTCTTGTGTCTTGATTTTGACCCAGGTGTCGTCTACATATCTGTACCAGTGGCTGGGTACTCTTCCTTTGAAAGAGCCAAGAGCCTTCCTTTCCACTTCCTCCATGTAAAGGTTGGCTACAATAGGTGACATGGGGGAGCCCATGGCACAGCCATGTTTTTGTCTGTAATAGCCTTCGTTGTATTTGAAATATGTAGTGGTGAGGCAGAGGTCTAACAGTGTGCAAATCTGATCGGGTGTGAAGTTGGTCCTGTCCTCCAAGGAGTTGTCTTCTTGTAGTCGTTTTCTGACAGTCTCCACTGCCTCCGTGGTGGGTATGCACGTGAAGAGAGAGTCTACATCAAAGGACACCATGGTTTCATCTGGATCCAGGGTAAGTTTCTGGACCTTGTCAGTGAAGTCGGTGGAGTTCTTGATGTGGTGTGGGGTGTTCCCCACGAGAGGAGCAAGGATGGTAGCAAGGTGTTTTGCAATGTTATAAGTGGCTGAGTTTATGCTACTGACTATGGGTCTGAGTGGGACAGCTTCCTTGTGGATTTTTGGAAGTCCGTAAATGCAGGGTATGGCATCCCCTGGGTAAAGGCGGTGATAAGTAAGGCGGTCAATGATTTTGTCCTTTTCCAAGTCTTGAAGGCAAGCTATAACTTTCTTTTTGTAGCTGCTTGTGGGGTCTCGCTTTAAGGCTTCGTAGGTATTGTTGTCACTGAGGAGAGTAGTGATCTTTGTATGGTAATCTGTAGTGTTTAGGACCACGGTGCATCTTCCCTTATCCGCTGGTAAAACAGTGATGTTGTGGTCTTTGCTCAGGGAAGCGACGGCCTTCTTTTCCTGTATTGTGAGGTTGGACGGAGGGACTTTGGCACTGGAGAGGGTGGCTGAGACTTTCATCCTGATTTGCTCTGCTTCTGTCTGTGATAATTTATTAATCCGTATGGCCGATTCTGTGGCTGTGATGAGGTCCACTATGGGCAACTGTTGTGGAGAAATGGCAAAATTGAGACCTTTGGCTAATACTCTCTTTTCAGGTTCAGTGAGATTCCTGTCTGAAAAGTTCTTAACCCATTTCTCCTGACTGTCTTCAGGTGTGTTTTCTTCTATGGGTTGTGTAGGTTCAGATTCAGAATGAGGAGTGTGTGTTTTTGAAAGCAAGGTGTGAAATTTCCTGCGTTGTCTTTCTTTTCCTTTCGAGTGTTGGGCCTGCTGAGCCTTGTCCACAAACTTGTAAACCTCTTCTAAGATTGGAGAGGGTAGAAGGGTTTCCAGTTCCTGCAGAGTCTGGCTGATCTTGATCTGGAGGGCATCTATAGTGAAATGGACCTGTCTTATCCTTTCACTTAAAAGGTGATTTTGCGCTCTCTGTAGAATCAAGTCTGCTCTGTATCCCCTGGCAGTGATTCCAAGGCGCAGGCTCTTAGGAACAACTCTTTAAGTTAAGTCTTCAAGTAACTTAAAGAAGTCCAGACGCTTTTCTTTGCAAGCTCCTTTGTCACCTCAACATTTGAAAGTTTGGTCAGGTTCGCAATTAGCCCAATCACAATTGGTTGGGCGACCGTGGTTCAGGGGGTTGGGAAGCTCACCTTGTAACTGGAAGGTTGCCAGTTCGATCCCCAGCTATGTCTGTCCTGGTCATTGTGTCCTTGGGCGAGACACTTCACCTACCGCCTACTGGTGTTGGTCAGAGGGGCTGATGGTGCGATATGGCAGCCTCGCTTCTGTCAGTCTGCCCCAGGGCAGCTGTGGCTACAACTGTGGTTTGTCTCTACCAGTGATTGAATGAATAGTGGAATTGTAAAGCGCTTTGAGTGTCTAGAAAAGCGCAATATAAATGCAATCTATTATTATTATTATTATCATTATTATTAATTAAAACGAAGTACATATTTGAGAGAAAATAAGGAAAACCCAGCATTTGTGCTCTATATTTTTCACTGAAAGTGATGTATTTTGTGTTATGCATTTCTTTTTCTTTTTTTTTTATGACTTAAAACGTACAGATGTCTTGAAACATTTAATTATATAATGTCTGCATTTTTCATCAAAAACCTCACTCAGTTTTCCAAAAAATGCTAAAATAAGACACATTTATAATTTGGCAACATGCATCAATGAAATGTCCGTTCTGCATCCCAAAGTGATCGTGTTTGTAACTCCCTCAGCATTTGTTTACCTGTTTACACATGTAATATATCTCACACATGATCAGTGTATTGACTTCGACATGTAAATGTCAGATAAATGTCTATTTGAACGCTTTGTTTTATACGATAATAGAATTCAGGTGAAAAAAAATCTTTCTTTATACACAAACGGTAATTAGAAATTATCTTGGAATCTGCATGCATGCATTACCATATGGTTAGAGGTAGACAGAAGAGCAGTCTGCCTTATGTGTTGCTTAGAAGAGAGAATTTGGCAGACATTCAAATTAAAGGCAATTTTCAAACAGTCGACTTGTTTCAGAAAAGTCTAGAGCTGAACTCAGGTCAGAAGAATCCAGCTGAATACTGAACTGCGCCCACACTGGAGCGCGTGTCCTCTTGCAAACTTTATTTAGTATCCACTTTGTGTTAATCTGAAATCATTTTTTCATACCTTGATCAAATAAAAGGTGGCACATGAACGCAGCTTTCATAGAGACTAATGGGTCCCATTAGTCTAACTAACTGTAGCCACTTTTCATAACTGTCTGAATTAAATTTCCGGTTACACAGGGAATCGTAGATTTTATTATCAGATGCTTGGCAGGTTAAACTGTTTGTGCAAAGGCGAGGCAGGCTTCAGTCATTTGTCCCATTATTGCAATTAACACTGCCTTGGCAAAATGTTCTAGATGTTTTTTGCTGTTTTTGTCATCTGAATCTGATTAAAAGTTATGCTTTTAGGATACAGGAGTCTAAATCAGCATTGCTGCTGACATGCTAACTAGCTAAAGTCAGGCTAAACCCCTCCAGTGCAGTGATTAATGTGAGCGTTGGTCATGCTCTGTGCTCTGTGGACCACAGCTAAAAGGATGACATTTTTCAAGTTCACTACACACAGAATGGCCTTTTATCAAATGTTTACCCTCTGCACCTGTGAGCATGGAATGTAAGAGGTGACCACCCCAAACTCTTTTTACAGCTGTCAAAGGGAAACTCCAAATCTCGAGCACTTTCTGTGCAAAATCATCTTTTTTCTTCATTTAAAAAAAAAAGAAGACTTATTGCTTTTCTTCAACGCGGCAGGTCCCTGGCGTTTGATTTATGGAACTAAAATGAAAAATGTCATGAGGTGGGAATGCTAAAGGAAGCAGGACTGTTGCCTCCACGTTGTAGAATGCACAGCTTGGCTGCGTAAGACTCTGCACATCCTTCCTCAATCATCGCGGCTGCGTGTTGTGAATACACGAAAGCGAAAACTGACAAAGATAAAAATGACTTCGAAGCTACGAGAAAGGAGGAAAATATGCTGATTGACAACTCCAGAGTAGTGCATTGGGATTTTTTTTCCCTCCTCTTTGTGATCAAACATTCTCCTCTGCCTCTACTGTGACCAACTTTGCAACACTGAGAGATGCAGCAAGTGAATGGATCGGGCCATGAAGTCTGATGATTCTGGCTGAAACGGTCTCCAGCAGTGGAGACTCTGGTGCTGATTTATGAGGTTTACTGCATGCTGTGAAAAGTGGCAGGCAAGGGGGGAAGGGTCTTTGTAGAAACTTATCTTTCTGTAATTTATCACACTACCACTCCCCCACCGACCTTCTTCCATTGACTCGTTTGTGAGCTGGATACGAGCCATGGTTCAAACATAATGGACAATGTAGCTGGTGAGTGTACTAGAGCTCGTGGGTAATGGATACCTAGCATTTGTTTCATTTCACTCAATAACGACCAAAAAGTGGAAAGGGTGATCATTCAGAAAGTAATTAAGGTCACATTGGCGGTCTGGTAAATGGCTTTCGAAGTGCAAGAAAACAGCAATAACAAAGAGCCGTTCATCTCAGCCCATACACGCTTCACTCTTCTCTTACTTTAGCCTGTAGTGCTCCAGATGAATAAATATAGATCACAATTATGCACATAAATAACTGTTCATCGAAATCATTTTCAAGTGAAAAGTGGAATTTCAACCAAAATTCCTCATTCAGAGTTTTGCTAGTTAAAAATCAATTTGGCTAACATAACCAATGTGTTTAATCTATTATTAATAACCCCAAATAGCATCTTGTTTCAGTGAATGCTTCTGCTGTTTCCACAGTCCATTCGCCTCTGCACTCAAATGATCAAACTTGCATTTAGCCTCACTTTAACTGGTCGCACAAGCTCACCTTGACTGAAGCAATTACCAGGCAAATTCTCTAGTATTGATGTACAATATTATGCATAGAAATTGAGCGACCAGTGTAACGCTGTAAGAGCACCATGACGCTTGCGAGTACAGCAATGCAGATTAGATATTGAATGAAATTTCAGAGTGTCTACTTTGTCCTTTCCTCTCTCGCACCGTCCCGGCCTTATTCACTTCCTCCCACACCATTTATGATTCCTCACCTTGTCTGAATATGAATAAAACAACTTGTCTTGAATAATGTCTCCAGGTATGAGGTAGAATGTACGATGAATAAAGAAAGTTTCTCACCAATGTGCCTCCGACTTTCTCTTCTCTTCCACGAGGTTAGGGTGGAAGATGCAAACTGACTGAAGATCCTACTCATCTATTTTAAGTTGTTCGTATAAATTTACATGAGAGATGTGTATGGCGTGGAAAGGGAAAATGGAAATTTGTAAAACAAGAGAAGGAACTGATGATAGTGCAGCCTCGGCTTCAGGTTTGGCTCACAAACCTTGAATTTTAAGTTTGTTACCACAGTTGATCACAAATTTGTGCATGTGTGTGTCCAAACCCATCACAAATAAGTTAATACTGCCTTGTCCAATACAGTGCAAATTAAGGAAACAAGAAAAAGAAGAATGGTAAAGAAGAGCCTTTCAAAAGGACACCTCCATTATTGGGAAGCAATTATGCAGACACAAGGCAATGATCAATCAATAAGAAATATATTTATAATTCACTTACCACAAGTGCACCTCAATTAACCCCTAAGAAGGAGAACAAGTTGTTTCTCGAACAGGAGAAGAAAGTACTTGTAGGTAATACAACAAAGTTAATTTTTTTTAATGTTATTAATTAATCACAATGGATGTGTATATACCTTGTGAATTAAACACAGGTTGCAGTTGTGCAATCAGCAGGCCGCTGCATTAAGCAGAAAAAAATCAGACGTAACACTGAATATGGGATTATATCACACACTAACACTGTGTATCAATGGAGTGGCAGAAATAAAGTGGGTAAAAGCACAGCTGCAGTGCAGACTGCTCAACTGTGGTATGATGGGAGTAAATGTAGCAGGCATGTGATAATCTGTCTTGTCATACAAATGTTTCTACTGTCTGTTGTTGTTTATAACACAGCAGTGATTTTTTTTTCCCCCTTCCTCTCTGCTGCAATCAGTTCATTGATGCTTGTGCATTTACTGCACGCAACTCTGGTCTGGACTGCCTTCATCTGAGAAATCCCCTGATGCCTTGGAAGTGTTAGTGTTTTATACTTAAAGCAGCAGTAGTTGTTTGTTTGGAATAAATGGGGGAAAACATCAGTGGTCACTGTGTAGTGAGATTTGCACCAACTTTTTTTTTTTGCCTGTGTTTTTCCAAGTGTCCCCAAAGTCACTGAACATTTGATCTATGGCATTTAGTGGACACATGAGAAATCTCATTAATCACATTGATGTATACAGGAGCTTAAGAGTATCTTTGTGCAATTGTGTCTTCATTTGTCATCTTTTTTTTTTTTTTTTTTTTTGAACAATAAAGATTCCAAAACCTGGATACATTGTATACAAATCCATCTCCACCTACAAATCACTGTTTCTATCATTACGACAGATCAAGTTCAACATACCCGGCATAGCTTTCTGCTATATGGCATTCACTTACCCTATGGGACTCCTACTTAGTAGTTACAAAAATATGGCTATGAATTGGATACTTCAACTCTAGCTATGTGTTCATTCAGATAAAAGATGGAACAGTGGCAGCATATAACTAAACACAAACATGGATAGGTGTTCTGGCAACAGACAAAGATATTTTTTGACAAAGACCATCTAATTATAAAAGCTTTAAAATTAGGATTTAGGAAGTTAACAGAATTATCAGTGTATCGATATCACAGCTGAACAATTAAGACAGTCATTACAATTACATATGTAAGATATGTTGTTTAATTTGCATGACAGTTTTAGCCCTATTCTTTCAGCTGCAGTCCCAGCAGTGTTAAATGGTCAGAGAGCAAATGAAGAATAAAATAAAAATACTTTATTCTGTAAGTGAGCTCAGCCATGTACAAATTTTATACAAGGTCAGTAGGTACAATGTTTCGGTGATGTCTTTTTTGATTGCATCATTATATTAAGGGTTGTAGAAAAATCAAATGCTCTTTAAAGCCAGCCAGCAGAAAAAATAAAAAGCAAGGAAGCAGCTGTATTTCCTATTGATGTTCATCAGGTAGGACAAAAGCACTCTGCACCAGGTTAGGGCTGCAGCAGAAGTTGCCATATTGATGTACATCCATAATAAGTGAACCATTTTCTTACTACTGTAAACCTAAGGTTAAAACTGAAGTTAGCCTGCTAAGCCTATAAGCCTGCTCTGTAGTGCAGAACTGAAGTTCTCCAAACTGAACTTAGGCATTATTTAGGTTTATAAAACCTGGATGTTTATGAACTTTAACATCATAACCAGGACACTCCAGTCATAATGAAACGGAAAGCTCTGGGTTTCGATAATTAAGGCCTCAGCCACACAAGCCTTGAGACCAGTCAGTGACCCACTGGCAAACTCTGTCGCTAGGGGAAAATGTGTATTCCCCGACCAGCTGGTGAGTGACTGCTGGCTTTCTCAGAGAGAAATCAGTGGCAAAGAGGGTTCTGCACCACGAACCGTCTTGTGTTTGCTTTGTTTTTGTTTGCAGAAAAGTCGGCGTCTTGTCTGCAAAATATAGGGACCACAATGGCCTGCTAGCAACTAAAGCAGTCACAATACAGTTCTTGGTATAACGTTATATACCCTTCTGCAAACAAATTCTCCTAGCTACAGCAAGTAATCTCCCAAATCTACTCAACAACCAGTCATGAAATAGAGTTTTCCCTGCTAAACAGTTTTTGGCAGGGTACTACTGACCAGTCTCCAGGCCAACATGAGAAAAAAAACCAAACCTGTGCCACATGAGGTACGCTTCCAACAAAAAGACAATCAAAATTTAAAACTTTAGAACAATATAATCAGCTGGATTTATAAATGTTTTTGTTTTGTTTTGTTTGTTTTTTTTTTTTGGGGGGGGGGGGGTTGAAGCTATGCAAACTTAAAGTTATGCATTATAAGCAGTGATGGGAATAATGGTGTTACAAGTAACTGCGTTACTTTTTTCAGTAACGAGTAATCTAATTACTATTCCTATCGTTACGACGCCGTTACCGTTACTAACAAGAAAATGCAGTGCGGTCGCATTACTATTTTTCAACAAACAGACGGCTGAAGCTGTGTTCAGTTTACCGCATCTTATATCAGTTGCACGGAAGTAGCTGTCTACGTAAGTAATCTGGGCACTACAGCTTTAAGCAGCTGCACACGCTCCAGTGGACAGGCGCTCTGGGAATCCATCCTACCTGACAAACCATCCTACCCGTTGTTTCTACGCATGCGCACAACTCGAAATTAAGTGGCAAACCGTCCTACCTTTGTGAATGGGACCTACAAGCATACTTTAACAGCTAAAATTAAGTGGCAAATCATCCTACCTTTGTTGATAAAAGCTACAAACATACTCTGACGGGTACAGTTAAGTGCCAAACCATGCTACCTTTGTGAATGTGACCTACAAGCATACTTGAATGGGTAAAAAGAAGTGGCAAACCGTCCTGGCTTCATGAATATGAGCTACAAGCATACTCTGATGGGCAAAGTTAAGTAACAAACCGTCATACCTACTTATATTTGTGCTGGAATTACTCTGTGACAGCAGAAATGTGCATAAAGTACTTATGGTAGGACATTTTGCCAAAGTAGGATGGAACAATCACTTTCTGCCCGACGATCACTTTTTGGTACAACACCTGGAGCTAAGGGAGCAAAACAATCGCACGAGTGCTGCTGTTTGACTGAGGAAGAATAAATTGGTCGTGGTAAGCCAATCACATGACCACTTCAAGATGACAAAGCAACAAGGTGATATATACCAGTTTATAAATTGTGTTGATAGGCCACGTAAAACCAGAGTCATCAAAAAAAAAAAATGAGGCGTTTTTTCCTCAATAGTTTCGCCACGTTTACTGTCTAAGGACAGCGCTAGCAAGATCTCTCTGCTTATGAGCAAAAAACAAAACAAAAAACAGCCCGTTCGTGGAAAAATGCACCATGTCGACCAATCAAAAATGATATGGCAACATGGCATTTGGTTGTTTAAGAAGAGGGGGAAGTTTTAGGAGTGACGGCGAGAGAGAGAGAGAAACAAAGACAGCAGAAAAAGAGAGAGTGAGTTTTGAGATGTGAGAGATTTGTGACGTTTAGCATGTTTGGAGTGTGTAGTTAATGTGTTGTCTTGTGTAGTTAGTGTCTGATGTTGTGGATAGTTGTGTGTCAGAACAATGAGGCAACTGCTGGATGAAAACATGAGGAGTGATACACCTGCTGCTGTCAGGCCTGCAGGTCTCAGGCTGTGATGTTCTCCTTTATAGTGGACAGAAATTATTTTTTTGGAGTGGCACAAATAATTTGTGCGGCATCTTGTTGAACGCAGAACAGCTGATTGTTCTGTAAATAATTTGAAATGGTTATACTAAAAGGTAAACGGAAAATGGATGCAAATAACTTTGTTGTTTGCAAAACTTGTGCATATGATTTTAGAATTCACAATTTATATTTGCATTTAAAGTTATGAAATATGATTCAGTGAACATGTTTGTGGTTGTTACAGTAAAAAATATAACTTTCTACTTGGATTTTATGTTTTTTGTCTGATTTTAGATCAGTGTGTTAATACAGTATGTCAAACTGGAAACATAACTGTAAATTCAGACACGTGAGGTTGTGCTGAAAAGAATGATACTAAACAAGGCAAATAAACTGTTTTTAAAGGTGAAATGTAGAGGTAAAATCAAAAGTAGTCAAAAATGGCCAATTATACCCTGGACCCCAGAGGGTTAAACATTTTTTTAAGTAATGCAATAGTTACTTTTCAAGTAATTAATTACTTTTAGAATATTGTAACTCATTACTAACTTAGTTACTTTTTTTGAAGAAGTAACTAGTAACTAAAATTAATTACTTTTTCAAAGTAACTTGCCCAACACTGATTATAAGGGGTGTGGGCAATTTAAGTGACAGGTTTGTGCTCCTAGATGTCTGCCGGTGTCAGTTTGGCCAATTAGAGTCACTGAAATGGATCTCTGGACCTAGATTTTAATGTTCCTTTTAAAGGTGTTGTTATCAGACTCATTTGGTTCATGGAAATGCAACTGTAACAAAAGACTAAAGTCTTGGTGAATTGGATTAAGCAGATAACATAGCATTTCGCTTTCTTGACCAAGTATGGTCAGTTTGGGAGCATGGAAAACAAACATGACAACAGCTACAATGCTAAACACAACTCGTATACAAAGACAATTCCATTAGTTTCCTTCTCATCTGCTTCCTGTTATGCATTTCAATAGCATGGTCTAGTTTGTTTTAATTATGTGCATGTCTCCATTGTCTAAATTACTGAAGATATAAACTAAAACATACTGCAAATAATATTTATTTCTAGCAAAAAGTAATATTAAAGATTTGCATTTCAAACCCAGAACAGCTATATTTATAGCATATGTCTACAGAAATTAAAAGAAATTAAACAGTCAGTTTAATTAAACTATCCACTCCAGCCCTAATTGTTCACACAAAATGTAACATGTAACAACGTAATTTCATTTTTTATTATATGAAGAAATCAAAAAACGTTTTTATTTTGGAGTACCATATCTACCTGATTGATTAATGTTAAAAAGTCCAGCCAGAATTTTATAGTTTAAAAAAAAAGACTTCACAGTTCTGACTTTGGAGACTGTGATTCCTCGACTCATAAAATTTTCACATATTGCCCTAATCCTCTTCCGCAGATAACACTCTAATCAGACTGTAAAAATTCCAGAGCAATTAGAGCATTAATGGATTTGTCAGTGAAACTGAAGAGTGCAAATGATCTGCAGCATGTGATGACGCCATCTAGTGGGTGTCTTCTCCGATCAACTTTTAAAGTCAGCGAAGGGACTGTTAATGTGAGGGAGGGAGAAGAAGAGAGGTGACTGAGTATCTTCTGGTATTTTTTAATCTCCTGCTCCAAACACCTACCCCTTAATTCCCAATTAAGGACACAGCCTGTGTGGCAAATGAACTGGCAAGATGGCAACACAGCTCTCTGATCTTTTAAAGAAGAACGCTATTAGCCTCTGCACGTAAGATATAACAGAACCGCATGGGCTACAGCCCAAATAGCCTCCCTCTGAAACTATTTGATTTGCACACAACCGGTCCGGGAGAGTGCGACTAATCCAATCCAATTTCCGGACACGTAAAAGGCTCGGTGATTCATTGAAAAAAATCACCAGAGACAATGTGCCGAGCTGTGCTGCTACACCTCCTGGCGTTTCTAATTTCAATAAAGAAATAGGCAGAGTTACGGCTGCGCTGAGAGCGCATCACATGTGTCCATAACGACGCTTTTCGCACAAGGGAGTCGTGTTCGGAGAAAACGGTTTTTATTGACGTCAAATGGATGTGTGAATGACTTTACCGCATGTGCAGGCATGACAGCAGCGATCAGAGCTGCCAGTTCTGACCAAAGGAGCACCGAGATCTTCAGTAGACTGTAAACCAGTGAGGCTGTCCAAGAGGTTTCCAATTAGCCAGGACTGTGAGATTTTATTTGAAACTTTAATGGCGTCTCGACTCCTCCAAACTCATTGTGAATTCATTTAGTTGTGAGGGGAGAGAGGGACGCTGCATCCCGCTTCTGACAGAGAGACCACTTGTACCGCCGTCACAACTGTGCCAAGAGACAGGGAGTCTTTGAAAGCCACCGGAGCGGACCCGACCGGCATATCAATCAGCGTCCCGGACAGCGACTCGCTAGGTTCGCACTGGTAATAAAAGGTATTGTCTCATAGGTCTGTGTGCCGGGAACAGAGAGGGGACATGGCACTTTTCCCGTTTGCAAACCGGAGGATAGCAATAGTAGGTGGCAAACGAATGTAAAAGCCAGTACCCCCTCGTCTTGCCACGGGTGCGCACCGGCAAAGAGGAGCAGGACACGCAGGATCATCGATTCGCACTTTGTGATTTTTGCGCTGCGTAACCTATGTGACAAGAGCGGAGAGGAAACGGTGAACGGTGGGATTAAGGCGTGCGTCTCCTAAACTAAACACTCAAATTCTCAAACCATGGACGCCAGGATATTATTTTTGCTTGTTTCTTCTGCGGCATTTCTCGCTGAGCTGCACTGCGCCTCGCCAAGGACCACATCGGGGACGGATCTGCCCGCCATCGGCTTAAGCAACATCAGCAACATCAGCGGGGAAAGCGGCGGCAAAAAAGACTCGAACCAAACCCAAATCTCCAGGAACAAGAGGAAAACACTGGCCGTGGATTTTGCGGTCCCCTCTCTGTTGCGCTATTATCTGGCGGAGTTCATAAAGAGACCCTTAAACGGCGACTGCCAGACTTTTAGCGGATGTTACACGGTGCGCGCAAACTTAAAAATGCAATGCATACCTTTACAGAAAACCATTTCTACTTTTGTGGACCTTAAGTCTGCAGCGGAATCAGCACTGAGGAACGCGTCTGCTGATGGACAGTTCCCCTCCTTCTACAAGCGACCGCTGACCAAAGTTCTGAAATTGGGCTTGACGAAGGCGAGCAGGAAATCTAACCAAGTTGTGGTGGAAATAGGAGAGGATTTAGTCAGGACGGGATGCGGGGGGCTGTCTGTGTACGAGGAGGCCCCGGTGTACATCCTGGAAATGGACCTCACAACTATTCTGGAGTGGTGGCTCGGCGCTGAGGGGGGGCGGCTCAGGGTCCGGCTTATGCCCGAGAAAAAGGCGCAGGTGCCAGGGATTGAGGATCGGTACACAACGGCCATTCGAGCTTCAGACCCCCGCCTCTACCTCCAGATATCCTCCGCGGGTGAGTCCCTCTCTTCCACCCTCCCTTCGCGTTTTGCTCTCACTCTTTTGCCATGCGGTTCCCCCACACCCCCAGATGCAACTCGCTCACGGTTGTGATTTAAGTTCTGATGTGATTAATTTTTGATGCCGAATCCAGCGCGCTTGAAGTTGCGCGCTGGGTGTGCTTTGGCTGGCTTCAATTGTGGTAAAGAAATGATAGCACACGGAGGAAGATCTGTTATTTGGACTGCTCTGATGGGAAAATGATGACTGAGGTATAACTACGTGTGTGCGTGTGTGTGCGCGAGAAGAAAATACACAAGGATTTCATACATTTAGTTCTGTTGCTCTGATTCAGAGGGCTCTCCAGACCCCTGTTTTATTATTGATGCCCAGAGCAGCTCTGAGAGATGAACTGAATGTTGATTTAATTTCCAAACACTTTGATTATTTCCACTTGGGATCCATGATATGTATATGCAGCATCTTTAGAGGCTTCTATGTAATCAGTTCTGAGATGATAATTATTATTTCATTTGAAGAGAGGCCTCATTGCTTTATAATAACACGTCTATACTGCATAAGGATGACTATAGGGTATGCAATGATGCTTAAGTTGGAAAGGCCCCATCAGGGATTTATTTTTTTAACTCCACTGGCTTCTTCTTAAAGACACCTTCTCAATTCCCCAAGCTAACCTGTACTACAGGTAGGGTGGAGATTTGAGAAAACAGGTTTTATTTTGATTAGGCACAAATTAAGCCGTTATCTCTAAGAAAGCTTTAGCACTCAATACTCAAGGGTCCTTCCCCCGTTCTTCTGAGCATCGGCACAATCAGTGTAATTGCTTAATCACTTTGATGAGGGAGGCTGGCCCAGAAAAATGCAAGGGAATCCATCAGACAAAAGAAGAGGCTGGCTAGGCTGGAAAGAAGACACCCAGCATCACCTCAACCACCTTTTCCCCTCAAGGACTATGTGCACATAGAAATGTATGCAAAATACACAATGAAACTAAGAAAGCCATGACTTTACAATATGCAGTAAGTTATTGTCAGTGCTGGTTGCCACGTTAGGATTTCATTTGACATATGCTGTTATTACAAGTAGAGATGAAACACTTCAGTATGTCACACGCACACATCTGAGACTGTGGTAGAGAGGCACCTGAGTGGACTACCCGTGCAGCTCCCGGCAGGGATTCCAGCAACACAGCTGGTGGTGTTAACAGGTGGGAACCCATCTTGCGTTGATGCTATGATATGGTTTTTGCAGTAAACACATCATTTTTAGTTTATTTTTTAAAAGCGCCCCTTTCACATTGTGACATTTAAGCGATACTTGAGAAAAACACTGAAGCCTACAACTTCCAGCAGCTCTGTTGCAGATCAGGATGGTTGCTATTGTGTGACTGTAAAAGAAACAGCAGGTACAGAAACAATGTGACACCTGCACAGGGAGGAAGTCAGAGCACCTGGATGGGTCAGCAAAATATTGGACTTTGGCAAAGGATGTTTCCTTTCACTTGTCATTATGCTTTTGACACGCCTTCATGATAACCATGGTCTGTTGCTGAAACTATGATTTTCCCAAACCAGCTTGTGTACCAAAACAAACCCAAAAGTAAAAATGCTCACATCAGTGGTGTGCTTATGTAAGCATTTTTAACACCCAGCTTCTTTTTAATTGAAATGGAGGTAATATGTCGGCTCCCGGCAGGCTCTCTGCCCAAAACCGTTTTGAGTGTTCGCAGGTGGGAAGCCAGCAGGGGATGTTTTTTCTTTCCCCTGGGGGACTCAGCTGGGTTTTTTTGAGAGCACCACTTTCTTTCACTTTAAAAACCACTAAGAGGCTCTTACTTGCCATTTTCGCACACGTGAAGCCAAACCTCAACCACAACTGTGTCATATCAAAATTGTTTTATTTGCCCAACACTCTCTCTGACATATTTGTCCAACTGACAGGGATTTAAATCAGCTGAAGCTCCTCCTATATATCATTCTGGGGGACCATGACATCTTTAAGCAATACATTTATTATTTATTCATTTAAGTTTGAGGAGAAGATGACATTCACACTTCAGCAAACTGGGTTTATGTGTGCTGCACTTATGTAAAACCAAAGAACAGCAAAAAACAGAAAATATAGACTTCAATGCGCACTTACAGGATTTGATTGGAATAAATAGACTACTGTCCATTGTTTATTACATCCATGATCATTTCTCATTTCGCCACTATGCTGCATCCTTACATAACCCTAAAATTGATCACATATTTAATCATTCAGGAAGAGTGCTGCTCAGAGGCGCTTCGTATAGGAAGCTTCTGCGAGAAGATATAGGCGTATCCTTTCATTTCAAATCTGTTGGTAGGGAGATGCAGTGAGAGCAAAGCATCAAAGTAGAAAAGGCAAATAGTAAAAGGACTGCTCTTTCACACTCTAGCTCATTTTTCTCCTACTGTATGAAATAAGAAAGCAGGAATCTAAGCACAATGTCAACGTATGACAGAACATATAATATTATTGTTTTCTCTCGCAAACACACACACACACATATATATATACACATCTTAGAAGCATGCTGAAACCTATTTTCCTTACACCAAAAGAAAACTGGATGTGTTGTCAGTAGGTACACACTTTTTATGATTCAAGTTGACAGACCATAGACAGTATGGAAGAGGAGCATAGATGCCGTGACATCACCCAGCGGTTTCTGAAGTCCTACTTAGAAGGCTTGAGGAGCATTTTCTCCGTCACCATTGTCCTGTTTTGAAACTGGATGTGAAGAAAGGGGTGGGTCTGATTATGAAACCATATACTGTAGTTTAAGAGTGTTCTACTGTTGCCTCTGTGTGATGTCAGTGAGTGTGGAAATCCCCCTGATGCCCAAAGTTCTAGCTGTGAGCACAGCAGCCCTCCTGGTCAGCTTGAGAAGAGCGACCAGTCGCAACAACACTGAAAGTGGAGTAGAAGGGAGCTAAAACATATTCTTATCAAATAAGAGGCACCAAGGGCTAGTATAAGAAATCCAAGAATAACAATATAAAGTTACCATAGCTAACTAGCTAAACCCTCTAAGGAGATTTTGCCTCTGATCTCAGTGCTTTCATTTTTCTACCTACTGTATACAAGTGGGACTGCACATAGTGTTATACAGTGGCCAGTTTTCGTCTGCATATGCTACAGGGAGGTAAAGAAGGTAGCCTATTTTAGTGTTTTAGGTTTTTGCGTTGGGTTGTTAAAACAATAAATCATGTGTTGTCTTCAAAAAAACAACAACACACGTAATATTTCTTTAGCATTTGTCAGAGAATGCTCAAAATTCACCAGCTCATCCCACTGAATTCACCAAGCACCGACAAAAGGGTAAATTCCAGTTAAACTCTATTAGCTTCAAAGTCATAAAAACATGAAGCTACCTTTTTGTGACATATTTTAACCTGATCTTCAAGGAATACTGATTAGGGTTAACGATCTCACTTCACACAACACATTATGATACAGGTCAGGTGAACTGCCAACTGTATAATTAGATGTAGGTGTCAGTCTGGGTGTGAATGTGTTGTCGGTATGAATAAGTTCACCTGGGAAAGGGCACTGACCTATGAAAGGAGCGCGCTGCTGTTTGCCTGGTGTCAGAATATGACAATTACATCAGATAATATAGTCTGGCGTGGTTCTTGCTGACCTTGATACTATACTGTCATACAACACATTTTTGTTTTCATTAACATTTTTTTTCTTAGTTTTAGAGCAGATCTCAGTACCAACCGAATCACCCACACATTACACTTCTACTGCACATGTGAAACTTTACATGACGGAGCACTGAACAAACTGCATGCTAATTCATGCTGTGGATGTAGTGTACTCATCAACACCTTTACCATGAAGACAGGGAGATGTGGCTACAGGCCAAATGAAAACTATCCAGCCTCAACTATGTGGTTGCAGATTAGCTCAACAAATGCTGGACAACCACTGTCGACTTCATTAACTAATCATCAAGCACGAGTATTTCTATAAAAGCAGAGGTGTTGCATGTTGAATGTTAAAGTTCATGATAGTACAATCAGATAAACTGGAACAATGGTTGGAAACGAGCCATTCACAGGACGTCCAAAACAATGTCCTGTGGACAGATGAGACCAAAGTGGATACATTTGCAGTAATGCACAGCGCTCATGTTTGATAGAAACTAAACACAGCATATGAGCACGAACACCTCCCATGAACTCCTTAGCACAGTGGTGAAGAGTGATGATTTGGGCTCGTTTTGCAGCCACAGGACCTGAGCACCTCGGTGTCATTGAGTCAAACCATTAAAGTCTATATCAAAGTGTTTTAGAGACTAATGCGAGGCCATCTACCAGACGGCTAAAGCTTGGCCCAAACTGGGTCAACGGCAGCAAATCGGATCAACACAGAATGATTGAAAAAGAAAATAATCAAAGTGTTGGAAGGGCCCATTCAAAGATTGCACCTCAACCCAACTAAAATGTAGTGGTGGCAACTCAAGGAGGCTAAGGTCAACACTGTAAAGAAGAGTGTCATATTGTTGTGTTTAAATTTTGGCTCAAACTGATAAAATCAAAGTAAAAGAAAATCAAAGAAATCAAAGAAAATTACTTCAAGATATTTCTGCTAAAGGTGGCTCTGGAAATATTGGCATTATGTTTTTTTTTTTACAGGACTATACAGAGTACTGTGAAAACCCTTTTCCCCATGATTGCATGTGGTTTACCTCTACCTCTGGTTATCGTCACATAGCCCTTGCCAGATCATACATTGTGAGACTGAATATTTTGTATGGGATTTTGAATAGATTTGCCAAATCATAGTTTATGTGATAATGGTTAAATTCACTCCTAAACAAAAGGGAATTATCATGAATGATCATGGGTTAGAAATGACAGAAGTATTCACAACATGGGTGGACTCCACTGACACTATAAGCCTCGCATTGTATGCTCAGTGCCTTCGACTTGATTACTCTGCCTGTTTGCAGAGCCACAGTTATTGTCATAAGTGATGATTACATGATGATTTCTGCAAAGCAAAACTGTGTTTACTTGCTGCCGATCCACAGAAAGACATGAGCTCTGAACATTTCACACACGCATGCACACACCTGTCCTCCCTCCGTGTCTTTCTGTTGTCACGAACTCCCTCCTCCGTACAAAATGCCTCAACAGTAGGCTCCAATGAGTATTGTCTCACTTTTTCAGCATTTTTACACCCCTGACTCACCAATGTTTGGCATTTTTCTGTGTAATGTACGTGCTACACTTGTTTTTCCAGCCTCCAGAAAGACGCTGGCTATTAGCATGAAATAAATACCCGCTATGGCACCCAGAATAATTTGACAATCAGGGAAGAATGCCTGCGGGAATCAAGGCATTAAACTCTGCACAGTGCATTTATACTTACTCGCCTTGTGCGCTCTACGGGGGACACCATTAATGAGAAATACTTCTACCAGTTACAACATAAGAGAAGGGAAACAATGCTCTGCAGGTGTGATAAAGATATCACCTCCATTTTATTAACCTTTGTTATGTTTACCAAGTGGTGCCATAAATAGGTTGGCAAAGAATCTTTGAATGATTTCAGCGTTGGAAGCTGGAAGAAGTCGAGCTTCCGCCTCATTAAGCTGCATATACCTTCCTCAGAGCTCGTTGGGAAGCTGATGTTTCTCGTCGCTCCATTAGCAAAGAGTGTCTTCATGAACACACTTAACAGAATTTGATTGAAGCCCCAAAGTAAAAGACTGCTACCGTCATGCTTGAAAGGAGCAGCTGTGCATGTTAGAGCGTTTCTTGCCATATTTGCCCCTCGGCTCGGCCAAAATTCCAAACACATGATTTTCTATTGAGTGTCACCAGTATGCCATTTCCTTGGCCTTAAAATTGAATCCTAGTGTGTGGATGTTTTACGTGTTAAGCAAACTCAGTAATTCCTTCTGAATCATAAAGAAAGCAAACCGTACATTACATACTCAGTACTTTGTTTAGCTTGTGTTGTCTGTGGCCCTTCTGGAAGAGATTTCTCTTTGGAAGATGAAAAACAACGTAATTTCCAAAAGCTTTTCCTTTGTCTCCTGACAAAGTAGCTGGTGTAGTAGCCTCGAGAGAAGTTTAATCTATGGCGCTAGAGAGTGTAGTCGGTCCGACAAAAGTTACTGTTCACCCAGCATAATTACAGTTATTTGTAAACAAGAGTACACAGACATACTCAATTAATTTTATCATTATTCATCTTCATTTTTTAAATAATTATTGTCATTTGAATTGTTTTGTTGCATTGTCATTAACTTCATAGCTAAATGTGATTGACTTGTTTTTGCCGTAATAATTATGTGTATTCATGCCAATGAAAAACATGCTAATGTGAATTTGAAGGCAGGATTTCTGTGATTACGATCCCGCCAACTCACAGGCCCAATCACCACTCGAGCTGAGAAGATTAGTCTTTTAATTTATGAGTCACAATTATTTCGACAATATGCCAAACATTGCCAGGCTCTAGCTTCTAGCACATTTGTCGTTGCCTTTCTTCTGTGTTACAATAGAACTGCTTTGAGTTTTAGACATTTCAGATGGTTTTTAGGACAAATACGAGAATAAATAAACAGGTAATTTAAAAGTTATTTACAAGTTCCGGCACTTTTTTGTGTTTAAGACCAAAATGAAGATGTTCTGGGATTGGGCCTATAAGAATCAAAAACCTCACTTGTAGTAATTTTGGCTTATTTTCTGTTCAAGGCAATTTTCTTGTGCACCTCTAGATTATTTTCAGCAGGACTTCTACTTTTGAATCGCTCGATAGTCCTGTTTGGTCTAATTGCACGTGTGCATCTGCAGTGTGTGCTGGATCTCAAATGTGTCAAAACGGTGATCCTTCAACTTGATTTTCATTTTCAGTAAGTGGACAAAGTCACGGGGAGGCAAATCTGGTAAGTGGTCCAGATGGTGAGCAGACTGTGTTAGTGTGGCCAAAAGATGTTATTAATGTGTTCTGTGTCGACATGCTCCACAATTCAGATCGCTGCTGAGTATTCTCTCTCAGATGCCTCAAGATGTTGCAGCAGAACTTTGCATTGACAGTCTCACCCAAGGAGGCAAATTCATGTGTAGAATCTCCCGAATTAAACAAGAGAAATCCCTGCATTTGGGATTGGAAATAGTTGATTTTTCTTTTTTTACTGAAAACTGCTCTATTTACCAGCGACGATCCTTAGTATTTCTTATATACCTGTTAATGTTTTTTCTTTACACAAGTTTGCCATTAATGGTGAAATGATAGCATGACACAGAACACAGTGTTCAAAATACACCTTCAAGTGAGCATTCAGAAGCTCACTGGATGTGTTGTGAAAATGTATCTGATACCAAACTGAGCCTAACCTAGAACAAACTCTAATATAACACAAACACACAGCCTGTGACAATAAAAAATTCAAGTTTTCAAAATAATGATCTGTATAAAAGCAAAAAGATTATCTAATACCATCTTGACTTCCAGGAAATGAAAATTTTAAAAATGACCATAGTACACTGATAACTGTTTTCAAGCGCGCATGCTGCTGAAGGGTTGCAGGCATTCAGGGTGGGTTTAAAAAAGTAGTAAAAAGTCTTCATTTTGCAGGGCTAAAGACCTTAAAAGATACACTGATACGTATCGGCTTGCACCTTCTTCAGGGTGTAGAGATACTAAGACACCAAACAGAGCAATTATAGCTTCACTCACCACAGATGTACTACGCTAATTAAATGCATCATTTTCTTTAGCTTCTAGGGGCAATGGCAAGCACAATTCTCTAGCCTTTAAGGATATCACCTAAGAAGTACATAACCCTCTGATAAGGGTGTTTCTAAACACTTTTCTAACCAAAGATAGTGTAGACATAAGAAGTTAAACTCTATAAATAATAAAAAGGAACAGAACAAATACACTGAAGGTTTAGAATGATAGTTAACCTTTGTGGAATTTTAAAAATTCCTTGAAGATCATGGGGATGGATCCTTCAGAAAGTCACAAAGGATCCATGGAAAGCATGGATCACTCACCTCATCCATGTCAATTTATTCATAAGCAGTGTCTCAAGAAAAGTAATACATTACACATAACTCGTTATTTGTTTTGTTTTTTTTAAGTAATGGAGTACGTTACGTAATTACTCACCGGAGAAAGTAACTGATACACCACTTGTTACATTACTTTCGCATTACTCCATAAAATGTCTTGAACAAATTGTTGCACAATTGTCAGTTAACAATATAGGCAACACAAATCTCTATCCTAATGAGGACACAGATACGCTCTTTCTTTTAGTTTTTATGAACACAAAGTCAATACTACAGATCAAAGATGAAAACCAGCCCAAAGAGACTTCAAAGCCATTTCCACAGTTATTCTACTTTAGAAACATGAACAGGTAGAAATAAAGGCTGCAAGTCTGACTACTCACTCAGCTTGAAAATCGCTCTGGCCTCTTGGCTAGCTTTCTGTCAGCATGCTGTCTGTGCAGATGCTTGCAAGGAGACAAAGTTCTGTATGCAGTATAATCTGGTTGTTTCTGTCTTAGATGCAGTTTCCTCTTTACCATTGCAGTTTTTTCTTTTGTGCAATAAAAATAAAAGTAATGTCGACAACTTATCTCCTCAAAAGCTATTTTATGCCAACATTTTTGTCCTCCTGCGCACTTACTGAAATCAGCTGATTGTAGCACATGTAGAAAAAGCATGTTTTTTTTAATATTTGTTTTTTACTAATAATTACTTAATCAGTAATTACTGAGTTTAGCACAGTATGCATTACCGCATTACTGAAACACGTTACTTTGTAACCTTCCTGATTTGAAGACAAGCTGGCACTGCAAAATACAACCTTCCTGGTTGAATCTGGTTCAAACTTTTCACTCTTTGATGAAGCTTCTGGGGAAACAGATGAGAAGAAAGTTGTACTGTTCAGAAGTCAAGAGATCCATTTATATCCCTTTAATTTGGCTTAAACCAAATATAGACATTCACTAAAAGAAAAATAATAGCCACAGCCAAGCATGAAGATGTCAATATGTTAGTGATTTACTGCTTTAGGGCAACTTGCAATTATTGAGTGAAACATAAGTTCAGCTCTTGGACAGAAAATTCAGTTATTAGTCTGTTAGCTGTAACTGAAACACTAATGTGAAACATAATGATCCCAAGAATTTGAGAAATCCCAAACCTCTAAAGTTCTCAAAAAATATTCCACCGCAGTAATGTGAAAGCCTGATTTCTCGATACTGGAAGTGTTTGGTTGTTGTGGCAGATTTCAAAGCAAACTATTAAGCAACAAGAAGAACTGTGTGACCTTTTTGCTTCAAGAGCTACAACTTAAAACTTGTATTTTGTGTTGACTCAAGTTTCATTTGTTTTATGTTAACTTCTGATTAAAGAGATGGCATTTTAGTTTGCAGAAGATACAGAAACACAGGAAATAAGGATGCGGATGAATACGTTTTTGTTCACCCTGTGACACGCCATTTCCCGTTGCCCAGCATGAGCTGCTGCATGATAGATTAGTGTATGTAATACACAATTATATGGCAGACTAATCAACACTAGGTAAGTTAAGAACGAACATTTCTGGGGACTGCCTGAGGGTGCACAAGGGTGCTCCTATGAGAACCACAAACCTCCAAGAACCATTTTTCCTGATTACATTCACTCCACCTACATGAATTATAAGCTGGAAGATGCTGTTAGTGAAGCTGTTGTTGTGTGACACTGGTTTTATGCTAAAAAGTGCATGCATGAATTTGCACTGTGATATTAATACAATGCATATACCAAAAAAAGACCGGTGGCTGTTTTCGTTATATGTTATGAAATTTGAAACAAGCCATCAGTCTCTGACAGAAGGTTCCTCTGGCAGACCGCAGCGCCCTGTATCACTGATGATACACTCCAAAAGCCAGATTGTCAAATGTTTTTCTTTGCCTGCATAACCAGCTTGTTGTTTTTTGGTCACTGATAATGTTAATTAAACCACACCAATTCAGACTTGCTTTGGCTGTTTTGAGGTCTCTTGCGTCAGCATTCTCAGAGTACATTTCCACCACCGCATATATGCTTAGTAAAGCCTGGAATTTATCATTGCTTAATTTCTCTGCATGCTGTTTTATTGTGTTGTGCTAGGCTGACGTCATTCAACATGTGTAACGTCTCTGCTAGTGTTCATATGTTTGTTGTTTTAATACAGTCGCTGCCAAGTGTATGTTTGAATCACTTACTCTGTAGTAGGAGCAGAGCAGAACTGTGATAATTCCCACTGCAGACATTTCAAAATGATGGGACTTGCTCCAAAAGTTGCATGAAAAAATTCCAAATGTGCCTAATGAAAATATCTTCTAATTGCAAACTTTACCAAAAGAGATTCGTTCAAAAAAATCTAAATAAAGGAACAGCCTCAACACTGGAAACAAATCATGCTGAATCATAAAATGTACAGTATAAGTTTGACTAATTACCACATTAAAAAGAGACCATTTACTACTAATTACCTTGTGGCAAAAAAATGTGTTAATTTACTTTTGTTACCCAGCACAGCCAGATGAGCTTTTGAAAAAATCCAAATTCTTCACACATACAGGCTGCACCTTTTTATACATGTAGAAGAAGAAAACAAGACTTGTAGTTCAAGCAGCAGGCAGTCCTACAATTTGAAACAATTTGCTGAACATCCCGTCGCCAGCTTTGTTTACCTGCCTGCACACAAATGCACAAGTCCGGACTTCACAGGTGAAGTTACCCAAGCACCACCTAAAAAGAAGTGACTCCTGAATCTACACACAGGCATACACTACAAGCAGCCACCATTTTCCACATCAGTATACAGATGAAAAGTGATGGCAAACTCCAAGTAAGAGAGAAAGTTGAACCTCCAACTGGATTACTGGGATTAATATCATTATAACAATCATAGTATACGTCTGTATATATGTCTGTATATACCCCATATATTCTCCTCCTTAATGAGTCGGCTAAACTTTGCACAAATATCACCAGTGTTGGGAAGGTTACTTTTAAAATGTATTCCATTACAGAATACAGAATACATGCCCCAAAATGTATTCTGTAACGTATTCCATTACATTACTCAATGACAGTAACGTATTCTGAATACTTTGGATTACTTAATATATTATCATGCTGTTTACAACTACATGAATGTACTATTGCTGTGATTTATTACTGTTACTGAAGGTCCGCGGCTCCGAACCGTAGTAAAGGGACCTCTGACTAATACGGTGGATTCTGTGTCGGGCTCATAGCCGAAAACTAGCTTTACTTTGTTGTCTGGGTCAACTTTGCTTGCCAGACACAAAGAGAGGCGTTGAACGGCTGCTCCAAAGGAACTTATTGTTTTTGGAGGAAAACACGAACACGGTGTACAGTCGAGTCTTAATAGCTTACTTACAACTGGGCTCGTCAGGCACTCTTCTTGGCTGCAGTGGTTATTATTATATTTACATGCTTCCAGCTCCCGTTTTTGCTCGATGACAGCTCGTACTTTTCCTTTTTCTCCCTCCCTCGCTCACAGACACATGACATGTATAGCAGTCCATTCTCCCTGCAGCACGGACTACACTGCCTATGATGCTACATTCTTTAGAGCTATACCTGTAGCATTCTGCCTATTAGCTTAGCACAACAACAACAAAAAGGCGCTCTCTCACCCAGGAAACACGCAGAGAGAGAGCGTCACCCTGTAACCATGGCAACCGTAACGCTGCCGCCTGGAACAACAGAACATAGCTGTCAAACAAAACCCAAACAGTCCCGGCCCGCCACAATATGAAACAGGAAAGTACCGCCGTGTAATCCATTTATTTCAACAAAGTAACTGTATTCTAAATACCACCTTTTTAAACGGTAACTGTAACGGAATACAGTTACTCATATTTTGTATTTTAAATACGTAACGGCGGTACATGTATTCCGTTACTCCCCAACACTGAATATCACTACACATACAGCAATTACTGACATCTGTATGTTTTTTAAAAAATTATTTAATTATTAAGCCCAATTCTTTTGATTTTTGTACATATTATATTAATTAATTATAATCTGTAAATGCGATGTTATGTTCTCCTTTTGTTTGTTTCACATGTCACATTCAATGTACATTGTCCGTTCGTGTCAAGTGACTTAACGGACACCAGAATTTGTATCTGTGAATGAATTTTTTTTTTTTTAATCACCGCAAAATACGGGAAAAGGAAGTTGGAAAAAAAAGTTGCAGGCTAGTAGATGTAATGTAATTAAAAAGAATATCAAAAACTATGCATTACTGAAAAAAAATGCACATCATTTGACTTGAAACATTTTGAAATAACAGCTGTCGTCTTTTATGTACAGTCTATGGACATTTTCTGTGGAAAAAGTGAAGTGGCATCATTCTTAAGCTGAATTTAAAATGGAAATACTTTGGTGGGACTGCAGTTTAAAAGGAGCTCGATGGCACACTGCACCTGTTGACCTTTAATTTAGTCCTTCCAGGTGGAAACCCGCTGTGCCACAGGAAAAGTGACATGACATTGCAATTGTGGTTTCATTGTAATCAATGGGACTCCTGACATTTAAAACTTGTATCAATCAACTGCTAATGGTAAAATCAATAGGAAGTCAGAATGACAGGCCACTTTATTATTTATACATTTCTATGATCAATTCACTCAAAGAGTCAGCAGTGTTGTGACACCCCAGTGGACCCATGACACCCTGTACACCTGATCGATACTGCACATTACACTGTGCATGATCAAGTGCATGTGTCTCAGTGTTAGCTTCAAACTAGTCTTCATTTGGTGATGGCGTGCTTGCAGATATAGTGTCACTATATAGGACAAAGCAAAGAATTCAACATAAATAGAAGAGCTTGCCCTGCTGTAGTTCGCCAGTCTGTGTTAGTGTAATACATTGACTGAGTCCTTTGATTCAGAGCACTGGCAATACAAACTCGGTGCTCAAATGTCTGTGTAGCTTGACTGAACTAAGCGCAGGGATATCATTAGCACTATACACTGTCAACACGTGCGCATTTCCATGTAAACCCATATGAAGTATTGCAAACATAGTAGTTTCTGTTCTGATTTAAGAAAACACCAGTTCTGCGTCACTATGTCCACTGAAAATTGAATGCATTTTAATGAGATAGCCCTTGAACCTGCTCAGATTCATTTATGACAGTCACACATCGAACAGGTCTGCTGTCAGCGTAATGAGACGGCTGATTTTTCTGGGCTTAAAGAAAGTGAAGAAATCATTCCTTTAGCTGCCTGAGCTGATGACTTGTACGGCCTGTGAAGCGGCCCTCACATTAGTTGGCTCCATCTCAAAAGCTCAGAGACTGCAACTGTTGCCCAAAACACAAGCTGTTAGCATTCTGTAGGCAGCCATACTTCAAATAAAATATGAAAATGGCAAGCTTGCCAAATTGGTAGCTACAGATAAACACCTTGACAGTGTAAACAGCAGCTAATGCCCTTTATGATATTAATCACCCTGATTGTAGTTAATGCTTATGTCACTTTTTTGTAAATTAGCTGGGCTCAAGGTGACTTTGGCTGTGATTCCTTTTCCGTTCCTTATTCAGCAGTACTGTCTCTTTTCGTCTTTCCCCTGATGTCTTACTTATTTATGCCACTTGTGTTTTTCAGTTTTTTCCTCTTTTTTTTTTTTTTTTTCAAAAAAGCTGCCTGTTTGATTAATGGTTATGCTTGCGAGAGGCCTCAGCACTAGAGTTTAGCTTAGAGCTAGATGTAGAGTTGAACACATACTGTACACGAACTGCATGTGAAGCTCACATCCTGAGATGCTCCACTTTCATAATGAGAAATGTAAATAATGTGCATAATCAGTGGTCATACTGTTCTTGAAATTGTGCACTGTATAGCTCATTTTATATTTGTCCTTGCCATTTATTAGACAGAATATATTTTACATTAAATTTACATTAAATTAATTTTACCATTAAAACAAGCCAATGGCTGGAAAACATGCAAAAAGTTATCAGTAAAGGCTTTCCGACCAAAATCCTTCCAAACAACTAAGTAAAGTGTACGCTGTAAAGTGTAAATAACCTTTTCCTAAACCTAACCAAGACTTTTTAGTGCCTATTCCTGAAGAATATAAAATAAAAAGAGTAAAAATTTTAAAGGAGGATGTGGACTTTGTTGTTCACCCTTCTGCATTCGTCTTCAGACTTCCAGAAGCCTTTTTCTTAGAAAGGCCTGAAACCAAACGTCTCCCACTTGTGAAAAATGCTGCTTGTTATGCTTGTGTATACAGAAAAACATGATTAGATGGGTACTTTGTTGGTCTCACTAACCTTTGTGCATCAGCAGTAAAATGATTCTGCAAAGGGCTTAAATTAATATTAACAGCCAGTTGGGGGTGCTTGACTAAGATCACACTTGCATAAGTAGGTCCAGAGAAGTAAAGGTGCACTAGGTCACACTCCAACTTTTATATTCTGCACTGAGCATTGATTTTTTTAAAACAGTCAGTTTAATCAAATTCCTACAAATGTGAGTCGAAGTAAAAATCTGCCAGTGTTGGTAATTAAAGGGTCAAAGTCTAGGATTGAATGTATGACTCTATATGAAGTCCTTTTAAAAGTATTTAGTGTAAATTTACACTTTCCTGACATGCATTATGCATAATACATTATGCATTACACACTCTTGACTTCCACTTAAAACTACAGTATTGATTTTCTTCTTATTACAAATTAATTAAAAATAACTAAACTAATTATTGCAAAAAAGGAACCCCTACAATTCACTACCAGTTTGGCTGTGTATTTTTTTACAGTGAGAACAACAAGGAAATGTACTGTTGAAAGAAAGTGTTCATCCTTGCATCCTTGCTTTTATGTTTTTGTGATTCTGACAAAGAAGAACTATGTTCATATATACCGGATCAACTATGTTTCATTGATGGACATGTTTCTCATGGCTTATTTCCTGTCTTTCCTCACTTGTTTCCTGCCATTACTTAACCAGAAGGGAATGAATATGAAGACTGAATTGAAGACAGATGTATATAATCATACATTAGTACTTTGTTTTAAGTTTTGAATTAATAACCACTTGGAGTTGCATTTCTAGTCTTCTGGGAAAACAAGTGCAATATTTCACCTTCTTGTAGCTCTGTATTGGTCCTCACCAATAAGCTGGTGTCTTCAATGAAATGGCTACACTATAGAAGAAGGCCCCTCACTACAAGTGGCCCCTTTCATAGATTAATGGAATATAATATAAACACATTGATTAGAGCAGCTTTAATGGTATGATTAAAATATATATACATATGATATTGTTGTATGTCCCAGAAAAGGTTTTTAAATCATTAAAATATTTGGGCATATGACAGGGTGGCAAAGGAAAAGTGGATGTATAAAGGAGGTAGGAAGGTTACATGTTAAGAATAGTCTAATACATCCATGGTCTTTCCAGTCTAGTGAAGCCCTGCCACTAAGCTTTTCTCTGTTGTCAGATTGTCCTTGGGTGTTCACACATCTTAAGTCAGACTTATATTTGAACTAAATCAAACCAATCTGTGTGACACTAAGCAGTGAACTATGAAGCATCAGAGAGGAACATGGATACTTTGAAGAGAAAAACCCAACATTCACCTGGAGTAAAAAAAAAGCCATTACCAGATATGGTGCAGTTGCCATACGCAAGAAGTCAGTCAGTTTGAGAGGAGCAGCCTGAGTGCTCTCAGGCCACATCCCCAGCTCCCTTTATGATCTCTAATGGGATTGTTGAGGAGCGCCAGCAGCATCCTCATCACAGGACAAAACCCACCTAATGGGATATGATTCGCCATGAAAGGGCGAGGAAGAGCAGTTTCTCACTGAACCCACTTATCCCTTAAAACTTCCATATCCCCACCTCCACATCTATTTCTCCCGTAGGAGGCTGGCACCCAAATTCTGACATCAGTACTCCTATTCTCGTGACACATACAGATTTTATGTTTGGGTGTTGTACAGACAAAGAGTCAGAGCATCAGTGCCATGGGACACAGTGTTTGTGGCTTATCAAATCCAGAGCATGCTCGGAGGCCTGGAGCAGCTCAAAGGATGGAATTGCAACTTGCTTAGCTGCTGAAATGAATACAGCGACGTGCTGGAACTTTTTTAGAGCTCACCAGTGCCTCAAGATGGCTTATCTTCTCAGCTTGAGTGCACAAGATATCTCAGCTTTCAAAAAATCATCTAGCTTTCTAAAACAAGCCTCTCACATGCTAACCATCAAAAAACTTGCATTTAGAAAGAATAATCATGTAAACCATTTATTATTAATATTAAATCTCAAGGGGATACTCTACATTTTATAGTTGTTAGACTCTGCAAAGTTGTTTTATAATTTAATTGCATTGTAGGAAATGTAGGAATCTGTATTTTTAAAATATATTTGTTCATTTAAAGGTTGGGGTATCATAGAGTCTGCTCTATCAGAATCCATATCTGTTTAATTTGTTAAAATGTATTGATCATCCAAAAAATAGTCAGTGGAAATCAGCTGGTATTTTGGTATAGATAGCATGAATAGAAAGTTCTAACTTACTTAAATAGTAAGTTTCTGTTAGGTGGTAGCCAGTGGTTTCAGCAGTGCATTTCAGCCACCATGTTAATCTCTACCTTTGAATACTACCAGCAAACAAATTACTAATGGTAAATAGAAAGCTTCCAGTTCAAAAAAACCCTGTTCCTTTCCCAACCAATTCTATATGTTCATGTTTAGAGCTGCCTATAGAGGTTAGCTTTACCTGAACTCATACTTTCTTCAACGGACTGTGGAATCCCCCCCCCCCCCCCCCCCCCACAATTTCTCTCAGTGCATCCTTGGTTTACTATTCATGGCTGTACATAACAACAGTGCCCAATAGCTCTCTTGTTGTAGTACACATGGCTTGTAAATCTATCCTTTTAACAAGTTGTTGCTGTCAGTGGCTCCACAGAATAGTAATTCACACATTTCCCTAATATGCAGCAGATTCTTGGTTTGAGACCAGGAAGAGCTACAACTCCCTTTAGGGTCTGGTGACAACTATGTCTAACTGCTGTACTGACCCCTTGTAAACAAGGGAGTGTCCAAAAGTAGCTTCTTCTGCTGGGAATCAAGTATAAATGGGTCCATGATAGCTTTAAACTATTGAAGTAATATGAATTTTGTGTAACTTTTCATTCTGACAGTTTCCTCTCAAACACCTTTTTAGTCTTTATTACATCTTCTGGTTTAATCCTTTCACCTAAATGTTCAAGGACCTTTGATGTGGTTCATTTAATCTACTTTCCTACCCCATTTGCCCTGTACATATAATGGCATGCCAGGGGGCTCTCGTTACCTAAGGGATCCTGACCTTCACCAGAACTGGGCTGTTTTCCTGTAGCCTTTTTTTTTGCCATTGTGTCCATTGTATATTAACCTTGATGTGTAACCAGCACTGGCGAATACTGTGTCTGCATTTAAACACAACAGATAATTTCAGATGAAAGACTGATGGCGGACGTTGAGCTTTGCACTGTACTTCCTCTTTTGTGTATGAATTGTGCAGGGTTGAAAGGTCTGGCAGATTTCCCATCTCTCTTGTCTTCAGGCATCAGCATTTCAATTGCGTTTGTACTCGCATACGTGCAACTCGCCACTGTTTGAATATGTGTGTGAGGTTCATCTTGCAGGTGCTTGATGTATGCCATGTTCACATGTGTGCGCGCATGTGTTTGTGTGTGTGCATTCATCCATGTGTGCATGTCCACTAGGGAGCACTGGGGTGCTTTCAGACAACACAAACCCTCCTCCTCCTCCTCTGTCTGATCCTGATAGGACAGTGAGCTGGAGCCAGCAGCTAGCAGCCCCGTGCGCAGTGCAACATGGGAGGAAAAAAAAAAGATCAGCACCTCAGATTTTTTTGCTTGGTGCCAACTGGATGACATCAGGTTGACCTTGCCATGCTTGCACAGAGTCCACGAAATCAAACCACATCCCTGGCCTCAAAACCCTCAACTCCAACACACATTTCCTCTCTACTTGCACACACTTTTTCAACCGCATAGTACAACTGCAACCTGACCTTGGCAGTTGTTTTTTGTGCTGTTAAGTAATAAAGACAACATAAAGTTGCGCAAAACAAAGTAGTGCTGCTGGCAGTTTGGCCAAGTGAGGGGAATGCTTCACACTCTGGGTGGTACTGCTGTCAATTGCAGTGCAGGAGCTTGCTTATCGCAAATGTGAAGGTTTTGCTGACCTGCAAATACATTGGAGATAAGACCCCTCTTTTACTTGGAAATAATTAACCATGATGCAAGCAGTTACTGTGAGTCGGCACTGGTGACGCTGTGTAAGTCTGCATGGAGGCTCATCACCAAGGTGCCACAGTAAATTGTGAACTAAAATAGCATCGGTTTGTCAGTCCAATTATGTCTAAAATGCCCCTTCTGTTGTTTGCCTTTCGGTGTGCATCTCTAAATTAGACACAAAGTAACTGTGATTAGCCAAGTGCAGAGTTACATTATGAGTTTACATTTTTTTCTTTAAACTGCACAGACATCTACATAGTCAGTTTGGTATCATACTGTATAGGCAAAGAAGTCGGGGTCAGACTTTTGACTGTAGCCATCATATCTCCTTCCGCCATCCTCTGACGAAGACGGTTAGAATGTTAATGTCAAATACAACATGAAGTGATGTTAGATGCGACGTGTGTGGATGTCAGGGTTCGTGAGTTGGCCAATAAATAATCCTACTGTAGTGACACAAGCACTTTGAGAAACTTACAATTCCATCTTCCATTCTCTCCTGCTGTTCTAAAGAAAAGCCTGACTCAACTGTCATGTACTCTAGATTCATGCTTTAAGTTTCCACGGGGCAAAGCCACTGACTGACAAGTATGAGAGGGGCCTTATCTGTCACCTTACAGGCATTTCATTATAAAAAATGCTTGGCTACTGCACTATCACAGGAATGATGGTGAATGCAGCTGCCTTGAGCTTGCCTGGGTAAATAATACGAGCTTTAGGACACATTATGTAAGAGATACAAAAGTGAACTTGGACACTTTTTGTCTCTCCTTTATCTTTCAGACTTGTGGATCTTGTATCCATAATGTGACATGGATCAAGCTCTAACATATCAAAGAAGAATAAAATGGAACACCAGAGATTTGGCTTTGTACAAAGGCGTTGGTATAGTTTTCACAACTCTTCTTTTTTCTGAGCAGAAATACCGTGGGGTGCCGTGAAATGACACAAATGACTGGGTCTAGCTTTTCACAGCAATGACAAGTCACGTAATGGACTAGCTCCGTTGACTCAGCCTTGGATCTGATGGCGTGGCTCTGTGTAGTGTGACGGCTTCGACATGGTCCCAGAGCAGCGTTCATGTGGTCAGGGCACTGGCCCATTTAGAAAAGGCCGGTGTGGAGGGGAGACCAGCAGGAGCTAATGACCTAGAGAGAAAGGCAGAGTGTTTTTCCTCGGCGAGTAGAGGTTGGCAGCTTCTTGATTTGGCGTATCTTGAAACGCAGTCTAACTCGTTTTCCTTTTGCCCCAGACACTGTATTCACTGATGAGGAGCCATCCTCATTTAGCTATGCAATATTTACTGCAGAGTGCTCATTAATGGCTCTGCAGGAACAAACATATTTGCAACTAAAAAGAGTTGAAATGATGATGAAAAAAGTTCACATTTCTCTGCAGCACCACAAATGTCTGTGCTCTGATTTATCAGGGAGGGCATGATTTTCATTATAGAGACGGTGGAAACATTTGGGGTGGAGGGTCTGCAGGTCCTGTCTTGAAACATGTTTAATGTATCTAAATGGAAATCTGTGCAGTTTTGCATATTGCCTTGTGACTCATGCAACCTTAAGTATGTTTTATATAGAATCTATAATTAAACCTCCTGCCAAAGTATTAACACTGCTAACTGTCATTGGGTTCAGTTTTCACATACTCTTTCTACTGTGACATATCAAAATGTAATATGCGGAACTGGCATATTCAGGGAAAGGAGATTATTTCATAGAGTTCATCCTTAAACTGAACTGGTACAGTGCACACACAGCTGCTGTCTGCAGTCTAGTTTGTGTTGTGGTTCTAGTTATAGTGTATATTTAATTCCTTGAGTTTTAGCTTGTACAGCTTTCCTCGTGGTAGGGGGATGATACCAGGCTATTAACTTGCTCTTTAAACAGTATCAAGTGGCTGCTTCAGGAACTTTTGGCATGCTAACCCCAAATGTTGCCACTTGTAAACAACACATTTAACGCTGATTAGTCTATATAAAAATTATTGTAATGTTTGTCATAGCAAATCATCAAATACACAAGCGTGTTGCTGTCCGTCTGTGACAGATTCTTCCTCATTTCCTTCGCCATTTACCACTGTAAATTTATCATGTCATTCATCTTTCATGACAGCTGTCTGCACTCTCATGACAAAGCTGAAGTACATTTTTCATAGACAGGACAATACATTAAAGTCTACACAGCATGTAGCTATTATTGAATTAAAGAATGGAGTGACACTGGCCAATTTCTGTTCTTTGCTGGCCTGCTCACACAAGATTAATCTCTTTCCTTCTTGGTCTGTTATAGCAGTACAAGCACTTAAAAAAAAATAAAGTAAAGAAAAAACCCCAATGATTTATGTCGCATATGCCATTGTATCTTGTAGCAAACAAGTGAAATCTGGATAGTTCCTTGGAATCATATATGGCAAACATATTTAGGAACAGTGCCAAACATGATGATGAAAAATACTAGTACATTTGCTAAATTAATGGACACCTTGTTTGGGGTAGAAAAGCCAACTTAATATCTTTTTAACTTTTGACATTACTGTAATGTGGTTTGTGTATAGAAATTGTCCTGGCTTCTCCACCGGGTTGATATATATCCAGAGTGAAAGGCCTGTAATGACTTTGCAGTGACAGCAAAGATTGAAGACGCCATAGTGAAAACAAATAAACTCATGCATGACTAAGCTATGGGGAAAAAATTATAGTTAATTTAAAAATGAAAAAGTGGGTGGAGCAGAATCAACCTTCTGATAAAGCACTTGGGAATAAGATAGCAAGCCCCGCCTGTGTGTATGGACCAACGAGTGTCAGCATTGACCAGTTGTGCAGTTGTGGCTGTGAGTCATTTGTCTTCAACCCAGTTACTGCTTTCGTATTGAACAGGACTCAATCAGGGCACCGATGAATGCCAGCTGGCTGTTGGAGCATTAAAAGAAAAACACAAACAAATGAAAAAGAGAGGCCAAATTAATGGATGCCAGCAGAGGGGAGGCAAAACCCAGCTCTTACTCTGATTAAACATCAGGGCCATCAGAGGAAAGGAAGCCATTAGAGATAGATTGTATTGGCTTTGTTGCAATCTGTGTTTCTTTCTCTAAAGAAAGGCATGTCAGTGCAGAGAGGTTTTGGTCTCTTGACCTACACAGGGGATATGTTTGGTCAAGCTGAGTGAAAGGAGAATAGCTTTCAAATATGTACTGAGTTTCCATTCAGTCTGTACAAAAGAAGAATTGTGAGAGAAGCTGCATACAAACAGCTAAAGGCAAAAAAACACGGCACAGCACAGACACTGTGTTATTGGTCATGTTGTTTTTGATGGCACGGCTTTGTTAATGCAACTCAGAAGTAATTTTCTATACATGTTCGTGGTGGTTTCATCAGTTAAACTGTTGTGCAATAGAGTCATTGACATTCAGATACAACATTTATTAATCAGTAAAGTACTGCATAGTTATATATACACACTGGAAGAGTATGTTCATATTGTGCACAGTGAGACTTTCTGATAAATGTCACTCCCTCACCAAGTAAATACAATAAGCACTAAAAGAAGTTAAAGTTTGCAGTCTTGTGCAAAAGCCTTCACACACTTCCAATTTTCTATCCTAACTTAGAACTGTTATTTCAACTGCTGTTCTGTCTGGTTATCACCTTTGGATTCCAGCAGGGTTACATCCAAAGATCTGCACATTTCTTTTTTAGCAACACATTTCTTGTGAGACTCATGTACTGCCACTTCATGTCATATTCTCCCCTGTGTGAGATTGGAAAATGTCTCTGACAGAAAGCTCCTCTGATTAACTCCTTGTGTCAAAGCGAAGGCATTTCTCAGTCTGTATTGTAGCTCAGGTTTCCTTTTCTTTATGGTTGTTTCTATTGTTTCCCCATCGCTTATAACTTTGAGTTAATTTTGGCAAAAAAATGCATCTGAGCCATAATGACAGCCTTCCCTGCTTTCTCGGATAGCCTCTGGATAAAAGCCAGACTTTTATCCGGTGGCTGTTTATAGTGTGAACCTTTGAAAGCTGGAGCTATGTGCAGTCCCGCATAAAGCTGGGGATGCAGTCATCCTGAAGGTGAAGATGACTAGGGTGGATGGTGGCTCGGCAAAACACAATTTTCAGAAGGGGCGGATAACATTTACCTGTATGTGCTAAGGATAAGGCAGCAAAAGTATTTCGCTTAGTGTTAGGAAAATATCATAATGATGTTTTAAGAGTAAACCATATTGAATATTACAGGAGACTGCATTCTTTCTGTAACCTTATCAAGTGACTGCTTAATGTTTAATTATTCTGTAGTCTCCATAAGTAACTAAAGTATTGAAAAATTGGAAAAACATTAGAGAGAAAGAATAATCTTAACATATTTGCAAAGATTTCCAACTGTGAAACACAATCATTTATTCAGCATTAATGTGATGCACTTAGAAAGTTGTGTCACTTTGAGAGATTTCGCTCTTCATTGTAAAGTGCATGCCATGTCTGTTTGGTTTTCAAAGCTCACTGCCCTAGGTACCTACCATCTGGTTCATCTCTCTGGATGCCAACAATTTTTAAGCCAAAGGCAGGATGCTGAGGTCCCTGCCACCAACCAAAGTGTAATGATCGATTTTCACCATGCATCCTGCAGTCTTGGCAAGCTAAAAAAAAAAAAAAAGAAAAAAGACAGGCTGGGCTTTCGAGAGCAGTGTAATCTCCCCACGACACACTGTTTGACACACTGTTTGACACATGTGCAGCTGGGGAGAGATTGTTGAGATTTGCACATTGATCCACACTCTGGCCCTCCCCACAGGCTCTGTCATTTGAATAAAAACGGAGGGAATATTTTTGCAGTGGCACGAGACCATCAAAAGAGTCACTATGTCTCCATGAAGAATGGACCGGGGGTCGTGATCCACAAGGGACATCTGTAGGAGAATGAAGAGGCAGTTTGAATTACTAATGAGGAAGAAGGCAAATGGGAGATGATTGGAAGGAAGGAAATGGGATCTAATCAAGAGCTAACTAGAGGAAAGAGGTATAATTTTTTACTTTGAACGACATAGTCTCATTCAACAGGACATGAAAGATAACTCGAGACAAAAGACATAAAGTGTGCAGTATTTCGGTGCTGTATGATTTAGATGAGTTATTTTAAGCAGTCTATACACTTTTTCATATGTCCTTTTAAAACTTGACCCCTGTTGAAACAGTTAACCACTAACCTTGATTTTAGATCAGCACTGTGAATATTCCTGGCCCTTACCAGTAATTTCAGCTTAATTATCACATTGGACCAATCAGTGTTCAAATAAGTCAGATGAGACCTAATTAACATACAATCCCTCTTCAGTTGATGTGGTACCTCTATTACATAGATGTAGTGGATAAAGAAACAGAATCCAGGTAATATTAGAAAATGCTTTTTCTCTCCACTCATAAATTTCCTGGGCACTAAGACAAGCCTCTTATCACTAAAAGGTCATAAACCCTCTTGAGGGGGCTGTTAAGCGTGTCCTCTGGCTCTCTCTCTCACTCCAGCTTCACTGCCATGCCAGCACATTTAGTGCAGGATAGGAGTCAAATCATTGGGACTTGCATGTTCCATCAGCGATGTGGGAACAGAGCCACGACAAAAGAAACAGGTTTGGGTGGGGATCCTGCTAATGATGATGAACACTTGAATTCTGAAGAAACAAAAATCTTTAACAACGCACAAACGGTCAAAGTATGTCCAAGCAAAAATGATGAGAAATCGATGTATAGGAAGATTCAAACACTTCACAGCCTCGTTTAAATGAGTTACAGCCTCACGTCCTGCGTCTTCCTCTACCCTTTTTGAACACTGAGCAGTAAAAGTGCAAATCTAGTCCTTTTTCTTCTTTTTTTTTGACCCAGCGGGAACACAGTGATTAATTACATCTTCATGCATTGTCTTCCATCTGGCAGGGTTACTTATCTCCCCAGGATGAATGACTATTCAAACTGCTACCATTTCTGTAGTAGGGTCTTTTGCTACTAAAAGTGCAATAATTTGAGCCATTTTCTGCAATAACTGAAATGATTTTCTTATTAACACATACATTAGCAGTGCATTTCCCCATCTGCATAGACAGCAAAGCTATTAGACCTCAGGGTATTCTTAAAATTGAGTTAAGACAAACAGTTTATGGAGTGTTTGACTTGAGCTTTGAACTTGAAAATTTTATTTGATACTTTTTCACTTTGCTGGGAAGAAATAGTTAAGTTACATTTAATAAGCTATACCAATTGTGGCTGAAAAATCAAAACAGTGCAATTCCTCTAATGGCCACTTGAGGGTGGCTGTAAAAGCAAGTCAGTCGCAACTGTCTCTCATGTTAAAATACCCCAATTTAGAGCAGGCATATGTTATCTGACAAAGAATAATATGAGTAGAGTTACAGGTTTCATTTTTCTTGTATTGCTTTTTTGTTTGTTACCTAGCACTAATGACCATTTTTTGTGTCTGTTCTATGGATAGAGTTTGCTAAACAAGCTTTAGCTGAAAATTTAGAACTCCACAATCTTGCCAAATTCTGTAAAACACTGAACGACATCACTGAGATGCCATTCACTTTTTTTTATGTATAGTCAGCAGCCTAGGCCTAATGCAGCATAACTAAGCAATGGTTCAGGGTCACCTGATCAAGCCCTAACCGTAACCCTTATCACAAAACAATCTTTCATTAAGTTAGCAAATCAAATCATCATTTACACAGCAGTCACTAACATGAGTTTATCGGCATTATTTAACAAAGTTTCTGCACATTACAGACCAGGAAAGCTACTGAGTGTTTTCCATCCATCGATTTTCATCTGCTTATTCGTGGCTGGGTCGTGAGGGCAGCTGCCTAACCAAGGACACCCAGACCTCCCTCTCCCCACCCACCTCTTTCAGCTCATCCAGGGGAACACCGAGGCATTCCCAGGCCAGCAGAGAGATGTAATCTATCCAGCGTGTCCTTGGTCCACCCTGGGGCCTGCTCCCAATGGGACAAGCCTGAAACACCTCGCCAGGAGGAATGCTTGTCAGATTCCCAAACCACCCCAACTGGGCTGAGAAGCTGCTCTACTTTTCAGTCATCTGATAGGGACTCAGTGCTTACCCTTGAGTGTATTAAACTATGAAAAAACTTGTACAGGTTACCTATAACTTCTTGATATTGTGCAGAAAAGCAACAACACAGCCTGCACTCTCTTCTTTTTTTGTAATTTCGTTCAGTCTTCAGGAAAAGTTCTCCAGATTTCTTGAAGGACATTTTAAAGCTCTCCTTTGGTTGTTTGCAGCTTTTTGTTCCATTTTTAATTCTCATACTTCAGTAATGTTGAGATCTGGGCTCCATCACTGATAATGTTTCACTGTGTGTTTTTCTATCCAGGTATGCTTTTGCTATATTGACAGTATGTTTAAGATAACTGCTGTGCTGAAAAACACAGTTGTTGGCAGACACTTCCCAGACGTTATTGCATGGTGGATCAAAATCTGACTGTACCTTTCAGTGTTCATAATTCTGTATATTTTGACAAGATCCTCAATGCCACAGGCTAAAAGGCACAGTTTTACCATATCATATTGATAATGATTTAAACCAGAACTTTCAGAATGTTTCATTACTCCATCAGACCAGTTTTTAGTGTGTCTCAGGCCAGTTGTTACATAATTCAGTATAGCTGAGCCTTTTCTGCCTTTTTTCCTCTTCTATAGCAATAGCTTCTTGACAGCCACCCTGCCACTGAAACACTTTCTGATAAGGCTTCAGTGAAAGGTCTCATCAGAATTGAAGGACCAGATGCAACTCTCAGGTCCTGTGTTTCTATTTCCTTGGGATGTAACTTTCAGATACAGTTCATTTGCTGGAAATAATTTTCAGGCCTGCCGCTTCTTCTTTTGTCCTCCACTTGTTTTCAGCTAATAGGTCTTTAGAAATCACCTCACTGGTACAAAAATACTATTTTATGCCTGTGTTATTTTTGGTATTTGAAATGAAATGGGAACAAATTGTACTTTTCTCACAGGCTGTCCAAAGATAAAACTTTAAATAGTTTCTTTGCAGAGTTGCCTGTAATATATAGAAACAACACTGGTTCAATTCTTGAGTTGTTTGTTGTTTTTATGCTCCAAATATAGGTCGTTGTTCACTGGCTTCACAAACAAAAACAAACAAACATAAATATTCCTCTGAAAATGTCCAAAGAAAAACTTTAAATGACCTTCGGAAAGCCTGGAGAACGATTGCTCAAAACCACTTTAAAAGAATTTGCTCCTTGGAAGCAAAATATAACAAAATGAGTGGCAACAAAAGACTTTTGCATAGCGGTGTATTGAAAGAGGAAGGATATATTTCTTAGAAAATGGTCCCCCTTTAAGGATGAAAGGCTGGAGGAAAGAAGCTGTAAATGCTGTACCTGATACTGTTTCACCTCAAGTTGTCTCTCGTGTGACAAACTGTCACTTCATTTAACCGCACGTCAGATGAAAACTCGTCCAAACTGCCCCTGTGTGCGCTGTCGCTCGATACAACACATGCTGTGTTTGGCATGCTTCAGTTTGATGCTGCTTCAAAGTACACACTATATACCAATGTAAACACTCACATGCCCTCTTCTCAGCTGCAGTGGCAGTCTTGTTTAATGAGAATTGAGAGAAGATGGTCTCTAAACGAGCAGTGAGCTGTAGACAGATAGTTAAATAAACAGGTGCGGAAGAAGAGGGAGATAAAAGAAAGAGCGTGAGATTGGAGGATGAAGAGAGAGGGAGAAGAGAGAGTAGAAGGAGATATTTGATCCTTAGTTGAATGAACACTGTTGAGTTATTCATGTGGCCTCAAAGCAAAACTTCAAAAACTGTGAGAAAATATACATCGCTCATCTTCCTTTTCTTTTGTGTTTGCTGGGAGAAAAGCAGAATGTAAATCCCAGACCGCACCGGTGAGGTGCCTGTTTAAAGAGCGCACATTTTCAGGTTCATTAATTGTTTAACTTTTGCTTTTTCATACCTTTCGGTGAACATTACTCTCTTTTTTGTTAAAGGAAAATGTTGATGCAAAAATTAACAGGATCAATCCAACAGACCACTATCAAAAAAGATTCCACCAGTTTCTTTCATAAGAGTGACGAGTGTTTGAAGCTACTTGAATTATTACTTTGATTATATTATGAAGCGTCACAATGCTGCATGAACCCTCATACTTGAAGGGTAAAAGGCAGAAATCACAATGAAACAACATTTTTAAAAAGTCTCAAATGGAGCTCTACTACTTCCATCCATTCGCTTCCGCTTATCCAGCGAGAGGCGGGGTACACCCTGGACAGGTCGCCAGTCTGTTGCAGGGTCAACACACAGGGACAGACAACCATTCGCACTCACATTCATTCGCACCTACTGACAATTTGGATTATCCAATTAACCTATCCCCACAAGCTGCATGTCTTTGGACGGTGGGAGGAAGCCGGAGTACCCGGAGGGAACCCACGCAAACACAGGGAGAACATGCAAACTCCACACAGAAAGACCCCGGCCTGATGTTGGAATTGAACTCAGGACCTTCTTGCTGTGCGGCAACAGTGCTAACCACCGTGCTCTACTACTTGAAAATCCATTTTACTGACTCCTTTTGAAAACACAGAGAAACATACTTGAACCAGCTGATTTTTAAGTTGGACCTCAATAAAGCCACATTCATTCTGCAGAGACAGTCATCCTGATTTAATGTGGGCCTTTAGCAGAGAAACTGGACACAGTCTCTGACCAGTATAAACAAATTTGCTTTGTTTTAGTAAAAAAAAGTATCCAAAGCTTTCTTGGGAATACATTTTTTTTAAATATATACATTTTATATTGTGCTAGTTTGATTTTTTTATGTGCTGTTAGACAGAATTTATTACCTTTTTTAACTATTTGCAATATTTATGATAAGCTCTAAATGCTTCAAGTAGAAGATTAGAAGAAATCAAGTTAACGTGTTGTTCTTAATGAATCATTTAAAGTCATCAGCATACTAAAACCAAATGTTAATTTATTATATTTCAAATACACCCCACAAATCTTAACAAATTAATTTTTTTATCCTGCATATCTTATAGTTTTACAAATTATGTGATTGCATACACTGGCTTTGACAAAATTAGGAGTAGGCTCAAACTACCCCTCTATGCCTTTTTATTTTGTATTATTATTATTATTTTTTTTTTTACAAACAAATGGCATAGAGGGGTAGTGAGGCCCCGGCCATGGCAGTAAATGATCATTTAGTGCTTTAGCATGAAATTAACAATTGGATGGTCCTTTGTGCTTTTATAATCCACTACTGTCAAGTGTGGAAGCTTTTTTGTCAGTGTTTTTTCAGCCACAGCAGAGACAGATAAAAGCATACTCTGCTGTCGGTTATAGACTGTGTGACCTAGGAGTTCATGTAAGTAATTTCATCAGAGGCTAGAATAATTTTAGTCAATTTGTCTTCCTCTGCAGTACATTAAGCACAATAAAAGACACACTTGTCATTTCGCTACTGTAGCTGCAACAGCTGAGCAGATGGGGAAAAAATGCAAGACGTTCAGGGGAAAATTCCCAGGTTTGCACTTTCTCCTGGATCCAAGGTCTCATGAGTTCAATTAACTGTAAATTAATCAAATAGATCATAAAAAAAATCCTAAAAGAAAATTAATAAAAAATAAAGGTAGTGTAACAGAAGCCTTGAAATCATTAGGAAATTGAAGATAAAGGTCTCAATCTTCCTATATACCCCATAGTTTTTTAAGTTAGTTATACTCAAAGGAAAACCCAGAACTTTAGAGACAAACATGTTGGAGACGCAATGTCTGGGGAGGCATGACAAGAAAGTGTCCAGGCTTTGATATAGCTCGTTGCTTGCCTCAATGTGTCTCTGAGTATTGAATCAATGAGGCACCATTGCACAGAAAAACCAATATGTAATTTCCCCCCAGACACTCCCTGGGCCTTCGCCTGTTTGCACCCAGGAGAGCGCAGCATTCATGTAATAGTCATTCAACTGAAAACCACGAGTGTGGCAGCCGTGCTGCTTTCTCAGACAGACGCTATGCACGCTGAAGCTTTAAAGTATCTGTTTCTCTGCACCAGTGGCTCTTGGTACATGTAACTGTGAGAATATTGCAATGCTTTACTAAGACTGTAGTGTATAACAAAGTGAGGGAGTAGAGGAAGAATTCAAACAGCATATTTGTTCTGTAGTATTCATGGTATACAAACAAAGCTCAGAATGTGGGTCACGTAAGATTGAATGCCACTTTGCCACATGTGTCAGGTCTGAAAAACAGATGATTTTTCATACGAGCAACAAAGAACCACAGTTTGAAAAAGGCAAGATCAGCTGTGTCCACACTGCAGGTGCAACAGTCTAAAATAAAACTGCTGATTTATATAATCTGACACGTGGAACTGTCTGGGTAATCACAAAAAATAGCCTGACAAACAGACACGCTTCACTAACAAAGTCTTGCTGTAGTCACAATATAAAATATCATGAAGTATGTAGGACACATGGGAGTGTGACAAATGCTGATAACTGGCAAGAATTTTAATATAACTCATCCTTGTTGCAGTGGTTTGCAATTTACTTGAAGCTTTTTTTTACAAAGTGTTTATCATGCCATGTATTTATTGCTGTTGCTGGAAAAAGTCACTTTTAAATGAAATGGCTGAGCTATAGCTGGAAACTGAGAAAAAATCTCCTTCAGACACTTAATGGTTGAACTTAAAAAGAAATCGAAGGTTTTACCTTAATTATATTAAATATTTCAACTACATTTGGGGGTTTTTTTTGTTTGTTTGTTTTTTTGGTAAAATGTGAAGATATAGTACCTGTCATGTCTTTATTGTGAATTAAAATTCTTAAATATCACACTAATTTAGCTAATATAAACCCTCATATTTTCTCTTCACCGTTTTCTGATGGAAACAGAATGAATTAAACTGTGAATTTATATAACTAGAGATTTCATCAGAAATGTACAGTGCAAATGCCAGGAGATGTTTTTTCCCCTGAAAACTTATTTGCACTGTGAAATTTTGTATCAAATGTTTAATTTACTATATTGGATTACTGTGCCTTCACTGTGACAAGGTTACAGATTGTGTTTGGCTTCCCTCACTGCTGTATATGTGAGCAAAGAACATGTAGTCCAAGATCAGCATTCAGTTCTGTAACCATTTCTATATTAGAAACCAGTGGAAAGTGAAATATGGTGACAGACAGACCCAAGTCCTTTTTCCAACACTGTGTCTCTACTTCAATGGCAGAAACTATAAGTTTACTATATTATGATACATTGACCTGTTGGCTAATTGTATTTTGGCTGTGTCATAGCATGAAAACTAATAACCTAATAATAACGGTTGTACTACCAAAAATTAGTGCAACTAAGTGTAATGAATTTCCTTACCTTTGAAATGGTTACTTTAAAGATGGGAACAAGATCAGTGACCACAATCAGCTGCCATCCTCAGTGTCTGTGTACGCTTCCAGTTATCCATCATCATGGTACTCTAAGTCGCTTGAAAAGAAAGCGCATATATATACTTACTGGACTTTTCAAGTTCTTTACTTCATCTTAAGAGTTACTTTGAGTCAAGATGATGATCAAATAGCAAAAAGATGTTTGTATACCAGTTTACTGCAATTAACTACTTACACTCAAGGTTCAGCCTGAACTACTTAGATGTGAAACAGAAAGTCCCATAGTTGGTGCAGGATGATGGTGCAAGTGATTTAACTGCAAACATGAATAGATGCTTGGTAGTATAAACAGATACAACCAGCTGAGTCGAGTCACCTATTGCAATGAGATGTGTTGCATAGACACATTGACTCAGACTGACTCCGATGTATTGGTATTTATATGCATTAAGTATTATATGTATACATTTATAAATTATAGCACAATTATTTGCACAGCTTTGCCAGTTTGATTGCAAGTTGTTTTTTTTTTTGAGGGTCTTGCATGCTCAACCTCTGGGAAATTACTCAGTCACCACTACTAAAAAGAATTTAGTGCAGTCACCGGGCAACCACCAATTTTTCTTAGTTGCAGGGAGTTCATCCTGTTTTTATCCTAGTGTGACTGAGGCATTAGTAAGTAAGAGTGTGTGCCAAACTGAACTGACTCCAGTCCTGGCTAGTCACCTATTAAACATTCTGGAGCATTACATGAAAAATAGGACAAAGGAGCTCCCAGGCCTTTGGGGCAGGTGAATGCCTGCATTAAGCAACACATTTTGGGGTGGTGGTGGTGTGTGTGTGTGTGTGTAAAACTGTCTTTGTAAAAACAGTTAAAATTGACCTCATGCACATTGTTCCACATTCTCATAAAATGTTTATTAAGTCATAAGTTTTAAGCCAAATACTGAGAAAAGTCAAAACTCAGCCAATACTAACATTATCAATATCTTTTCCGTGAAACATCGAAACTCTATAGCTCAAAAACACAAATTAATAGGTTTGATACCAAATTTGTTGCCACATCAGTGTTACAATATTGTCAGCAATAATGCATTCAGAAAACATAATAAAATATATTGAAAATAAATACACATAAAAGGAATATATGCTAATTACTAACAGATTTATATTAGAAAATAAGAAATACATAAGATTATGAGCGAGTGGGGAGTGCAAAATAAAACAGGGAGGTGGACATGATGGGCAATGGGCTGTTTTTCTGCTCAAGTCAGAAAAAGCTGCCATTTTTCCAGTTGCCATAACATAAATGTTAAAAACAAATCACCTGCATCTTGCATAGATACTGAATTGTGTCTTTCCCAGCTGTGTCTCTTTTCCCATGCTAAACTATGGCAGATAATTGGAATCATTGCCAAGCAGTGTCATTAGCTGTACCCACTAGTAGGATTTCACATTTTCAGGCTACACACTGACTTTCTGCACATGCTTTGTGTCCACTTAACTCCAAGCTCATCCCTCTGTCGGAGCAGGAGAACCAGATGATGAAAGATGACCTAGATTGTTTTTGTGCAGTCAGGCTGTGTGCATTCACTGTGCGAATGTATGTGTGTGACAGAAAACAAGGTGGCGTGTCTGGGAAGCTAAGCTAGCCTTATTCCCTCTGGCCATTATAAACAAAAGCCACAAACACAGCAATTCTCCACAGACTGGTGGAATTAAAACTTTCCAGCCACTTATGCATCCCCAGTTTTAAGTGAACGCTTTTATATCTTTGCACAACGAGGCTTGCCAGACATTCTTGGCAGTGCCTCAGCGTACCTTGTATCCAACCACGATAATAAGGCAAGCGTTATTTTGCTAATTTTGCCTTCCTCTGGGGAGATCCTCTATCCAAATAGGGCAGCTGTGAATCAGTAAGTACTGCTTCAAAAGGCAAAGCACATACCCAAATCACAACAACCTGCATCATCCTTTCACACAACTCTCGCAACGTGAACTTTACCAGATTTTCATTTTCAATTTTTAATGATTCAAAACAAATTTCTGAATTTAAATTGTGCTTTTCATTTTATTTATTTAGTGGGCAATTAAAATGAGTTCAGTTCAAATGCTAATTAGTATAAAATAAATGGTTTGTTACAAGAAAATGCAAAGTGCATCATGTTGCTGTAAAATTCCCAATCTATGGTATTTACAAATGTAAAATGGGGACACTTTACTAATGAAGACTTAATTAGGCCAATTATAATAATCAGAAAACAGCCAATGTTAATGCTTAGTCCCAATACTGCAAGTTTTTGTTATGATTTATAGCTGTCAGAAAGCATTTTGTGTAACATTTTCACTTTTTAATTTCTAAAATCTAAAAGTCATGTGATATTTAGTCTTTTCTGTGTCAGTGTGATGCTCCATTAACATCTCTGTGGCTTGATTGCAGCTCCAGCCTTTCTCTCTCTCTCTCCTGTCCTGACACCACACAGCCTAATGCCTGTATCATGGACTAAGAGAGTCTCCTTAAATATAGTGCGTGTCTCTAGAGCTTTCTCAGCCAACTGACAGCCGCTGTACCATGCCACAGACATCTGCAAGCATAATTACAATTTCCTCTGCTTCCTGGCACACGGGTCTAATTGATCTAAGACGGAGAATGGACACGCATGCACACTGGGGCAGATACATTTTGTCACCTGGCAGATAGCTGAACATGGCCACGTGAGTCCATGCTCTGTGTGCAAAAGCCTTTCATGCGCACGCAGACATGTAAGTGCACAGGTGAATAATTGCAAGAGTGTTTGGGGTCAAACACTACACATGTGGGCAGAGATTCATTTCATGTGCAGTCGTTTAAACCTTGATGTTTGACAGCATAAAAAAATCAGTGAGCATATTTCATGGCTTTTAACTATTTTTATGCAACACTTTTGCCAGTTATGCTGATTACATGCTGTGGTCTTTGACGTACTCTCACAGTTTCACACACTTGGTGCAGTTTCTAAATCTGAAGACATGTGTTGCGTTAAAAACAGGTTTCAGTGCCAGAGAAAAACTGTTGAGATGGTGGAAACTAAGAGATGCTATTGAACATTTTAGAGATTCTTTTCAGACCTTAAGAAATATCATTTCAAAGGCTGTCTGTAGGCTGTAGGAGACTATGAACACCAACTGTTAGTGTTAGATTAAAAAACAGAGCAATGTTTGAGTGGCATCAGCTCAATTTAAGAGTCGGGAGGAACTAACAGGAACTGCTGTAGTTGTTAAATGTTGCCCCAGGACCACCAAAAGAGCATTTTAAACTAATTTGCTGTATTTTAAGGAAATCATTTCTCTAACATGTTGCAAGAATCAAGAACACAATCAATTTCCTGACCAGTTTACTTTTGCAACTCAAAGGGGGTTCCCGAAGCATCCCATAGAGGATTTGCTGGAAATATGACACTCATTATAAAATAGGTTGTCATGCAGTCTATTAATTCTTCCTCTATGAAAATATTTCGTATCCCTATTTTTTAATGCAAAACAGGGCTGATCACCAGTTTATGAGTAAAATGTTTTGAGGAAATAAATGAATGTAATTGCCTTTAATTTGCACCTTTTTTGCAGTTTGTCATGTCAACAAACCTAATTTCTCTGCAATAAATGAATATATTTATTGAATTATTCTGTATTTATTCTTATTATTTATTCTGCAAACAAGCATGACACCATATTTAAGAAGTCAGTTTATGATTAAAGATTAGTCGTTTGAAAGAAAGCTCGTCTATGATGAGCAGCAGTTATATCCTCACCCTTCTGTCCTCGAACCCAATAATTGTCCTTCAAGGCATAAAAGTAAAGTCTCTATGTTTTTATGACATGGGAGTGGAGAGGCGCACCTTTTTATGACACAGGGCATATTGGTGGAAAGATTTAAGAAGCAAAGCATAACATGTAGGAGTCTTTGAAAATGTGATCATAAAAATGAAGTCATCTACACAGCCAAATTGTCTTAAGGTTACAGCTGCCATAACTACACAGGCAAAACTTCACAAAGCCATTAGGTTCTAAAGCCTTTATAAACAGAATGAGAGGAGTGCCCTTAAAAACACCTGGGGTGTCTTGTTTGTGCTTCAAGCACGGCTTTAAAACTCAACAATAACCAGGAGGCACTGAGGGAGCTTGCATCTACTCACAGGCATCACAATCCTCCCACTGGATTTTACAAACAAAAAATGTGGAGAATTTCAAAGAAATGTATTCAGTTTATAATTATGCCATTATTATGCAGTTTTTCTGACATGTGTTTTGAAGAATATCTGCGAATTCTGATACTGACCATCTGGGCAGTTTGTTTAGGAATTATTTATTAATGAAATGGAAGCAAAAAATAAGTAAAGATAGTCAAGACATTAACTATCAGAAGCATCCATATTTTGGTCATGCATAATTTTAATATTCAAGGTCATTTGAGGTCACTGACCTTTTTTTTTTAATTTATTTATTCTTATTTTTTTGTCTGCCTTCTCTTATTTATTACTTTTTAAGCGCACTGTTAAAAAGTGCAAAGAAAAAAACATCCTCTATTAAAATAGGTGTAAATATACAAACGTATAGAACATATGAAACAAAACCAAAATAAAGAGCCAGATAACAATAATCTTAAATAAGCTAAAGTGAGTATGGTTTCGTAAATCCTGACCTTTAAAAATAATTTTAAATAGATGTATAAAACAAACCTCTGATTTTGATAAACTGATATACTCGGTGATTTTAGGTGCAACAGTACAACTTCAAATGCCAGATAAACCGTATGGGAGAATATGGCACACAGTGGCAGGAATTTAAGGTTTAAAGTTGCTTCTTGACCTTTGGAACGACAGCTGACAAAACAATTTCATCTCATGGTCCACTGAGCTGCTATTATATAGCTTTAAGTCATTTCACATGGTCTTCGTCTACAGCTGGTGTAGACATTTTTTAAAGGCTTCTCAACCATAAGGTGATGAATTATCTGGAACACATTTAGACTATGGAGGAGGAGGGGGTGGTCACAGGAAATAGCCACATGAATAATTTTTCTTTAACAAATTTTAAACCCGTGAAGTCGTTTTTTTCAAAGTCCTACTGTAGCAAGATTTAATAGACAATAATAGATAGTAAGAGAATAAGCAAGCTAAAGTATCTTAAATCATATGATGTACTCTGACATTCAGTCCAAGAAATTCCCCATGTTGTATATCGGTCTTGTCAGTGATACCTTCTGTGTATTAATTGTAAGTGGTCTGGTACTGGTTTACTTATACTAAAGTGCAACATAGAGCAGCTTTCAAAAATACTCTGGGGCACCATTATTTCTGTTGTTTATTGGTTCTTGTCTTTGAGGATTTGTCTTCTAGATCCACACACACACAGAGAGAGGGATACACAGACATTTCCAACACCTACTTGCTAGAAAGTATTGCCGCTGTTAAACTGAAACACCTTCATAGCTTCACTGACTGTCTGTTTTACTTCAGGACAATCTGCTTTGTATTGACTGTTGGGAATAAATGCAAACCTATTAATTCACCATCCCAGGTTTCATGAGTATGTGCACTTGTGCGCGCAGCATTTTGTGAGATTCCATAATTTGCAAACGTGTGTTCGTGTGCGGGTTCAAGCATTACAGAGGGAAAGGAGGCTCTCCGGAGACCTTCGGTCTGACATCAAAGCCATGCAAATAGAATCAGTGTGGTGTGTTTGCTATCGATTTGGCTCCTCACTGAGAAAAAGATTTGTGTGTCCGTGTGTGTGTGTTTGTTTATAAGCTGCGTCCCCATTTCCCTTGTCTTTTGCAGAGCATTAAGGTGAGTCTGCGCACAAAGCTCTTCATTACAAATGCAGGTACAACATAACCCCAAGTTAACGTTAATGATGTTTAAAGGTCATGCTAGCTTTAGCAAGCACAGTGCAGGGTCTCCAGAGAGTGCACAAAGCCCACTGCTGAAACACAGCATATTGTTCAGCATGTAGTCGCACCAAATGTTTCACCATCAGCCACAGCTCAGCAGTATTCTCCACCAAGGTGAACAACAAACTATCTGAAAATACTTCGCTGTAGCTGTTTCTGTTCACTGGGTTCATAACAGTTTGAAATCTTTCCAATAAATAGAATGTGAAAAGGGTAACATTTCGCAGAAATGTCATAGAACAAAAAATAATTTTAATTTTAATATATTTGCAGATTTTTTTTGTGTTATAGATGTAAAAAAAAAAATTAAAGTGAAGAAAAAACTTCTCTTTGCAACTTTCCTAAATGCAGGACAAGACAAGGCAGATAATTAAACAATAGCTGCTTAGCAACAAATGTAGCTCTAATGCTGTAAATCAATGCATAATAGAATAATAAGAATACATTTATTATAAATATTAAATACAAAATACATACCTTAAATTCTAATTCTCTCTGTCCAGAATAATTTATAACGGTGCAATTACAGGGATAAGCTCTGAGCCTCTTTTTGTTTGCAATAGTGATTTACAAGCTGACAGATGAGGTCAGGCAGGGGTCTCCGTGGATTTAGGATGTTTACAGATGATTTTATAATTTGGAGTGAGAGTAGGAAACAGAAGCATCTGGAGAGGTGGAGGTATGCACTGGAGAGGAGAGAAATGACAATCGGTAGAACCTTGACAGAAAATGTGTGTGAGAGAGACACACGTAGAAAGGTGAAGATGCATGGGCCAGAGGTAAGGAAGCTAGTTGAGTTTAAATACCTGGGGTCCGCCTTCCAATGTAACAAACGGTGCACAACAGAGGTGAAGAAGAGGGTGGAGACAGGGTGGACTGGATGTAGACAAGTGTCTGAGGTAGTTTTGGACAGAAAGATAGCAGTATGGGGGTACAGTGGTTGGCACTGTTGCCTCACAGATGAAGGTCCTGGGTTTGAATCCACCAGCTGGGTGGAGCCTTTTTGTGTGGAGTTTGCATGCCCTCCCTGTGCTTGCATGGATTCTCTCTGAGTACTCCAGCTTCTCCCCAATGCACGAGTTTAACTGGTCATTCTAAATAAGCCACAACTGTGAATGCGAGCATAAACTTTTTTCTCTGTGTGGTAATCCTGTGACAGACTCGCAACTTGTCGAGGGTGTACCTCACCTTACCTATAACAGCTGGCAAAAGCTCCTGACCCCTTTCAACCCTGAATCGGATTGGCGGATGGATGGATGGATGGATGGCATTGAAGAATATTGAAGATGGAGCTGGCATGCAGGGGAAAAACAGGAAGACCACAGAGAATGGGAGTTAGTGAGAGGATATATGCAGATTGCTGATGTAGCAGAGGAGGATGCTTGCCTCCACCTGTGTCCCACTGTAGAGAGGGGCAGCCAAAAGCAGAAGAATAGTTAATGAAGTTGTGACCATGTAAGAAAACACATGCTGCTCTTTCACGTCACTGGAACTTGAACCTATGAAGAAGGGATCTAATGACACAGTGCCTCATTTATAACCTCTGATAAGTCTCTGTGTGCATTTTTAGCAACTTAAACACATAAACTGTCTCTTGTGTTCTCTGTAAAGTTTATAGAAATGTGTGGATGCTGAAAAAAGGGATGTTCTGCCCATTTATCCTGTTTTGTTTTGTTATGTTTTTTTATAGCCGGGTGCTTCTATATTTGCCTTGAAAACGTGTGTCATCAGCCAGTAGCAAGAGACTTGGCGACCTTGATATTTGCTTGGCATGCACACTGATGCAGTAATATTTATGTACAAATCATTTGCACATGTTTATTATCCACTGCTGTGTGTGAAAATAATTTCTTCTTGCCAAAGAATAAATGCGTGGATGAGAGAAAGCAAAGTGCTAACTTTGTTAACATCACAGAGTTGCTCAGTGGTGTGGAGAGGAAACAATGAGCAGGCATGATGTTTTTAGTTTTGACAGCCTCTATCTGTGTAGGCGGGGAGGCCGTTAGGTGAGCACCCTGATGTGAGTGCAAAGGGAGAATATACTTAGATGAAAGCTTAGGAGACCTCAGCAGCTTGAGTTCAGGGAATCTAAATATATTTTAGGCACTAGTTACTTCTCCTCAATAAAGGGTAAAAAAAGGCATTTGTGTTTTGACAGTGTCTGAAGTTCCTCTTCTTTTCCATTTGGGATGCTGAATACATAATTTTTTCTAAACAGTAAGACCAAAGTTAATTATGTTTGAGGTACTGAACTGTGCCAGTAAATGGTAAATGGTAAATGGACTGGTTCTTATATAGCGCTTTTCTACTCTTCTGAGCACTCAAAGCACTTTACACAACTTGTGCATTCACCCATTCACACAAGCACATTGATCTAAGTGCATTCTAAGTAACATTCACACACATTCATACTCCGATGGATGCATCGGAGAGCAATTTGGGGTTAATATCTTGCCCAAGGATATTTGGCATGCAGACTAGGGGAAGCCAGGAATCGAACCACCAACCTTCCGATCAGTAGATGACCTGCTCTACCACCTGAGCTACAGCCACCCCAAATTTGTGTTTTCAAAATGTATTTTCAGTATTTTCAAAATGAGTAGATCAAATTTTGCCATAAATGTAAAGCCATTTCTACTTCCAACTTTCATGGCACTTCTCTTTTAACAAGCTTTTTCAAACACTCTGGACTTTTGGGACTTTTGGGTAGATCAAATTTTGCCATAAATGTAAAGCCATTTCTACTTCCAACTTTCATGGCACTTCTCTTTTAACAAGCTTTTTCAAACACTCTGGACTTTTGGGTTTCTGATCATTTTGACCTTTTGGAACATTCATACACCATTTCATCTCAGATTAGCAGCAAGGCGGGGCTATTAAATGTTATCAGTACTCACACAGGTTGAGCATATGCAGTGAAGTAGGATGTAATAATTTTTGATAGCATTTATCTTCAATTCCCTCATTTCCTGCTCTGTCTGACTGGAGGGGGGTGAAAAGAACCAGGCGTGACATTTGATCCTGCACAACACAAGGAAACTGAGATGACAAAGAGTGGTGCTGGTGGCTGTTTTCTGCATGCATGTTCTGTGAAAATGCCATCAAGTTGGATTTGTTTTTCTTTGGGGCACATTAGGCGGACATATGGCTGCTGGCCATATGCACGCATATGTATGTATGTATGGTGAAGAATTTAGTTTCTCAAAAGGAATGCATCTATTGATCAATTTCCTCCTCAAAAGAAAACTAGTTCTTATCCAAATAAGAAAAAAAAAAACAATGATGAGAGGATTTATGTGTCTTCTTGCTTGTTCAAAGTCCAAAGGCTAAGATGTATTCGTTGCAGCTAATAATGTTTGGAATAATGGTAGGTACCAAGCTGTGCAGTGACTTTTCCTCTCCTTTTTTTCCTCAGTCATTCACGTTCTATAAAATGCATGAATTCTACCTCCCACAGAAAAATCTGCCAGACTGGGCCATATATCATTTAAAACAACTCGCCATTTAGCATTAGAGCTGCCACAAATTCTCATTTTTTCACATTAGTCATTCAACATAGTGTAAAGTCTGTCCACAAGAGCAATTATCTGTGCAGGGAAAACAGATTTTGGTGTGTGCTATGTATCATTATTACTTAATAAGTACCAATGTTTTTCACAATGAGCAATAACACTGAGTTCATGGCAGTTCATTAATTTTATTTTCAGAGCGCACACTCAAGCTAATCTCATTTGATGTCTAAACAGTCAACAAGCTTAATAAATCATCTCGACTCATCAATATCGTCTGGACTAAACAATACTTTATTGACTAATAAATAAAGTACCAACCACACAAATGTCATGACCAAGGGTTTAAATGTTGGGGCCGACTTGTGCGTAAGATTTGTTGGGGAGCCTTAAGGATTTAGAACATCTTAGACAGCAAAAACATATTTTCTTCATGTCAGCTATAGAATGTTATAAGAGATGAACATAACCTTCAGCTCTAAAATATGAAGCTGGAGCCTTAAACCTGCAGAGATCCAAATCTCATTGTTTCAATGTTTATGAGTACAGCATTGTATGCATGTGATGTGTCATTCCAAAATGTTTTAACTGTATGTTTTAAACAGCTCTGTACTTGTAATTAGGCATAAGGATCCACTTATTACTCAGCTTGGAAAATTGTTCCTCACATTAATCTTCATCACAAATAGGGGGAAAAAAGAAGAAAGCAAAGAAATAATTAAACCATACATATATATATATATATATATATATATATATTTCTGTATTCATATGTGATAAGAAGGGTTTCTTGTTAGTTCTATTGTGTTCACTTTTGGTTTTGCATATTTTAAAAAACGAATTCTTTCTACAATTTGGTCAGTACAGCTTTCTTAGTCCTTTTGAAACTTCTCTTTGAACAGTGTTTGTCAAAGAAAAAGTAGACTTAGCTCCATCATTATAAGATCACATTGGCATGCCTAAAAAGTTTAAAGCTATATATTATTTTATTTTATTTTACTGTAAGCTGGAATGGGAGAACAGTCCTTGTCGCATTTGTATTTGTTATATAAGAGGGCCGTTGAATCGTGAAACAGCCATCCATCCATACCAAGTTACACATAAGACAGCCCCTAAACCTAAAGTGCATAGAAATATTGTTTATTTTTTCCACTAACATACTTAAAATATCTTACAGTGTAATTTGTATCTGCTTTACTGTAGCATACTGGAAGTTACATACTACTTACAATTACTTACAGTATAACTTTCTTCCTTTCCTGTAAAAATCCTCTTTTGTTACTCCGTTGCTACATTGTTTTTCTACTGTACCTTTTGATAGCTATTTGCAAGTAAATCACATTGTACCTTAGTATCAGAAAAATACATACAAATTCCACTTTAATTCAGGGGAATTACACATTAGTTATGGGGAATATTAAAAGGTGCTACATGGAGAAGCTATATAACTGATTGATGGATCAGTCATATAGCTGATTAGATTGCTGAAGTCATAAATAAAAGTGCTATCCTTAAGTCTAGTGTTAGTATGTCCAGAAAGTTTTATCCAGTTTTGGAGAACACACTGATTCCACTATTTCATGAAAATGAAATTCACTGGAAGCGTGTTAGCATTGCCACTATGGTATGCAGCACACTCTGAAAATAGTTTGTATATGCCTCGAGTCTTGCTTGTAGGAAGATTGTACAAATCTGAAGGGGGAATAAGGGGGATACAGGATGCGCAATGTGACCACAGCAGGTGACAGACAGGAAATGATTTATGTTGCCTGCAAACCGGTGGTGAAGAAGAGTCACGACAATCTGCTCTATCAGCAACAACCGCAGCAAGACTTCATGAAAACGAAAATATTAATGGCAGTTCCTGTGATGTATGTAAATAACTTAATGAAATTATACTCATAATCATGATCATTGTAGAAATGTGGTTGTTGGGCTCCCTCTCTGGGGAGGCTAACATCCACTCTATCAGATGTACACACACATACTTGCTACTGTGTTTTTTCGGACTGTAAGCGGGGCCCATGCATCACTGGCTTGCACAGCTGTCCTCTGCTGCACCAGTAAATTGATGGGGGGGAGGAAGAAAAAAAAATCTAAACCAAAAAAAAAGACAGACCTCCGGATGTAATAAGGGGAATGGCATTAGTGGTAAATGTGTGTTCGTCAAACTGCCCATATTTCAGCAGTAACCCATACATTTTTACAGACATGAATATTGGAACAGTGAGACCTGTCCTTGCACCAATAAAAGCAGTCTGGAGACCAAGAGTTGTGCAAATACCACCAGGTGAATATATGCTGACACTGAGTCACTGGTGCCACCTAAAAAAAATATATGGAGTATTAGCATGGTAGTGTGTGTATTTTAGGCTCATTAGCAGCTTTCATGTGCAGCAGCAATACACCATTTCAAGCCTGTAAACTTAAATTATGTTACGCACATATGGAAATATGTGCGTGGATTTCTTAAAGTACTTTAAAAGTCTATTCATAGTGGTGTAAATACAGAAAATGTGAATGTGAACATGTCAGAGGGCTGAGAGAGGCTGTCTCAAAGACTGAAAGCAATAGCATTTTATCTGCTAAACAGAATAGGTTAAAGTGAGAAATGTGCCATTGAAAAGAAGTGTGTGAGAGAGAGACAATACGTTTGAAAAATGTGAACATTTACAGGCCAAAGGTTTGATCTAGAAATGTACCAAAAGCCAGGTTTCATGAGCAGAAACGTTCTCTGCCATTTGATGGACCACTACAAACACAATGAAATTTTATGATAATGTAGGCAACCACTGTGGGATAAAAGCAGATGACGAATGTGTTTGTGGCTGTTGTTTGCTCTGCTGTGCATTTGAGTCGATGCTGCAGTTTTTCCTATCCCTGCTGGTGCCACATCAGTCTAGCGATGCTTCATGATGTGACCTGAAGTTAGCTTAATTCAATTAAATGCAGTGTTATGGCCCTGTAATGCTAAACCACAAAACCACTCATAAATTAAAAGGTCTAATTCATCTGTGCTTTTCCACTCGCTAAATTGAATTTATTCAAAACATTCTCGTCATTGCAGTTCAGCCATTCAAAAATATTAGGCGTCCTGGCAGCTCATGATGCATGTATTTACACATAGTAATATTAACACAGCTTTCTTCCAAAAGCACATCAGCTTTGTTTGCAAGCTAGCACTGAAGGTGCAATCCTTATCACGCTGCCAGTTACTCTTATTTGCCTCCTGTTCACCTGGGGAAAAAAAGGAAAGACAAAAGTTATCCTTTTCACAGACACTTGCATACCCATGCAAAACTACCCTCTTCCCTTCTTATCTCAGCGAATTGCGAAAGCAGAAATCTATTTGAAACAGAAAAATAAATAACACCTGTCATCTCTGCAGACTCCCTCCTTCTCCTTCAGAAAGTGGGGCATCTGTTGAGGTGATGTCTTTATAGTGGAGCTGCGTGTCTGATTAAAACGGATGGCACTCTGTCAGGCGCTCCCTGTGTCCTGAGCTAGTTTTTAATTAGTTTACGATAAGAGACCTTTTCCTTCATTCCCTCTGGTTTTTTTGAGCTAGATCACATCAACAGCAACAAAAGTGAGGCAGGCGCATTTGGGAGGATGCCCGGCTTTCTTCAAGAAGAGTTTTCAAGACACAAAGTAAAAAAGCAACAAAAAAAAAACAGCTGTAGGCAGTGATTAATCCATTATGTTGCTGCTGTAAGCTGTGGACAGTCACCGGCAGGTTTCATCTCTTCATCTTCACCTGTTATCAAGAGATACGCTAATCCTGAAAACAGATGCACTGCTTCGTTTACTTTCCACCATTAATACATGATAATCGGGCAACTATACACTATAATAAGCTTGTGACTCATATTAAATTGTTATAGTATAGCCTCAATGTTTGTATGGTGTTTTTTTTCTAATGTGGGAGCTGTGGGATCTCCATGGCCTACTGATCAGGAGACACGCTGTGTACCAACACCATGTCTGGTGTCCATCACCAACTGTGTATGCATGTATTAGTAACAGTGATCCACAAGAAAACATTAGTGATAAGTAGTAGTGCTGCTCCCAAATGTCACTTCTCGGAAAATCCCATCGGGCACAATATCGATCTGTTTAGTGTGAGCATTCATCACAGTGATTTGACAAAAATAAAGTATCTACTGTGCTCTCTCACCCTGCTTGTAGCATGAGAAGAATGCTGATAAAAAAGTAAAAGCAGTAAGTAAAAACACGTGACAAATACAAAACAAAATAATGCCAATTTTAGTTTGATAACATTAGTTTTACGTACTCAGCTTTAAAAAAAAAAAAAAAACTAAACAGAGCTCGCTCTTCCAGCGCGGAAAGGCATTAAAAAAATCTGTTTATAATGTAACAATGACATGCTCAGTTTGAAGGTGGTTGCAATGTAGATGAAGAGTAGATCTAGCAGGATATCGAGTAGCATCCAGATGCCACTTAACCTACTCTCCACCACAAAGAACTGCAAAGAGAAGAGAGCCCACAAAGATGCAAGGCTAAAGTCAAGCACGGCATTCAAATATGGCTACGCACAGGAAGTGAAAGATGTTCAGTCTCCTGGAAACAAAGATAATGATCTTCATTTTAACAATATAACAAAAACAGCAGTGCTTACACGTTGCTTCTATGCTTATATGTGTAATATGCAATTCTTAAGCTGCACTTAAATGCATAGAGGATCAACAGCTTAGAAGCCTACATAATTATAGTATAACATCTCAGACATGTGTGGGCGCAAACAGTAAATCCTACTGCCAAATATGGCAGTATCTAATTACACGGGAATAAACAACAGCACTAAATCAAAACGGTGCTGTTAGTTGCTGTGAAAAAGAGGCGATGCAGACTGATCGTAATGGCTCACAACAGGTGGGAGGGGACGACTGATGTGATGGACTGACAGGACACTGCTTTCTGGCAACGATGATAATAAAATAAAGCGAATTCTGGCCGGCCCTGCAAAGTATAGCTCATAAAATCAACTCAGCAGGTGTAAGCAATGCGTTTCTGATTTGCTTACTCACTTTCATTGGTTCATCAGGGCTCGATTTGCACATTGTAATTGCTGCTGCTTGTAGAAGAGATTCTACATCAAAGTAATGCCTTGCATTTGAGGTGGACTTTAAATTGTGAATGAATGTCATTTTGTCTACATATTTACATTTATTCCCATACAACTAAAATCTATTGCCGTTTGCCGTTTTTTGTTGTTGTTTTTCTTCATGCTCAGCTATTGCTCCTTATCAGGCATATATTAGATATGGAAGTAACATAGAGTTACAGCTAAGCCCCACCCACACCCGCTGTTCTTGATTGGCTTGCATGAGAGGCTTGTCAGTTAATGCAGCGCACCTGTGTCTTGCAGGCTATAAAAGCCGGCCTAGATAAACTGCTCATCCTTTTTCTTCCACTCGACCTGACGTTAGCCTATTGGTGACCTTTTTGCCTTTGTCGGGTTATGTTTAATAAATCAATTTGTATTTAAGTAAATATCGTATGTGGACTCCCTCCTTGTAACCCACTTTGGTCCAGTTTGTGACCACAGAAAATAGCAGGGAACCCTCTGTCATAGTTATGTTAAAACCCAAACTATGACCTTTTTATGAAACTAACCAGTAACAGTTGCATTTGTGCCTAAGTGTATTCATGGTAAGCAGTCAGTGAAAATGAAATGAAAAAAAAAAATAATAATAATGTAAAACCCATAGTGAAATTAATCCCTATTCTCCTGGATTATGCCTTCTTAAACCACAATTTATTAGCCTGTTAAATTTCATGGTATTTTGTTGGGGGAAACACTTTCCTCAAAATGTAACAGAGTATTTAGAGAACATAATTCTGTGTGATTGTGACACGCATGTGTTCAGGTAATGAACAAATGCATGTAAATTAGCATTTGGCAGGCACACACTGTTCTGCAGCTTGGTGCAGTCAGTCTCCTTTTGTCACAGGTAAGGCGATGCATTGGGAGGATTACCAGACAAACGCCCTGCGGGAGAGAGAGAGAGGGTGTTTGCAGCAGTCTGCCAATAGCTGTAAATAGTCTCACTCTTCCAGAAAGTCACAGTTGTCTCCTGTTGCACAGACAAACGGCTCTAATAAATGAACGCCTCACGCAACATTCATTCCCTACTTCCCCCTCCCCATTTTTGACCCCAGATCTAATGGCTCAAAAGCTTTGGCCATTGATCGCAAATCAAATATTTTCATATACCAACTAAATAAGAAGATCCACTCAGTTTTGTTTATTTGTAATAGTTTTGAGAGTGACCTGGATATTTAGCCTCACCCGTAGCTGTATAAAATCAAAGTGTGCTCAGAATTGCGCAGTGCTTTCAATCTCACCATGCATTTATTAAAATGTTGTTTTTCACTGCACTTACAATGATTTTACACTCATTATGCTATCGGGTATATTGTTTCAATTTATTATTGCCAATTTCTTACCTCATAATTCATAATAAAATTGCCGTTATGAGGTAGTGGTGCAGTTTGTAAAATGTGAGGACTCAACAATAGCAGTGATATATTAAATATTGTTGACATTTAGATCAATACATTCAGGGAAAGAAAAAAGCAATCTTCATACTTTGTTTACCTGATGACAGCTGCGCAGGTTGAAATGCCCTCACCTGCTGTGCCCCTTCTTTGTCTTTCATCACTGCATCTCTCTCAAAAGGTTATAAAATGACAGAGGAGGAGTCTGATGCCCATTCTCCTTAATGTTATTTCCCCTGGCTTCCTCGTTCCTCTTTCACCATCTTCAAAAGCAGATGATTTCAGTCAATTTCAAAGTAAATGCACAGTGCCTTTTATTATCGTCTAGGGTGTGCAGTGATTGCAACGTTAAATGGCTGTTAAACCAGCCATTGTACCGGTGCCGTCTGGAGATCTGCAGATAGACAGGTGCTCGCAGAATACCCGAATCATCAGTGGCCACTCACTTATCTGTTTGCTAATTAGGAAAGCAAATGCATTAAGTGTTTTCTATCAACTCTATTCAGGCAAGGGAATTAGCTTTCAGTATCACACTCTAGAAAGTAGGAAAACAATACATATCAATAAACCCCACATGGCCTGATTATCAATACAGATACTATGATATGGTTGCTGTTGGTTGCTCCGTCTTACTTACTGCCTGTGGCAGGTGAGTAAAGATTTCTAATAGGTGGCACCTCAAGCTGGTGGCTAGTGATAAACAGTCGAATGGAGAAAAATCCAACTGTTTCAGTAAGTGCAACAGAATCATTTGTCACGGGTAATGATGTAAGATTTCTGGTATCTGGGTCATGGCGTAGTGTGGAAATCCAAAAGATTCCTGGCAAAACTGGAATGAGATGTCTCTTTTATTGATTTATGTGTAATAAGCTTGCAGGACGGAGAAAGTATTTGTGCCGCGTAATGGTAGAGCTAAGTGCAGTGAATAATCAATTTTGGATTTCACAAACATGCACTCGTGTTCCTTTTTGTGCAAAGTAACCTCAGAATTTCTGCCTGTGTGTGTGTGTGTGTGTGTGTGTGTGCTTTTCAAAAGCACTGACAATCACTCTGTTAGCTAAAGGCAAGGCCACTCGGCTGACCTGTTCTGCAGTGGCTGTTCTCATCTGGAAGCTCCTCCAAATGAACCCTTGTGTTTATCTCCACCTCTGTGCTGAGTCACCGAGGAACACGAATTGATCAGCCCTTGTGCTTTCCATATGCATTTCTTGAAGCTTATGGAAATATTCCCACTGGGGCATGAAATCCCATCACAAAATCCCAGCACACCCGTCAACCCTCGAAGTACTTTGGATGTATTTGGTCAGTGTCATCTGGAAACTCAGGGCAAAACATTAGTGTTTCTTCTCCAAAGCAGATAAGTGACGTTCATCTGTGGAATTCAATAAGATTTTATCTTGCATGTACAGGAGAAACATCACTTGACTTTGGCTTAGAATAGCTCAACAATCATGAGGCCCAGAGGTGTGTCATCTAATAGTCATGCAAATCTTAAGGTACCCCCAGATAGAATTTGAATAATTCTCAGCGACATTTGTAATCATACCTATTATGAAATCTCTGCTACTTCCTTCATGTTCCTAGAAGGGGTTTTGGAGTTACTGACATATTCCCACTTGGCTTCATTAAGTCTAATATGTATCATATGTGGATCTGCACTGCAGTAGTTTTCGTTTTAGAGCCCTAGATTGTAATGTGATAGCACAAGTACAGCCTTTTGAAGACATACCTAAACCGTCTGAAGAGAGAGGACTGATTATTAGTGGTTTTGCCTCGAAGGCTTTAAAATCAGGCTGGCCAAATGTCACACGACAGATAATTAAGTTTCCCAGTTGGTCTGTTTGGGTTTTTTTTGCTTGTTTTTTTTTAATACCTTAATAATATCATGTTATGTTATATTCCCTTTATCAGACCTTAATCTTTGGGAGATACTATGTGACTCACTGACAGTACACATAGGAATTATATGGTAGAGAACATTGGTAGAACAGAAATCTGTTCTTGTGCAGCTTATGTCCCTTCCTCCCCGGCATGCTTCCTGCTCTGTCATTGCTATTAGTGTCCCTTTCTCAGTGAAAAGAGATAGTGTGCCTTGAAGAGACAACATCCAGGCTGTCGGCAGTCACCCAAGAATTTCTTTACATGTGTGAACACAGACGCAAACAACCCCAGGTTTCTACTGCTGTTATGGGCCTCTAGCTGAAAAGGAGAAAAAGAAAAAACTAGTACATTTGTTGACTGAATCGGTGATGTGCATGCTGGGAAGACGGCAAGCATTTCTGCTGTAAGGACAGGTTTAGAATATTATCAGTTCTTTATACAAACAGATTTTAGAAACCATATTAGCATTAAAGCATTAAGCAATGGAATGTGGGTTACCTTAAGTTTGTCAGTGTTCAGAATGATTATGCACCTTTTGGCCTAGTAGTAGCACCAAGAGGACAATACTGCATTGCTTCATATCAGTGCAAATAAATCGAACTGTTTAAAACCTTTTATTGGGATTGTAACATTGTAACAAAAAATAGGGGTTAACTAATACAACTTGGAACTTTAAACCCAAGTCCAAACCTTGTTATCAACTCACGTTACTAGATAAGTTGTGCCACCCTGGAGTTCCTGAAGTGTAATTAAGATCCTCTGTTAGCATCAAGTGGTTTAAGATCACAGATCATAGATTTCCCATCTAGTGAGTTTCTTGAGTTGAGCAAGCCATCACTACCACTAATATGCTCCTTCAGTAAGGAAAGGAGTCACCTGATTACAAAGGTGATCATGAGTCCTTCAGAAAGTCTAATTTGGGGAAAGAGGAGGAAAGCAATACTTGATTAAAAAAACAAAACAAAACAGCCAAAAGGTCAAAGGTTGGATGATAGATGATCCGCAGCCCAAGCCTATTTTAGGAGGACCTCTCCAGTAATCACAAAAGTAACTCCCGTCCACCTGAGGAGACCCAGACTAATTTGGCAATGAGACAACAATGGTGGAACACTTGTATACACTTAATATTTTCACCAAGTGTCCTCTTGCCCCAGGTCAAGCTGACCTAGAACCACTGGCAAATGTTAGAGAAGATATTCCAGAGAATTTCAACTGCCTCATTTGCAAAATATATTTTTTGGGGAAAAAATACTTAAGGTCATAAGGATAAGAAGAAAGAAAGAAAACATGACATGACTGGGTATATGCCTTCTGGACTATCCCAAAGGCATAACTGTTGTACATCACACAGTAAAAGAGATTAATAGACCAAATTTTGGGTCAGGAGTTTTGGATTACCATTTCACATTGTGACTGCTATGACCTTTATCTACTAAACAACTAATGGGAATATAGTATGAAATTACACGTTGATCAGCTGGAGCTGGGCACTTATTGAATTTTAATTATAATTACAGCTCTGGCTTCCAATAATTTTTACTAAAACAATTGAAGCAATTCCGATTGCTGTATTCAGAGTGCTTTGATTTTGTGTTTGGATCAATTTATTTATTCTTTATTAAAGTTCTAATTAAAATTCAAGGGCATCCACATTATGATTTTTGCCACAATCAAGCTGCATATGATCAGTTTCCAGCTAACTAAGTTGTGACAGCAGAAGCCTCAGCGGAGGAACATTTACCATTTATAGGAACTGCATTTGCACATAAATGCACAAATGCATAGCACACAATTCAGTTATCATCAAACAGTCTGCATTGTCTACTTTTTCTTTCTTTTTAATTTATTTCACACGGTGCAGCAATAGACATGTAACACAGTGAAACACTCATTTGGCTCTGAATTAGCAAACCGTAAGCCAGTTTGATACACAAAGCAATATTTGTATATTATACAAATATAAGCTAAGCCTGACCATTAGATGTGCCTCTGGCTTCTTAGTGCACACATTTAGTCCAAATAAAAGCCAAGGGGAACAAAACTGAGCTCTAACTTTCAATCCCTCAGTAAATGGAACAGATTGCACAGACACAATTAGAGAGTGGCACGAGCACCTTTGGGGAATTTCTTGGCAACTAGCAACCTCATTTTGACTTATCTGCTCCGTAAAGTGTGAGAACAAGCGCAACAGTACTCATAAACATCAGTTTGTCCAATGGAAATGGGGCTGGTGATTTAATTAAATTGAATGTTACAGGTAAGGCATGACCTCCCTATGTCCATACCAAACAATATTACGCTGCTGGCTCAGTGCCTAGACAATCCTGTCATGTTCAGTGCAGGCTGGGAACCCTGCCACTGCAACCAATCCTCATTTAATACGAGGATGGATATATGATCTGTAACAAGGCTACTAATTCTCTGAAAATCACTTTTTATTCTGAGTGTAGAGGGGGGACAATTAACACCCTAACATGCAGATTTTGATGCCAAGCCTAATTTCCTGTCCAGCAGTCAACAGACAATAGGAGCTCTCCCATTGTCTCCAATCACTGTGGCCACATTCCCCTGAGCACAAAAAGCCTCTGGAAGTCATTTTGAGTCTGAGTTGGTTTCACAGTCAGCCATCGTGGCCTCAATTATAGCCTTTGTCAGTCACGCATAATCTCATAACTGTGCTTTGTTTGAGTAAAATAGCATATAGATAGTAAAATCGAAATTTTCTTCTTCAAAGAAATTGCCTAAGGTATGGTTTAGTGCTGAATGTGTTGTTGAGGATTCCTAATTTAGTGACAGTCTCTGAGAAAAAATTAATTACTGACCCAAATTTTCTCGGGATCAATCACTTAGTTTTGGATGGGTGATGTTGTCAACAGGATGTGATTAAACTGGCCCATTTCTCTCCAGTGGTACAGAAATGCAACTGTCAGATTTAATTCTGTTGAGGTGTTCAGTTCAACAAGCTGAATGTCATCCAAACAAATCGTGCTTTCATCAGTTCCAGTGTAAGAGTGGGGTAAGGTGCTATCTGCCAATCAGTGTCTAATTCTGTTACCACTTACCTCTTCTTACTGTTTTAATTTCACTAAAGAAACACTGCTTTATTTAATTTATTTATTTTGTATCGCATGAGAATATATAATCACACCACAAAACAGAAGAAAAGCCTTATTTTTAGCACTTGATTATGCCAGTTTAGACATAAGCATCTACATTACACCCCAAAGTAGTGGTAATACTGATAAGTGATTGGCACTAAACAAATGCCAGCCATTCTTATTAGCATTGCTAAGAAGAAACAACAACTGATGTTCTCTTAAAACAAATCTTATTTCCAAAAAGAACCTTTTGCAGAAAAGAGGTGCTAAAATTATGATGATCCTGCTTTGCAGATGTCGCCCTTCACTTATTCTGAGTAAACAAATCAGTCTCAAAAGTCCTAAGTGATTTGTATTCAGAGGAGCTGAGAGGTGAGAAGAAAAAACAGTGATTGGCTGTGTGAGGGAAAACAATCATAGAGTCACAAAGCATTTGCTTTCTTTGAAATTAAAAGCCACTTTATTGTTGGTGCTGGCAAAGCTTCACTGAGTGCCGATCATTTGATGCTCGCTGGAAGATGATTTTGACAGCTGTCTGATTGCAAAGTGGAGTTGTTGAGAGATCGTTTTTGAAGGGCATCCCTGCGACTGTGGGTGAAAGAGATAATTTCTTATTACCATCTATATCTGTATTTAGCCCCAAATGAGACACTATGAGAGGAAAAATGACCTGTCTTAATTGATTTACAGAGGCAATGGTTCACAGTACAACAAAACATTCATTACATTTTTGGGGCATATGCAACACCAACAATTCATTTTAATTCTATTACACTTCCATTTTTCATTTTGCTATAAAACCCCCTGAGCTGATTTGAATCAGATTTCCTAATTTCCTACATCTGTTGCTCTGGAATTAACAGCCAACCTGCAAAGCTGATAATCCATGGTTTCCCTGCATTAAAAACTCACAGATTTTCCAGCTGCGAAACAAAGTGTGATGTTTTACGGAAGCCGCAGCACGGCATTGGTGTAATATATGGTTTCAGCTAATGTGACAGCAGTATTTAAAGACATTACTCAGTCTTGTGTTTCTAAAGTTGTTCTCTGAAGAGCTAGTTGTGATTATAGTAGTATTACGATCTGGCTGTGTAGGGAGTCTCTTTTTGCAATTGCATTATGAGAGAAGGTCAGCAGATCAATGCTTTCTAAAGGCAGAGAAAGGGTAAAAGCTGAGCCAGAAATGTCTGCTTTGGTTTCAAGGGTAAGGGACAACTTCTCCCAGAATACTGAGTCACAGATCAGATCACACAATTATGCTGCTTTGCCGCAAGCGTCGTTGTTGTTTGCACGAAATTTGGAAGGATGTGTTTGCTGGTGTAACACAACTTCTCTTTAATCTAACCTATGGTACAGCCCTTTGTAAACATGGTGAAGTTCAATTACAAACAACATTAGTTTCCAGATTCCATAAAAATAACAATTCATCTCCCGTTAAATAGGATAATTTTTAAATGTATGCCGTCTTGGCTGCACAGCCATTACCTTCTTCCATTTCTTCTGCACGAGCTCATTACAGTTCTTTGTTTGATGCTGCTTGGATGGCTTGTAAATGGTGCCCACAGGAATAAAAAGCAGTTCCACTCACAAGTTTTCGACATTTTTATGGTAGGAATATCCCTTTGAAGGGGAGTTGTGTACTGCTACTCAGAAATGCTCACAGGCTGTGCCCTACAACACTGGGATCAGTGCCTGAGTACTTACTCTACACTGGCAGCAGCTTGGAGGCTGAGATGGGAATAAAAAGGTCAAGGTGGAAATGCCGTGGAGTGTAGGTCTTGTTCTTCAGTTTATGTACTTGTCATCATGTGTTAGCTGATTTCATTGGTGCTGTGCTATGGACCAGTTTCTGTCAGTTCATTCATTCATCTGATAACGGGATGTTATATTGCCGTAGTCGTGATCTCGAATGATGGATCTCACATTTCAGATTTTTAAAATGACGCTGATTAAGCCAAGCAACCCATGCCATCATTCATGCATTCATGCATTAACACTGATGCCTCTGATTGTACTGTAGCAACGGTAACATGATTACCTCAGTGTCAAAATCAGACCAATTATTTGGATTATATGGATCCATTCTGGCCACACCGTGATTTATGCATGACTTAATCTTCTGCTATCTCCAAAGCATTTTTCTTGGCTGATATGTTCAGTAAGTCTAGCCATACATTTGAAGCACAGAGAGCACATACTGCAATTTATTGCCACTCTTCCCACTGTTTGCTGATTCAGAGCTAACATATCCCTCAGTGTTGTGATATCATTAGAGCGGCAGTGTCTTTGTCTGGATGCTTTCTGTGAATATAGACTGAGCTTCAGACTGCAGGCTCAAGGCAGCATGTTCTATAATCTCTTTAGCCGCTTTTCAGCCTTTGACACACAAGATACTGGGCCAAGAAAAAAACAGCAGTAGTATATGAGGTGTAGCACAAAGGAAATATTTGCAGCATTACAAATATTATAACAATACAGATGAAATTTAAGAAATGGAATTCTTTTCCATCTACGCTTTTCCCCATTTTGACTTTGTATTCCTGAAAAGAGGCATTAAACAGAGTGCTGTTATTTAAAAAGCTGAAACCAGAGCTGAATTGAGTGATTTTAGCATCGGGGGCTGGAGCACCAACCAATGGAAAGATGTTATGACGCATTAAGCAGAGATAATTGGAAACTGTCTATGGGGGGAAAAAACAGATGGGTATGAGAAAATGCACTGTACGTTTAGACAAAGAAGTTAATTCATTTTGGCATTTCAGGAGCCATTAAATGTCCAAAGGAAAAAGAATGCATTAAGTATGAAACTGGCCCTTTGAACTTCCAGATAAATACATAATAGAAGACAAAAGTGGAGCATGATGAAATTAGAGGATGCAAAAAATAGTCATCCCAATATTCTGATGTCAGAATCATGCATGCATTGCAAACCAGCTTCCGTTCTCCTCTCGTTCTCATTATTTCAGCACAATAACTCAGCCATTTTCTTTTTTAAAATATGAAAATATTCAGGAGGAGAAGAGATTAGATGAATATCACATGTACTACTGTTTACTGATCACACTCTAAATTTCAAGTCACGCCAGCTGCATCTGTTAGTTAACACAAAACATTTTATAAATGCCTGCTTCGTATTTATTTATGTTAATCCAGTAGGTTTCAGATACTGCTCTTACAGGTGTTCAAAAGCACCTGGTGAGGAAAAGGTTGGGGGGAAAAAGACTCACAGGTGCACAGAAAGGTTTGATTTGCTAATTGTATGATCTCTGAGAATGAACTAATTTGTATAGGTTATGCTGTATGTGTCTCATTTCACAGCCGGCTGGTGTAGCTTCGTTCCTCTCACAAAATACATGGGGCAGCTGACTTGCACATCACACAAAACCCGGCAACGTGGATTGGAGATCTGCATGCCAAGCTTCCCTGTTGTTGATCCAACTCAATTCAGGTGGAGAGCTTGAAACAGAGAAGAACTGTATTAACATTTGAAACACCTGCTTCCTTTTTTTACTTTTGTACTGCCTAAAGAAGCATGCTTTAGCCTGGAGCCTTGGCCCGGCATACACACCAACTGTTTGTGTGTGCGAAATCTTCAGTAGCCAAGTTGCGTCTTTTAATTTAGCCTTTTACACCAAATTAAACACTTTTCACTGTGCTCATGCCAGTAGTAGTAGACACCACATTTACTCAAGTTATATGTTATTGTAGTAATGTAGATACTTTTATATAGAACACATCAAGCACGTACCAAAATTCAACACGTCTGTACTGAAAATGACACTGCACCATGCATAAACACAAAACACTGCAATGCCTCAAACAAAATGTGCCACTGCTAACTAGCTACCTAACACTGATATCACCATTGGTGTTGAAGATTTATTCTTCTTGTGTTGGCAGAAAATTGGCGGACTGTCCCTCTTTTTCAAGCCAAGATCACTTGTATAGTGTTACACACTTGGTTTTTCGTATGCAATGAGTACCATCCAAGTACTGGTAGTGTGCTCATGAGAATGACAAGACTAATACTCAAAATAACTCAATAGTATAAGAAAAAGAAGTGAGTAATTTAAAAAGGAAAAGAACTGTGCACTTACACAGCATGTCATATATCTCCATATATAAACATGTTTGCGCCTGATGACATCTAATCTTATCTCCAAATTCAAATGCTGCTTCATGTTTTTTGGATGTGCATTAGGCGCTAAGCAGTCATTGGCATGGTGTGGTGTTTTAACACTAACACACACAAAAAAAAAACACCTGCCAATCATATCAAAGCTCATCAATATTCACACATTACCAACAGAAAAAAAAATAATGTAATGTTTAACCTCTTTCTCCCGCAGTCTGCTTTCTTGGCTTGCTATAATATTTCAAATTTGTTACAACTAATTTGCTCTCATAAAAGACTTAACCTATATCACACGAAGAATGTGCTATTAATGTTTCATTTTAATGACTCCATCAGCTCTTCCTGTATCTCACTCAGTCACTCGCACTCACTCAGACTTGTGTTAACGATGTCCTGTACTTGACATTCTAACCATTAACTTATTAAGCCCACACCACAAAATTCCCCAACAGTGCAGTCCCTGTATGCAAATTTATACTTTAAAATATGAAAATACAGTGGAAAAAATGGGGAGGTGGATACTACCTAAGTATAATAGCTCCAAAGAGGAATCAGTAATTCCAGTAGTAATTCCTGAGCAGTATATGGTGGCCGTCTCTTGACTGTGCTGACAGCTGGGTGAGGTCAAACACTCCTAAAGTCATTTGCTTAACTATTCATGTTTATGTTCTGCAGCTGAAAAGAATCCCCACACCAGTTAAGAAAATCCTTTTCTATAGGCTCACATGATTGTCATGGTAACTGGTTCATCTGTGATCTTAATAGTACAGCTGTCCCTGAAATACCTATGCAGTCATTCATGTGAGAACTACACAGTAAAGAGACTGCCTACAGATGTGCTGAAATCTGAATGATGAGCTCAGTGCCCATCAGAGATGCTAAAGTTGGTATAATGTGAAAATAATGCATATACGCAACAGGTTTGCATGAGTCTTCAGTCCCTCTGGGTTTTTGCAGTGGTAGCTCAAAGGGTTTAAAGTGCCACTCTCCACCTCCGTGTTGCCAACAGCAAGGAAGCCAAGGTGTTTTCAGTCTTCCAGAGAATAGCTTTATAAATTGTTTTCCCAAACACTTTCATTACTGACAATGTTAAGGCTACAGGGTAGCAGTCATTCAAAAACCTCTGGGGTTGTTGTGGCAACAACCCCAAAGAAATGGAATAGCTAAAGCGTCTTCTGTCACATTTTCTGGCATTCGCTGCAGGTGGCAAAGACATAGAGGAAATTAAGTTATGTGTAAAGTATCTTAATATGTTGTCTTTGATGTAGTCTAAATGCGAGCTGGCAATATTTCAGCACTGCTGTGGGTCCACAGAGGAGCATACGATTCAAGTTTATGTCTAAGGTTCACTCATGCATTATTATATGAAATAGCTTCACATTTGAAGCCAGGACCTTTCATCTAAGACATGGAGAATGTTCATTTTCTATAAACCCCCTCATCTTACTTGTGTAAAACAAGAGCTAGCAATTTTGTAGACATCCTGTAAATGCCTAATAACAAACTTAGGATAAAGGTCAAGAAGCAGCAGATTTATATCATACATTCATACTTTATACTTCACGAGCCTATAAGTCTGCATCCATAATAAGAGGCCAATTCAATTCTGTTCAATTCGATTCTTACCTCATGGTGCTTATATTGTAAGGTAATTACAATACAGAGTATACAGATAATATAGAGAAAACCCCAACAATCAGATGACAATCCTATGAACAAGTACTTGTTTTCTTCAGAAAGGAAAGTTTTAAACCTAATATTAAAAGAACTTTCCAAAATGGGAATTGCTTCCACAGAAGAGGGGCCTGAAAGCTGAAGATTTTGCCTTCCATTTTACTTTTAAATACCCGAGGAACAATAAGTAACTCTAGGATGAATACTTAATGTCTTGTTGAAAAGGAGATGAGCCTTTTTGAATGGCACTTAGTTGGAGTTTGCATCCAGTAGTGGTCAGTGGAGGTCCACACCATCGTCTCCTGCATAAGTTTCACCCTCAGGGTGTTTTAGCTGCTGCTTAATTTCCATATTAAATGTTTGTGCAGAGATCAATGAAAGAGGGGAATTATTTCTACCTAGTCCTGCATTAGCAGCTTTGTAATGATTAATACACATTACAGGGGATGAGATTTTAGTGTCCTGTAATGAGCAGCTGTTGAAGCTGCAGAGTACACACTGTTCATTAATTGCAATGGAATGTTACCTACAGTTTTGAAAAATCCCCTTATATGCCAATATTCAACCAATGAGCAGCTAAATGCCACCCCCCTCTTCTATCTGTTGTCTTTCACTTCCTGTTAAATTTGGTACCCAATCAGCATCCTGGAGTCCACACTAAGGTTGCTTTCTTCTTATCCCCAGCTGTTCTGTATGCAGTGGCCCTCAACACTCAGCATGTCTAATCCTTTGAGAAAAGAGGATGAGAGCGTAGCCTTGTATGCTGCAAACAGAGACGATAAAGAGGAAGAACTGAGAGGCTCCATGACAAAATAAGAATAGGCCTGCACTTTCAATCTCATCAGCATCAGGAGAGAGCAAAGTTTGGAATAATGTGAGCGATCTGGACAGCCAGAACATGGGAAAGAGCAAGAACTGCTGCTCGTTCTCCTCACCCATATGCACAGTGAATGCTGTGGCACGGATCTGAAATCAAATTATGAACACTAGGGAGATTTTGCCAGAGGGGGTCTGGGAGATGAGGAGCGTGTGTGTGTGTGTGTGTGTTCCATTTGTTTATGTGAACCTGAGTGTTTCATAAACACGCACATGCCCCTTGGCTATCTGAGGTACTTGTTATCTTCCTTCTATCATCCCCTTCATACATACGTCTCTGTGCGTCTGTCCATCTGTGTCTCTCCATCTCTTTCTGACTCTGTATATCCCTTGACTGCCTGCTGGCCCCAGAGTGGCAAGCTTAGAATCCATGGCACAAGCCAGCACTTTGAAAAAGTGCAAAGCTGCAGACCAAAGCGGCTTAGAGAGGCAGTGCACACAGAGGCCTCAATGTGAGTCTCTTTTATTGCCACAATCACCCCTGTTCACCCGACTCTCATGCTCCCAGCATGCTGCGGTAGAAGATACCGGCGTGTGTGATCACACCTGACGGAGAGCAGGACAGCACACAGGTGCCCTGGAGCTCTCTGGGAGTGCAACAAGCTCAGTGTTGATCTCAGGCTGCTCAGCAGTTTCAGTAACATAATCTTTGATGATTGAAAGCTGCATTGAAGACTATCGCTCCATCACAGCTTTTACAGATGTCATTAGCACCTCCACCTGTGTCCTCGCCGAATGCATGGGTACAGCGTTTAACATATGATGTTTGATATCAAGATTCATATTCAGAATGGTAATTACTTGGGTACGACTGAGGAATTCAACATAATATGACACCTTAGGCAACTTTGGCATAGCTATAACTGATAGAAAATTTAGAGTTTAATCTTGGAACTCATTATGTAATTGGGCTTTATTAGATTCATTTTTTATTGAGAAGTATCTCTCATTAGACAAAGCCAGAGCACAAACACTAATGCTTTAATGGAGCACTGACTGCACTAAGCATTGTCAAAAATATAATTTAAGTATAATTTATCTATACTTATACTTTCACATTTTAATATAGATAACACAAGATAATCCTTCTTGATTTCCTTCTGTACGTTGCGTATAAACATGCTCACACACTGCCACTCAGCACTGGGACCAGCATGCAATTTGGTCATCCAAACTTTTTTGCTAGCTAGCCAACTAGCCCAAAACTTGCCCTCTCAAAAAAGAAACACACCTTAATGGCCTGTAATGCGTCTCTAAAACCACTAACTTACTTCAGGTGCTACTGCTCCGGTGCTGCCTCAGCTCTCCCCACCATGTGACCCTCACCTCACACCTCACAGCTGTTCCTCGCGTCGTTGCTTCAGAACTGGTGTTATTTGAAACTACAACCAGGCACGGCAGTGAACACACAACAATCACAAGTTCAACACTGAGCACAGCAAATCCAATATTTCCACTGGGGGCAGAGGCAACATTCATAGTTGTGAACACTACACTGATTTTCTGACAGGCTGTGAAGCACAACTTAAAATAAATTACATTTTTGACCCAAATACGTGTTGACCTCAACAACTTGTGTCCAATGGGATTGTGGCAGTGATGGAAAGTGGAAGTTGGAGTGGAGAACGATAGTGGACAACTTAATTTTGTGGGTATCTGAATTCCCACAATTCTGTAACTCCACTCTCGTTGGTATTTTCTGCTTGAGATTTTTTTCCTAAGGCCTCAATAGGATTAGAGGTTGGAGACACCAGGTTATCAAAATTAGTTGTGTGGGCCTACTTCGTAGCATCCAGACTGTGTTCATCCTGCAGTAGTCTATATTGCATAATTTACTTTGCGGTCTCAATCTGATGCAAAGCCAATCTAATGTTAACATAAAGCTGACGAGGTTCTAACAACAATACCCTGAGGTAACTGAGGTAACTGTTCAAGGTATCTGGCCTGAGAAATGTCTAAGTATATAGTCAGTGGCTTGGAAAAGAAAGGTAGGGGGGGTTTTGTCACATTGCATGCAAACTGGTTGAGCTCATAATCAAAGGAGCTTCTTTTCCATTCAGTTACAGCAGTTTCATTTTAAAACTTCCCACAGTTACTGCTTCTCTCGCTCAAATCACATAAAATGCTTCCACTGCTGCACATGAACACTACAACTCATTCTGTCTGGTCTCTCACAGTGTGTGGCCCATTTTTTATTTATTTTTTTTAAAGCATATCATATTCACTCTCATGCTGCCTCGGGGAAGTGGATTGAAACTTTTGTGAGACTGACGTATAAACTTGGAGTCCTGCCTGAAGTGCTGCCCTGTTTGTATGGATGTAGGGAGGCTGAAATCAGGCACTGGACGGGCTTCTGCTGTTCTGCTGTGTGGGAAGGGGAAATTCAGGTAAAGTTGCCCAGAGGAAAAGTCTTTTATGCCGTGGCCGAGTGGGAGAATGCAAGATTAACTGAACTATCTGCGCTTCCTCTGGGCTTGCATCAAGGCCCTTCTCTTGGACAGCGCAAATTCAGCTGTTACTTTATAAAATTCAAACCATTTAGAATTGCTTAGGTTCTTCTGGGTGCACGTGCATGTGTGCTTTTGGGCAGCTAAGTGTTTAGGAAGTGGGCGTATACATCGGCTTGTGATTTCCCTCATTCCCTCGCATTATTGGCAATGCACATCTTAATGACCACATGCTGCCAAGTCCAACTTTTTGTTTTGCACATGTGAGCTGAATCCTCTGTGCAGGTCAAGTGTTATTGAGTTAAATCAGAGAGTCTGCTGAAGACCATGCATCACGGTGTTTGTGGGCATCTTAAGGTGCTCGAGTGGGTAGATGTGTGGGAGGATATTTGCCAGTTCTTTCACTCTGTGAGTCTTTGTTTTTTTTAACAGCAATAGCATGAAATACTACCTGATTTTTTTGTCCAAACGTCTGCTGGGTATTTTTTATAAGTAAGAATAATTTTGCATTTACAAGAAGATGTGATTAACTATCAAGTAAACGCCGCTCACCAAAACACAGATTTTTTTTGTCTTTATATACTAGACGATATTAGGTTTTCTTTATAAACAGATGGCATTGCAACATTGCCTCAGACAGATTCTTATTGGTATTTTAATAGCAGCTGCATATATTCTTAGCATTAAGGTTGTATTGGATGTATTTCAGGTATGCTACTGTGGGAATCATCAGCTTTACGCTGAGAGGTAAGCACAGTGACTTATCCCTCACAGTGGCATCTCTCAAATTTTGATTAACCCAAGGTCAGGTTAAGCAAACATTTGCATCAGGGCTGCAAAACCTCATCAATAATTCCATAGCATGGCTTATCTGTCTGGGTTTTCTATTATGCAAGTTATTTCCACAGATATCTTAATCTGATTCCCATTGTTTGGTTAAACATTTCTGTTCTGTCTCCACCTGGCCCTGCTGCTCATTATGCAGTTAAATGAATGCAAATGATGATAGTTTAGGCAGGATAGCGCTTTCCTTTTTGTTCAGTTCCAAATAACTGCAGCTGAGTGCTTCTCTTTTCTTCTAAAGTACGGTTGTGAGATCAAAACTTAGCAAATACCAGCGAGTCGGGACGCAGCGCTCCTCACCGCAGATTATTAAATGTTTTCTAACTTTTTATTGACAACAGCCATTTCTCTAATAGATACCATCGCTGTTCAGATCTGTAATGCTGCAACGACAGCTGATGATACATCCCTCATCACACGTCTTATGGAATCCAGGCTAACTTTGAAATAATGCAAAGAAAAAAAGACTTCAGAATAAATCCAGCAGAGCATGCAAAATATCATGCACTGCAAGAAAAAAGAAAGGATTCATTGCATGTTACATTATACCCCACAGTCTTGTTACTTTGGAGCAACGTAGAAAGATCAAACTCATAAATATTGTCTCTTCTGGGACTGATGAAAAGCATACAGCCAATTAAAATCCAGCTTAGTACTACTGGTTCTTCCCCTTCCCCCATTTCCCTTTTACCCTCTTCTTGTTCTGTCTGTCATTCTGCGCAAGGTACAGCCTAGTTTGCAGAACTAGGTTGCAAAGGCATCTACTGTATATTTTTAATGATGAGGACCCAGGCAGGCTTGTCAGCCAAAGTCGTGCTTTCATGCATACCAATTCTGTTTCACAGCATCGCCATCCTCTTTTATTTAAATAAACACTTCACTGGCATGCCCTCATCTATCTGTTTTCTGTTTATAACTTTGACTTTTTTGGGGGTTAGGCTGGCATGTCTTTACTGCTTCCTGGAAACATTGATGATGGCAGAATAGGACGTGAAGCGTAAGAAATCTGCCATCCGCACTGTTGTACCTTGCTTTGAAAGGTGTATGGGGAAAGCGGGAGCTGACATGTTGCTGTCAGTGACACAAAGTGATGTCTTTGCAGATCAGCCCCACAGTCACGCTCATGTTGTGACCGCTCAGGTTTGAATGTTTAAACACAGGGAATCGCTGACAAAAAGGCTATTTGAACATTGGCTGAACATAAGTCGGAGTTATAAAAAGCAGCATGGCATCGGGGCAAGTGAGGAAGCCCAAATCGAATCCTGTGCACAGCCATAACCGTCTTTTTTCTTCTTTTTTGTGGATTTGTCTCTCCTGTGCCCGTGCAGATTAGCTGGGCTGGTTTTGGCTACAAAAAACATCTGTGACCTAAATTCGACGTGTTTCACCAAAAAGAATGAAGAGTTGAAGCCCAAGAAGTAAGTTGGGTAGAAAGCCTTCACCTTTAGTTGATTTGTTTTTTTCTTCGAGGAACAGATATCTGAAAGAAATCTATTTTTAATGTCTCTTCTGGTATTTGAACAGCGCACAAAAGTTTAATTTCCTGGAGTGATCTTTGTCCTACTCATAGTGCGTTATTCTGAGATAAACATCACAAACCTCCAAATTCTGCAGAAATTGTCTAGCTCACTTTCACACACACACTCACACACACCTATACAAACACACACTCATGCACAAAGCAAAGCTCAATTCAGCATGCTGCTGATATTGCTTCCTGAAGACTGAACACAGCCCATTAAGTTCCATTAAATGAGTGCAAAATCAAATGCAATTCAGCGTTGTTTATTTTGCAACCCGTAATTGAATTGTGCAACAATAGCATGAATTAACACGGAAACCAAAAAGCTATCAGTGTTTAAATGAAGCAATCACATAACCCTTATTTTAAGGGTTATGTTTTGGTGTAAGTGAAAGCACCTTGGTTCAGGTCTTTAAAAAGCCAGCGTAGTCAAAGTTAAAGAAAAGTTACTGGATATACTTTCCTCCTTCACACACACTGATTGGGGTGGAAAAGTTATTTTATTTTCCTTGGTGAAATCATGTATTTGCTTTTATAAAATAGCATTCTTTATTTCAAGAACTGCAGAATGGCTGGTTCAGTCTTGCCTTGACATTTTACAGAATAATCTTATTTTCTGTGGAAAATGAATATACCTCAGCTGGCCACTGGTGCAAAAATCCATGAGCTGTCATTAGTTACAGCATGCTGCTAGTACGGCATGAGGCTCTGAAATTTAGTTGGTGAGGGAAACATTTTCATCTTGTCTATTCTTATATAATTTGTACAACTGTCTTTCTGGAAATGTTGTTATGCTTTGTACAAAAGAAAACACGAATGCTATGATTTGCAAACATTTTAACTCCATATTTAATTGAAAATAGAAAAAAGGGAAAAAAAATCAAATGCCAAAAGTGAGAAATTTGAATTTCCACACCGGCTTCATCATCACTCAGCTAATAACTGCCCACAGGTCAGTAACATAACTGGGTATAAAGAGGGATTCACCTCTCTGTAAAAGACTGAAATTGTAAAGGAAATTACAGCTTTCATCTTTGGTACATATAATTAAAAGATTCAGGTAATCAGAGAAGTCTCATTATATAAGGCTAGAAAACCAATTAACTGGTGGTGATTTCCAGGTCCTCAAGCAGCACTGTGTCAAAAACACAACCTAATTCTGTGGTGGAAATAACTGCCCAGACTGAAGAGCACTTCTGACAACCACTGTGTGTGAGCACAGTTAATCTCTGCAGTTAAGTTAAAACTCTGCAACTCTACATGCAAAAAACCACATAAATAACATGCTAAGACAACCTTGTCTTCTCTGGGCCTCAGCTAAGTTTTGATTGGGGGAAAATGCGCTGTGTTGTGACTAATCAAAATATAAATTGCTTTGTCAAAATATGATTTCTGCAAAAGAGAAGAGGGACCATCCACCACAGTGCACAGTTCAAACACCAGCTTTTGTGATGGTATGGAGGTGCCGTTAGTGCCTTTTCAATATGGAAACATGGGTTTTTAACTACTGAGCACCTCATACACTATATATAAAAACAAACCAAAACAACGACAACAACAAACTGCATCAATGTAAATGCAGAAAGACTTACTGTTATTAAGACAAGAGTGGAAAACATGCTACTGTCTCAATTTTGTTACCAGAATCAAAGTCAAAATGAGCGTACTTTCCAGATATATAGATATATTATTTATGGACTACATCCAATAAATTTTGTGTTTTTAGTCATGTCAAAATCATTGCACTCTGTTTTCATTTATTTATTTTTGCAGTTTTTTTACAGTTGTCAGTGTCCCATTTTTTCATAACTGCTGTGTCATCTGTAGCTATCAGAAAAAAAAGAAAAGCGAAATATATTAACATATATATACCCCAAAAACCAAAAACTAGATCCTTCTGGAAAACATTATAAATGATAGATAGAAACTAGTCTTAATGCACGATAATAAATACCCCTCGTCATTGTTTTTTTTTCTTTTGATTGTAACTTAATAGTGTTGTCTATTGTTTTGTGAAATCAACTAAATAAGCACTTTCCCTAATAAAGTCAGTGAAAGTGATTCTTAAAGTGCAGCGGTAACAGCGAGGCTCTCCCTGTTAATTTGTGCTGACCGTTGCTCGTGTCAATAAACCACCAAACCTTTTGGCCTCTGAAGCTCTTCTCATCTTCAGTCGGTCCAGCAACTAAATTATGCCAAAGCATTTTCTGTCTGCTTCAAGGCGAGAGCCCTGATTGCCTCATCACTGCCAGCCAACACTCTATGCCAGATACAGCCCTTATCTGAAATACTTGCCAATCAATCATAGGCACAAACTTTCCCATCTGATGGATGCTGGAAACCCACAGTGCACATACAGATGGTGTCAGAATTCAAAGCATTCCCTTGCTTCCCTGATCTCCATTTTAGGGACTGCGCTTCTTGACATAGACTTGCCATTTTCTCAATCTTTCTCTTTGACGGCTTGCACAGACGTGTATGCCATTCAGCCTAATGACCATCTGCAAATGTGTCGGTTCTTTTACGTGTCCCTTCTCATGTGCTGTGAGTTGTTTCTTTACTGGGAAAATTATAGTTTTGCTTCATGCATCTTTTTGTATTGTGAATATTCTACAAATGAACAAAACTACAAGAGAGAGGGATGTTAAAATAGCCAGACCTTCCGGGTGAATCTGTGATGTCCTGAGGGTTGGGAGCAATGCTCCGGATTGTACATGCTCTACATTTTGCGTTAGACACCAGTCTTGTTAGAGGCTCTCATTTATGAGCTCCTGGTTTTGCAATGTGGCTAAGGGCCTCAGGGCAGTTAGAGAGCTACAGCACACCTGAGCTCAGAATACACAAACACAGACGCAGCCAAGTGCGTTCTCACAATCTATGCAAAAAAACAGAGCTCCGTCTGTCCCTTTATGCAAACTAGGCATGTTTTTGAGGCATTCTCACTCGCCTTCTCTTCTTCAAACTTGTCAAGTCTGGTTAAGCAGCATGTCAAGGATGAATAGACAGAGGCCGATTAGTTTGCATTCTTTCTTCCTCACTACTCCACGCAATCATCTCCTTGCCATTTTTTTTAACATCTCTGATGACAGATAGATTGCTTTCAGCATTTCCTGTCCCTGTCAGATTCCTTTTACCCCTCCTGTATTCCTCCCTTCACTCTGTCTTTTGGCAGTCGAGTGTATGTGTGTCATGTGTATTCACTGTCCAGAAAGTTGCGCCAGTGGAGTGAAGGGTGCAAGAAACATGAGCCCAGCGGGTTCCTGTAGGATTTATCGAGCTTTCGTCCCCAGTGAGCTAATTTGAGGTGAGATTTTGAGGAACTGAATGGTTTATGAGCAACATTGTCTCACTTCAGTATTCTTTGGTGTTCTTCTCTTTGCTGTCTTTCTTTCCCCTCTCATGAAAGGATTCGTAAGGTTCATCATGTACCTGAAATCATTCAGAGTTGAGCAACAAGGGAGAGAACTTTTTAAAAATGTGAAGTGTGACTAGAAAAAGGTTTCTTCTGACAGTAACTGAAACCTTTTGCACATTATGTCTAAGAATAGTGCTTAATACTTTTTAATAAATGATCCAGAATATATAGACACATGCAACTGCCTAAGGCAATGAAATCTTAAGAGGACTTTTTTTGCTTCTATTTTTTTAAGCTGTTCTGATGGTGGGATGCTGCACTTGAAGCTGAGACTCACTGAGAGAAAATTTTAAACATTTCATTTCACCACATCTAAACCTAAAAAGATTACACAGTAAGGCAGAGTAAGAAGCCTGCTGTTACATTAAAGCTGGTGGGTGTGCCATGATCTTTGGTCTACTGATGAACAATGTGTGAATTGTTCTTGAAGCTATTTTCAGTGTTGCAAAGAAGAAAATGATACAAAAATCACAAAAATGGTGTCATCATACATCTGGACTGTCACATGGCCTCTACTGTCATGGTCCCTGTGTCTGCCCGGCCGGCTCCGCGAGGCTACATTTGTTTATGGTTATTTTGTCTCCCACTTGTCGCTCTGCCTGGGCGGTGCTCACTGCAGGCTCCTGCCTTTGGCCCACACACCTGGCTCTAATTGCTGCGCTGATTACTCCATGGCTATTTAAGGCTGGGGCTCGGATCCCGTCATCGATGGATGATCGAGTGAGACACATTAGTGTTTCATTAGTTTCTAGCTTTCGTGACATTTCGTGAGTAAGTTTGCCTCTCTTTGTGAACAGTCTCCCCGGACTTGCTGCCTACTTTCCTGCTTTGGATTACGAGCGTGTTAGTGTGTGGATTTGTGCGGTGGAGCACAAGTGTGTGAGAAGTCCTTTCCCTTCCCGAATCGCCCCTGGACCCCTGGATCTTTCCCCCCACATGTGTATATATATATTGTTGTGTAAATAAAGTGCTGTGTTGAACTTTGAATTCCACTCTGCCCCTGAGTCCTTTCCCTACCTGTGACATCTACCATTCAAGAAAAATGATAGAAGCAATATTCCAATGCAAATAAGGTTATTTTGTTAATGCCAACTGTATCTCACTATTATGCACAAGGTGTGTTTTTTATGCTGGTTCAATGCACCAACTGCTACTAATACTACCCAGCACACATCAAGCACAAATACAATTTTGGAAACATTTTCCAGCCTCAACTCAGTGTTTTCAATGGTCCTTCAAACAATAGCCATTCAGTGTCAGAATGTTTGTCGAGTAAATCCAATAACTTGGTGGCTAGGTGGCCTTGCAAAACTAGATTTACAGTTGCTGTTAAAAGAAAGGGGGATGTATTTAGCCACTGGATGATGGTCATAAACATCTATTAAATCAATAGATCTTCCACTAAGTAATATGCCTTTGTTGTTCGAGGATCTATGCGTTCTACGTGTCTCAAGGTCAGTTAGGGAAAGCGAGTGAAAAGCTGCCAAAATCCAGTTTTGATAAACTTGTATTTGAAGTGTTCCCTTAGTAAATCCACTCCTACGACCATCTCATTATTTCAGTAGTAATGGGCACCTCTTTATTCAGACACTGAGTTTGATTTCAGTTTGATTGATAGCTGCAGATATTGGATGCCATAACCAGGATTAGATGCTTTAGCCTGAACAAAATTTTCCAGTCAGTTGTGCATCCAGCAGACCATGAAGCTATAGTTTCCTCATCTAGGTTATAAACTATGAACTTAAATATAAGTGAAAAAGCATTCAAAGAGCAAAAGAAAATAAAAAAAAATCCCATTTGCTGTTTTATCACCACAGTAGACTTACCTAATTGTAAATCTATATATAATTATGTACAGTATGTATGTGTGTTATTCCATATACTGTGTAATGCACATACTACCCAAGAATTCCTTAAAAACAGGTTCCACACGGTGTGGAAAAAAGGAAAGTCAAATATCGACGGTAGAGGGATTTACTCAGCAGTCGGTCCAGTGATGAGTATGGTCTGTTTGCACCACCATGACCACACACTCACACATCACTTCTCATCTGGCGAAGCTAAAGCTCCCATTAACAATGTTAGTGAAGCATGAGAGCGCAGGTAGCCGCATGCAGAACAGATACGCGCTGGCCTTTTGAGGATAGCCCTGAAATCCCTGTCAAAAATAATTTGGGACCGCACGCTCAGCAAGTCGGGCACGACGGCCCCCGCAAAGATAATGAGCAGCTGGAGTGTGTGTTTTCACCGGCTACCACAGCATAATAGTTCCATTTGCTGATCAATAAGTCACTCAATTAGCCAACTTATCCATGAGCTACTGTTTGTTAAGGGTCAGTTTAATTAAACATGGAAATTGTTCCGGCTTCCTGCTCCTCTCCCCCTCCCTTCATCTATGTCCGTTTTGGTTCTCGTTACAGGGGCACACGCTGCCATCGACGGGCAAATTGGCTCCATCTCGATCATGTCCCTGTTGTTGTGTTTCTTCCTCGCTGCTCATTAAATTGCAGTCTCATCTACTCAAGAAAAAAAAAAACTTTCTGGGCTCTGATAGGCTGCTAATGTTTCCTCATCAAGTGTCATTAATCACACTTGGAGAACACTCGGCGGCAAAGTTTACATCTTCAGTATACTTAAGGGTCAAGAAAGCTGAGACAATAAGGTCTGGCAGCTTGGTTTTGGTTGATGTTAACCTTTGTGCTACTGATTATCCATTGGCTTCAGCCTGCTACTAAGCATACTAATGTTTTACGCATCAGGTACTGGAAGATGCAATACAATATACAATATTGTAGTGCAGTGTACACAATGGCATACAGTAGTATTACTGTAATCACACGTTCATAAATACACAAAATTAGTGTGCAAGTCAGCAGAAAACAGGCACGGGGAAATATCTAGAAGCATTAAAACCTCATCATCCTTATTGCTCCAGCAACATTATTTTCATTGAAGCCGAAGATGGAGGGAATTCTTCAGCTTGCTATCTTTTAATAACATCATTCTTTTCATTCCTTCTGTGAGTTTTTGCTGCTTACCTTACGGATGTTATTTCATTTCATTAGGGCTCCAAAATAAGCGTCATCCTAAGGATTTCCATTAAATGTCTAATTATATCTCTCTTGTGGGATATTAGCTAGGAATCAAGTCACATTGATTTTGTCATTATTTCTGGTTCTTTGTTTATCCATCCACGGGTGGTGTGCGAGCGTGTGCATTGCTGATTTTAATATCTTTTTAATATTGTGGAGGAAATCAATTTGGGGGTCAAATATCTGTTCTTGTGAAACTACAGCACAGCAAACGCTCTGCAGATCCGATTATGCAAACAGTACGAAAATAACATTAATAATATTCATGAGATTATGATGATTCCTACGATGTTCATCTCGTCATCGGCTATAGACGGAAAATTGAGTTGACCTTTGAATCGGCTCAACAAGCAACAGAGTAACAGCACATGGATCCTTTTATTTATTTATTGCCGTTTTGATTAAATTCATGTCGTCACTTTAACTTTGAGTCACGGCCAATGCAATTTTTTTGCCTAGATCCTAAAGGTTAGATCACTAGGTGTGTAGCCTAAATGTCACACTTTGAATCCTTGATTACATTTGTTATTGACTATTGATCAATTTTATTGTCCAGCTTTGACAGTCAGTGGTTCCTCTTTCCCCAAAGCTACCTAATGTGCAATGTCTTAGACTGCATCTTCTCTTATCCTACTCCTGATTTATTCATTTCAATATAGCGCTTAATAATGTTTTTAGTGCTTTAATTCTTTATTTAAAGGTTTAATGATTCCCAGAGTTCCTCTTTCTGTCAAATAGATGAAGAAGGGTATACAGTCACAGAGTTTCATTAGAGTGGGCTTCTTTGGAGTTTTTTAGAGACTTTTCACCTTTTACAGAGGCTGGAGAACAGCACTCTTTTTTTTTTTTTCTTTTGCATGAAATGTATATCAGTCAAGCTATACGCTCTGGACCAGCTGGGAAAATCTGGAAAACTGAATCATTAATGCCTGGCGGCGGTCAGGGAGTTTAGCAGTGTTGGCTTCAAGCATTAAGGACTCAGGTTAAAGCCCCAGAGCTGCCATTTCTGTTTGCAGACTTGCACGTTGTATGTTATCACATGGTTGGGTGAGCTTTAGGCATTACACCAAAAGTATGCTGTCTACAAAATAACTTGGAATTTCGAGTCTAAATGCTCCATTCACCTCAAGTTTGTTCATCTTTAACTTATCTATTAATACAGAGTTTTAACATGTACAGTTACAGCACACCATAAATCTTTTACAACAAAATAAGCCATACCTTGTAAGATTAAATATTAATTGTGTAAAAAGATCAGTTTGTCTCTTAATGTTTCTGTCTATGTGTCTGTCAGTCCTTACATGAGGACGCATGATTCTGCAGGCTGCCTCTAATTGCTGCTGCGCTGGTGACTCCCCGTTCTGTTTTAACTGTATTTCTCCTGGATACTGTAATATATTTCCATCTGCACATCTTCTCTGTGCATCACAGTGCCTGAGGTGTGACAGTAATGTTTTTACTCAGCTTTCTCTGAATCATCACTGTTCTCTAAGAACTCTAATCTTAGTTTATAACAGCTGTCTGTATGTTTTATTAATGTTATTTAACATCCAGTGCCAGTGGAGTTTGTATATAGCCTTGTAGCCATTAAATATTGTTCTCACTTCTTTAATTATTTAATCGGCAACAACCTAAGGAGGAGGTGTGTAAATTGGCACATAAATGAGGTATTTAGCTGACTATAAACTGCTGAACAACAGCATCGTAGAGTCAGTGTAGTAAAATTATTAAAGGCAGACCTTTTTCTCTTTGAAAAGTGTCTAGACATAAGACATTATTGATAAATCCAAAAGGACGATTGATAGTACAACTTAGCTTGATACAATAAACATGAAAAGTGACTGCGTAATCAGCCAGACTGCATCAATTTTAGTTTAAATAGTTAATGGCTAAATACAATAAAGCCTTGAATGGGATGATAAGTCATGCTGAGTAGGGTGCCTCTATTTTAGGTCTTTGGGTCACTCATCTTGTTGAAAAGGTTTCCTAAAATCACTTGATCTAAAATACCAGTCATCATCATTAAAGTGGAACATGAACTATTTTGTCAACCCCGCAATATTGTGGCTTGTCTGTCAGTTACAGGCTCACACTCTCCCCCTGTCAGTTTTTTCAAGATGTCTTTTTGTGTTCATCATCTGTGACAGCAGTAATTTGACCGTTTGAAAGACTTTCTCAGCTCATGGTTCATTTTCTGCAGGACAGACTTGTTATCAATTATTATAAATACATCTCCTCTGTGGCAGCAAACAGGTCACATGGTGCTTCTGCAGGATAATAAACAGGTTACAAACCACAGTTAGCGCTGATTAAATCAGCACACTGTAGAACAAAATGTTAGAGCACATCTGGTGTTTTAAAGTGTTGGTCCAATATTTTAATTCATCTTTAGAGGTTGATGCATTTTTTTTCACAAGCGGTTTGCTGTGGGACACTAAATACAAATATTGTGCATGAAACATAGCTGGCTTCTAGAGAAATCTTTTGCAATCAGTTTGAAAAGGTGGAAAGGTTGCCCCATTCTATTGTGCTTTTTGGCAGGAGAAATGGGAATTTCCTAGTTGAGAAAGAAGGTTATGATCACTTATTTATTTTCACAGTCGATTAACATGCCGGTATTTTACAGACAAATATGCCCATATTTTTACAACTGAAGAATAATTTTGTTTGAATTTAGTTTCATTTTGTATTAAAATACATTTTCAGATGTCAATGCTAGAAGTGGAGAGCTCTGAGTACTGATATAAATGCATACAGGACGCATTACTTTAAATTCTCATGATTCAAAATGCACATACATAGGTTTGCAAAAAAAAAAAATCAGCCGCATGGGATATTTTTGGTAAATTTTATATTTTTTAGGGTGCTTTTTAGGGTGTACGTGATTTTCCTCAATCACGTACAGTTTTTTTGCAAAACATGAAGAGTTTATGTTGAAAAAGGCACAGCAGCGATGTTTTACTTTTTATTACCCTTACAATTAAGGTAAGAGATCATTATTGGATATGTTGTTTCGGGAAACTGGGAAAAGTGAAATTGTACACTTAATAAACTAAAAACAGGAGTTTTGCACACAAAAAAAACAAAACCTGACGGGATGGAATTTTTAAAATATATTTTCCAGTTCAGTGAGTAAAAATCAAAATAAGGTTTTTTGGTTGCAGACCTGTGTTGTCGGATCCCTACCTGCCTCCTCCCGCTGGTAAATAGCACTAATGCATTAGCCTGTCAGTTTGCATAAGAGGGTTCGCAAATGAAAGGATTTTAAATTGAATGATTGTAAACAAGTTCATGGATGATTCAGGAGTAAACAGAAAGAGAGCAGATGGAGTTCAAATGTGAGAGCGGAAAATAAGTAGCTGTAGATATGGAGTAGTGTTATTTACTGCAGTGCAAGTCTTGCCTCATCACACCATCAACTTTTATGGGTTTCCATACCTCATCTTTTTCTTCTCCTTTTCAAATAACTAGTCCTTTGTTCATAGAGACACCTGACATAAAAGCTGGAACATTATAGCAACAAATGAAGGCTGCCAGCATCCCAAAGAGGAAGCCTTTGTCAGGCAAGACGTTTGAGGCTTTATGTTCTTATTACATCTTCTTGCCATGATCTGATGATATCACTGTACGAAAGATTAACACACTCCCAGGTTGCCACGATTAGGATATCTGCCAGGGGCAGATAGGGGCCACAGCAGCCAAGAGTAAGATCATGTAAACAAGACCGCTTTTTCCACCTTATTGCTTCACTGGTTCTTGATTAAACAAAACAGCGGCCTCATAATTACATAGAATTCATACATGCACACCAGGAAGCAATGAGGTGAAACTCAAACTGTATATCACAGGAAGGTGTACGCAGAACAACTTCATGATCAAAAGAAGAAGTTTGCTTGGGAGTAAGTAGGATTTCAGCATTGATTATTCATAACATGATTATTAATAACATCATACACTTGCAGGTGGGACTATTTTTATCAAAGTCACATTACAGACGACTAAATCAGACTAGGCTAAGAACACACAACCAGCTGAGTTGCCATTGTCAGGTCTGGAAAAAGAACGTGAACTTTTTTTATATAATAATGACGTCTACTTGGAGTCAGGAGCTTAGGTTATTGGACTAAAAGGGTGGGTCGTAGAGGAGCCTTTTCCTATAATTAAAGGCATACAAAGTCTGTTTACTGACTGAAGTCTGCTCTTCTAAAGACTGGCTTGTATGAACCTTGCCTTGGCCACAGCATTCACAAGACCTCAGAGGAAGCATTATAGAGATGTAAAGTGCTGCAAAAGGCTGTGAAGCATTTCTAAAAGCCTTCTCTGCAACCTGTCATAATCTTTCTTTGTGACCAATATAGGAAGACACAGAATAGGAATGGTGTTAATGGAAAAGGCTGTGGTGGAAATACATTACAGAAGTGGCCTAGACATAACATGATGTCTGACTCCCCACTCTTATCGCTCTCGAGAAGAAGCCTTCAGCACAAAGCCAGAGCAACAAACAAATACTTGTAATGACCCCTAATCTATCTTATCATACGTAAAAGGCAAACAGAAGACAATTCTCTAATCTATACTCATCACAAATAAACAAGAGAACGAGGATTGCAACAAAAATGGTCTTCTTACTCCAGCTAACTGAAACCTGGTGCTCTATATGCACAGTGTAAAAGTAATTGTAATTCACTATTTACAAAGACTGTTTACACAGGGCCCTCGGCTAATAAGACAGACATCGGAATATATTTGAGATTCAACTCTTAGCCTTTAATCAAATTTCTCACACAAACATTCAATGCTACTAGCAAACTATTTGTTGATTGCAGAGCAGGCAAGCAGAAGGGTGAGGTGACTGTCGGCTGCACACTGCAAGAAAGACTCAAATAAAAGGAGCAACACATGTGATCAAGGCACTTGATCATGGATCATAACATGAACTAAAAAGTGGTTGGGGAAAAAGGAGCACTGCACATCAAAATGTGTAGGATATTGGAGAGAGTATCATGTTTTCGGGCTGCGTTGTTACCCCAGTTTCTGGTTTCTTTGAAGGAATTATTAATCAATACTACATAAAGAAATTTTATAGTAGAATTTGAAGACCACAGAACTGATGGAACCAGACAATAACCATACAGGAAAGTCAAAAACAGAATGACAAAGACAAAGAAAGGAATTATTACTGGGGAAAGGCCAAGTGAGAGACCTGACCTTAGCCCAAATGAAATGCTGTGACAATGATCTGTTTAATTGAAACGGCTCAGAAATATTGGTGAACTGAAACATTGTGCCTACCAAAATGGTCCTAACTCTTTTCAGCATTGTGTAGCTTTCTTAAGTTGCCGATTTCATCCTTGAAGGTTATTTTTACCTCAATGGGATTTTTTGTAACTTTTTGCAATCACGCCAAAGTGATCTTTTAAAAAAATAATCAATACATCACCGTCGAGTTTGATACACCTTTACAGAGCCTCTTCAGCACTCAGACCCTAAAAATGGATTAAATCACGTCCTTCCAACAAAATAATAATCACAGAAGAATAAGAACTGGCTTCAACCGATTTTCAATTATCCATTGCCTGAAGCCGGAGCACATTCCAGTATTGGATATGTCATTTTAACAAGCACTAGCTGAACTGCTCAAGTCTTCTAATGCTACATTCACTGCACGCCTTGTATTCCGTAAATACAAGCTGCTGACTGGGGAGACTGTCGAGAGGTAATAACAAGTAGAGGATGTTTTTGCAAACTCTGTAATCTGCCACCTGAGTAGCAAATTCATGAACCGTGACAACACAAGCAGCTAATCCTTGTGTCACTAGTCCATGGTGTAAAATTATTTTAATTAGTGAATAATTAATTGTAATGAAAGTTATTCTGACATTAATACAGCATAACACTGTTCTAACTGTAACACAATGATAATTGTTTAGTCACAGTTACTTTATGTTGTGGACAATGACAACATGAGTTTACAGAGAGGACATGCTTTAGCCCCACTTGGTACTTTTACATTCTGGTAGAATGTAGTTGATGTTTATTTAAGAGCTATTAAATATTTTCATAAACATTTGTCTATAATAGTATATTGAAAAACTATTTAAAAAATGTTTCCTTGGGAACTTTTAAACTTGAATGATAATATAAAATGAATGGATGCAGAAATTAGGGGTTTAAATAATTAAAAGCCTTCAAAAAAATATAAAACATTAAAGAGGAATGAAATAACTGATAAATGATCCTGTTACAGTGCAATGTTCTGCTAGGACACCTTGGGCACTGGCATTTATGTATCCTAATTCGATTGAGCATCTGCACTGTGCACCAGAGCAGACCCACCAAAACAACCAGCAAAATCCAACATCCTCGGGATGAGCCCTATATAATGCTAGACAGGTAGTTTTTTCCACACACTTTTGCTACCCGATAAGGGCACGTTTCATTTTCCTACATTTCAATGTCCTCTTTTGGGACGGAGATAACGCCACAATACCTTTGATTATCTCGCTTTGCAACAGGGAGAAGGCTGCGCATCTGAATGACTAAAACATAGCACCCAGTCTCCAACAATAAACCTGCCAAGTGCAAAGTAGATCAGAAGAACGGTTGTTGAGAAAGAGGAAGAACAGCCTAACAAATCACCTCATCTATTAGGGAAATTTTCTTAAGGCTAATAGTTTTGAATTATTCATTTATTAAAGTGTTCAATCAATCCATTCAAAGTCATTCCACTATCAAGTAAAATGAGACTACAAGACAGGGGTCTTGGGCATTAATTGTGATTAATGTATCCCCTGTAACTTTTGTAAAACAGTTTGCTAAAAATAGCAATGGCCACTATAAGCTACCAGTCCTACCACACCGGGTGGCGTAAGCAGTGTCTCCAATTTATGTGACCGCACACCACTTTTATCCCTTGCCCCTCATCCCACATATTGAGATAGTAGCCCACATTTTGCCTGATTCTAGTTTTCAAAAGTCAACACTGCAGGAAATACTGTTTTCTTTGGTCTATTGGTCTTAAAAAAAAAAAAAAAAAAAAGCTAAAGCAGGAAACACTGCCATCAAGGATCAATCAGGTTAATCTGTCACTGTCTTTTACAACCACAATTTCCATAATTACATCACAAGTTACCATGGAGATTTAGGTGGAATGTGAAAAAAATTGCATCATACTGTATTTGGCCAAAATTGGTATGCACCAGTACAGCAGACTGGAAAACTATGTCTAACCAGGTGAGGACAATTCTCACAGAGCTTTTTGGCTTCTTTCCTTCGAGTTGGTTTTCAATCTTTTCTTCTCGGGAAGAAAAATGATGTGACATGACACAGTGCTCAAGTCTCACAAGAAGGATGTGGCTCAAAAAGAAATGTGTCGAAGATGAAACCAGAGAGAACAGCAGCTGAAATAACAAATTTAACAGTTATATGGGATAAAAAAGAGAATATATGTGTAAGAAGACTATCGCATAAGAGCATAAGAACGAACTTCAGCTTCCTTTTGTGTTTATCGTATTTGCTTAGCAAGAGAATGAAATATGTGAAGCAAGTAATAAATAAAATATGGCCTTGAAATGGAATACATTTGCTAAATGCAAAACTTCTAACCTGCACAATTTATGTGGTTTATTTTGAAGTTGAATACAGTAAAATTTCAGACCATCTCTCAGAATTCATAACTTCCCACATTGTCTAGTTCAAACATTATTTCATTTGTTTGTCACCTCTGACCCAAAAAATCACCTCCTTGTTAAGTTACATAAATTTGCCTTGAATGGAAAACCCTGACTAGGTCTGTTTATTTTATTTTTTGATTTGTTTTATTTTATTTTGATTTCCTTTCCTCTTTTGTTTTCGCTGTAACCTTGACTAAAAGATTCAAAGTGCAGTTGTAATAATGGGTCAGAGGGTTAAGCAGCAAGTAAAATAAATGTATTTCATTCTTTTGTTGGATAATTTGAAAAGCATTTTTTTTTTTAATCTGAGGGCCTTTGCATGTCTGTCCTGTTCAAAGTCAAAAACACCAATTTTACCCTATTAAATGCTGTTCACTTACTGAGCACTCACTGTAGCCAGACACTTCAGGAAATCCTAATTTTTCTTCAAAATAGCCTTAGCTACAATCAAACTGATTTCTCCACTGATGTATAATTATGTATTTTTTCTTACTAATGTCAAGGCTACCTTTCTGTAATGATCCAAACAAGTGAAGCAAACTTGGGGACGGAAATGACTTCTCTGCTGCGATAACAAAAGCATGCCGTGGAATAAACCCGGAGGAGGCTCATTATTTCTGTGTGGGGGTTAACAGCATAAATAGAGGCAGCTGCAAATGGATGTAGACAATAAACAATCTGTTTAATCACTTTACCACTTCTTGATTTTGCTCCACAGGTTTAACCCATCTTGTCCGCCTCACCAGCATTACATTATCCTTTTTAATTAGTTGTGTGTCTGTGCTCCTCTCTTTCCATCATGGAAGTAGGTCATTAACCCGGGCTTGTGTCTCATGTCAGTCTACCCATAGACTGTATGTAGAGGAAGGATATAGCCACTGTGACATCGCTGGTGGGTTTTGAACTTAACAGATATGCAACAACAACAAAATCAGCCCCAATTTATAAAACATATCCAAATTGATGAGTTATTGAGAAAATCATTACATAAAGTTGTGGTTAAGAGGATAATTAGCTGAAAATGTGTTACATTCGTGGCTGAAGTTGGGCATTTGAACCTTTGAGTCTATGGGGACTGACCAGGTTTTTAGAGGAAGTGCAGTTTTTGTCACTTCTGTGGTGAATTCTTTTATTTTAACCCTGCAGGTTGTTTTTCTTCTGTCATACAAAAAATGACAGGTTATCATTTAATTGATGGGGTTTTTTTTATCACTGACTGCAAAACAAATAACGCTGAAAACCGGTGCTGTTTCACTTCCTCACAATAGTAATCGATGTATCACCGCTCTCTGGATACATCGTAGGCGTGTTTTACCATGCCTGCTTCAGCACGAGTGTGACACAGCTGATTATCAGCTGTCTCACATCAAAGTGGTCATAGCTTCGCCTCTGCTTTTGCTATGATTTTGAGGAGGCTCCACTTCTTATCCTGCTGCAGAGGGTGGATTTGTCAGCATTAATGCTGTAATTAAGCTCATAATGGATCATCTTAATTGCAACATATTTTTAATGAATGACCAAATGGAGGAGGCTATCTTTGGCATGACAATGTTTAAAGCTTAATTAGTTTCAACATGGCGCAAACTGACATGCTGCCTGGCATCACACGCTTTAACAGGATAGGCTTATTATTTCCATCCTCCAGAATAAATATAATGAACGTGCTCTCTGCCAGGCGGAAATGACTTGTGATAGGTATAACCATGACTATAAGGAAAATAGCTTAAAAACCGAAAAGTGACACTATATGGAGGTCCTACATCAAAGCGGCAGCCTGTTGCTACGCCTTCAAAGGCAGCCATTATATCCCAGTCAGTAAAACTGTGGCATTTTGTGTGATTACATAGACACCGCACACCCCTGCCTCTCACTATTTCATATTCTTCTCCTTTAATCTTTTTTTTCCCTCGGAGTTAATCATCATATGGCTGATGGCTTTTAGAAACAGGGTGTGGGGAGGGTGCAGGACAGGACCCAAGCACGGGATGACCCCTTTATCAGCGTCGAGCAGGCGGCGCTTGGGCCCAAGTTCTCGACTAAATGATTTCCCTTGAGAGTTGTAGTTCTGGCACCGAGTCAGACTCGGTCTGATGTCACACACAGTTTTGTGGAGGTTACTCGACCCTTCTCAGGCTTTCCCAGAGACTGGGCCGTGGGAAGACGGTGCATATTTTATCACCAAGAGCTCTGCGCTGTCCGCGAAAAATTATTCAGAAGCTGATTTAAATTGTGCTGTAATTGGGAACAGGATACGGCAAATGTCTTCAAAACATTCTTCATTTCATTCTTCTCTTAGATTTTCCTTTTTTTTACAACAGACTGACTGTGACACTTCTGAGTGCATGGGGACTTGTGGAATTTCCCCAGCTGGATGAAGGACGGGCTGGTAGCAGAGTCAGCTGGAGCTTTTCAAATATAATGGTCAACATTGGAGAGTAAACAAAGCAAAAAAAAAAAGCTCCAATAAAAAGTGACTATTACAGTTGATGTTGGCATACCTTCTCAATATTCAAAAGTTTAAGTGATAAAAGGGTTTTTTGTTGCCATATATACAGTACAGTAGATTGTAGCTAAAGAGTACTTTTAACCTTTGCTCTAAATTCTTAATGCCTGGTTTGTTTTTCAGGCAAAGAATCCTCTGAAAGACTTGGACTTTAAATTTCCAGCAGCAGCATAAAGACAAAATGAATTAAAAATGATTTAGAAACACACGGTGTGGGGGAATGTTAGGAAGCAATGTGTTCCTATCCTTTTAAAAATGTGAGACCAGACTAATTATTTTCACACCAAAAAGGTTTTGTTTTCTTGCCAAATGTGGGCTCCGTTGTAGGGAGCTGGTAAAATCCCTCTTAGGTTTTATAAGTTGCCCACTGCACTGCTCATTACAATCCAAAGACATCCTTTCTGTAATATATCTGATTGATTTCCATACACTAAGCAGAAGACCACAGAATATGTTTTCTGATACAGAGTGGGAACTTCATTAATTTATTGATTTTGCTGTCAGAGACTGTATTTTAATCTAAATTTAAGGTGATAAAGTTGCATTTATTCATGCTGCTGCATTCAGTTTCAAGCAAAAATATTACAACGTAGGGACTTTACATGAATAACCTGCAAGATGCTTTTTCAAAGATATTTTTACCATTTACAGGAGACTTCAGAACGCCGTTTACATAACAACCATGAGGCCAAAAATAATCTAATTGCTGCAGGACTCATCTACTCAGCAGCTGTTATTTATCAGATACAAATGCACTTATTTCTGAGTATCAGCAGCAACAGCAACAACAGAACTAATATGGCCTTCACTTTTGCATTTGAATTGTTGACAAGGTCGGTATAAAATGATGATTTAGATTATGGAAGCTTTGCATCTGTCAATCAAAAGAAAAACGTGCTCTTATTAAGGATAAAGCATTATGGGATAAATGCATCCACTTAAAATGGTTATTGATTAAAACGTCCCCAATGCTGTTAAAGATGCTTTATTTGATTGTATGCCACTGAAATGAAACCAATACCATTAAGACAGAACTACAGAAAAAATGTACTTATGACCATATTTTCTATATACTCTGCAATTACAGTGTAAAGTTAGCTTTGCCAGGTTAGCAGAGTAAAATAACAATATACTGTATATAAAAGATGGACATGGCCACCATGCCATCAGCAGTTTTTTTTTTGTTTTTTTTTAAACCTCCTCTTTAGCACTTTCGCTATTGCCGTTTAGTTTACATTTATTTGAATCCCTAAACTACGCCAGTGTTAATTTCCACTGTAGGCTAGCAAACCTGGTTTGTAAGCTGCATTCACAACCTGAGTGCAACAACCTGCAATTTAATTTTAGGCATATTAACAAAATAATGACTTAAATTGAAGCGTAACCTTCTTGGATGGTCTGTACCACACAGCAACCCATTTTTATCAAGTAACTGTAAAATAATGATCATTTTAAAAAAAGAAAAATCTAAAAGGCACCATAAGCAGAGGTCTAGTTCTGTGAATCTATTTAGGGAGGGGAAGTCCAAGCAGACAGCTAGCAGGTACATTTGCTTGCATCAGCACTCCTGTCAGTCACAGTGACCATACTTAAGTGAGCCTGAGTTATTAAAAAACTTCCTCCCCCCATAACGAGTTATGGTATGAGTTTTAAACTATCCATAGAGACCAGGTTGTAAATATAATTTCAAATACTGTAAAGTTGTGTATTTTAACCAAAAAAAGAGAGTAAGGCGATTGACTGGTGTTTCTGCTTTGCTTTATTTTATTTTTTATTTTTTATTTTTTTGGCCCCAGGGTTGGCACTTTATTTACGTGTTAACTTCGGATGCTACATGCATGCAGAACAGGATGCATATTTCCATCCATTTAAAATCTGGTCTTTGTGTTTCATTCAAAAGGCTAGAAAAATATCAGACTGTTTCCTGTCGAATGGTCCCCTTCTTCTGTAATTAAAAGTCCTTAAATTCTCAATTCATCTGGCATACACTGTCAAATTCCAGAAGTGTTCTCTCTGCAGCCAACATCTCTTAGCATGGGCTAGTGCGCAAGATCAGTCTAATTGCCCCACTTTTCGCAATCATCCATTTCTTTTGTCCTGTCCAGAAAAGCGTGTATTAATATAATGCTCCATATATTGCCTAATACAAAGCCAAAAAGATTTTGACAGTCAGGACGAAACTCATTCCATGATTGAGAAAATTACTCTTTATGCTTCAGAGAAACTAGTCTGCAAGAAATAGAGGTCAGAGCTTGAGCTGTTGGGGGTCCTTGAAGCTCGGGGAAAAGAAATGCAGTATGATTTTTCAAAAGATACCTAAATACTATTGTTTCCTTTTGATGTCTTGCTGTGTATACGTGCATATGGAACTTATGGTGGCATGCACAATCACAAAAACATAAGAAAATTCCTGTTCATCACATTTTGTATTATTTTGAAATTATTTCAGGGCTTTTAGATGAGTTCCTTTTAATGTTACAGCTGCTCATTTTTAGGAATACGCGTCTTTTAACCTCTTTTCCCTCTCCACACAAACCATTTGCTGCTTACAAAATAATCAAACAAATGTAATCTTACATGTCATGTTGCTCTTATGGCTTGCTTCCAAAATTTTCAATTCAAGGCAGCAGAGTGAAAATCCTTCAGAGCTTTTGACTCTAAAGCAGAGCAAAGATGTGACAGGCTGGGTCTCTCTGATTTTACTACACTGAGGTTAATTTTAGGGATGGTTATTTCCTGAGGCGAGCCAAAGTCATTTATATTTATTAAAGACTAATTGTTGTGCAAAAGTCAAGGGCAGAAGCAGATTTTCTTGGCAAGCGATGGGCTGTTGTAAGAAACTTGTTTGGGGTTTTTTTTTTGTCTTACCCTGGCCTCTGGATTCAGCCATCACTGAGTCATTGCACAGTTGGCTTTCCGGCTTTTGAGACATGTAAAAAGCTCCAAAAATGTCTTAAAGTCTCTACTGAAGTGAAGCATCAGATAATCTATGTACACATTTTGTCCTGAAAACAAATCTTGTAAAATAGGAGAATTTTACTGTCTCAGTGTTTGCAAATTACTTGGGCTATTATCAGCTCAGTTGTGTGGATGGTTGGTTTTTATCACCTACTCACAAAACAGTTACATGAAAAATTGACTGAATTTACACCACTGCTCCTAATGCCTTTAAATAACAATTATTGAATAATATTAGGAGGAAGCTTCCTCCTCTGCACTTGACTTGGATGGAGATCCTTTGTTTTCATGCTAGTGTGGGAGTCACTGCTACTGTAAGATCATTTTTTCCACTGTCCCACTGTGATGTTACCAAAGGCAGTCAGGTGGATGACACAAGCACTCAAAGACGTGAGATTACTCAACATAGGCAGGCAGCGGCACCATAAAGGACAGATGTTGTCCAATTCTAAACGACAAGACGGCACCACTCAATTATATGACAAGGTCAAAGACAGGGCAGCAGAGGGAGGGACGGGGCAATATACCAAATGGATTCTCAGTATTGTAGATAAGACTTTGAGTGCTGTGCAGCCACCCACATGATTGTATTACTTTTATATCCCAACAGATTGTTGTGTAGCTGAGATATTGTGGCACTAGTTGGTTGTTTCTGTCCGTAGCTATTGCGTAAAAGTTGGACCGAATAAAACAATTGCTATGATTGTATTAAGAATTAAATTGATATACCACAGGGAGAAGATCCTAGGTGTAAAATACAAAAACTACTACTGTCATGCAGATGTATTAATCAGTTGTGTCACTACATAGGCCTTTTATTCAAATGCACTTGAGTTTTGAGTTGTTCGCTAACCTGATTGCCAAAAACAAGAATTTCAAGTTTAGTGTCCCCTCTGCTTACTGTGTTAATTTGATTGGTGCAATGTCGGTGCCACTGGGCGCTGTGGTTATGGTGTCACAGGCGATTACACAACTCAAGAGCTGACACACAGGGCATTTTCAATTTGGGAAGAGAAGTGAAAGTCAATAGCAGACTCCAAACTATAAAAACTTACCAGTATGAGATGTAAAATCCAAAGCTGATAAATGCAAAATGTGCCAAAGTTTGGTGCAAATCCGATCTGTGTAAAGCAATGAGGAGAACCTCCTCAATGTTCTTTTTTTATTTATGGGTTTTCACCATTTCAGGCTTGAATGGTGTTCTTTAATCATTTTCTGCCAACTTCTTGAATAGTTTAATGGCACCAAACTGGATAAATGACACCACCAACTGTATCTCAATGAGCCTCTTAATACTAATTTCTGCTTTATTTGGACACAACACTGGCAAGTGTTTTAAGTATTCTCTATATAATAAGTAATGCATATTGTTTCATGAAACATTATACATAATGATGATATTCATTAAGACATGTTGTGATCAAGACAACCCATGAGGGTAAAATATTAAGTCAACATGGAAGCACCTAAATTGCTGCACCTCAAATGGATCAGTATGGCTCCAAATTTGACTACTGAGCTTTGTTCCCCTTGCATTACTAACGAAATAATTTTGAGTGGTACCACATTATTACCGCTTGACTAGCAATGCATTTATTTGACCTAGAGTAGCAGATCATAGGTGGGGAAGCTTGTTTGGGTTGTAACCTGCAGGTCTGTACTGCGAAAGAAAAGGAAATACATCCTCTAAACGGTCAGTCCACTGCTACACAGGAAAGTGCAATTTATTTCTGTTTGCACAAAAAAAGATACATTTTATCATCTTGTGTCCTGTTTGCAATGCTTCCAGTGACCAGACAAGCGAAGTCAAGACATGAAATCAATAAGAAATGATACAAAAGTTTAGTAAATTGAGCATTTTCCTACATTCCTGTAAAAGATCAGGACATTGCTCACATCGAACTGGTCTGAAAAGAAGCAATATGGTAGTTTTCTCTCACGGTAAAGGTTATATGCTTATTTTCCAAGCAAATTGACCCCCCCCCCCCCCCCCAACCACCACCACCATCATACACACCCTGCCTCCTCTTACTGTGTTTTATAAAATGCAGTTACATTTCCATACTTCAATCAGAAGGTTATTTTCAAGTGCAATTCCAACTCTGCTGCAGTTTTCATTTCCTGTCATAAATGGTAGACTTGAATTTGTGTCCGACCAGCAGGCAAAGATTACTAGACCAAAAATAATGAGAGCCTTTTGCTACCTGTCAAATGTGCGCTGTCCAGACGTCCACGGGAGAATAGAAACCTTCACCATTTATCCCAGAGCCGCCTGTCACCTAGCATTTAAATTGTATGTGATGTGGCACCTCAATTTTTTTTCACCTCAAATACATTAAGACATATTCTTTTATTATCTCATTTCAAAGCAGGTGCCCATTCAAATCAAATTATACTTTGTACGGGACTGACAGTTGTCTGTGAGAGGCTGGTGCAGGTAGTTGTTAGCCTGGTGTTACAGAAGGAGATCATAGATGGCTAAAATCTGCTGTCTCTGATGCCCTGAGGCATTAGCCAGGCTGAGTCACCATTCTTTCTTATTGTTGACTATATCCGGTAGCGCATGTCCAGGGACACGGGAGATAAATCCACAAATAGTACACAATGCCAGTTCTAGGGATTCTCAGTAGGCTTCCAACTGTGAACTGAATCCACTTCTGCCAAGGTTAGGGAGGTGAGCGGAGGGGGATAATGACATCTGAGGTAAGGTAGATGCTGGATTGGGTCATTTTAAGGTTTTAAAAAAGAAATCTATAGGAAACTAAAAAATCTGGCTTGAATTATTTAATAAAAAGTTAGACTCAGATCTTGAATGACAGACTCAGCATGAGCAGTGCTTTGATGGTTGGATAGCCAGAATCACTGGTGGAGTTGGAGGAAGCAAGCCTGTGGTTATTTAGTGATAAATGGAAATCATCCAATGCAGACTGAAGACAATTCGGAGACAGGCCTGAGGTGGAGCCGGGGGCATAAAAAAATTGTGTCATATGCCAAAAAAGGGGAAAATAAAGGATACTGAAATACTGAACAGGAAAGATGATGTTTTTATTGTCCTGTGGCAATCCACTAATGATGGTAAGTCTGAATGCCATCAGCAACAACAGTCTGAGTTTTCCCAGAAAGGAGAGAACCACTGCTCAGAATCCCCCCCCCCCCCCTTTTTTTCACTAAAAATTTTTTTTAATGAAGCTTAGAAGCAAATGCACACAGGAATATACTATACAGAGCATGATGATTCAACAAGTATATCTCCCTAGAGATGAGCAAGTTACAAAATACTGTTTTGCTGCATATGCACTGTTGTTGCTTTAGTCTCTGATTGATTTACACCATTTAAACCATGTGGCTTTGTGCTTTCGGTGATGCATTGTTTGACAAATTTGATTCAGAGTGAGAAGATTAAAACACAGCAGCCAAATATTAGCCTTGTAATCTTGGGAGTGAATGCTGAGGGGTTAAACCAATCGAGACATCTACAATGTCTTCGTCTAGACGTTGTAATTGTTGTTTGAAGAATGGAATTCTATCATGAACAGAGTCCAATGATGAGATCAGCTCATCAAAACAACAAATATATATGATATTACATACAGAGTGGAGACAATTATCGATTCCTGAAACTGCAGAATTGTGCTGTGACTGAGGCAAAATAGGCTCCAGCAGCTTTATTAGGTCTCTTTAAAATCATTTCCAGCATGCGATAATAGGCCCTCATTGCACAGAAAAAATTGCATGTGAATACATAAAGTAAATCAAGTTTGAGTCAGAAAGTTCGGCCCGTAAACAGGCAATAGATGAATAAGTGGTAATTGTCCTTCTTGCTAAATAAGGTTTGTTTACAACCTGCCTGATTGTCTGGCTGTTTGCTGTGTGTGCCCCCTGGGACTTCTTTTCAGCAATTTAGATTCCTATAATTAGAGAAAAATATGTCCATGAATGCATCCCTTTCATGAAAAATAGGTGTGCTTCTCGTTGAACAAGAAGCACAACTAAAACAAATTTATTATTATTAAAACTGTACAAGAAAAATGATGGTGAGCCAGCATGCACAACATCATGACCCTGGAACAGACTCGCACGCAGTCATTGTTATTATCCATCTGCAGTGACAAGTCCAAATGTGTGAAAAATATTTTAACATGTTCAGACAAACCTGAAAGAACTTTCTGAAATCTGGCCATGAATTAAAATTATAAACATTTACTGTATATCAATCAAAAGGGATTTATCAACAACATCTGGTGAAGGACACATATGTTTGTTCCTATAAGTGACATTCATGTTGTCAAGCTATTTCATTCATTTTGGAGATGGAACAGTTTGGTCACATCATAACCACTTGCCTATTTTCCTGTAGAGCCTCTTCATGCAGCAGTTAACTTCCATCACAGTACTGACACATAAACTCTGGCAGCGTCCTCCAGGGTTTAATCCACAGTGGGCCTGCTTCACAATCCAGAGGACCCAAAGTACCCCTGCCAATATTCCAGTGCATCCCACAGATACTCATTTGGATTTGGATTTGAGCTGGTGCTCTATAATGAGTTGATTGAGTTATTGCTGTGCAGTTTTTCTGGGCACATCGTCCTGCTGGAATAGGCCACTTCCTTGGGGTGTGGGCTTGGTTTACAACAATGCTACGGTTGATCAGTGTGAATCCTTAAAAATGGGTCGCTACAAATTTCCAGCAAGAGCTGGGAAGTGTTTTTAGTAATATTAAAGAAAGGTTCAATTAAAATGTTCAATAACATTTTCAGTAGGACACTTGTGCTGTTTATCAGCCCTGGTCTTTGTATAGACAAAAATTGTTCTTTTTAATCATATTTTGCAACACTGGAAACCAGACTTTGCTGCAGAGGAAGATATATCATGCTTAAAGTACTTTGAGTGTATATGCGAATAGCCAAATTGTTGTCAGCAAGATGAGCGACCAAAACATAGAACAAAGGGAGTGCTAAGGATTTTTTATGCCCCAGCTAAATTTGCATGAAAAGTAATTATGCGCGATAATGGCAATTTTCAAACATTTCTGATAAAGATGTTTTTAAGCATCAAGTTAGACTCAAGACCAACAACACATGTTCAAGACATTCCTGGAAAACTTGGCTACAAATCACCTTGGATCAATATCAGATGTTCAGTCAGGTGGTCATAATAAACAAAAAAGAGGAGCCGTTGCTGAAATCAGCCATATGTATATCATGAAAATGCAACAAATGCTATGCTATGAATGGCATCACTCTGTGGAACTCTAGTGTGTGTGATGAAAATGGTTCCTGATAGGATCTAATAGATACACCAGCAATACTGGCATTTGTGGAGTTCAACACAGTAATCGGATCAGTGGACAGTGATGAGTGTGGTGACAGCAGATGCACTGTAGTCACATCCATACAAAATATGTGCAACACAGAGCATCCAGGAGATGCTCAAACCATTAACTGTTGTGAGAAACTGTTAGAGGCTGATGCATCTAGAAGAAACCAAATAAGACAAAGACAAAGACACTGTGTGTATCTGAGTCGAGCACTTTGCAGCGTCACACAAGGCATCGAAGCAGAGATAGGCACAGGGCCAAGCAGCAACCCCACCAACTGGAGCTGCAACACTCAATTAGACTGACATCTGTCAGGGAAATACTTCATCTCAATCTGAGATAATTTAACATGAGTTATGGACAAGTGGGAAGCCGAGAGAACATATTGCAGTTGTGTTCAGCCCTGATAAAGCTTCTCGAGTAATTAGATTGTTTGATGTGTCTAAACAGTATCCCAGTCCACTGGGTCAAAGGTGAAAAAGTTGGACCACCTCATTACTGGCACAGCATAAACTTTATGTAGGGAGAGATTGTTTCCTAAGCAGTGTTTCCCATTTTATTGGCTTAAGATTTTTACAAACATATGGTCCGTTTGTTCAGTAAATTATTCAAGAACATGATGGGAAAGAAAATTAACTGTGAAATGCAAACCACGGCTGTCTGCAATAATCAATAGTTTATCTTTAGTGTCGCTACAAGAAGTTTATTGTTTATCTGCATCATCTTTAAGAAATTATATTTCTATTATGGCAACACTACTGCACAATAAAAGCTAGCAAATAATTAGCTTGTTTCTCAGGGATTTATTGCAGCAAGCAATTGCACAAGCAGATCTCGTTCAGGTGCTGCCTGGAAAGACACTAAGATGAGATATTTTATGACTGTGTTTTTGTTGTACTGTTACAAAAGGATCCTCAATCCTTAAGAAAACAAAGTTTGAACTTCGGTTATGAGCATCGATGAGCAATTCCTCCTTTGTTTTCCAAAGCCTGTAAAACTCCACAGCCTCTGTTGAAACTCCCCTCTTACCATTTGTTGAATGCCCATGAAATCAAATCACTGCTGCCTGGTAACCACAACCAACAGGCTTCGTTCTGCCTTCTTTTGCCAGTCTTTTACCTTCCCATCAGGACAAATGTGTTTGCCAGCAAAGGCAGACAGCAGCAACCCCATGAGCCAGCCTCCTACGATTAGCTTCTCTCTCTCTCTCTGTTTCTTTTTCCTCTACCCATCGTCCTCTCGTTCCTCCTCCATCTGTCTGCGTTGGCACATACACGTTGATGTTATCCACCAAAAAAATGTAGTGGTGTGTGAAGAGAGGCTGCCCCTGGGTCCATCACAAGACATGAATGAGGCCATCGTTTACTTCCACAATTGCACATGAACATTTCGGGCTTACTGTTGCTCACTCCAAACTTGAGTCTGTGTTTTTATGTACAGAAGTAGGTTGAGCTGTAATCAACTTAGCCAAGCTCTACCACGGGGAGCCTTTTCCTCCCAGCACGTCTTTCCTCTGGCTGGCTACTACTTCAGACAAGGAAGTCGGTATAGGAAGGAGTTGGTTTTAATAGGCATGCCTCCACCAACTGTGCATGTGTTTTCTTCTCTGTAGCACCACTGCGAGCACACGGTAATATTGGCAGTTTGACATTGTTACAGCAGATTCTGACACGAGGAGGCCTACACAAATTAGATTTTTTTTCAAAGCGCCTGGCATGTGACCCTTTTTTGCTTGACCCAGTTTTATAACCGGTAATTGAGATTTTAGAGCAGAAATTCTGTGGCTTCACTGTCGTTGAGAGGGCTGTTTCTTGAAATGCATGACCTCAATGTTTTTATTGTGCTGTCTATAATTTATAGATTTAGTTCTGCCTAAGAAGAAAACATTACGTGTTTGATTGACTCGAGTTTCTTTTGGGGTTTTATGCAATAATCAAAAGCAGTGCCCTAGAGAGAAATATTTCTGGGAGAGTGGGCAGTTAAGTATTTATTAGTGACAGTCATAACACAACACACAATAGGCAGTAAGTAGGCAAAACAAAAATAACAATGCACTGGAACACATTCAGTTACAAGTCTTTGGTTTTTGCAACAACTGAAAAACCCAATTTATGTCCACTTATAAAAACTCTTCATTACTCCTTATATAGGAGGGGTTTGATTACTTATGCTAACTGTAAATGCCATGCACTGAGACCCACTGCATTAGGCGCTGTAGGAAATTCTTCAGACAAATACATGCTGCTTTTTCCACTCCATTGTAGTGATTGGGGCACTAGAGTTTAAGAATCTGAACACGAGCCAGCCAAATGAACCAGTCATGTGATCACACAGACAGCTGCTGGCACTCGGGACCAACCTATAAATTTTGCACAAACATGATCATTCTCAATTTAACTTTGTGGTGGAAAAGCAATTTAAGCCTTCAGTTACCAAACTTTTTATTTGTTTGTTTATTAAATCAAATTCGAGTCATGGTTCTATATATGCTCGGGAGACTAAGCAAGTATTGCGCCTGTTTTGTCTTGCTGACCTGAAATAACAACTTGCTGAGATCCCGTCGGGATTTCTGCAGACACATTTTATACATGCGGCTTTTTCTCATTCCATTGTGGTGATATTTAGGACCATAGAATTTAAGAATTTGAGTATCTGTGACAAGGTCAGTGTGCACTTTTGCACTTGTCCCTTAATATTACAATACTTTTTTTAACATGCTTATTTTCTGTGATTTGGTCTGTCTGAGGCAACATTGCTAGCATTATGTTAGCATTATGTTACAGTTAACATCAAAGCAATTTAGCAGGTTAAGGCAAATACACAGGCATGGTTTGCCCCAGTTTCTTTTATTAATTTGAAGGTTTAAATATTGTTTGCTGCATATTGTTGTTGGGTTTTTTTAACATGTCACGGAGAGCACTGTAAACTACTCACCTCTGCAAACTCAAAATGTTTGCTATCAACCACCTCCCAGGACATTCGAGCCATAATACCTGATAATATCACATAAGCACATGTAAATATGTATGTCTGTGTGAGCATTTGTTATTATCTAATGTTTACATCATATTTCTGTTTTGCTGCTCAAATCTTCTCCATCTGTCCTTGTTGCTTACATTCACTTCTGTCCAAACATCTCCTGCCTAGGGCAAACAGATCTGAACAACTCTTGTAATCCAGATTCCTCATTCTGTGCATTTCTATGCATTTTATTCCCTTTTATCAGTGCAACAGCGAGCGAGCCGGAGCGCTGGCAGTTCCTTCCCGAGGAAATCAGAAATTCTGTGCAAAACAGCGCGACCTGCATATTTACCTCAGTCAGGATGTGAATGAGAACCTTCACTGCTTCCAAGCAAAGGTTTGGCTCAGAAAACTAGATGATAAGCTAAGAACTCATTCTTAGCATCCCACCAGGTGGTGAGAGGTAAAAAGGAAGCTTAATCGATCCTTGAGAATGAAATCCGAGGGCCTCAAAAGTGTTTTTTTTTTCTGTCTGGCGGCTCACTCCTGCATAAATATACTGCTGAGTGCATATTTCAAAGTGGGTCAAACCAAGCAACTAGAAATTAGATGATCAATCAGTGAGAACCTGAGCTCACAGTTCACTGATGACTTGTCACTCCGTCAGACATGTTACATTTCTATACATTGATTCTTCTCCGGTGGCATATAAAAGTAATGTAAACTCATAAGTCAGTGAAGCCGAAGGCAAATTATTCCGATTTTGAATGTCTTTAATTTCCAAATGTCCTCTTTCCTCAACACACACTATTGAGGAAAAAAAACATTAGTAAAAAAGGAAAGATAGATAAGTCAACCGAAGTGGAGCAGCTTATCAGGCTTTCATATTATCACATTCAAGGTTCTATGAACCTATGGGAAGCAAAAAATAAAAACAGCATTTTGAGAGGAGGAAACATTAGAAAGTGGAGTTATTAATTTCAGTGTCAGACCCGCGGTACTTTTTTGCCACAGGCAACAACAAACAAAGTCCAAAGCAAGCCAAAGACACTGCTTTATAAAAATGCAAAAAGATATTTGCCTTTTCTATTCTGACTTCCCTCCGGCATGTAAAGGCATTATCATCTTACAGAAAATGTATTTCAACTTTCAAAAATGTCTTGACTTTGTTAACTGGCCTGTGTAATCCCACTATTGTTTGGTACAGTAGGTAAAGTCATGCTGTATCTTCTAGGATCGTTACATAAGAAGCTCTTGTAATTACAACAACTATCATAACAGGGAAAGTTGTTATGCGGATAATCCTAGAAAGAAAGTCTAGAAAGAATTCCATTCCTACCAACATAGCCTTCAATCTACTGTTTGTTTTTTTCATCTGAGTTGAAAGATGGTTCTATATATACCTGCAAGATTAATCGTGTATTTATGCCTGTTTCTTCTTGTTGACCTGAAATGAAATCCTGGAGCTTCATCAAGATGACTGCTGAGTTGCAAGGACTTTTCTAAAATCATTTCATTCAGTGCGTTGTTTCTCAAATGTATATGTGGTGCACAGTACAACGTGAGATCTAGTGCAGTAAAAAAGTGTTTGCCCTTCTTAATTTCTTACTTTTTTGCATACATTCTCACATAAGATCAAGTAGCTTTCTCCCCTTAAATGAACTCATTTAAACCTACATTTTATGTTTACTTCGGTTGTCTAAATGTGATATGAAAACCTGTTTGATCTGAAACATTTAAGTGTCACAAATATGCAAAAAACTAAGGCATCGGGAGGGGTGCAAATAGTTTTTCACAGCACTGTAAAAAAAAGAAAACACAGTACAGATGTTTTAAATTTGCACTATAAATGATTTGATGAAGGGTTTTTTCTGATTACTGTGTAAAAACCCTCTCATGTTTCTTTTTAGAACAAACTTTTCAAAGTGTTTTATATTTCAACTGAGCAACTAAAGTGTAGATGGGAAAATGTTTTTTCTTTATCTCACTAGTTTAAATGGCGTTGTTTTAAAATGTGTTTACAGCAAAAGACTGAAGCCAAGAGAGTAAGCACAACAGAGTGCAGAGTGAACCATCATACAAAATGATAACAAAACTCAATACTGATCAGTCCAGCATAGAGAATAAATAACACTTTTCTCTGCGAGACCATTACTTAGTGTGTAGTGAATGCATACAGTATGTGAAAGAACAACAGCAGCAGCAGATACATTTGAAACAAAGCTTTCCTTCTGCATTTGTTTTCCTTTTCTTTCCATACAATCTGTCTGGGGTTAGGGCCAGTGTTAGGTTCATATCTACACCTTTGCATTCCCATTTTACTCATTTGGCATTTCCAAATTGAAGTATTATAACAGAAAAACGGCTTTTATTTTTTTGTCTGTGGCTAAAATATAACCCTAACCTAACCATAAATGCTAGATGTTTATGTTTAAAGTTAATGTTGCACTGAATCCTGACTCTGTGTTTTTGAAATGTGAATCCCAAATATCTGAAGATACTTATAATCCTTTAGGATGGATATGTAACATACAAGGTTAAAGACATATTCGTAAGCCTCTTTAAATTTTGCAGCCTCTTATTTTGCAACCTGCTGCTCTTCTTGAAGAAAAACAAAATCCATTCTAGGTTACCGTGCTCTTGCTCTTTGACGCACTTGGCTGCTTGGCTGACTGAAGACTTGAGTGAAGCCGTCCCAAGGAGAGATAAAAGGGTTGTCTTTATTGCTCACATTGCACACTAACGCTGTTGGCACATGACACACGTGATAAGTCAAAGAAATAGGGCACCACAACAGGAAGACATCTACTTGGAAATAAATAGTTAATAGCATATTAATTAGAAAGCACTGCATAGCTCGTGTTCACTTTTGCAACCACCAAACTTTGTATCTGGAGAATAGCACACACCCCAGGGTAAAGGTTTGTTCTCCTTTGTAAGGTGTGGAGGTCATTGACTGAAAGAAAGTTAAAAAAAATGTCAAAGGAGGAAAATCAATGAAGTGAAATTGATTTCTCAGGAAAGAACACTTTCATATTTTTCCACCGCAAAAAACTCGACTCTTTATTCTCAATTTTATTGCTCGTTGACCCCCCTTTCTTCCTGTGCCCTGCCCTCTTCTTCTTTGTTCCACTTGATCTGGTAAAGTGCAGCAAAGTAGGAGACCCCTTAGTTACCTTCCCTAGCCTTCAGAAAAGGGATCTGTTTACCTTGGCTCAGTAAAGTTGTCTCTTCCAGTTCTCAGTTTTGATTTTGGTAGTCCTTGATAACATTGACGTGTGAGTTTCAAGAGGAAATGTCTTGAAAACAGTTACATTTCTTTTTAAATACCCAGGCCAGCCTTCAGTCTGTTTACAAGCATGTTGTGCATTGTGGTTCACACCGCAATGGGATTCTTGTTTCATGGACCACTGGCATGTGTGATACATTATATGATCCGCTTTATACTACCTCCTAAGTTTCATTTCCCTCACACTACACCCATTTGTTTTTTTTAAACCCATACACACAAAGCTGCCATTTTCTCTGTCCGCCCCCTGCTCTCTAACTCTACCACACATTTGCTCGCAATTGAGCAATATGCATGCAGAGCTACATCTCATCTTGCACCACACCTATTTGCTCCTCTCTTTCTCACTCTCTCTCTCTCTCTCATTTCGCCTAGCTCCCTTACCTGACAGCTTTTAGTATGTTGCTCACGTTTAAAAATGGTGTCTCAGAAGTTCAATCAATAGTGCACCCAGGTCTCACAGACCTGGGCTTCTTTGTGGACAGAATTCAGACGGGCCTCATGCTCTGCCCCCCCAAAAATACTGCAGCCCAAGCACTCTACAGATCAGAGAGCAGCCTGGTTAAAAAGAGACAGCAACTACAGCCATATTCCTCTTCCCTTTCAAAGAAAAAACAGTTGTCCTCCACTGTACAGATAGCAGCAAAAAAAAAAAAAAAGAAAGAAAAACTGCCTGCATGCATTCCATGTAGTTCCATGTTAACAGGTGCATGAACACACATCTCTGCACACATTTCTTTTGCTTGACAAGCAGACCAAACAATCCCAAGGTGATTCAAGCTGATCTTGAATTTATTAACCTCAACCCCTGAGCTATTGCTTGTCAGTTGGAAATTCTTTTGTAAAAGACTATAACTGGGCACAGGTAAATGGTCCATTAGTGTACCAAAACGCTAAAAGATACTATGTAGCTTTGTCCTCTAGCTAGTCTTTACAATGGACCACCTTTATCAAAACCAGCAACTTACAGATTTTAGTGTTTAATCCATCTAAAAGCGTTTTCACCACAAGCAAAGGCTGCAGCAAAAAGAAGAACTTGTGGTTTGTTCTTTTAATCTCTGGCAGCAAATGTAGTTATCAGGTATCAGGCTTATCACTTAAAGGTTTTATTCCCATACAATATATTTTTTTAGGAAACTTTCATATTTCAGCACATCTTGACAATTTATTTACGTGCCATTAAAGGAGGGAAATTGGTTAAGAAGGTCATGGGCTTCAACCTCAAATCATAATCTTAAAAGGTTAACCAGACTGACAGTGACAATGCAGCTAAATGCTGAATGAAAACAAAAGTTACAAATCAATAACTGTACAAACTAATGTGACGTTTTGGTTAGGGATACAATAGTTTCCTTTGAAATGTAATTGAAAATGAAATGTAATTGAAAATGTTGTGAAATAGACATTTTTGACTAATTCAACTGCAAGTGGTGCTGGGATGTGAAGACATGTTGTGATGCAAGAATAGTGAGATTTACTGGTGAGCCAGCTGGAGGTCGACTGTGATGTTGTGACTGGTGAGTGCACACTGCCTCCTGTGGTCCTGCAGGCAGGAGTTCAGCGCAGCTGTCCGTGGTGCTGGATCAGAGGTTGATCCAACTAATGAACTGTCCGTGGTCCTGAAATTCCCTTTCAACCTTGTTGCCTTCTCTTCAAAAGTTAGCTGTCACGCTTACTTGGAGATTCCTTTTTTTTATCATTCAGTAAAGTGTTGTTATTTGTGGCAGTGCCTTTTTCTGTGTTGACTTGTGTCTGCTCGTCACATAATGTCATGCTAATTGGAGCTATTAAATTATGTAAGAGTGCATGGTTGGCTGTTTATTTCTGTTTGTTCAGTGCAGGACGGGGAACCTGCCATTGTCTCATGCTGAGTACATGCTCGTGTTGGCACCAGTTCACTCTGCTTTATTACAGGTCATAACTATAAATCACATCAATCAATTGTTAACATTCAGTGGGTATTCTATTCACTGCTGACTGTAGAAATGACATTGTGTTAAATTTGCAATAATTAATAACTATCTAATTTATCCTCTGTTCTGTTGTTGATTTAATCAAAATTGATCCATTACCTTTAACAACAACTCTTTATTAAATCAACAGTCAATCAATGAATTGATGCAGACCAACACAAGTTCTGCAGCTTTTTGCAGAGATATTTTCCATCACAAAAACAGACATTTTTGAAGTACATCTCCTGCTGTTTTTTTAATATCTTTTCACTGAGGGGCTGCCTAAGATCAAATCCGCTGGAACAAACACATTGTGCATGCAGGCTTTTCTAACCTCAGTATGTTCGGCCTAACCTAAGTGTTGCTCATCTGCCATTTGTCTCTGCTAGCACGTCTTCTGCTAATGGATTATTAATCAGATTTTGCTTCATCTGAAACAACAACTCCGACAGAACTCCCACTGTGCTCTCAGGTTTTCGTGGTGCACACCTCAATGTAAGTTGAAACTTTCTAATTCCCACCTCCCACTTATAGGACGACGCTGCCTAAATGTGGTAACTGACTGCGGCTTTCCATATCCGTGTTATTTGAAGTGCCACCATTTACCATGTTAACTCAGTGATTGCTATTTGATTTTGTCCACCACAAATACAGCACTGTGACCACACTTGGCCTAATTTATTCAATTAGAATTCACATACCACTTATACACACACATAAACTAACACACATGACGGGCCTTTCATCATCTTTTTAAAATAAGCTTGACTCTTTTCCGAACCTTTAATTTGCTGTAGTGTCCCCATCTTCTCCTACTTGATAGAAATTAGCAAAAAGCCACACAGCAGGCATACATGTATGCATTCACACTGATATAATTACTGCCTTACAAATACACTGATGAGCAAAGAGGCTCACTCGTCAAATAGCACACTTCCGCTTGATGAGGTGTGTGTTTTGAAAATGTGCGCGCAGACGTGTGTGTAAAAGGTCTAAAAATATCGGCCACATGCTGCCACATACCCCAGGGGGCTGTAGGAGTGTCTCCTTAACCACTGGGGCGGGCAAAGTCAGCACACTCTTAGCAGACAGTGATTGGTTGTCTCCATTCCTTCCATCGTCCCATACCACTGCTGACCTGAGGCGTTGTTTTAATCACTCTTGGTATGACACTGTGGCGCCGCATGCCACTCCAAATCCACATTATGCTCTTCTTTTCACCTCTCTACCCTGTATTCATTAACTCGCTTGTCCCCTCACTTCTATCTGCACCTGCATACATATTATAACATATGTATACATGAACGGCTATGTGTGTCTCTGCAGGTATGAGCAGTAAATCAGCTGTGCATATGCTGCTCCCAACTGGACCAACTACTAAAAGAAGGTCAAGCGAAAATGGTTGCACGCTTAGACAGCTGGGGCCGAGTGTGTGTGTGTGTGTGTGTGTGTGTACCTTTATCTTGGAGTGGAGCAAAAGATTAGTGTTTTCTTCTTTTATCACAAGAACAGAAATATGAAGAAAATCATCCAGTGAGAACATGATATTGTGGTTTAGATGTAAGGGGATGAATGGTTTCAATGAAGGTCCTTACAAGTATAGTAATCTGTCTATGAGTGTGTGTTTGTGTCCTAGTTGTTTAATGACACACCATTACCCACTCAGTTCTTCTTCCGGAGCTCACAATGGGCCCTCCTTGAGCAGTAAGTGGAAGGAGAGACTGCAGCTGTGATGTGGGTGCCTGCTGAACTGCCTTCCTGTGGCATTTTCTTGGTTCCCGACACTCTGCAGAAGGTTAACGATGTTACTTCCATGCCGTCATCACGGCAGCAGCCAGTGTGTGTGCGACATAACGATGTTTCCTTTTTTTTTTAAATCCAATCCTCTGTTGACAATTCCTGTCTTAGAAAAAACAAGCGTCTTTTTCTGGTTACAATTGCAAGCTGTTGCCCCCTCACAATGCGTGAAAGTAGATGAAAGATAGTGTTCAAAAAGACTGTAGATAGCTGCTGTATAATTTCTTAATATTTTATTTTCCATTAAGAAAGATGCAGAGGGAATAATCTGAGCAGCACTAATTCAATTTCCCAAATGTCCAAAACTCCATGTTCTGAAATTGCGTTTGAACTTTTAATTCCCCAACCATATTACATAATTGATTGGGCAAATTACACATGCCTCATCAGGTCTTTTCACTTATTATGAAACCAATAATTCACAACTTTTTAATTTAGATTCATTTAAAAAAAAAAATATGTGCAATACAAGCAAAAAAGTATTGTTTTTTTTGGCATTTGATTGTATACATTTTGTACTTTATGTTAACAGGTTGTAGAACACCTTCGGTACAATGCAACACATGTAAGAATTCCCGAACACATATGAGCATTTCCACTTTCCACCAAAACTATTTGGTCGAGGATAGAAACGATCATTGTTTGGGTTTATTTTTGAACCCAAACAATGATCCCCTCTGTTATATCAGGAGACATGCCAGGAAAAGAAAAAGGTTGAAAAACAACAATAAGGGGAAGGGTTCTTCCAGGTGTTCCAGTTTCCGCTCATAATCCAAAGATATGCATGCATGAGGTTAGGTTAATTGGTGTTTTTAAACTCTCTGTGTGAATTTGAGTGTGACTGGTTGTCTGTCTCTGTCTGCTAGCCCTGCAATAAACTAGTGACTGACCCAGAATGTACCTTTTGTGCTATGATAGCTATAGGCTCTAAATTCGGCAACCCGAAGACAATGGATTGACAAAATGAATTTAGCAAATACAGTACATCATTAAAGTGTGCCACCTTTTCTGGATTGTTACCCCTTGCAAAAAGCAGTGTTTGCCAGGTATAGTTCAGATGCCTGTGAGTGTTAGTAGTAAGTGTCAACAGAATCTAAAATGTAAGCAAATTATGCTAGTTTATGTTGCAGAGCCTCAATTTTTCATTCTTTTCTGCCCCATTAATCATGTCAGGATTAATCGATCTTACCTTTGAAGAGCCATGACCCCTACCTTCAGAACAGCTGGACTTGCCATCAAACTCTGTATGATGTAGCGAGCACAGCACGTAAGCATAGATTACAGTTTGATTTTGAGGAATGCTTTTAATCACTGTCCTGTTTTAGCAGTCAGATTTTTCACTTTCCTGACATTTGGACCCTGATTTTTAGTGAATTTCCTCATTTCCCCTATATCCATACGCTCCCTTGTAACTTAATCTGTGCAAAACACTTTTGTTTTTGTTTTTTTTACCCTCATTTGTGAATCAGATGTAGATGCTTCGCATATAAATGTTTTTTTTTCTTCCAAGCATTAGTTCTATCTGAAATATTCTTTAGTTTTAAGAGTTCTCATCCTGATTTTGACAGTTTGCCTTAACTGTCGTTTCTTAATTACATCGTGCAAGCTGAAGGTGCTTTCATGTCTTTTTACAAATATTCACAACTTTATAGGCCTAAGCTAGATTTTTAGATGTTCAGTTACTTTGCTGGGGGATCCCATGGTTGTTTGAAGTTTCTTCTCTGGTTTAATGAAAAACATTTTATCAAGTTCTGCATCTGGGTATTTCTGGCTTGCTTGGTAGGTTATCTGAGGTAACAAAGTGTTTTACAGGTTACAATAATTCAATTCAATTCAATTTTATTTATATAGCGCCAAATCACAACAAAAGTCGCCTCAAGGCGCTTCATAGATACAGAGAAAAACCCAACAATCATATGACCCCCTATGAGCAAGCACTTTGGCAACAGTGGGAAGGAAAAACTCCCTTTTAACAGGAAGAAACCTCCGGCAGAACCAGGCTCAGGGAGGGGCGGCAATCTGCTGCGACCGTACACAAACTTTTGACCATAACCATTATTATCTTCATTTTAAAATGACAAGCATAACAAGGTTTATTTTGGAGATTTATATTTGTCTCAGGGGCTATAATTGTCCAAAAGGAAAAAAAAAATATATGTATATGTATTTTTACATGCCCAAACTTCCTTTTATGATGGCTTTTTGTTCTTGTTCCATTGTTATGTAATGATTACCATGTATCAAATCTGTACACATATTTACTGCCCATATTTCTTATCACCATTAATATAGTGTAACCACAGTTGCTGCATTTGTCATAATTTCCATTGTCATTACTATCTGACACAAACTATCATCACCTAATCCTCCATGTAAATCCATAATGTGTCTACCGGCCAGCCGCGAATGTGTGGGTGTAAACGATAGCTGGATTATGCTGATAATACTCTGACTGCTGGATGTGGCTCTTGCATTGATGGAGTGAATACTGCCACGAGAGCTTTTCCTCACAGTCCCCCTGCTCTGTCTCACTCCTCTGTCAATTTCTTCACCTCCCTATTTACTCACTCCTCCCAGCACCTGATGATTTGTGATGGCTGTGAGCTTGGCATGCATACAGCACACTCTATGTTCATGTTAGCACAAGTGCCACATTTCATAATCCAGTCTCCCTTTGTTAAAGTCTTTTTTGTGTGTGTGTTTGTTTTTGCAGCATCTTTCTTTTTATTCTTCCATGTGTTGATGGTGTTAGTCCTACTGAAAATGATTTCAGCTTCATACCAGCAAGACTTTCTGGTTATGCCTGTCGTAGAATAATTACCCACTGGGCCAGAGGAGCTTTTGGGCTTGTTCAAATGACAACTTAGAAAATTCTCTGTGAGACTAAAGATGAACTAAAATGCTCACTCAAAAAAAGAACCAAGGAAAGGTCAGTATGGGATTAGAAACTGTCATGCCATTAGGAAATAGCTTGTCATTTAAGTTTATCTTGAGTACTTAAAGGATACTTCACCCAACAACACAACATAAAAAATTAAAGAGTTCCTTTTTTTTCCCTTTCAATATTAGCATGAACCCAAAAGAGTCGACATGGAGCTTATGTTAGTTTGTCTACCCTGTAATTACCATTTTAAATAAGTCAAGGGAGTGGCATAAATATTAAATGTTAATTCAGATTAATTGCTTCACACAGATATAGACAAGTAAAGCAACAAACCTGGTAAAATAAGGGTCTGCCATATGTCAAATAAGATCTGAAGGTTTGATTTGCCAAGAGTTTACACCAGATGCCCTTCCTGATGCAAATCTCTCAGTTGATGCAGTCTTGGGACCAGCAAAAGGAGCACTATGGTTTGTGACATCTCAAAGATGATGCTGATTACAGATCATGGCAGTTATTGTAGACATGAAGGTATATATTAAAGACAAATAGCCAATACTGCAAATAATGAATTTAAATATAAGCTGAAATAAGAAAATAAATGGTTGGTTGGTTTCAGTTCCATTAACTGTTACTCTTGGCAAGTAGCTGCTTAATAAAATATTTTATGTTGTCTGTGATTTTTATGTACCAGTGTTGGTACTTCTCCTTTAGACTACACCCTTTATCGGCCACAATAGTAGATCATCTGGCCGTCTTACCCTTCCTAGCATCCTCCTCTGTCACAGCAACTACAGGAAAAAAGGTGAGACTTCCCCGTACTTGAACGGAGATTTGAGCAGCTGAATGTGACCGAGTGTGCCACATGTGAGAAGCATGAGAGCTGACAACCCTGGTAGCATTACTGTGATTGCCATCCTTTTATCCAGTGCCGCCAGCATGGATAAAAATGTGTTTTTCAGGTCATCTTTTCTTCTGTCCCCTTTAGCCATGTGCTTCTAGCAATGCCCACTGAGTAGTAACAATAAAAGTGACACTAAAAGCAAAATGTGCCTTTCATTTTCAGTGCTCAGCAAACTCAGAAAAGTAGTTAACATGCCCTATACCAACATATTTCATGACATGACAGTATGTTCGTAGCTATATTGAGCCCTATAGCAATCGTTTGAGTACACAAAGCCCTTTCTAAATTTAAATATTGGATTTCAGCATTTAATTCTTTGACACTATTAATATCCTCTATCTAGTAAAAACCATGACGTAAAATTAATGTAAAGTAATCAATAACATCCCACACAGAGGTTTGCAAGTACAATATTGATATTGGTCTGCCCACTGTGGAGGAATTGAGAAGCACTTCCTTGGTCAATATGCAAAAACCTGCAAGTAGCATTTTTTTATGATTCACATTTAATTCATCGCTCCATGCTATTGTGGTTTCAGCTGAAAGAAATTACTCTGTGTCTTAGATTTGAAAGCCAAGTGAATCAAGCTCAGGTAGCGCCTTCTATGATGTCATTCTTTAACAAAGTCCAAGGACAAAGTGTTTATAAGTTATGTAAAGCATGTTCACATTGAAAACAGTTAAGCTCCTTGTATCAAGGAGCTTAACTGTTTTCAATTTTCAGATCACAGCTAGGTAGGTTTGTTTAGGAACAGATATCTCACAGAAACTCTTCAATCATCTCTGCCTGGTGAGACTATTATTTTCTGTGGGGTGAGCTTTCTGAAGTGGTAGCATGCAAGGAGCGTCATTGATATTGGAGTCCTTGCTCACTACACACACCCCTTAGAGTAACCTGAGTTGTAGAAAGGTCTTGGAGAACACGGTGTGGCTGCAGATAAGGGAACACTGACAAATGAGAAGGAACTTGTTTTTCTGAGTTAAAACAGAGTCGAGTGAGACAAAATCTCTCATGACAAAAAAACCCCAGAGGTTTTAGGATAAGGGGAAGCAACACAAGAAATGCACTGCTTTTTAGCGAGCTCAGGAAGAAGAGGGTAATGAGAGTGACCAAGAGATTGACATTATTTCAAAATGGTCCATATTGCTGCAAAGCAATATTAGGGTAATGCTGCCTTTACATATGGTAGTGCATATGTTAATGCATGTACAGTAGTGTGCCAAAGCAAGAAATGTCAAAAGGGAGTAAACGGTTTACAAGATGTCCCTCCAGATGACACCCAAGTAAGTGGTGCAATGCTTTGCACCACTTACTTGGGTGTTCAAAACATTTCAACTCCAATGAAAATACCATCAGAAAAATAAAAATAAAGGGGCAGATAGTCACACTGCTACATCATATATTGAGTCTTCTTGGTGTCTTAAATACACCATTTTGGGATTAAATTAAGCAAAGTTACATCAGCTTAAATCTAATAGCTGACCATTCTATAAATGGTAAAAGAGAATAGAGAATACAAGTACAAGAAATACAAACAGAATAATGTTTAAATTAAAAATCATAAGTTCATATTTTACTCACAAGAGAATATAGGAAAATAACACAAAATGTTGGCACAGGGCCATTTTTACCAGTGGGTAGCATCCCTTCTTTTGTAAACAACAGTGCATAAATGTCTGGGGAATGAGGAGACCAGCTGCTGGATGTTTGGGTAAGGAATGTTGTCCCATTCTTCTTTGATCCCCACCAGTCCTCAGTTTTCTTTGTTTAATTTTTTTGTTTCGTGATGTTCCACGTGTTCATTGGTAAGAGGTCTGGACCACCGCCAGGCCAGTCCACTACAAATTCATGCTGTTGTAATAGATGCAGTATGAAGTTTAGTATTGTCTTGCTGAAATATCCAAGGCCTAAAAGACATCATCTGGATGCGACCATATGTCTGTGTAGACTTTTAAGCATTGATGGTGCCTTTCTTTCCACAGGCACAAATGTACCCCTATGCCATCAGAGATGCAGGCTCTTGCACTGAGTACTCGTAAAAAGGTTGACTGTGCATCTCCATGTTTTCCAAAAGAAATTTCAATTCATCAAACCAGAGAACAGTTTTTCTTTTGCCTCCATTTTAAATGAACTTTAGCCCACAGAAGGTGGCAGTGTTTCTGGGTTGCATACCTGTATTTGTGAATGGCACGTTGAACTGTGTTCTGCTGAAAGTATTGTGAGCGCATGCAGTGATTTCCAAGAAAGAGTCATGCCTGTTTTTAATGCTGCGCTGCCTGAGGCCACGGCGGTTTATGAGGTTTGCAAATTATTGCTTTCTGTTTTTATACACACTTTACGCAGCATCCTGACATTTTTGGAGTAGGGTTTATAAAAACTTTAAACTTTCATACACAGGTTATATGAAAGTGTGTATGTATATGTATATGTATGGCTCTTTTGCCATAAGAGGTGGTACACAGCTGCCTTGAAAAACTACAGAGTGTGCTTTAAAAATGAAAGACTGGGGCACTGCTATAGCTCACCTGGTTGAGCAAGAAACCCATATGTCCACAAGGTCTGGGTTCAGTTCTGCCCCAGACTATTTACTGAGTGCTATTGCTCCTTGCTCTCACTACACTTTATTCTCCAATCCAACATAGACTAAAAAGCAAACTTTAGACATTTAATTTAAAAGAACATAACACTGTTGGGGCTGGCTTTTCATTTTATTTGTTACCTTTATGGTTGGCATTATAACTTGACCTTATTTAGAGCAAATAATGTTTCGTCTAAATCAGTGGCTCCCAAACTTTTTTTTGCTAGGTCCCCCTTTGTTTAACAAGAAAAATGTTGCCCCGCCCCCCCCCTCCCCGTGCGCGCGCGAACACATCCTCCAACCACACACACCCCTATTTTGCTCCATTGCGGTTTATTTCACACCTCAAACATTTAGTAAACAATTAAGCAAATACAAGTAAACTGCAATAAATGACAGGTAGTAATAAAATAAACTACTAACTCTGTTACGCTACGTCCACACCTACACGGGTATTTTTGAAAACGCAGCTGTTTCGTCCACACGTAAACGGCGTTTCGAATCACCGAAAAAGGAGGGTTTTTTTAACTCCCTTTTTCCGTTTAGGTGTGGAGGAATACAGAGTTCGTCACATAACGTCAAAGGTATGTGCCTTTTTTCACCTCACGCTGTGCGCCACGTTATTGTTTACGTTAGATGAATTGCAGAATGGCAGATAGAGACAAAATACTGTTTCTGTTAATCTTCAGTTTTTACACGCTTACATATACGCACGCAGTTACTGTCCCTCCATTTAGAAATGCAGAGGCCTCATGGTGTAATTATTTTATGTGTAGTTTTTTTTCCCTGTGTAATAATATTCAACATTGCTATCAATACGTTTTTCAAAAAATGCCTCTCTGTACAAAATGGGTTCAAAAACATAAACAGTTGTGGGATACTGTTTGTCCGTGATTTGAACCGGGGACAAATCGTGGTAGGATCAGTTTGATATTATTTGGATCCTGCTGTAACTTTACTGCACAAAGAGCTAACATCTCCAAAATGTCAGGAGTAGTTAGTCATTATGAGAAGTGTTTGTGAACTAAAAATCAAGAATGTGGGATACTGTTTGTCTGTGATTTGGAGAGCCCAGCGCTGCTCCTGACGCAGGGAAAACCAATCCTGCAGGGAGACCTACTTTGGCACTTGTGCAGGTGAAACCAAAGGGAAGATATGCTTCACCATATTTTCTAGTCTTTGGCTTAGAATGAAGTTGGTTTGGAAACATATTCAGCGATGCTTCATCTCCTGCTTTGCGTTTGTGTGGGCGCCCCGTGCTAGCAGTGTCCAAGCATTTTTTTTCCCCTTTTCATACCGCGCCCGGTACGAAAATAAATATTAATCACTGTAGCTAACCAGCTTCAGAAAAACAGAAGTATTATTTATGCTTTAAAGCAACATGGATTACACCAGGCAGGTAGAATCCGTTAGACTATTTTGTAAAAATCACCTTTCTATTGTACCAGTTCAGTGGGAGCAGTGAAATTATAGCATTAATAACAGGTGCTAACTCCATAGAGGATGACTTTGTCATAGGGAATAACCGTTTTTGAACATGTAGTCTTTTGATCCATTGCTTAAATAAAATAAAAAAATAAATGCATTATTAAATATGGGGATTAAACAGAGGTGCAGCTAGAGTCAGTGGCAGGAGGTGATGAATTCATACACAACTAGCTTTTCCTACCAGCATGAAACTAATAAAGAGAAGTCAGCACAGCACACACCTATCCAACAAAACAAAATAAAACACATGAACAGACTGTCTTTCATACCCAGCATATAGTCAATAGAGTCTACATTAATGGATTGGATTTATACAGCGCTTTTCAAGGCACCCAAAGCGCTTTACAATGCCACTATTCATTCACTCTCGCATTCACAATGCATTAGATTTGCCTCTCTATTACACAGAGTAATTATCTTAATTATTTTCATTTCTTTCTTACACATTAACTGGAGATAATTTATCTGAAGTTTAGGCGCAGGACCACTCCGTATACTTCCAGTCATACGTCTATAAATGCTTTCCTGCTCCAAATGCCTGCTTGTTCACATTTCCATTCCTCACCCTCCTTTTCTAATCCTTGATTTTCACCCTCACCCAGGATTTACAGTAAGGCCTACAGTTTCAAGCCTAGTTCATTGCTAGCCATCCGTCACCCTCTATCATTAAACCTTGTCTATTTGCATTTTCGGTTGGTTCTTGCTAGTGAATCTACCTGTAAACTATCATAACATCTGTGATCTTTTTCGGTGTCTTTGGTAGATTAACCTCTATTGCCTTAGGAAACCTTACCATAGGTGTAACATTTGTGCATCCATTTGCAACACATACATGAATAAAATAAAAGTAGGGTGTTTGAACTGCTGTGACCTGAGTTGTGATTGGTAATAATAGTATGTTGTTAGCCATGACATTTGTTGAAAAAAAAGAAGCCCAAAAACTCCTATGATGACAATCTTACTCTTGTGTTGGCTTTATGTACAGATTTCTTTAATAATCCATCATTGCAGTGTGAAAAACCATATTTATGGATTTGATGACAGTAATTACCTATGGCAGGCAGCCTTATTATCTAGCCTAGAAACCTGGACAAGAGGCTCTCTGGCACTGTAGCTCAGTTTCCCATTAGCCCCTGTCGCCCTCCTTGACAGGCATAGAGGGTGACAGTGGTCAAACTTCATTTGGTTTGTACATGACACGCTACTTACTGCATATGCTGCACAATCTTCTCACCTTGCAGGGACAAAAATAACGCCAAAATAATTACCAGACATGTCAAGGTGTGCAGGTTGATGTGAACACAAAGGATAATACAGTACATTTGTATGATTTTTTTTTTCTTCATTTTATTGTGCTGGTTTGACAGTGGATTCAGAATTATTGCTTCTGATGGAAAGATGAGGAAGAGTATTCGGTTCAAAGAGCTAAATGAGAGTAAGACACATGGAGCCACCAACCATTTATCCATCTATTCATAATTGTTTTATTGTCAACTTTTTATCTCTCTGGATATCATTAAATGAGCTTGGCATTACTTTTAGAAAGTTTAGATTGTTAAATGACTTTCCCTAACATTAAGTTCACACTACCAGGAATAAAGTTTCAAAATGACCAAGTGCGGCAACACTTTAACAGAGTCCACTTCAAAGTTTCTGAAAATATGAATATTTCAACTTCTGTTTCAATCAAAGGCTTGCTACAAAAGAGGTTCAACATTACAAACATGTTTTACATTTATTTACCCCTTTAAGGTCCCCATTAACCTGTTTAGGGTTAGGTTCACATCCATCGCTTTTCATGGACTTTTCTCCTCTGCTGCAAAAGGCCAGACTGACCTGTAACATCTCCTTGTTTCTGAAACTAAGACACATGCTCACCCTAACACTGCCCCTAATTTGTTCACTGGTGATCTGCTGGAGGTTAACATTCAGAGGTTAACATTTGAGAATTAAAAAATACAGCCATATTAGCACTAAGAACGGAACATAATGGGATGGCTGTAGCTCAGCAGATAGAGCAGGCAGTCGACTAATAGGAAGGTTGGTGGTATGATCCCTGGCTGCTGTAGTCTGGGCAAGACACGAACCCCCAAACTGCTCTCTGATCCATTCATCAGAGTATGAATGTGTGTGAAAATTAGATAGATGCTTGTACGAATGGGTGAATGAGGCAAGTTGTATAAAGTGCTTTGAGTGCTTGGATGGATTAGAAATGTGATATATAAGAACTAATCTATAACATCCCCACAAAGGAGCAGGTGTCCTCCCTTGAATAAAAACAAAGAGCAGAACTAAACATAAGAAAGAAAAAATACAAAACTAGCTCTCTGGGGCCTGATCTATGAAGAAAATTCAGGATACGCAGGAAGCCTTTCCTTATCTGGCTTTATGCACAGTAACGTTGGTAATCCAACTAGGGAGTCATGTGAAGGTAGTTATTCATTCAATAAGACAATCCAGGGCTCCCCAAGGTGTGCCACCTCCTTCTTGATTAAAATGGTGACATTGGCAGCATTTCATCAATGGGGTGCTGTGTGCCCTGTTAAACCATCTGAGAGAAAGAAAGAATCCCATAATTTGGGAATAAAATCACTATATTTAGCATTATCGAACAATGAAATGGATTGAGATGGATTCCTTGCAGCCAACAGGAAAAAAGTAAAGAAATAAAGTTGGTCCTGAGAATCTATATTTCTTATTGATGCTCATCGGGGAAATGCAAGGCTTTAGACAGCTTAAACTGTAGCGCTCCTCGGAGAATTTCAGAGAATTGATTGTCTGGTGGGCGGCAGTGGTTTTGTACCTGTTGATCTCTTATGCCAAACATAACCTGATGTGGAGCAGGTTATGTTTGCACCTCAATAAGCTCCAAGTTCTGCTTTGTAGTATAGGCCTCTGACCAGTAAGGCACAACAGAACAAACACAAACTGCTGCTGTGGATGATGGAACATGCAGAACGTTATATCACCATATCAGACAACTTCTTCTGCATTAATACCGAGCCACAAAGATAACCAAGGCTAACTCTTTTATTGCCGAGGTCACTATCAACATGTTGCTTAAGAACTTGTTGACTTAATCTGTAGGGGCATGAGTGCAAACTTTAAAATATATGATGGGTTTGAGCTTCACTCAGTAAATCTCAGCCATCAGTTTGCAGGCATTATGTTTTCAGTGTACACTGAAAAGACCGCTAGCCTGTCTCTTTTTCTCTTTCTTATATCGAAGAGCTCAGATAAACCCTGCTTGCATCATTACTTACACTCCCCAGTTGGTCATTTTGGAATAGAAACAATCCATATAAACCCACTACCAGATGCTGCTTAAACACAGTACTTCTTAAATGTCACAAATTTGGCTGTTGTAATAAAAGAGATTTAGACGTAAAGAATTGTCTGGAAATCCTGCCAACAATACACTGATGGAGTACTAAAACTGTAATGAGAGGAAGTAAAAACAAGCACTTGTAGTTAACATCAATGCAAGGAGACCGGCAGACCAGCAGAAAAACTATAATATGAGCACTTTTGGACATAGTGGAAATACTGTACAGAAATGAAAATCCATGTTAGATTAGATAACAGATAAACTATTTTAGTTATTAAAGTAAAGAATACAGGCACTTTTTTTCCCATGGTTGCTTCACTGACCTCAATTCAGCAAGACATCACCCACATCAAGAAGACATCAGCTTCTTTCTCAACAGTATTGATGTACAACATCTCACTAAAGAACAAGCAAACACCCAGATGAACTCTCTGCTGCACTTAATCACACGTCCGAGAAAGCTTCACTGCCTGATGGCTTCCCTGCTGAGTTCTATAAACACTTCTGGATTACTGTGCTGTAGCAACGGCTTTCATCAAACAACTGAACTAAAACAGCTGAAATAAAAGTGGACTTTGGGCTTTTTGCTGACGCGAATCTTCTTTTCCTTGTCGTCTTTTTTTCTTTTTCTTTTTGCCTTCTTTTTTTTTCCAAGTTGGAAATTCTTTACTGATGTTCAACTCTGGAATTGGCTTTGAAAAGTCCTATATTTCAACCGAGAAACTGCAAAACGGCTTAAAAATCTCAAAACACAAAGCATATCTTCTGTTGAGGCACCGATGTAAACATGTTGCATGTCTGTGTTCATGTTTTATTCGACACTGCAGAATTATTCATATTGTGGAAGTATTTTACAGTACAAATAAATGACCTACAAAGGCACTCACTCAGCTCATGTATTCATTATTTGCATCCCAGGTTGTAATTTTCATCACTGAATCCCTCCTGTTTACAGCTAACATTGGCAAGTCTATAAAATTCATGAATGACAGCACAGATTACTCTTCTCCAGGACTCCTTACATCAAAGACTGACAGTTCACACACATAAATAGATATTTAAACTTTTTTTTTTTTGATTGATCTTAATATCCGTGATTTACTGGGGGAATTTAGAGCAGTCAAATAAAAAAACAAATGGATGTAATAGACTGGTTGTTCCTGTGTGAACTGTGCTTGCTGTTAGATGAGCACAGTTCAGGTCCAAAGCGGTTTCTCATCTGCTTGTTTGAACTTGTCTTGTCAGTCTTTAATCTAATCCTTTTCCCTTTGGCCCACTTTGTGGTTGTCACTCCCAATTTTTAATAGAAGATAGTAGATAGTAAAGTGTGGTAGATTGTCATTAAAAAGAAACAGCAGCTCATAGTAAACAGTCCAATGGTAAGTTAAGCGTGACAAGCATGAAGAAAGAAATGATGAGAAACATAATGGCTGAGTCAAACTTTTTTCTTTTTAAAGCTATTGTGACAGAGCCCATCATTCCTGCCACAAAGAAGCTGCTGCCATATCATCTCCATGTAGCAATGACTGAAAACAGACCTGACACAAACTGAGCATTTTAAAAACTAATGACAGGCTGGAATACTTTTGATCCATGGTCTAAAAGAAAGGAAGGGAAATTCCATGAAAAAGCTTCTTTTTGCATCAGGACAATGGCATCACTGACGCGTGTACTACAATTCCAAAATATTTCATAACAACTTTGTGATATTAGTGAGAACTCTTCCCTCCAGAGGTGAAAAATATATGAAAAAGTAAAATAAAATATCTGAAAATTTGTGCAGGAAGCTTCTTTTTTTTTCTTGGATAGCTACTCCGCAAAGGATGCCTAAGTGCTACTGTTTCAGTACAGCAATGTGATCTTTTAAACCACTTAATGTGGTAGGACATCATGGGCTGTAAACTGCTGGCAATTGCTGCCCCTGATGGGTTGAGTCATAATTAGTGTTCTGCCTTTTTTTTTTTTTTTTTTTTTTTCATATCCATTACTGAAAATGTGAAAATGGTTTCAGAGAAATCCTTGTGTGAAAATATTTTCAGTCAGTCTACTTTACTTATTCCATTTTAAGGGAAAACTAGCTGGCAAACAGCATAAAATACAGAATGCTCAGCAACAACATCACCACAGGTACTCGGAAGAACCAATCATGGATCAGAACATGTACTGTGTGCCAGGTCATTATGATCCGATAAACAGCAAAAGTTATATTACTTGTATAGTGGCTTTTATTCTCAGTGGTTCTACAAAGACGTTTACAATGTTTCTCATTCACACACGGACTCACACACCAAAGCCCAAAGACACTTTGGAACATGTAGGGAAGATTCACCAACAAATCCTAGGAGTAATAGAAAAACAACTTTACCACAGTACTTTATCACCCATCTACTGCTTAATACAACTCCATGCAAGCAATAGCTACTAGTGAATGCATCTTTTTTTGTTTTGTTTTGTTTAGTTATCATCCACCGTTCATTCATTCATCAAGGCCATATCTCAGGGGCAGAATAGTATCAGTTTCTTGGGCTTCTAGTGGGGGTTTTTGTTGAGTTGGATGCTGAATTTCTGACACATCTTCATCACAGGCATTAGGTATAAATGCTGATGTCACTTAAGTCAGTGTAAAACAACTTTGTGGGGTCCAACCGTTTGTGCTCCAACAAGAACCCTTTTTTCAACTCAGTTAGAGCCTTTTTTTTCTTGCCATTTTTTCTACAGAATTGGAATCAGCTGGACTGCACTGCATGATGTATTTGTTACCTTCCTCCATCCATTGTCATTTCATTTTATTAAAATAATCAACTGCATTCTAGATAAGAGAAGTCCCCCCCAAAAAAAATATTCAGTAGAAAAATAGGTACAGTATGCTGCATAGGGGATCACCTTGCCAGAAATTCTTTGGTGCATCATTATTCAGCCCTGGCTAAGGTGCAGTAAATCAGCTGGGTGGATTTCTCCCCTCTGTCCACAGCCTGCCAGATGAAACACCACTAAGCATTAAACATCTGCTTCTTACAGTCACCACTATGTGCCAAAAACCATCACAATTAGCAACAAACTCTCCTGAAAAAAGGCTGCCAGTTTACAACTAAAGAGAATGGCAGGAAAGAGGGAAAGACCGAATGGATATAGGAAAGGGCAGAGGAAAGTGGAGGATTTCTATCAGAGAAGGTATGAATGAGGTGAAAGAGGTACTGTGGAGAGGAAGAGGTCAATGAGAAACGGGCACAAACAATAGACCGAAGCCTCGATAGTCAGGTTGGATAAGACACAGGACAATTAAAACGGAATACAAATGGAAAACATGAAACTACAGGAAGTGTTCATTAAGAGGAGCAAATTTGCTTTGGGGTTTTGGAGTAGTATAATGGAATGTCATCCATCTATAGCAGCCTTCAGGGACTTCATTAAAATGTATCAACAAATGCAGATTGAGACTCATTTGGACAATACATTAGATTCAGCACGCCAGGACAGAAAGAGACCGAGCAGCTGTCTTGCTTTGAGGTCCTCGATCACTTTGTTTATGCACAATCCATCCACAGAAGTAAAGAAAATGATTGTTGTTGACAGTGTGGCCCCAAAGAAAAACTACTTTGTCTAGCTTGAATAAATATTGACTCTTCTGCTTGCCTATTGGCAGTACTTTGTGACCCTGTTTAAACATTTTGGTCCGAAGTGGTAAGCAGCAGTATAGTCATTTGTCTTTTAACGCTCGTTCTTGATCTTGTTGGTGGATTATCTGAAATGCACAATTTCCAATCTTCAAAACAACCCCTCATTTGTGTCGCAACAGGCAATTTGCCATCATAAAACAAAGCAGTATCGTTGTGTACAATTTACACAAATTGCTGCAGCTGAAGTGTATCATTTTCCAATATAAATTACAGTACAGAATGCCTGTGTGGTATTTATTTTCATACGAATTGCAGCCGATTTTGTCACATCATCAGCACTTGGGAGCAACAATAGAGGTCCTTCATTGCAAATGTGGTCAATTGGTGTCTCGGTGACTCGCTGCTGATGGGTGCAACACGTATGCCCTTCCTTATGGTGTCTGAGCAGAAACAGCAGTGGGGGGAACTAGAGCATGGTGGTGGCAGCAGCGCACAACACTCAACTCAGCAGGCAGATTGGGGAACAGCTGCTTGGAGCAATTTGTTTCACAAGTCAGATTTGTTGAGGCTGGAGAGAAGGACAGCAGGACCTCTTTACCTTCTGATTCTAACTTGGGATTTGGTCTCCGCCATGGAGTCTGTGGACTCTGTCCTTGCTTCAAAAGACATCCAGATAGTGGGAGCTAGGACTAGCTGAGAACCTGGCGGCTGGGGATGTGGCATAGCAGTATCGGGAGTGCTGGATTGTGTGCTCACTTCTCGCCAAGGGATAGTACTGCAGCTGCCAAGGGCAGCAGGAAGTTAGTTGGGCATGCTTCAATAAACACTTAGCTTGATTTAAATACACAAAGGGAGGAATGTTGCGAGTTGTCCTGGAGGAGTTTTCTTCAAACAGAATCTGTGATTGTTTTAATGTGTCACTGGTGGGATAAATGTTCTATGCTCTTATAGTGAGTGATTCTTGCTGCTGGATAAGCATTTGGTGCCACAGTAGTACATGGATATTTGCCAGCGTTTTGTATGTGCAGTACATAATTTACATGTGTAAATTACAGACGATAGTTGGTTCATGAGAAAGTATGTGAGCTTGTAAATTATCCATTTAGAAAATTGTGATGCTCTGCATCTGCATGTTGTTTTAACAGCCAGCTTTGCAAGCACAGTGGATAGAAATCATGCGCCCAAACAGATTTCACAACATGTGAACCAGACAATGCATTGTGTTTGCCAGCAAATTATTGTCGGCTGCTGGCATTTTTCTCTTTTCCCACAGAATAAGAACAACTTCTTCTCTGTCGATGCCTCAGAATTGTGGGTGTAATGACAACTTGCATCATGACACTTAAAATAGAAATATACCATTCAAAATAGGGGCAGATTGGAAATACTTATTTTCCACCCTGATTTACGAATAAATTCTTTACAAATCCTACCATGTGAATTCATGGATTTTTTTTTCACATTCTGTCTCTCACAGTTGAAGTGTACCTCTGGTGCAAATTACTGACCTCTGTCATCATTTTAAGTGGGGGAACTTGCACAATCGGTGGCTGACTAAATACTTTTTTGCCCCACTGTATATATATATATATATATATATATATATATATATTCCTGCTATCTTGCTATTTATACTTTAGTCCTGCACAGTTGTCGTGGAGCACCCATAATTTTGTTGTACACGTACAATGACAACAAAGGCCTATCCTATCATATCCTATTTATTTATTTATTTATTCAGTTTTGATTTTAAATGAATGCCGTGATTATGTTACTGTGCATTTTTTTTTAACCAAATCATAAGGGAAAATCTAATAAATTTACATGCCATGCATGATTACAGCTAGGTGACAAAAGCTATCAATATCAATACTGATGGTTATTAATATCATTTTTAGCCATCATAAACTTTAACAAGTGTTTAAAACCTTGTTGTTCATCATGTGGAGGAAAATAACATAGCTGTGTAACCATTAAATAGCTGTATAGCTAACCATCTTGTGTTTTAATTAACTGGCAGTTCTGTCATTGAATAGATTTTAAAAATTGCATGCTCAACGTGCTCTTGTTCTGGTTTAAATGCTCTTTTTGCCTCATTATAATGCATTCAGTGAATCTACACACTCTTGAGAAGCAGTGAAACCTTGACATGCACAGATTTTGGAATAGATGTGCCACGCCCTGAAAACACAGTGAGATAAAATGATGAATCGGGCAAAGGGAGAAAAATAAGCACGGCCTCACAGAAGGACATCCGCGTGTTTTATTATGCTTCAGCTGACCCGATGGAGGCTCAGAGCTGCTGCAGGACAAATGTGTTAAAAAGGTAGATGGCACGTGGATTAGTAAATGAGGATAGTGGGATTCAACAAAGGAAGGGCAATTTATATTTTCAGTTTTCTGTATTATGTGCTGTCTCACATATAGTGCAGTAAAAGTGGTTTCTTTCATTTGCCATAATGTAATTTATTTCCATAATGTAATCTCTACATTGCACTCAGAGGAATACAGAATCTAATAGTCCCTCATCCACTACTTTGAAAAATGTGTGTTTTATTGTCAGAGACTGTTCTTGACAAATTATGAAAATAGATCACACATGGTTTTGCAAAGTAACTGTTGACAGTCTGCGCTGTTTATGGGGTTTATGGAGATATTTTTATTGTGTGAAGCACACAGAAGAGAAGATCTTTTGTTTTTCTGTTTCCTCTTTAAAGTCATGCCTTCACAAGAGCTTGTGAGAGAATATTGATTTTGATTGCTTTCAGAGATGGTCTAGTGAGTCTGAAAGCATCCCTTAGAGACTCTTTGACACCCAGGTCCAACTATTTACCCTTTCTCATTCTGAGCATTAGGGTCTTCAATGTTCCCAGAGTGCTAATAGCGCTACCATTTACCCTCTGTCAATCCAACAACTGAAGGAGTTTAAAGCAGCAGTCTCAAAGATTTCACTCCTGGTTGATTTAGAAACATGTCTAGTTAACTTTAGCTAATAAATCCTGTGGAGGATTTCTGGGGCACCAAGCTACTATCAGGCAATAATTTACATTTTTTCCATTAATCTGTGAAAAATGGTGATCTCATCTTATGTTGCTGGAATTAGTCTGCAGACGGCAACAGCAACGGAGTTGGTTACATTGCTGGGAAATTGAAAGTATGGACACTACTGCCTGTTCTTCATTTTAAAGATCAATAAATTTAAGTTCTAGGATCACTTACAAACACACTGCATTTTCTGTAAACAGGTCACAAGTCAACTCATATTTTAACAGTAAGACTGAGTTTAGCATTAGCTACACAGGAGACATTGTCAGCTCAGGTGTATTGGCTTATATTAGTTGATTTAAATGTTAGCCCAAATCCGCTTAACTTTCTTGAATGTCCATTTGTCAGATCCCATATAGGACATGTTATGTACATTTCATTACCCTGCGTATGTTTACTGCTTTCTGTGCAAGCCACTTTGCAACATAATTCCAGCTTGTCCTCTTTTAAAGTTGTCTGAACTAAAGTGATCCTAATTCAAAATGTTAACCCATTGTGGTGTGTTCCAGTAACTTAATGCAACTTTTTTTTCTGGAATATTGCCACAAACACATTTCTGAATAAATCGTTCTTGCATTAGTGAACCACAGAACAAACCAACCGCTGTGTACCTCATTTGATTATGACCTAAGAAAAATATATTCAAATGAAAAACTTTGATTGCTGCTTTAAACGAAAGTTTCTTGCCCTACAGCCAGGCATGTTGAGTCATGTCATAAAAGATCAGTGATTACACTTTAATGGAATGCCTTTTTTTTATGTATCTGTGTGGTTGCTGTCTTCAGATGAAAAATATATGTATGGCACAGTATGAGATGCGCTGAGGCTGTTCCATAGCATTTTCCTCCCAATGAGCATTCCTTTCCAGTGGATATTGTGTTGACGAGTATTCGTTCACACCTACCTTGTCACCATCCTGGGCCCTGACATGGCAGTTCACCTCAAAGACGACGTTTCCCCGTCGTTTTTCCCTCCTCGCTATTGCCTGGCTTGTGGGGCCGGCTGGCAGCTGTCAGGCCGGGAGTGGCATATAGCAAGGCATCAGACGTCCTGGCATTTTGCCCTCTCTCTGTGACAGCCGCTGACTGTCAATGGCTACCAGGCTGACAGTCTTTCACCCAACTTCGTCGTGTTCTGGGTTCTAAATGTTATCATTACTGCAAGGAGGGATGTCATCATTTTCTCCCCTTGGAACATGGAAGCACTCCCACCAAAGTGGCAGCAGTGCAGTGGCATTCACCGTTGTGTGAATGACAAGATATTATAGCAGCTGTAGCGACAATGGTTCATGCACACCAGGGGCCATAAAAGTGATTCATATGCTGTCTCCCTCTGTTTCTAAGACAAATCTACAATTATATGACTCAACCTTCAATGCCCTTTAGTTGGGGAAATGGCCTCATGCCTGGAGACTGATGTCTTAAAAAAAAAAAAAAGAAAGAAAGCTGCAATTCGTTGGTGAAAGAGAAGAAGTGAGAAAATAATGGGCAGGAAAAATCTTTAGGGGGAATTGATTTCTATCTGAGAGGCAGCATAACCAAGGCCAACCCCTGTGCCATTAAATCAGGATGTAATTCAGTTGTCAATATGGCCTTAATCAGTGCACTTGGGTCTGGTTCACTTTTCTGTTCCTAAAAGAAAAAATTAATACATCAAAAAAATATGAATGAAACAACATCATAGTGTATGATTGGAAAGAAAAGGTATAAATTGGTCAAATTTGGTGCAGTGGTCACACAGTGACAGAAAAATAAGGACAGACGAGGAGTGTGGAGTTCAAAGTGATTGCTACATGAATTAAGGAATTGAGGAAGGCAACCCACTGCAACAAATAAAGCAGTTGATCTGATAGACTCCTCTCTGGAACAGGTCCATTTCAGATTAATAGCAAAGGGAGGGACAATGCCTTTGATTATTATTTCTCCTGTCCTCCACTTCATTTGTCCACTTTGGTCTCTCGGGTATGAGTCATAGAACAGACTACCAATGTCTGTGATTACCTGATTTCAATTTGCTGTCCTTTCCATTGTGCTGCAGATGCACTGGTCCATCACTCAAACACACAGAGCATCTTTTCTTTTGTTGACAGCAATCCAATGAAAATTGCCGCCCGAGGAGAAGAACTAAGAATGTGGCGCTTGATCAGGAGTGCCATTCAGAATTAGATTCTCAGCTGTGGATGGTTTCAGTATTGTTTTGCTTTTTTAAGGTAAGAGCTGATAGTTTATGTGTGCTGTCAGAGTGTGTCCTGGTTATTTTAACTGTCCCCTCAGTCTAGAGAAAGCAGAGAAGGACACTTGTCACTCTTTAGGTCAGTTTGCATTGGGTGAAAAATATCTCTGATACTTTATTTGCAAAGAGATAAATGTACAAATATGCTTTCACACACCCAGATACTTAAACTCCCCCTGACTTTGACTGACATTCACACATGCATGCTTACACACATGGTTCTTTACTCCACTTTTCTTAGTCCTGCACAGTCTCTCAAATATCTGCACGTACTCAAGCTGTGTTTGCTATGAGCAGAAGGAGAGCAGAAAAAGATGAAGAATGAGCCAAATAATGTCAGACTGAAGGCAGCACCCATCAAACGCATCACTGGGTCCAAGGTGTGCAAGGACGGGGTGGAGGTTTTATGGCTGCTGCCCGAACATAAATACAAGCTGGAAGTCTGTAGTGGAAAAGATGTCTGTGGTCAAAAAAAAAAAGGGGGGGGGGGATTGCACATTTTGCAGAAATTGAATGCTAATGCTTTGAAGAAAATTCAGACTGGGTTCTATCAGGTTTTCATCTAAAGTTCAAAACTATCAGTGAATAGCATTCTTCAAAGGCAGTATCCATTTTGCTATATACAAAACCAACTGTCACACACACAAACAGCTGAATTACCTGTTTCTGGTTACTACCTCCAGCACAAGCCTCTGTGCAACATTTCAAAAGCTAAAGAAAATGAAGAAAAACACCCCCAAAAAACAGTAGTAACAACAACTGAGACAATAAAGACTATGAATCTTCCATTTCCTCCAATAGTAAATCAAAAACGTATAAATATGTAATTTAATGTGATCTGCAAATCTAAGTTAGCATTTTTCACATCCAGCACTTAAATATTATTCTACACAAGAAAAAAACAGAATCCTTTATTTTAAGATATTAGACGAGGGCTAATTTTTATCTCCTGTGCTAGATTATTATGTAGTGCATATTATTTAGTGCAAGTATTGTTCTGTACTGAAACAAAAAAAAATAGCAAAGGCATAGCAGATGTATTCTACAGAGTGGGCCATTTATATGGATACACGGTAATAAAATGGGAATGGTTGGTGATATTAAAGTCCTGTTTGTGGCACATTAGTATATGTGAGGGGGCAAACTCCTCAAGATGGGTGGTGACCATGGTGGCCATTTAGAAGTCGGCCATCTTGGATAAAACTTTTGTTTTCTCAATAGAAAGAGGGCCATGTGACACATAAAACTTATTGGTAATGTCACAAGAAAAACAATGGTGTGCTTGGTTTCAACGTAACTTTATTCTTTCATGAGTTATTTACAAGTTTCTCTTTGTTCACAGCCTTTGACATGTCAAAGAGGTTAACACATGAGGAGCGGATCGAAATTGTGTTGATATCTGGTGATTTCAATGCAAGACACCCTACGAGACCACCCATCTCCCATGCTACAGTTAGCAAACTGCTTGCTAAGTTTTGTGAAACTGGTTCAGTGTTGGATCTGCCAAAATGTGGACGCAAGAAAACTGTCACTAATGAAGAAACATCAGTGGCTGTCCTAGCTTCCTTCAGCAAGAGCCCACAGCGTAGCAAGAGCCGCATGTCACTGGAGAGTGGCATTAGTCAAACATCCCTTCGGCAGATATTAGCTACTCACAAATGGCACCCTTACAAACTCCAGCTACTGCAGCATCTCAACGAGGATGACCCAGATCAGATTGCTATCAGTGTGTGAAGAGTGGGAGAAGAGGGTTGCATTGACAATCCAACACAATGGGCAGCACATTGAACACATTTTATAAGTGTTCAGAAACTTGTAAATAACTCATGAAAGAATAAAGTTATGTTGAAACCAAGCACACCATTGTTTTTCTTGTGACATTACCAATAAGTTTGATGTGTCACATGGCCCTCTTCCTATTGAAAAAAACAAAAGTTGTATCCAAGATGGCCGACTTCTAAATGGCCACCATGGTCACCACCCATCTTGAGGAGATTGCCCCCTCACATATACTAATGTGCCACAAACAGGACTTTAATATCACCAACCATTCCCATGGTATTACGGTGTAGCCATATAAATGGCCCACCCTGTACTTTATTCACTAACTATAGTTATTGGCTTTTCTGTAGATATGAAGTTATTACAAACAAAATGCTATAAAGTGATACTAAAATAGAGTAAGAAGTACTTTTTGTAAAATGCGGTCACTCCATTTCTGGGGTCAAGTTTAAGATGATGTGTAATCAATACTTCAGACATAACTTATTTTTATACTAAAAGGCTAAAAAAATCATTCTTTTCTGTCACTAAATCATTTATGTTCAAAATACTTGAATTTATGTAAGTTTTACTATGGCATATATTTCCCCTGTAAACAAACAATCTTTTTAATGTAAATGATTACAGTATTGTGCAAGAGTCTTGAGTTACCCCCTCAATCTTTAGATTTTGTTAGGAAAAATGATAAAAGGTGCATTAATTTATTGAAATAAAGTATATAAGAAAAAAATAGTACAATTATAACAAGCTTGAAAGCCAATATTTGTCATGACCACCATCATCCTTCAAGACAGGTGGAACTCTCTTGGGCAGCTTTCTTGTAATTTCTTTAAGTGGTTTTCAGGAATCGTTCTCCAGGATTCTTGAAGGACATTCAAATCTTTTGTTTGGAGTTTGGTTGGCTTTTGTTCCATTCTCTGCAAAGATGATCCCACTCTGCTTCAATAATGCTGAGGTCTGTTCCAGGTATGCTTTTACTCTATTGACTCTATATAGAGGTTCATCATCATGTTGAAAATGTAATTGGCAATCAGATGCTTTCTAGTTGGTATTTACTGTTTCCCTTTCTGAAGAGCTGTTCCTTAACTGCAATCCTTCCACTGACACCACATCTGATGAGGCTTTTCATAGACTAGAAATTGCAATAAATGGTCTGCTTTTTGTGACAGGCTGTCAGTCTTAAATGACTTAATCAACTAGAAATACTGGGGAAATGATCAGGTGCAAGGACTGGACTGAAAATGAGTGAAAAAGCAGCCAGTGTTTAAAAAAAAAAAAACTTTAAGAAACCTTGTTGAACTTTTGCTCAAGACCAGCAATCAATAGTACTGTATATTCGAAGTACTATTACTGTAACTTTTATTACTGTATGGAGTCTTTTTTATGTGTTGCAAAATTTGGTTTTAGAATTTCTGGACTGAAAATTGGCGCTAGCCTCCCACATTAACGCATCATTCATAATAATCCTATAACCCTCAGAAAATTTCCTGTACTCATTACTAAACAGCTTTATATTGAAGTTTGCTATTTCTGCTTGAGTAAAGGAATAGAATACGTTTTACCATCAGTGCTTAAGAGTCTGCTTGGATATGTATGTGTTTAGAGAAACATTTGATTCAATAAGTTGAATCATAGTGAAATAGAATTTTTTTTTAAAATACATGTTGTATTTTTGTCTGATAAATTTTACAGCTTAAGTACTATTAAGAGACTGCTTACATTTATTTGGAGGTTTGATTTTCAGGTTTAACTGAATTCATATGGATTTAATGTTTTGTAATTCAGCAGTGATTATTATCCATCAGGGGGAGCTGCTGTTCATCTTCCACCTGACTGTTTTCTCAAGGCCACTACACTCACATACACTCTGTTCCTTTTCAGAACAATTTGTCATCAATTTTCACAGATATTGATCTTTGGAGGTTGTACCCTTGGGCAAGGAGATTTTACACTTACCCCCCCCCCCTCCCCCAACACCACCACCACCACCACCTCAACTCTCCAGTCTCAGCCCAGTGTCACATCCACTGTGCTTTGGGGAACGAGAGGAATCCCGCTGGATTTGTCTCTGACAGCTTGTCAGTATTGCTAATGTCAGCGTCTGATTGATGTATTAGGTCACTTGTACATAAGCATCCACATCAAAGACACAAATATGCAGGCTTAATCTTTCTCTTAGACACACAAATGCCGCCATATACTGTAGATAGACATTTAATCATAGGCAGTCTTCTTCTGGAAATATCCCCATTCAGGGCACATGTGAAGAAATTGATCAAAGGATGCCTGTGACGCCTTTGTTTTATTCACTAAAGCCCTGTTTAAGAGAAGCTCTGGTGTGACGCCTCATGTACCAGCATGAGTAGAAATGTTATATTCAAGGCTCATTTAACCCTTTTCCATGTTAACAGCTCTAAAGCTACGTGAGGGATATTGATCAAACACATGGACCTTTTGTGGCATTTTACAAACCCAGTGTTCTCTTATTATTAAAAAATGTACCCAAATATTTCACAAAAGAATACAATTATCCCTCGTGCAAAGCATTCATATTCAAACTGCTGAGCACTGGGTTTAAATTGGGGTTTACAATGTAATTTCATGCTTTCATGTGACTTTAAACCTGTATGAAAAAGTGGCTTTTATAGAGGTAGCTGTGAAACTGCTCATTACTGCAGCATTTGTGTAATGCAGTTAGCATATAGCGAAACGAGAGAGAGGAGCAAAATGCACAGGCACACATTTTACAGAGTGCCAAGAGTAGGAAATATGATGTTATAAAAAAGAATTCATGGTGTTAATATGCTGACTCATTTTATAATCAATTCCTAAAGGAATGCAAATAATTCATTTTTTTAAACAGCTCAAGGGAACTTTTCAAAAGTAAAAATGATCTATGTCCGTCTTTATAGTGACTTTTCATTTGTAATAAAACGATTACATGTACATATAATGACCAACAAACTGATAACAAGTCGGAATGAATAATGAAGGAGGAAAGGATTTAATTCAACGATGTCCTCCTTTATTGACCATGGGCCCATCGGCGGGCCCATTTTACAGGTAAATATGAAGGGTTGGTCAATAAAGGGTTAAACAGCAAAAACTTTACACATTCTGTAAATCAAATAAGCCTCTCATTGAAAGAGAGGATATTATTCTTAACGCAAGAGTTTCTTATTGATTTGCAGCTAAGAAAAGAAGAAAAAAACAGCAACACAAACCTCTAGCCTGCTTAATGAGGTGATAACTGCTGCAAGCATAATCACAAAAACTGTTTTTTTAGTGCTATGCTGTTTATGGACTATTTTAACACAGCCTTGATTCAATTGACTCTGTGTAACACTTGGAAAACTGTCAGTTTGGGTTTTTTTATATAGTGCAAATTTGCAAGCGAATCTGTGGAAAACAAGCAGAAATCAACTACAGCCACAGGTGTTTGATAGGGTCACCACCCTTCACCCGAATGCACCCTTAAATCAAGTTAAACAAACATGTTCACCCTTGGTGACACCTGGATTACAGCCTCAGTCCGTACTCTATCAGCAGCCAGGTGCAGTGATTTGTCTGATGTTGGTGATGGGGTTTTAGAGGAAGAGAGAGAGAGAGATGTGGGACGTGGTGCAGATTGCTTCGAGTGGGGTCAGCATGATGGCAATGGCATGGGACACCCTGAATCTGCAGAGTGACAAGAGGCAGAGAGAAAAGAGACAAATATTGGAAGGCAGTTGTATCTCCATGGGTGATGATATGTGTGCGTGTAGCTGTGTATGTTATAATAGGGACAGTGGCTGCTTTTTGTGTTTGTGTGCAGCTACAGAGAGAGAATCTCACGTGCAGACAGATGGAGGCAAGGTAATTGTGTTTCACCCTGCCTCGTCTCTTCTGTGATGAGTTACTGCACACGGCGCCTGACCAGCAGGTGGGTGGAGGGGTACCACAGGAATTAGAGAAATAGCAGGACACCATTTAAACAACACAGTGTGTCTGGACAGGACTGCATGGTTTACGCCTCCTGTTGTTTGTGTGGATTGCAAGTTCTCATTTTGCTATTTTCTGGACACAGCATGCGTTTTTCCTTTGTGTACACACAAATGCATAGTTTTCATCAATAATAATTGCTATGCGTGCACAAAGCTCTACTCTTTCTGTTTCATTTGAGCATTGGTATTAGCCGTCTGTGAGAACCCCAAAGATCTTCGGCTAACAGCTTTGCTATGCAGATACCAAACCACACTTATATTTTAATTATGATTGAAAGTAATTCTGTTGTTACCACTGACAGATAAGCCTTTTGTTTTTCAATTCTATTTTTTTTTTCCTTCAGAAAAATTGGAATGTCTGTTTTTTAGACAGCAGTTGACATTAATGGGGGAGTTTATACAGGGGCAGCTGTGCCCCGACAACCATGGCAGCCACATCATTTTAGCTCAGTATTCACTCAATGTTAATATGAGAGGCACAGTGCCGTAGGCCGCGGGACTGATCGATAGCAAGGAGGCTGTGGAAGAGATTAACAAACAGAGACACGCACACACATGCACATATGAAAAGACCTTTTTACACAACACACAACTCTTCTAGAGTTCTTGGAGAAGGTAATGGAATTATAGATCAATAGAGAATTGTAAAGACTGAAATAACCCTCTGATCTAACAAAGGGAGCATTTCCTAGATTGTGACACAGCTAATATTTTTGGTTACTTCCACCAGCGAGGTGTGATACATGGTCTGTATTAATCATGAAACGCTAATTATACTATTTTCCCTTCAGAGAAGGCACTTTGATAATCAGGTATTCACTTAATGTCTGTGCAGACTCAAGACAAAACTGTACACATGACTGCGCTTACATGCATGGAAAGCTGCAGTTTTATGCCGTGCATGCTTATATGAATGCACATCTGCACACAATGCAATTATCTTTTTGCAAGCTGCAGCTCAGAAAACAGCATTGCTTTTTGGGGTTTATGAAATGTAATAAGTAGCTGTATTCCAGTCTCACTTTAATCAGGCACAAAGTCACAGAACACAGCATTTGAAGTGGATGGCAAACAAGCAAGGCACAGACAGACCAAGAGATGCACTATTCAGCTAGATTAGCCAGACATGCCGACACAGAGATATGGGCTGAAAGCTGCACATCAGCTTAACTTCCCCTGATGATGTCAGGGACACAAGGGACACCAATTTAACTTACATGATTGCTATATCCAGAATTAATTTCTATTATGTTTTTATTAGTTTGTTTTCTTTATGATCAGAAGTAAAGACATGTGTCATTCCCACCTTCACTGACAACCAGGGGAGGGTTTTAAGTCTGCCTGGCTTGCTCTGCATGATATCAACAACATACGACATACAAATGAGGACTGAAAACCCATCCCGCAAATGTCACCAATCCAAATATTTTCGTGTGGTTGTGGAAGCTGCACTAAAAGCCTCTGAGCAGCTCATTAGCAGAGAAGAAATTATTTAATTATTTTCAAAAATTCAATAAACTGAAAAAAAAATGACCACGATCTTCATGCAAACTGGCATTTTCACCTTTAACTGTATATATGAAATAAATACAGTTAATGTTTGCACTTTAACATCTGTAATAATTTCTTATGAAAGTGTGAAAGGAGCAAGACAAACACACCGTAAAGCCCAGAACGTAAAAACAATTAAGCTAAAAAAAAATAAATTCAGAATGAAAAAATTCAGAAATAAAAAAAAGCAAATAAAATAGCACTACAGGCAAGAATGTAACGATAAACCAAAGTTACAGTAATAATAAGGTAAGATTAAGGCTGCCTAAATTCTCTTGGTATGGATACTGGAGCGCTGCGCAGTCACGTGACTCAAAGCGTCTCATCAGGCCCTGTGGCTGCTAAAGCGAGCTAAAAGCATGGCGCTTGTTTTTCTGATATAAGGTGCTCAGAAGCACTAGAGTAGCATAGAAAATAGAATCAAGTCTAAAAAGTTTTCTTCTAGTTTTTTCTCTCTTCGTCTGGAAACATGAGGCGCCATCAGCTTACGTCACTGGTAAAAACAACAACAAAACAAAACACTGCTCTGCTGTCTATGCGCTTCTTTTGCAGTTGCACGTATGAGGTACCTGTCATGGTAGTTGTTTTTGTTACATTGAGAATCCCCTCTCGTGCCCATACTTTTGCTATACTCATGTTGGTGACTTGTTGCTTTAGCTAATACCTCCTAAATCGTCATGTCTTGGTTGGTAAGAATCATCCTTAACGTCTTGATGAAATGTTTTCTTTTTCGTCTACAAACATAACACAGTCGATGAGCACTTTAAGTACACCATATCAAAGCAGGGATCAAAATGGTGCGGAAATTCTGCCTGGTTTGATGAGTTTCAGTTCCTGCTGGGACATTTGTTAGGGTCATCAGCATGAAAGCATGGATGTGCCTTGTACCAGCTGTTCAGGTGGTGTGATAGAGTGGGAGATATCTTTTGGCACACTTTCCCTTAGTAGCAACTGAGCATCATTTAAATGCCTTGTCCATCCCTTTATCTCCACACAACTTTTTTCTGATTGCTGCTGATAATGAGTTCACTGTACTCAAATGCCCTGTGATATCAGGCCATAAGAGCATCTTTGGGGTATGGTGGAGCAGGAGGTTCAAATCACGGATGCTCAGCCAACAAATCTGCAGCAATTATGTGCTGTTATGTCAAAATGTACTACAATCTAGGAGGAATGTTTTCAGCACCTTGTTGAATCTATGCCATTAAGAACTGAGGCAGTTCTGAAAGTAAAAAGGGGGGCCAGCCCAGTACTAGCAAGTAAGAGCTAATATTGTGTCCAGTGAGTTTAGGCTTTATGGGTGTGGTGTGTGTTCGATTCACATGTGTAGTGGTGTATGTGTTATATATGTATTTGTATCAGCCAGATGGTTCAAGAGAGGGAGACAGAGAAGGCAATAGCACTAAGGCATAGAAGCATTAAATTGTGTTTTGGCATGCATCCATCCATCCATCCAAATATCTGTTGACTTTCATGTGGACTTGACTTGTTGATTGGACAGAAAATGCTGGCCTATATATGAATTATAGAGATCTATTTGACACCCCCAGTGAATTTTCAGGTTATGGAATGGCAGCAGGAATACGCATCCGTTTTTGAATCTTTTCCTCCTAAAGGTAATACACCTCGTTTCTGAAGAAGGCACAGACAAAGCACAAAACTCTTCCTTTTACAGCTGCGTTGGATAAGATGCTAATGTGTATACTCATCGGTATACCACAACACCACACCCTACCCTGAGTGTAATTGCTGACCCTGCCATTCCCTTTATGACCACTGTGTACCCATCTTCTGATGACTGTTTCAGCAGGATAAGGCGTCATTTCACAAAGCCGAGATCACCTGAAACTGGTTTCTGGAACATGACACTTGTCACATGTCATGTTCAGTCACCTCACCGTGACTTGATCTCAATTTAGTAGAGCACCTTCAGCATTTGGTGGTCATGCTATAATGTAATTATGTGCAAAAATCTTCTGTGCCACAAAGAATTAAGGTGTTCTGAAGAGACACCAAGTCAGTATTAGTGAGATTCTCCTAATAAAGTGGCTGGTAAGTAAAAACACACAGGTCAAGGGTGACACTTGTCTTTGTGCTGGTTCACATTTCATGGGATGTTGTTATTATATTATGTCAATTAGATTAGAAGATAATTGCCACAGGCTGCTTTTTTATTCAATTTTATTTGAAATTTATACTTTAAAATTGGGGGAATTCTCCTCTAAATGTTTTCCAAATGGAAGCATTTTTACATTTTAGGGACAGATAATAGTTGTGAGCTTAACTACATGTCTTGCGTAGTGTTAATTGTGCCCTAGATTGAATTTTTTTTTCCAAACTAAAAGATGTAATTTCTGCCCTGACTAGCTTTTCCCCACTGTACACTCTGTTCTTTCACTGCCCTCCGTCTCATCTGCTCTAGCATGTTATACCTAACAAAATGAGCAGCTCACTTCGCTGTTTAGTTCAAGCTAAAGATATAGTGAGAGCTAGTTACCATAGATATTACTGTCCTTGGATGCTCAGATGAAGGCCACAAGCGAAAAATGCTACCATATTGGTGAAAGCAAACTCTGTCAACGTTTTCCTGAAATTCTGCTCAAGATTTACAGTACGTGTTTGTCTGTGAACATTCAGCGTAAACTGTGAAAGTGCATTATTTTTAGAGACGGACTTTTTCAAACATGTCTTTGGGCTTTTGGCCTGTTGTTTCACCTTCACAAACATTAGCATTACCTGTCACAGGATTAACATTTTTAATGTTAACCACTTGCACTCCTGGTCCTTCTAGTGGCTGGTGCATATAGTTTTTCTGAGCGATTTTCTCTTCGATTGATGTAGATTTACATTTTAGCTACCAACCCGTTTTTTAATATCTTTAAGTTCCCATCTTTTAAGACTGTCTGTGTGTGCCACAAAGAGTTTGTGAAGTAGAGGGCACTTAAGTCTTGTAGAGAGAGAGAGATGGAGAGAGAGCATGCTGTGGTTGTGTAGGTCAGATGTCAGCCCACCTCTGCAGCACTTCTGGACAGTCATTCAACACCAGTGAAAACATTAGGCTGAACATTATTAGATCTGTGTAATTGTGTTTGGGAATTTCCCGTATTATAGGGCTAGATTTGCGGGAATGTTTTAAATTGTGTACAATACCTGCAATCCTGCCCTGATTTAAGTTTTGCATGCTCTTTCTCTGCCTTGCAGCTCCTTAATTATAAGCTAACTAAATATAGAACTTATTGGAGTTGAAGATCTTAGTTGGTGTTTTGAAGTCCTGCCCACAAATATCACATATCACAAAAACAGTTTCCGGAAATGGCTTTCAAACATGCAAATACGGCGACATGCAAATTTGCAAAAGGATCCATTAACATCAGAGTATGTCAACAACAAACACACACATTCTCCCACACAATCACATTTGCTGTGTCTCCCAAATCCCTTCAGCTGCTTTAGCAGAACCTCTTCTCCCCTGACAGACATCAGACATACTCCCCACTCAGATCAGCAAGAATGCAGCACAAACCAGACCAAATGACAGACCCAGACTGTGAGAATGTCACCATGTGAAACGAATGTTTGCATTAATATTTGATACAGAGTGAAGGCATGCTGCAAGTTTAAACAGGTGCAGCAACGGAGCAGTCACACCGTGAAAAGAATAAGAGAGACTCTAGAGAGACTGCTCCAACGGTCAACCTACCTATTAAATGATTGCACTAACTCAAAAACTCTCCATTAAATATCACTTACAGCATGCTGTAAGGAAGTGTGGATTTGCTGCATAAATTCAGTAGCAAGCAAAGGCCGTTGTGAGCCTGCAATCAGTTCAATTGACTATACGGATCATAAATGCATTACTCACGCAAGCTTTGTATTTAACCCTCTCAAGGCAGGCATTGCAGATTTGCAACAGTTAAAAACTAACAATCTGATTACCCCACATACATATTTTTTGAGTGTTTTTTACTCAGAAGTACCACTGCAGGACTTGGTTGTGAATTAGCAACAAAAAGTTTAATTTGAGCCTGAGAGGGTTAAAAGAAATGCCATTGCTAATTATTCCATTTAGTATTCTGTAAATACACCACTACTCAAACGTTTGGCATCTCTTTGAAATGTCCGTGTTTTTTTTAAAGGAAAGTACATTTGTTTTAGATTAAAATATTTCCAGTAAAAGACTGATTAGAGGAGTTTCAATTAATTCTCTCCAAATAATTCATAAATTTTGATTCAATATCTTTGCAGATGTCCAGAGGCTCATTCTCACTTTTCATATTAAAAGGGTAATTTATCATTAGAAAAAAAAAAACGTTTACCAGTCATTTAAGCACAGCTAAAATATTTGTGCTAATTAAGTAATTAATGAAAAGACTTGTTGAGTGTCTGGAACGTTTGATTAAAGTCACAAATCGACCCCCTGAAAATAACTTTCTTTTGATTTTCGTACTTCTTAGAAATGACTGAATTTATTTTTATACAAGTATACATTACTGTTTTTTCAAAACAATATTAACTGGCAAGGAGAACAAAGAAAGGTGGGAGGCCCCAGTGGTAAACAGAGCAAAAAGATGGGTACATCAGCAATCTTGTTTGTTAAACAGAGCCCTTACAGTCCCCCTGCTGGCACCTTCATTATAGCACTCCTGAAACATAGCTGAAGAGGCAACTGCAGGGTGTACGCCTTCTAGGCAAAGTTGGAAAGAAAAATGCATATTCTTCTCTACCTGTTTGTACTGTTTTGCTTCAGGATACATGTAATTGACAGTAATCAGCTGCCTCTCCAGGAACTTTATCATCCTGTGTTTGGATAATTCTGCAGCTGGTGACTGTTGTCACTGTTCTGCAGCCTCAGTGAGTTCAGCATTTTAGCAGCAGTAGCTCTCCACCTGTTGCAGCTTTTGGTTAGAGTGCCGGTCAAGTTTGCAGCTCATCTCCAATACAGAACAAGCATCATCATTGCCAGTTGTAGTTCAAGAACTGGAGATGGCTGATATAGAGGACTGAAACAAAAGTAAACTGACCAGCTTGCCAATAGTGAAATGGCAGTCAGAAAGACCAGAGCTAGATTTAAACTTATACAGAGGCCATTGGCTCATATTATTGCCATATTCTCTCGGATGGTTCAAAAAAATAAAAATGAATCACAAAATATATGTGGGCAGCCATCCCATCATAATACCAGGATGGCCCACCCAGTTAGTCTATATGTAGAAAATGTTCCTTTGCTTATCTTAACCTTTTCAGTCTTGTATCCTAATTTAACTGATCACTGTTTTTATTTTAAAAATGGACACGTGATCACAAATATGCCCTTTGTGATATAAGTTGCTATGAGTGGGAGAGTACCTTATAAAACACACAGTTGAACTTTGTTTCTAATGCTAATGGATTCAGAGTTTGAACTCAAATTGTGGAGCAAACAGACTAATTGTTGGGGCTGTCTTTTTATCAGTTGTTACATGTTGTATATTGCCCTGAAAACTGTAGTAGTCTACACTATCAGTGCGACTCAGCATGCAAATATTGCAAAAGGGCTGGATGGTTTCTTTGAAAAAGGTTAATGTGTTTTAAAGGTGGGAAACAAGACTCAGCACAGAGTAAGCATGTTTTAAAGTGGTTAGAAGGGTGTGTGGGACACCCACTTAGACAAAGGTCCACTGAAGAAATGTCAAGGTGACAAACAAACTGTTCAGAGACAGCAGAGATGATTTACTGGTTGTAGCTGTCCTGTAGTGGTGGAGAGTCAGTCAGAGTAAAGAGCAAGTAATAGTCAGATTTTGTGTTGAAAGTGAGAGACTGCTGGTGTCAAGAGGAAGCTGAAAAAAGTGAGATGTGCATGTGAGTTTGGATAAAAAGAAAGGGCAACCAAAAACTGGTTAAAACGTGAGAAAGGAGAGATGGCAGGTTAAGAGTTCAACCAAATTTATTGAGTCCTGTCTCAGTTTTTAAAAGCCTGCCCTGATTATGGGGGTAGTGGGGAGGTGCTGTGGTAAATCATGTCCACTTTTATACAGTGGCTGCTCTTGATGGATTGTGTTTGTTAGTGGAGCCTTGTGTTGAATGCACTTGAAATAGTCAAGATATTGCTAAATTTCAGTGGGTAAAAAGAGATGGACTGTATGTCTGTTGTAATTGTGTGGCAGGATTTGATTTGCAGCTTCACACTGCTGCAGTTAGAGGCACTGCTAATGTCTGGCCAGTCAGCTAAGGGTTTAAAAAAAATGTATTTTTTGTTTGTTTTTTCCACTTGATGGATAGCTTGCAGTATAGAGTTTGACAGTCTTGCTTGGCAGCACATTATTTTTTTTTAATTTGCTATAATTGAGTTTTATTGACACGATATGTCGTAAAGTATGAAAATATTTTGTGACTAAAAATATGCAGGGATGTCAGATTAAATATCTCAATTATTGGGATAACACAGGAGCTGTTTCAAGAAGCGAGTTTAAAAGTGTAGCATATTATCTTTTCATCATAGATACTTCCTTATCTCATTTGTTTTGTGACAACAGAGAGCTCCAATACTTGAGTTTCAGCATCTTTATGTACAAAGAAAACTGTAAACTTTTAAACGTTTACATAATCAAAGTAATATTCAATTATTTTGAGGTCTTGTTAGACTAGTGTAGCAGTAGGACCTTGCATTAATTAAAATTGCAGGTATTTTTGTATGCGGTATGAATTTAGGTATGAATTTTCCAGTTTATTGTCAATCAGTGTCAAATTCTGCTGCTGGCATTGCACACAAAGTGTGTTGGTGCACTAGCAGTGGTAGTTCAGAGGAGCCTCAGAAATACCCTGATGTCAACAGCTTTGACAAAATGGCACTATAATAAAGACAAGTTCATATTTCCCAGCATGTACCTTCAGCCATATAATGTTTATAGCTTCTGCTGAATTTCCCACTGGAACTTGCTGTTAAAATGAAATTAGTCTGTCAGCTCATTTCAGTTCGTAAAACGTTGCTCTGATCCTCCTTATGCCTGCTATCATGTTGGACACATGTAAATGTTTGTTAAATTATGTGAAAGTCTGATGAAATCAGTGATCACCTAAAAGGATTTCCTGCTTTACCCAATGAAAGAAGAGCAGTTGTTCATTGGGTGATTTCACATTCTTGAACCGGTAACTTAGAAAACTAAAGGAAAGATAACCCTTACAGAAATGCCAACGATTTATCGGGAATTTCATTGAAACTGGGGAAAAGAAAGAAAAAAATTGCTCCCCGATTGTCAAGTACGTCAGCTGCAGCCCAAATCAAAAGTGTCATGACAAGTTAATGCCATAAATAATTTACCAAAATGAAAAGTATAATATGTGGTTGCTGCGTTTCAATTAGTTGTCACTGGTTCAATGTCCCAGATGGACTAACAGAGTTGCACCCACATGTTATTGAGTCAGTGCTGCTGTGATTATGGTCTAACACACTGCCAGTACTACTGTTATACCCAACAGAAAAACATAAGGGATGCTGTTTTTCCCATGTTTCCTTACCTCCCTGTTGTGACACTATTTCTTAGTTGCAAAACAAAAGACAGGAGAGCTATTAAAATCTCTCCTAGCTTCAATAATGTTGGAGACTATAAATAAGAACGCTCCAGGATAAAGATAATTATAAATGTGTGGAATGAAATGGCATGTTTTTGGAAAAAGCAGAAGCCCTTAAAAGATACTCATCTTCTCATATACCAGGCTTAAAGATATACAGAGGAATCACACTGGCCATTTTAAATCAGTATACGTGGTCATTTCCCATGTCTGGTGTTTAGTGTGATAAACGTATATTATAATGCATTAGAGCAACTGTTTTTATATATGAATCCGCTGAATTAAATTCTTAACAACTGTGAATTTAATTTATTTAGAGTACTGTGAAAAAGTTTTTGCTGCTTTGTGATTGCTTTGTTTTGCATATTTGTTATACTCATCAAGCTGATTTTAATGTTAGGCAAAGAAAACTAGAGTAACTACAAAATGCAGTTTTAAAATAATGCTGTACGCCAGATGTAACAGGACGCAAACCTTGCAAAAAGTTAAACTTCTGTTTTGTCAGTCCACGGAGTATTTTCTCAAAAGTTTTGGTGAACATCAAGATTTTTTTTGTATGTAAAAATTTTTTGAATGTAAAATTAGTGTTGTTTTTGGTCAGCAGTGGTTTTCTCTTTAGAACTGTCCGATGGACACCATTTTTGCCCTTTTTCTATATTATTGTTGTCAGAAACAGTGACCTTAACTGAGGCAAGTAAGGCCTGCAGTTCTTTAGTTGTTTTTCTGGGTTTTCTTGTGACCTCCTGGATGACTCGTTGATGCAGTCTTGAGATAATTTTGGTGGGAAGGTTCACCACTGTTGGACGTTTTCTCCATTTGTGGATAATGGCTCGCACTGTGGTTTGATGTAGTCCCAAAGCCTTAGAAAAGGCTTTGTAACCCTTTCTAAGCTGTTTCCTCAGATTGCGGCATGATGTGTTTTTGAGATCTTTCAGTCTTTGCCAAGTTGTTTTTAAATGGTAAATGGCCTGTATTTATACAGCGCCTTTCTAGTCCCTAAGGACCCCAAAGCGCTTTACATATCCAGTCATCCACCCATTCACACACACATTCACACACTGGTGATGGCAAGCTACATTGTAGCCACAGCCACCCTGGGGCGCACTGACAGAGGCGAGGCTGCCGGACACTGGCGCCACCGGGCCCTCTGACCACCACCAGTAGGCAACGGGTGAAGTGTCTCGCCCAAGGACACAACGACCGAGACTGTCCAAGCCGGGGCTCGAACCGGCAACCTTCCGGTTACAAGGCGAACTCCCAACTCTTGAGCCACGATCGCCCGATGAAGTTTAAGTTAAGTTAAGTTTAAGTGATTTCTTGATTCACCGCTCTGGCAGTAATCAGGCCTGGGTGCGGCTAGTGATTGAAATTGAATTGAGTAAATGAAGCTATCGTTTAAAGATTGCATTCTCTATTTACTCTGGTTATGATGATGATCTGAAACATTTAAGTGTGACAGATATGCAAAAAAAATAAGAAATCAGGGAGGGAGCAAATACTTTTTCACAACACTGTACATTCAAAAAATATGATCAGATAACTAGTCGTGTCTACTGGAGGAAGAGCAAACCAGCATCTCTGTCTTTGTTCAGTGTGCCTGCTTACTCTGTTGCAACCAGTGTTGTATCGGCTGCTGTCGCTACAGTTGATTGATTAGTGAGCAGTTAGGGACAAGAACACAGGAAGGTACCAGCAACTCAATCTACTGCCTACTTTTCATGATTCATGAGTTGACTGGTTCAAACTAGTTCTGAGCAAAGTGGCCTAAAAGCAGTTATTGTTCTTTATAAATGCTTGTTTTACTCTAATGCATCCCATCCCATAAGTGATTTGGTGATTTGAGTAGTCTCTGCAATGTGGACCTGAGTTAAAACATTCTAGTTTATATGCAGTCATAGTTTCTATAGGGGGGGGAAATAGAAAGAAAAATAAAAAGCAGAAATGTGTGAGTTCCAACCCAGTTAAATTTAACAAAACAGCTTTTATACAAACCAGGCGTCAAAGAGCTGTTAAATGAAAATCAGTTATGGCATGATTTGGCTTATGTACTATGGTCTGTTTCTATAGATATTTTCTACTCTCTAATAAAGCTAAACTGCCAATGGAGCTGCTCTGATCTTAATGTTTCTGTTTTCTCAAAAATGAAACAAGTAAGAAGTATTGACTGAAATAAAAGAACAATCCAGTGATCATTTTCAACCCACTTATGAACTGCTGGTCTGTAGTAGTGTTAAATTCCTCTTTCCTAATCACAATCCAGGATGTGCGCGTAAAGCAGGATGTTGTGCTTGCATTATAGTAGTGCTGAAAGTATCATGAAAGTAGCTAACGGGGTTGTTCAGAAGGTTGCTAGATTTGTTGTTAATTACTTTTTGAAACAAAATTGCTACATTGGAACTGAGTACTAAGATACTGCACAGTGTGTGATGTGCAGTGATTAAGGTACTTTTACATGGTATACTGTATGATATCATAGTATATTCTGCCATACATTTTACTTTTGTAGGTAGTAATTGTTTTAGAGATTTGGTCAATGTCCTAACATGATTTTTTCCTGCACACAAAGGTCTTTGCTTTCCATTATAAAGGAAAATTAAAGGAATTTGTAACCATTTTTAAACCATTATTTGCATCGAAATAAAATTTGGTCCACCTGAATTCACAGGATCTGCAATGAATGCACCGAAATCTAACACAAAATTAAAACAATAGGGGCCTGCTTTCATGTAATGGTCTTTGAGTGCTACAGTAGAGTAGAAGAGCGCTATGTAAGAACCAGTCCATTTACTGTGTTTATATTGTGCCACATTTCTGTTAATTAACACTTCTTTGCAGACAAATGATGTGTTTATTCACCTGACCCAAGTGCATCTCTTGGAAGCTAAATATAGTCTTTCATTCTATTTATTGTACCTGCATGATGGATGTGAATTAAACTGGAAGCACAATACTTGACAGCTGTGAGATCCCTCGCCAGTTTCCCCTGTGTGCTTTTGCATACTTTGATGGTATTGCCACTTTAGAAAAACTGCATAAAGGGATAACATATCTTTAGTCTGTTATTCATATAGTTTTTTTTTTTGAATCCTTCATTACTCACTGTGTTTACTGCATGCATATCTTTGGCCAAACAGAAAGCAGTTGCACCCTTGTGAGCTGGATGGATATGTAGACATGCTGTGCAGCAGCACGTCTAAGATGATATTGGATGAGTCACATTAGCAACCACTGCATTGTTTTTCTTGGCCTTCATGCATTAATTATAGTGTAGTTTGGGGTATTTTCAAGCGGTTGAATAACTTAGTTGCAACACAGACACAACTCTACAGCGCTCTGCCCATGAGTCATTATTGGTTAACATCACTTGTCTTAAATTCAAAGTACTTCAAAACAGCGAATGATGATCCGCTACAAGGGACAAGGGCTTCACCTTCTCATGTGCCAGACATTTGATTCATGTTTCATACCAGCCTTTTAATGTAGTGTTACCATCCATACTACATCCAGGAAACTTCAAACTGAAGGGTGAAGAGAACAGCAATGACTGGCACATGTGGGCAAATGATCAGTTGTTGATTTAGGGAGTGCTTGATTAGCTTTTGCTTTGCATTCTGTTCGGTGGAGGATGTGATTTTAATAGTGTTTGATCATGCTCATTTAGTTGTAGGATTAGGGCAAGACTTTTTTTCTTAGAATTCTGGAAAAGGGACACAAAAAAAATAGGTGCCCACCTTTTTTTCCAGTGGCCCTAATCCTCTTCCATAGTACCAAAGTGTGATTGTCATTAAAATTTGATTAATTGTGTGGCTCTAAACAGTTGTTAAGTAAGGTTAACACAGACTTGTTGCCTTAACTACATATTTACCTTTATCCCCCACAAAAGCCATTTTAAGCTTAAGAGGTTAATGAGATAAAGATGTGATATTTTTGTTACGATCAGAAGGATTCATTACTACGATAAATGTTTAACACTGATTGGTGACTGTGACTATTGTTTAATGTAGTTTTACATTTAAAACATTGCCTGTCAACTGTTTGCAGTAGCAGACTTCTCCACAGAGAGGAAAAGAGAGTTGTCTCCATACATGTTAACGGTTAGGGAGAATATGTAGAATATATTTCAGTTTAGCATTCTTGGCCATATTTTGTGTGTGGCTGTGTTTGTGTGTCAGCGTGTGTTTTTTACATAGTTCATCCCTACATTTGGCTGCTGGGAGATTTGCTGAAAACCCTTTGTAGTGAAGAATGAGAGCCACTGTGGGCTAGCTCAGATACAACAGGAGAGCATTGTGCATTGTTCTCTTGTTCTGTTAAAGTACTTCAGTGTACATAAAGCACTAGCTAAAAGTAAAGATTTCCACGTCCTGTGCTAATTTTAACTTTATATTGTTTTTTTTTTTCACGAGGGTTTCTGATCTTGTGCCCTACAAAGTGGTAATCAGCTCAGTCAGTGCAATCCATGGGAAACTACAGTAATTTCTGCTTTATGATAATCACATCTTGTTCAGAGTGGGCTTTGAAACCTGCTCTTTGATGAATGATTCATATGCACACGAAATACCAAACTAGCAATTTCATTATAATCATACAGCTCAACATGTTAGTTGTCTGCAAGAGAGAAGCCACAAACTAATCAATGTGTCACTCAATAAGAACAACTCAGATCTTGCTTTATGGGTGCTTTGATGATGTAACAAAATAGGAACCCTAGCATCATGGTAAAACACTCAAATGTATTATACAGGCTGGAGCTGGAAGGATGTGAGAGGCAGGTTACATGCTGGACGTGGAATTGGACTGGCACTTGTATAGTGTTTTTCTAGTCTTATTTACCACTCAAAGTGCTACAAAAACCACAAGGCACAAATCACCATGCAATCATACAGTATTTTATGCACTTTATCTACCTTCAACTAAGGCGTTTATCCATTAACCTAATGCCTTTGGACTGTGGGAGGCAGCACAGGGAGGCACAGTGGTACACATGAAGGTTCCAGTCTTGCTGTGAGGGAACAATGCTAACCAGTGCAATATCATGCTTCCCATGGTGCAGGTGGTATCCCAGGGCTAACACCGAGAGGCATACAATCTCGCACTCACACTTCTCCACCTGTGTCCAGTTTTTCATTACCAGTTAACCTAACAGACTTGGGTTTGGACTGTGGGAGAAGAGTACTCTGAGGAGGAAACAGCTATCAGTCTGAGCTAAATAAAAGGCAGTTTTGATTATTTTTATTTTTTATGCCTACTATCAATTCTGCAACTATGTTGACAAGGTCTTAGAGCCCATCTGTGAGTACCACAGGGTCAGAAGTGCACTAGCCTCCTCATGCAGAAGGACTAAGGACGCTAGTGCTCAGAAAGTCTCACATTTGGAAACTTTTGATAATTTCTGATTGCTTCCTCGAGACAACAGTCCCAGCTATCAAACTCTGGTTGAAAGGATGCCTGTAGCTTCAGTATCCATTGTGGCAGCAGAAATTGGCTTCAGCCTTAAGAATAAAATGAGATCTGATTTGAAAAGTTGTCTGTCAGCAGAACAAATGTTGCCTCTGCAGCAACCTCCCTCGGTACATTTAATTATGTTCAAGCAAGCTATCCCGTTAAGTCCACTGAGTTCACATTCGCCTGTTTAGGTACAATGGCTGCAGTGTTTTAGTGCCTCGGATGTATCTGTAGAAAAAAAAAATCTTTTATCTGCTTTTTTGGGTTTTGAGAAGTAAGCTTTAGAATTTCTGTTTATCTTTTCTCTCCATGCCCTGATAAATGAAAACTTGTTACATAAAAAATGAAAATTAGAATGGCAGATGTAAATGACACTGAATTTTTTATGAATAATAAAGTAAAATAAAGGATAACGCATCAGCAGGTGCTAACCACTGCACCACTGTGCTGCGGTGCTTATGAGCAGCCAAATTAGCAGGCTAAACTACAATAATAAACCTAATGTTGTTTTACAAATTCTGCCATGCACACAGGATAATGTCATTAACATTTCTCTTAGAAGCTTCTGTTCTAAACAATTATTAATGCACTGGAACTTCTCCTCACATTGGCATATTTACTCACTACTTGAGCTATACCAACAAAGAAGAAAAGCCCTCGTGGGATGTGTGAAAGAAATCATTCTCAGAATAAGGTTGGGATGTCTCTGAGTGTCACCAGATGTCTCAAATTGATGTTGAAAATCAACAGCTGGCATTTTTTTTTTTTACTTCAATGCAAAATGCTACATGAACAGTCAAATGTGCATAAAGGAAAGAGGTCTGTATAATTAAACGTGTGCTTTTCATCATTAAATTACTCATCTCATGGCCACAAACTGTTCCAGCATAGCAAATGAGAGTGGAGAACTTTTTCTCCAACTTCAGATACCACTCTGTGACTGAACAAACCATTTTCATGCATTATTTGTGAATACTGGGCTGCCTGTTCAGAGGTGTTGCTGTATGTTTGACTAGTGTAGCAAAGCTTCAAAGAAAAAAAGGGGCTCAGTGTAAAACAGTAAAATCACTTTCTTTAATGAGCACCAGGGAAGCCCGTTGACACCTTCATTGTCATTGAGCAGCTCTTTATTCCCTGGGATAATGGTTTCACGCTGAAGGCTTATGATCCATTTCTTTGATAAAATCTTTTCACGTTGAGAGAAAAAACAGTGCTTTACCTTTACCGTCGCAATTCACGGTATACATGTCAAGTGAGTGGAGCATCTTCATCAGAAGGCATCCCTCTGATGGTACATCAGTGTTTGGTGTCTGGCATTGCTAGTATCTCGTCACATATTGTGAAAGCGTCTCAGCTCAATGCTAAATTTGTTACACGAACAAAGCAAGTATTTAATGGAGATAACCTTTGATATTTCTGTAGTCACATGATCTCAGTCAGCTAGACTAAGAAAAATCTGTTAAACTGCTCAGTTTCAAATGCAGTTAGGCGAATCTTAATTATAAGATTTGCCTGTCATTATGTCAGTCGTTTCTGCTCTGCAGGTAATAATTCATGCTGCTGTTTGGCTTTCAGTAATAGCTGACGAGAGGGAGAAGTGAGTTGATTTAGATTGGATCTTTCTCCAGAGAACAGGTTGCATTTTTGGAGGTCTTAAGGGTCGGTTTCATGGGCAGCACTTTAAGTTAATAAGCTGGATCAAACAGTTGCTTGCTTGTTTACAAGACAGGGTTTATGCAAAAACATATTAATGTACCAGCATCTTATGACAAATGCAAAAAGCCTCTTAGAAACAACTCATCTCCCACTTAAAGCTTACAGCAAACAGGGTGGGTGGCATTTTCACAAGAACACTTAGCTGTCGCTCCTTTTTTTAACCCTGTTTAACCTTGGTCGCTCGTTGTTAGAATGAGACTTAAGCCTTAGCAAAACATGACACCTGTATTAATGTAGCTGAAACATTTGAGAATAATTAAGTGTCGCCATACTCCTGTTTAAAGACCGTTTAATTAGGGATGTAGTATTTGCCTTGCCTCTGTTAGTAGAGGTCTGTGAATGACTGTGTATACACACACAGCGTTTTGGGATTGGCGAGAAACGTGTGTGGAATTCGGTGAAGGTCTTAATGAAAGTCAGAGTGCTTAGTGGACATGAGGGCTCCTCTGATGGAAATCAATGTGGTCTTTTGTAGCAGGGAGAGCAGCCAATTCCAGGCCTCAGCTGCCTGATGTGGTGTTGGCAGACTTTGACGAACATTTAATGACGCGTCACTGGGCTGGACAGGTAATCGATTTATTTAGGCAGTAATGTATGTATCCCTAGGTAAATCTTTAATTAATGGGCAAAAAGATGAGGACAATTGTGATGCAGAAGGCCAAAGAGCATGAAATTCCAACAAGGTAGAAGGGTGGCTTTCTCATTTCCCTTTCAATTAGCTGTTAGTGCTTCATACTCCAGCTGTTTTGCATTACGTTTAGATATGTCTTTGTTTAGCTTGATCTTCTCTAGACAAGATCTTCCATGGCCAGGAGTTTAACTGCTATTGTTTTTGTTTTGCAGTTAAAAGATAGGCATAAAATCCTTTACGCAACTTATTTCAGAGTATTAAAATTCTATATTCTTATATTCTGATGTGAATAAAAAAAGAAGTGGCTTGATCGCCAGTGCAAAAAAAAGTTGGCAACATGAACTTTCTCCTTATTAATAATCTGTGGAGGAATGTTTTAATTGGTATGTGGAAGGGGTGTGTCTGATTTATGTGTCTTCAGTGCCTGCTGGCTGGATAATAGCCTTCACTGTTTAAACTAACTTTGCTATAGTGGTGAGAAGCTGAGAGCTACACAATTTTAGTGTTTAATGTTTAAATGGTCTCTTCTTGTATGTAGTAAGAGAAGACATAAAGGGGGTTTGTGTGACAGAGGAGGATGCTGGGCATAGGACGGCCTCTAAAGTGAGCAGCTGAAAGAACAAGAAGATTGTAGAAGTTCCTAATTACCAAACATTCGGACAATTGCATTGAAACTTGGGACTGGACTGAACCACCAGCAGCACGGCCACTACGCCCAAAGACCACATTAGCCCTCTAAAACCTTGTGTGACTTACGCATTGGAAATGTCAATTTTTTCTGAGTGCAAACATTTCACAACCATGATGATTTTAGTGAAGGCCACACCAATTTGCAGGTCTGGCTGAGCCAAAGATCTACTGTCTGTATGCTTATCCTGCTTCCACTTTTCATGGGTAATTGGCTGCCTTTATGGACCCGTGCACTCCTCTGAAACAAAGGCCACAAGCACCACATACCTCATGTACAGGACTGTTCACTCAAAACAGTTTGCTGTTCCATTTGTTTCTCTACTATGTTTTAGTTCCCCATCATTAATGGATTTTGAAGGTATTTCAAAATCTCCACTTTAATCTCATTAAAACAAAAGTTGTGGTTCTGGATATTTGCAATTTTAATAGTAAAAGAAATAACATGGGTGTACACAACTAAGAGAGATGTATGTTTATGCATAGGCATGTCTCACTGACAGCTTGAGTCAAGCCTCATTGATAAATCCACTAAGCATTTAAAGGATTTTAGAGTGTGGGTGGGATAGAGTTAGATTGCTCACTGAGCTGAGATCTCTCTTCTCTGTTCCGTTCTCCAACTGTGTGCACAGCAGTTCATGTGTTTGTTATGCACCTAATTTTGTGGGTTCCCAAAAATAATTTTCTCTGGGAATTTGGAATAGTATTATTACAGTCATGTTAATTCATTTTAATTGCAATGGACCAAACAGATTTATAAAACTGATATATTATTTAAAGATTTACAAAAAAAATCATAAAAAGAGCATAGACTCACTCAGCTGCCAGACATACAGCTGTACCCTTGTTCTGACTAACGTATGAAACTTTCAGAATGCTTCAGCGAGCTCTGAATTTTTTTTACTTAATGAGATTCTGTTGGAAATTGAGAGTATGATACTGTTCATTTACAGTGAGTTCAAAATGTATTCTGACCCCTTATTTCTTATGTATGAGGTTTTATTTCACAGAGCCTTCAGCTGTAAAAGAACATTTCTGAGCTTTGCTGGTAGAAAAATTAATTGATTGAACATAGTTTAGAAAGCATGCACATTTATTCTTCATGTCTGTGTTTATCTCAATAACAATTTGGCCAAAAGATCATTTTAGAACTGACTTTATATTACAGCCAGTGCTAATTATATTATATCAGTATCCCTGTTACCTCATTCCATCTATACCATGATGCTACTGTTGCTACTTAACTAGTTAGCTCTGGAAACAAAAATCAATCGACAGTCAATATGACGATAGCGAGGGTGAATTTATTGAGAGCAGAAATGTCTTCGCGCTTAGAAGTACAACCAAGGACTTGCTTTGACAAAAGGGCAAAGACGACATGCATAGAGGGAAAAGAGGATATATAGCTTAGGAATAGTGTTACAAGAAGGGGAAAAAGGGAAATTATGCATCTTTGGTGGCTCTGTGGATGATAAAAAGAAAAAAAACAGAATTGTGGAAGTCAGCACCTGCTGAATTGTTTGAGGTTAAGCTGGAAGCAGAGGCATGTAATCAAAGGACACAGCGAGGAGGGAAAAAAAACAACATCTACTGCTCATAAAGCATAGGTAAGGCATTATAGCAGCTGAGTTATGTGACTGGACATGGGTGTTCCCTGCACAGTTGCACAATCTTTTGAAAGAGAAAATCCCCTTTTATAAAATGGACTAGAGTGAGTCGTGGTTCTACATGCTGACTGCAATAAAGAATAAACACAGGGCATGTTTGCAAGTGAAAATTAACTTGAGCTCCACTGGAAATAAATTGTTGCCTTCTTGCAGTACAATTGTTACTGTATATTGATTTTTGAAAAGTTTTTGTTGTTGAAAGTTCATTTCCATTTCATGTTTTAAGGTATATTCATATAGTTTTGAGCGATAAACCCATACTTCAGAAGTCCTCTGCACGGTGGGGAGTCATGCTAGAAGGATCACTTAATCACTTCAATTATCAGGCCTCTGTTACGTGGCTAGATAGAAGACACTTTTGAGTAAAAAGCAAATAAAACCTCACATGGAATGAACCAATAAATGCTAAAAGAACATTGAGCCCACAATGACAGCAACTTTATGTTCTGATGAGAAAGATATTGACATCTCTGATCAAAATTCTGAACGCTGTGTAGTGTGAACAACAGAGTCTGTAAATCATCTCTGATCATTGTCCTTGCAATGAAGCATAGTGGTGGCAGCTACTAAACGTACAGTAATTGTTCTCTGTAGCAGAGGTGTGTTGACTAGTCAGAATTAAGGGTGAACTGCAGCCAATCCAGAGATACTTGGAGAAAAAAAAATTGAGTTTATAGTTTACCACTCATCACTGCAGTTACCCAAAGCATACAGCTTAAGTGGCAAGCAATTTTGGGACAAGTCCCTGACTTCAGTTGTGTTGAATAATGCTCAAAGAAACTCCAAGAACTACAGTACATAATAACCATAATGCACAGGGCCACATTTGGTGAAAATCAAACAGCAGCATATGAGCAAAAATATGGAAACAGTAAGTGTTCAGTGTGTTCTATTACAAGTCTCATTCACCTTCATGTACCTAAGCATTTTTTCACCAACCTTCCATACTCTCCCTCTTTTGCGCTCTCTGCATCACCTGAGCCACAGGCGCCCCTATGCCTCATATCAATAGTTAAGCATGGTGGTGGAAAGGTGATGATTTAGGTTTTGCATCCAAATGACGTGGGTGACTTGCAGTCAGGAAATCACCCATAAACTTTTCTGTGTATTCTGCCACCTAAAGCTTGGCTGAAACTGGTTCACGCAACAGCACGATGATCCCAAGGATACCCGCAAATCTGCAGTAGAATGGCTGAAAAAGAGTTAAGGACATTTATGTTTAAGACCTTACATGGCGAGGCATCTGAAATATATGTGTTGTTGGTGAAGACCCTCAAAAAACCTAAACAATAGTCATATTAATGCAGTCTGCTTTAAATGTTAGTAGAAATCTTTCTGAGTAAGAAAACATGTTTAATATTATTCTGGTCTCCTTTTGGCTGAAGCCAACTGTAAACTATTTAGCGCAATGAAAGTCAGCGTATACAATCAATCGCTCTTTAAGGCTCATTTGAAATGACTGCAGGATTTATGCAGGGGTCTCCTTTTTAGGCAGCAGTGTATTGGTCTGTGACTTTGTAGTAATTACCCATGGACTAAGGACAAAGTGAAAGAGGGAGAGCGTGTGTGTGTGTGTGTGTGTGTGTGTGTGTGTGTGTGTGTGTGTGTGTGTGTGTGTGTGTGTGTGTGTGTGTGTGTGTGTGTGTGTGTGTGTGTGTGTGTGTGTGATGGCATCGTTGGAAGATAGGGGGTACATAAAGTGGGAGAGAAAGTTTTTGCATCTACTTTACAGTATCACGCTTCTATTCGATCTTGCAATAATTAGTCTTTGAGTTTAGAAGGTGAAGACAGAGTCAAACAAAATTAGTCAAATCTGCCTACAGGTAATTATGCAGTCTATTGATATCCAATAACCAATTCATATGGCTCCTTGGACCTTCATACTATCACTCCAGTTCACTCTGTACCAAAACTGCAGATGCTTTGTTGACATAAAAATGGTGAAGTTTACAATGGTTATTTATTTAGTGAAATGCCTCAGTGTATTTTATTATTGTTGCAGAAACTCCAGTAATAGTTGGTGATTCAACTATAAGACTTTCACTTTCCTTTTCAGCTTGTCTGCTAGAAAAAAAAGACTCAGCCTGTACAAACGGTTCATCAAAATAGTTTTTAGTTTAAAAAGGCAAGATCATACAGCGTTTACAAATTTTAATGGAGGAAGCAGACTTATGACTAAGCTGGACTAATAAAGCAAAAGGGAGTGCAACGTGGATGCTAAATCAGTGCCAGAAATTAAATAAACAAAGCAATGAACTGTATTTTACTGAATTTCTTAACATAGTCATTCTTTGCAACATGTACTCTGAAAGTAAAATGAGGATTTGCTATTTTTGCAGGTGAGCCACTGAATGGTAGGACTGCTCCTGGGATTCCTAAAGGATACTGGAGCTTCTCCTGGATAGCTGAGGACAACCTCAGTTTTCCCAGTGACTCAGTTCCTATTTCAGGTAAGTGGGGTTTTGTCAGCCCTCCTCAAACAGACCACAGATCTCTGTTCCCAGTTGTCCTCAACACCTGGCGTCAGCTTTCCCTCAGCACACATTAAATCTCTGTCTTGTCTGCTCTCTACAAGGCACAAAATTGAGATTTTGTTAAAGATAAACACGTATTTATTCTTGAATTCACACACTCACACACACACACGCATCATCTGTGAGGTGTTACATTTCTTACAGGTGAAATTACAGCAGAGATGAAATGAAACAATGCATATAAAAAAATACAGTTCTACATAAGCAGTTTAATTAAGACATTTAACACAAGTTCAAAACCTAGAAAAAGCTTGAAAGAGTCTTTTTTGAAAAATGTCTTTTTTTATTTGAGATGTGCTAATTTCAGTTGGCTGATACAATATCTTGGTTTGTTTTTTCTAAGTGTGACCTACAGATTCAAATTTTTTACCAGTTCTTATTGTCTTTCTAACAACTATATCTTATAGTATATACAAGCAAAAGTAAACTTGCACACTAGAAAAAAGCTAATTCCAGGCCCTGGCTGGTTAATCAGTGTGTCTCTAGTAAAAATGTACATGTAGCCAGGTTGTTTTTTGGTATAAAATAAAATGTAAAATTCTCTTCCATATAAATGTAATGGAAGAGAAATGGGACTAAAATATCTAGCATGAGTCTTTGAAGAAGGCTTAATTTTAAATAATCCACCCATAAAATGGCTAAAAAGTGTTTTTTATTAATAAGTGAACTCGATGTGTAGAAATTAATTAGAACTTTGAAAAGGTTTGCTCTATATAAATAAAACAGCAATGTCAAATAATGAAAATCAATTTCTTTCTCTTTTAATCCTGAAAGCAGCGAGGCGTAAAGAATTATTTCTTTCAGATTTATTTAAAATGGCAAAACTGTTGAGACCTTTGAAGCTTTAATAAACATAAAAACAGATGCTGCATGTGAAATGAACTTTGAAAGACACGTACACAGTGAAGGAAACATAGTCTTATGTACTTACAACTAAGATACTGTATGCAATAAAACAGATATGCTAACATGGGATATTATAATGGATGGCTTTATCTATTTATTTTTTTGTCTTTTGATGTGGAACATGTCTTAAAAAGTCATTAACAGCATTAAACATTCAATCTTGTCATAGACATCACTAAGCCTTAAAGCTGTGTTAGTAACAGATCTGCAGTCTGTTTAAAAAAAAAAAGAGTTTTCACAGGGCAGTTTGGACTTAAGTATACACTTACTGCCTCCATAGAAACTTAGAGGGTAAGTAATAGCCATGTGTTGATAATCACATGAACTTCACTAACTCGTCATCAGAAAGTGTGGCCACTTGAGACATTAAAACAATGAACTGCAAAGCAAACAATTTGCACTGGAGTGCACCAGCCTGCAAATTCACGCAAAGATCAAACCATTCTGTTTGGGATCAATTAGCATGTTAATTTTATAACAGTACCATAAGAAAAGACTAAACAAGTATGGTTCATTTGGAAGGGTAGAAAGCTTCTTTCTAAAAAGAACATGACTGCATGGCTTCATGTATGATGCAGAGGAACATGTTTGGTAAAACCAGAACACAGCATATCAACGAAAACACCTCCCAGCAACTGTCAGGCACAGTAGAATCAGGTGTTGTAATAGTGTGCAGAGAGCTGTGCATAAATGCAAACCTACGAACCTCGATGAACTGAAACAACGCTTTAAAGAAGAGCGTGCCAATTCCTCCGCAATGATGTGAAGTCCTACAGAAAACCATTCTTCAAATTATTGAGACAGTTGCTCTACAATCTACTTGATCAGAGTATACTCTGTGTACTTTATACTAGTTTTAAGGTGAAAACATGCCTTTTCACATCATTGTACTTGCATATGAAGCAGTGTACTGCTTTGCTGCTGGATTGGATATACTCAGAGCTGATAATTTTAAATTGATTTCACAGACACAATTACAATCACTATTTTGTAATTCCTGACACACATTTTAAAATAATCTCAAATATAATGTCATGTAAATCTGCTCAAGGGCCATAATTGATTAACCATTCCTTTATTTGTACAAAATCTGTGTGTGACAAAGGCTAAGAGGTTTACCCACTCCACTATTCATTCTCAAGGATCCTTCAGGACCCTTGTTAATGACTTTAATTAGTCATGTTTTGTAAACAAGAAGAAATTAAGTGGGTTTATTTTGGCATTATGTTTAAAATTAGCTAATCATAGTTCAAAAGCAAGCTTTTAGTGGGCCAATCAGATCTGAAGAGATGGCAAGAGAGGAAGAAGAAAAGAGTCATTTTTTAAGACCATATCAATGACACTGGCCTCAAAGGTCGGTTTTCTGTGCTGAAGCCATTCTAAATGTAAAATGTTTGAATGAATAAAAACACAGTTTCTTGCAGCTGTTGTCTTAGAGCATCAGTCAAAGCTGATGCTGAGACAGCAAACCCAAAAGTGACTTTGAAAAGTGATCTAAAGATGTCAGAGTTCAGTATTACATCACTTGGTGTGCGCATCTGTGTAACCCTTTAGGCGCTTGTGTGCATCCTTGTCACATCAACCCATTCGCATCACTCGGAGGTGACGGCTCCAGCAAGATTTTTTTTTTGCCCATTTCCAGCCATCCTGGAGGGTTGGAGGTCATCCTGTAAGTGATGATTCAAACTCCCAATAGCACCAAACTGTCACCCAGCTGTTTATGAAACACATCTTTGACAGTGGATCTCTGGGACCATGCTTCAGCTGCTCGTGTCTCTGACAGTCCACAGTGAACCTGACTGAACTGGTGTCAGTTACACAACAGATTGCCATACTGTTTTTGAATCAATCAGCCTGTCATGGACACAGCCAACTACATTTTTCTGCTATTTCATGCAATGACAGCTCTGACCTATTGTCTCTAGTATGTTAACAAGCCCAGAGAGGGTTTATTTTTATTTTTCTGTATGGTGATTAGTGAAGTGGGATTGGCTGGAGCAGGAAGGCTTACATCTGGGCAGTAAAAGCTTGATGATTACAAATGCTGATGTAGAGTAATGGTGAGCTTCAGTGAAACAAATTAAATGTTGATTGAACAGACAAGAACAAATGTACACTTTTACTAGTACTCGTTATAATGCATTGTATTCTGTCAGTATATGGGCATTCTTTCCTTCCTATTTGTTCTTTGTATTTCATTTCTTGGAGAGATTACATTTTTAAAAGCCAACAGGAGTCATGACTCTTTGGTTCTTCAGATAAATCTCCCAGGGACTTTTAAAGATTGGCTGGTTTTATATTGTGTAACATAGCATCAGAGGGTGCTGAGAAAAGGTTTGAGAGAGGACAAGTCACAACAACATGGCACGGTGAACTTGGCTGTAGGCTGCAGCGATAGATCTCTGCTCTCCCTACAGCATCTGCTGTCCGCTGGCATTTATTACCTACCACAAAAGCCAAAAGCACAGAGCGACTGGACCTACGCCACCATACTCTCCCTCTCTCGCTCTCTCTGCATCGCTGCTTCGATTAGCAGCTTTAGCTGCAAAGATACAGGGCAACTCATCTTCCTTGTTAGGAATTTCAGTGCTGGTAAACGGATTTTATTGCCCCACTGTGTCAGTGATGTCAATAACGTCACAGCCCTCAGTCTTGAAGTCTTTCCTGCTTCCCATCAACATTTATGTCCTTCAAAAATGGCAGCAGGAACTGACCATAGCCATATTCTCTTTTGCTAAAACCTTCCCATATGCCGTCTTTATCACTTTAGACCTGTTCTCTTCATGGAGATGGATTGTCCTGCATCAGCTGTGCCTGCCAGCTGTAACACAGGCATTCAGATGGATGCTAGCCACTTGAGGAGTTGCTGTGCTCCACAATGGAACATCTGCCTCACTCAGCTGGTAGTGCTGTTCTTGTGTAATGAGACACAGCGCTGGAATAAAACACATTTGCAAAGGCAGAGGGTTATAAAGGATACAGCACTGGAGCAGGCGCTTAAATGTGGCTGCCTCTTGGAGTCATATCATTTAGCCTTTCCAACCCCTACTACTTGGTGCACTGTTTTATTTCCACAGCTATTTAAAGTGGTGAAGTGCATGGAGTTAGGCTCCTCTGAGCATTTGTTTAAGTGTAGAAGTCATCCAAACAAATTTTTAAAAAAAGTTCCTCCAGTCTTCATGCAAGGGATATCTAGATACATTGTAGATTCCAGGATGAGGCAAAACTATAGTTTAGTATCACATTCAAGACCCATTAGAATTTTTTTTTATTGAGGTAACACACAAATCACATCAAATCTTTAACACCAGCTCTTAGTATCTCGCTCCTCACGAGACTAAAACCTCATTAGTCTCACACACACTGTTTTCTGAACACTTTCCTCCCTCTTTTTAACTCCAGACTCAAAACTCACCTATTCACATTAGCCTATTCCACATAAATTTTCCATCCTGCTACTTTAATTTATTTTATTTATTTGCTCAATGTTTTATCCTTATTATTTTGTAAATGGTTATGTTTGTTGTTGTTATTGCTTGTGTACAGTGTCCTTGAGTGTTTTGAAAGGTGGTTTCTTTCTAAATAAAATGTATTATTGTTATTATTATTATTATTAAAGTGGATATTATGTCTAATAGCTAGGAAGTAGTGAACCTGCCAGGATGCTGTTTATATTAGAGCCAGAAAACCATTTAATATTGTGGCTGCGACTTCAGACTTCTCACCTCATTCCTCATCTCCTGAACAAAAGTCACACAAAAACGTGCACAAACATGCTCATTTATTCTCAATATTTTTACAATTACTTTTATGTCATCAGATTAGAAATGTGACCCTCCCATATCCGGATAGCTAACAAGAGCCAGCTAAACAACAATTGTTATACGCTAACCTTATGCTAGCTAATGTTAGGCATGAGTATTGTAAAAACTACAGGTGGGAATCACCATATATCCCACGATACAATATTATCATAATACTTAACGCACGATACGATATTATTGCAATTTTTAAAAATATTTTGCGATATTCAGATTCTGTACATAAAGGTAAACTTTATCAATATTCATTTTATCTAATATCAAAGTCTCACACTCAGTCTTTCTCTCATTTCAGTCAGATTTATTGTTGAAAAACTGAACGGTTTGTATTACAGTCTAGTCCAACTTAACTGAATGCAACCATCTGGTACAATTATAGCTATTCTGAACTATGCAATTTATGACAACTATGCAGCCCATTCAGCAAATAAAGAATTTGAAAGTAAATTAATTCAATTCAATTCAATTCAATTCAATTTTATTTATATAGCGCCAAATCACAACAAATGTCGCCTCAAGGCGCTTCATAGATACAGAGAAAAGCCCAACAATCATATGACCCCCTATGAGCAAGCACTTCGGCGACAGTGGGAAGGAAAAACTCCCTTTTAACAGGAAGAAACCTCCGGCAGAACCAGGCTCAGGGAGGGGCGGCCATCTGCTGCGACCGGTTGGGGTGAGAGAAGGAAGACAGGATAAAGACATGCTGTGGAAGAGAGACAGAGATTAATAACAGATACAATTCAATACAGAGAGGTCTGTTAATACATAGTGAGTGAGAAAGGTGACTGGAAAGGAAAAACTCAATGCATCATGGGAATCCCCCGGCAGCCTACATCTATTGCAGCATAACTAAGGGAGGATTCAGGGTCACCTGGTCCAGCCCTAACTATATGCTTTAGCAAAAAGGAAAGTTTTAAGCCTAATCTTAAAAGTAGAGATAGTGTCTGTCTCCTGAATCCAAACTGGAAGCTGGTTCCACAGAAGAGGGGCCTGAAAACTGAAGGCTCTCCTTCCCATTCTACTTTTAAATACTCTAGGAACAACAAGTAGGCCTGCAGAGCGAGAGCGAAGTGCTCTAATAGGGTGATATGGTACTACAAGGTCATTAAGATAAGATGGGGCCTGATTATTTAAGACCTTGTATGTGAGGAGCAGGATTTTGAATTCAATTCTGGATTTAACAGGAAGCCAATGAAGGGAAGCCAAAACAGGAGAAATATGCTCTCTCTTTCTAGTCCCTGTCAGTACTCTTGCTGCAGCATTTTGGATTAACTGAAGGCTTTTCAGTGAGTTTTTTGGACATCCTGATAATAATGAATTGCAGTAGTCTAGCCTGGAAGTAATAAATGCATGAACTAGTTTTTCAGCGTCACTCTGAGACAGGATATTTCTAATTTTAGAGATGTTGCGCAAATGGAAGAACGCAGTCTTACATATTTGTTTAATATGTGCGTTGAAGGACATATCCTGGTCAAAAATGACTCCAAGGTTCCTCACAGTGTTACTGGAGGCCAAGGTAATGCCATCCAGAGTAAGAATCTGGTTAGATACCATATTTCTAAGCTTTTCAGCGCCGAGTACAATGACCTCAGTTTTATCTGAGTTAAGAAGCAGAAAGTTAGTGGCCATCCAAGTCTTTATGTCTTTAAGACATTCCTGCAGTTTAACTAATTGGTGTGTGTTATCTGGCTTCATGGACAGATAGAGCTGGGTGTCATCTGCATAGCAGTGAAAATGTATGCTATGTCTTCTAATGATGCTGCCTAGGGGAAGCATGTATAATGTAAACAGAATTGGTCCTAGCACCGAACCCTGTGGAACTCCATAATTAACCTCAGTGTGTGAAGAGGACTCTCCATTTACATGCACAAATTGGAGTCTATTAGATAGATATGATACAAACCACTGCAGTGCAATACCTGTAATACCTACAGCATGTTCTAATCGCTCTAATAGAATATTATGGTCAACAGTATCGAATGCTGCACTAAGGTCAAGAAGGACAAGCACAGAGATGAGTCCACTGTCAGAGGCCATAAGAAGATCATTTGTAACCTTCAATAAAGCTGTTTCTGTGCTGTGATGAACTCTGAAACCTGACTGAAACTCTTCAAATAAACCATTCCTCTGCAGATGATCTGTTAGCTGTTTGACAACTACTCTTTCAAGGATTTTTGATATGAAAGGAAGGTTGGAGATTGGCCTATAATTAGCTAAGACTGCTGGGTCTAGAGATGGCTTTTTGAGTAAAGGTTTAACTGCAGCCACCTTGAAGGCCTTTGGTACATAGCCGATTATTAGAGATAGGTTGATCATATATAAGATCGAAGAATTAATCAATGGCAGGACTTCTTTGAGCAGTTTTGTAGGAATGGGGTCTAAAAGACACGTTGATGGTTTGGAGGAAGTAATTATTGAAGTTAACTCAGAAAGATCGATTGGAGAAAAAGAGTCTAACTTAACATCAATGGAACTAAGAGTAGCTGTAGATAATATTACATCTGTGGGATGATTATTGGTAATTTTTTCTCTAATGATAAAAATTTTTATTTGTGAAGAAGTTCATGAAGTCATCACTAGTTAACGTTAAAGGGATGGTTGGCTCAACAGAGCTCTGACTTTTTGTCAGCCTGGCTACAGTGCTGAAGAGAAACCTGGGGTTGTTCTTATTTTCTTCAATCAGTGATGAGTAGTAAGCTGTTCTGGCTTTGCGGAGGGCTTTCTTATAAAGCAACAAACTATTTCTCCAGGCTAAATGATGATCCTCTAAATTTGTGACACGCCATTTCCTCTCCAGATTACGAGTCATCTGCTTTAGGGTACGTGTTTGAGAATTAAGTCTAAATTTAAATTTGTCTAAATTTGTAAATTAAGACAAAATATAATTTTACATTAAATAAAAAAGTTTTAAACTTAATTAAAATAAAACAAAACAAAATATCGATTTTTGCTGTCCCTGTATCGATACATTATTAGGAAACAAAATATCACGATACTACACAGTATCGATTTTTTCCCCCACCCCTAGTAAAAACCATACTTTCCCTGTGGCAAACAGTTTGATATTGCACAATGGTTAATTAATATGTCACATATGAGCTATCACATCTTTATTTACTCAGCATCAAAGACCAGCAGCAATAAACACACTTATAAAAACGTTTCACTTATGCCAGTGAATAGAAGCTAACAGAGGCTAACAGTAGTTAACAGCGGCAAAAACAGCGGCGCTACTGTTAGTTCAGCATATGATGAACAACCTGCCTCAGTATGGCACTGAGCCATAATGGACTCCTTTCACACAGGTTTACAGCCTCTTCCAAAGTAAATAAAGGCTGATGGGTTAGGGTTAGGGTCTTCTCACCCATGATTAATAGCTGAGGTAAAGATACAGCCACCATAGCTGGGATTAGGCACTTGAATAGTGAGGGATAATACAACAGAACTCAGTTCACTGGAATCTACTGACTTTAGTGGTGAAAATTTCAAACACTTTAATTTTAAGTGGGTAAAAGCATTGTCAAATTATTTATCCTCGTGGCCTGTGGTGCTGCCTTCTCTAGAATGTTTTAGTGTGATTTATTATTTGATATTAAACTGGTACATAGCTTGTGGTAAAAAAAACAAACAAAACAAAAACAAAAAAACATTTGAAGCACTACTGTTTTTTATGTATTAGCTATACTGAAATCAATTTTATGTGGGGAATATTTTTTTTCTAAAAAAATACACCCACCAACTAAGACAGTATGCTGCTGGTTACATCCACTTAAAGACTGTCACTCTTTATGCAGCCTTTTACCTGACTTGATTTCTAAATGCTTTGTGGCAGACAGACTTTTCAGCATCTGTCATGTAGGAACAGCAAATATGCAAATGGTTACTACGGTATTGTTTTTGGGAGTCAGTGGCAATTGACTTATTGTGTCTCTGAAGGATGAGTATGTGTAGCTATAAATTGTATTTCACTGGCATCTGACCGCAGTCTATGCTTCTGTTGCAGCTTTTTTTTTGGTTGGTCATTTGTGGGCTGCTCTAAATAATGGGACCAATTTTAAAATTGGAGTGGATAAAAACAAGGGGTCTGTCATGGGTGGAAATTCAATGACCAAATTAACAGGGTTTGCTGGCAGATGTGCTGCTGTTGTTTACAATTGCTTTGGCTTGCTATTGAATTATGAGACACTCACAAGCTGTTATGATTTTAAAAATCTACTGTAACGCAAAGGGTTTTTTATGGGTTTGGGTTTTGCTATTTTTTCTCTATCTGCAGAGAGTTTATTGTGAAGAACCTCTCTTGACCCCCTGCTAGCTTGTCACCATTGTAGTTTTGAAAAGTGGATGCTATGGATGAAGCAAGGGAATAAGTAAAAAAGGAATGGGTTTTCTGACATTTGACTTTGATCCCTTCTAATCCGGGATCAGTAACTGTCGCATGCAGTTGAGCGAAGAAATACATATGAGTTAACCACTTTTACCTTCATAGTTCTAGATGTTCTCTCTTCTGTTTGCTTACTGTAAATAAGCAAGTCACATCAAAAATGTTACTGTTAAAAAAAGAACTTTGAAAAGTACTCATTTGTTTTGGGACTTGTTGTTTTCAAGTCAGATTAGGAAATAGAAAAAAAAAACAAGCAATATGGGTTACAGATTTTTAATTTATTTCTAATCCCTGTTGCATCTTCTGTTTGTCAAAAATCACTTGCCACACATCCATTCATATGTATATATTTTACAAAAGGCTCCTGCTTGCATGATAGGAACTTAATTTGCTTCAAATGCAGATGCCATTAAACAGTCAAATGGATACATAAATAAGCTCAGCCAGACAGAATCTCATTGTAATCAGGAAATAAACATATCCATCATGTCAATTAAAGGGTTTCATGGGGAGATTTGTCAGCACAGTTACAGCTCTCTAGCCACAAAGAGACATCCATTGTTAGATGTAATTTGCTTGATGTCTGCACTTCTGTGCAAATACAGCATCTCATATTTTTTCCCTAGTATTTGATCAAATAGCGCTGCGCTGCTGGGAATTCAGTAGTTAATCTATATAGAAAATTAAGAAGGCCGGAGTTGGCTCACATCTCTCTGACCTTGAGCTGTGTACCACAAAGCATCACTGAATCCATGCTTTGTTTGATAAGTAAGGTCAGGGTCATAATGTTGTGACAGGCTCATTAAGCAGTCACACAACATTGTTAACAGATTCAGTACCGCTGGCAACTCTGGGAATGCTCTGCTTGATTACCAGTAGCCCTAAGATTCACTCTTGTCTGTTTAGATTTTTTTTTAATTAATTAAATATCTTTAGTACATTCAAGCACACACATATTAAATTCATTAAGATCAATTTCTGGCCTTGTTTACAATGATCTCCTAACTTTGATCAACTTCCTTTACAGGCTAAATAAATTACAGGAAGTAATATTGATTCTGTTGACACTGTCAAGCCATCATTGCGTAAAAGATTTAACTTTCTCATAGGTAAATTTACAATGGGTAACTAGTGACTTGCTTGAGTCATTCATCAGCATCTCATTTTTTTACACTTATCATTCAAAGGTGCAAGTTCATATATTCAATGATTAAACAGGAGGGGGAAAAATTAGACTCCCCTTTGTACTGTGTAAAACTGAAACCACTGTTCCAGATTAATAACATTTTAATGCAAATGTCTTGTGTGTATTTAGAAGCTGTTTAAAATTAATCATCCGTTGATTAATCAACAGATCATGTTTTCAAGTCTGCATGGTGATTGACATTTTAAAGGCAAATTAGTTTGCTGAGTGTGGTTAACGTTGGCAGTGCTACCAAAAAGCATGTGGAAAAAAGTTTGGGCCACACCTCATAATTGTAAAATAAAATAAAAGTGTATAAAATCTAGGACCGAGCCATGCAGTCTGCCTTTACAAATATTTGTAAAAGAGTGACCGTTCAAAAAGCATGATTTGTGAAATTTCTTTTATACTTGAAATACGATAAAATGTGAACATGTTTATGAACCATAGCAATTCAGCCATGAAGTGGCAGACCAAGGCCATGTCCACACTAATAGGTTTTTGTTTGAAAACGCGTCTTTTTCTCTTCGTTTTGGCCTTCTGTCCACAAGGAGATGCCGTTTTTGGTCAAGGAAAAGGCAGCGTTCTGAAAACGCTCTCCAAAGTGGATACATTTGACAACGCCGTTTTCGCATCGCAGTGTGGACAGTGAACGCGGAGCCTTTTCGAAAACGATGACACATTTTAGTCATGTGATGCAGTCATGTGACCAATTAAACTAAGATAGCAGAGGGCATTATACAGCAGTTGTTTTGTTTGCTCTCAATCTATCAATGATTAATATCAGTCTGTACATGCTCCAGATAACTTTTCTTCAAATTCTTTAATTCTCACTCGCTTTTGCAACTTTGTACTTGTGTGTTACTCGCAGCAACAACTCCACCTCATTGTTAGTCCATTTAAAAAACTCAGTGCTTTTCCTCTACATTTTGCTGCGATGTTTCAAAGAGACGGAAAGTAAATAAATGGCAGACAGAAATGCGCAGTAAGCGTTTTCGACCGTTTCAATTTGCATGCACAACTCTGTGAAAACGGCTGAAAATGATCGTGTGGACACGGAGCGTTTTCAGACGAAAACGCCGTTTTCAAATTTATCCGGCTAGTGTTGACGTGGCCCAAGTAAAGTTACAGAGCAGGCTCACCAAATGCTGAGACATCTAATGTAAAAGTCACCAATGCTCTGCTGACTCAGTAACCACAGTACAGGGAGTTCCTTCTCTGGGATTAATATCAGCACAAAAACTGTAAACTGGAAGCTTCATGGGATGGATTTCTATGGCTGTAGGTGTGAGTTATAGGCGCCCCAGTAATTTGGTGCATATAGCATACATCAATTACTGCACTAGCATGTAGCTATTATTTGTCTTAATTTGAATCTTGCTTGGACAAATTCATTTTCCAACAGGAAGGGAGAGCAGTAATTTCCTCGACAACAGCAGGACTGCTTTGTTTATTTGTAAAATGTGAATATTATACACCACAAAAAATTCTACTGCAGGCTAGTGAGGATAGCAACAAATCCTTACTGCACTTACAATAGATTTTTATGCATTAAACACACAAGTTTCCACAAACTAATTGCAGCGTGCTATTTCAAGGTTATCAAGGTTAGTTTGGTTCTGCCTTTGAATGTACTTGATAATCTTTCTTAAAAAGAAGTGGGATGCAAGAAGCACTAATTGGTCATTTAGGCATCACAGAAATACGGTCTTTAAACATTCTCTGTAGATTTACATCTGTAAAGCCCATGATGCTTTATTGCTTCACGCTGTTGTATCCAAAGCATCCCCCCATAATCTCGGGGGTATTGCTATTCATAGATTGTCTTTAATGATCAACAAAGCCTGTTTGTTCCTGAGCCCTTCCTGACCTTCAAAGTACAAGGTTTGAGTAACCAAGAACAAAAAAGACAATGATATTGTGATTGTGACTGGGATACATGACCGATTTAATTACATTCAGTTAAGTTGAACTTAATGGAGTGTAGATCAGAGAGAATAGAAATTAAACCTTTTGAAATGGAATAACTGTGGTGGCACATGGGAGCTGTTTTGATTGAACTTCCATTTTACTTCAAAACAAGCTGAACTATTGGATTACTTAATCATGCCATAAAGCACTACGGGTATTTTCACTGACAAGTCACTACATATGACAGCTAGAATGAATTCATTTTTTAATTGCTCCATAACAAATATTTGTAAATGCTTTACAGATTCCTTGATCACACTGAATAATCACTTATAAAGATGGTTAATTTTGTTTGTTTTAAGCACTTATAGATGTGCAAGATGACTTTTATTGAAAATGGGCTCCAAAATAGGTCCAGATTTTATTTTGTTTTATTTTTTTTATTTTTGCCTGTCCCGTTTGGTTCTTTAGCTATCAGAATTATTGTCCGAGGGCCAAGAAAGATGCCCAACGGATTTACTTTACCAAGTGGATCATCACAGCCTTGCCATATTGGGCCATTTGATTGACCTTTGTTATTATTATTTATTTATTTTTATATTTTAAGGATAGCGAGCCTTTATGATGCATCCACTCTTCTACCACGTGTCTGTGATCTTCACAAATAGAGGTACATTTCACCTGAGTTATTTAAAACCTGTGCCTCTTTGAAGTCATGACTGAGAAGCTGTTATTTTACTTTTACTTTTTTTTCCCCAAATGGAAATACTGATTAAGCACATAAATTCTTGAGATAAATTCTGAGATATTACTGTTTAATATTGAACATCTGATTCAAATTCAGTCTGCACTTCTAGCAATTATGCTGTGCTCTGGGACAAATCAAGTATTAAAATGAACTTTTTAACACAAATATTTTTCGTCACAAATCTGCTCCTAAGTAACCATAGATATTTTTTTCTGGGAGAAAGGAGGAGAAGGGATTTTGTGAATGATGCTTAGCTTTTCAATAAATAGCTCTTGTTTTAGAATAACCTTTGCCGTAACTTCAAATAGTTACGGGCGGGTTGGTTGGTTAAACCAAAGAATGAGTGAACCATTAAAGCCACGTCCACAGTGATTTGGCAAGTCATCGGTTCTTAATCACTTTGCTCATGCAGGAGGTGGGCGGAATTGGATGACAAGTCCAGATCTTGCTCACCACAGGTGAATCAAATCTTTCATCCCCAATTGGCAGCACACGCTGCCTGGCTTGTCAATGTGCCAAGCGTATTTCTGCATACATGAATATTAGTATGATATCCAGTGGTCAAAAAATATGAGCAGCTCTGAAACTTTGAGAAAATATGCAAATGTTTTCCTGAAAAGGTTTTTTTTTACTTTATTTTGATTTTTATATATATATTATGTAAGCCTGAATATATTTCAATATTTTTCATCAGAACATACTGCCGTTTCATAGTGCATTTCCAATGTCCAATCCAGTATTCATAAAAAAGCTACAGACGCCATTATTAATAGTATTATGACCTATATTTCAATTCACAAAAATAGGCAATATGAGTTCTTCAAGTTGTGTGTGTCCACACTGATTGGGTTGTACTCAAAATATCACACAAAAACACATTTTTTTATACCCTATGTTCTTTTGACTTCTTACGCCTTATGAGCTTGAAATAAGAATTAAAGGGACTGCTCAACCAAAATAAATGAGGACTTTAAAAAAATGCAAATTTAAAAAAAAAAAAAGTATTTCAGTTATACCCACAATCATTAAGTGTCCCTATTGGTTTAATTCTGTGCATTACTGAGTCATACTGCATAGCAGATGGTATGTTTAATATATTGCATGAAGCATGAACTTACAGAAGGATGACTGTTATATAAATAGACTGCGATTTACTGTCTGTTGCCACAGTACACTTATTTGAGAGAATGGAGTTATGGACCAGCTAAAAAGAAAGCTCACTTTTAAAATTCTAATGTTTTACGCCTATTTGCCATTCAGATAATCCATAATCCAAAAGTGGACTTGGTGTTCTATTCAGTATGAATGTTTTTGCAAATGTTTGTCCCCAGAATCAGGACAGAGATAGGGAAAAAGGCTTTTGCATATGCTGCCAGTTTTCCTGGAATAATTTCCAAAAGGCCCTGAAATGTTCTGAACTAGTTATTATGAGAGTGTTTTAGTCACTCTTGAAAAAGAGGAGCCGCCTTTGCAGCTATGAGTATGTGTTTAGTTTTTTTTAAGAGTTGCGGTATTGTTATTTCTTTTATCAGTGCTCTTGGATGTGTGCAACTAGTGGTCCAAATATACATAAAGGTAAAAGATTACACTGTATAAATGTCCCATCTTCTTTTGTCCCAGTGGCAGCAGTCACATGCTGAAAGTAATGTGCTGCTCTTGTACTTTCTGAACCTCACCTTCGTCACACTGGCATTTGCAGATTTGTATATTCTGATAATCATCATGTCAAACTCTAGAGAATGGCCCAATCACGGAATTTTAAGTTTGGATCCATGTGAGTCAGAACAACTGTGCTGATCAGTGTGAAGGCCGGTACTACTGATCACATTGCATCACTCCACTCTAGCACTGAGACATTTATTGAAGAAAAGGAAATTAGTTTTCACTACAACCTTGATGTTATCCGTTTCTCCACATCTCATCAGGCCTTAAGGTCGCTAGTGGTAGTGAGGTACAAAAATCAAAGTTTTGTTGTTTTTTTTTTTTGCCAAATTATACATTTTGGGTATGGGAGCAGGTACCCTTTCTGGCATTAAGTGTTTGGGAAGGACTGCTGTCACGATTTCTCTACAGCCAACTGGCCTTTTAATTGACAGCATTGACCAGCCTAATGCAGCCACCTCAGCTTACCTAATGAATTGATATCAGTTCATTAGGTAAAACTCCTTTTAGGTGCTCAGTCTAAGATTTCAAGGCTTTTATAACTTGTTCCAATTGTGTTCTGAATGTTAGGATTGTAGATTAAAACATGTAAAAAGTGAGATATGAAGATATATACAAGTAGACTCGCATTGGATATTGAACAAAATGTAAATATTGGCACCAACCTCTTCATTCTGTATGGTTTTCATTATCAAGGTCCAAAATCATCCCACTTTGGTAACATTTTCTCATATCTGCATCATATCTCATTATATTTCTTTTATAACTGCATTTAATAAGGGAGGTGTTGTTTTCTCTGATATCTCAGTTATAAAAGTGGTTTCCCAACATTTTTCTTCTCCTTTAAATAGAAATAATAACACTGTCACACCTAGGTCGACTTGTCCAAGAGGAGGAATATTAAGAGAGTTTTCATCCTGCTATCTTCAGACAGGTGGCTGAAAGAAGCACAGTTCACACACTGTTTAGTTGTGCTTTATAGCTTTTTAGCTTTATAGCTTTATAGCCTAGCCTAGTCAGTTTTCCCATTGTAAATTACATAAACAGCATTAGGTCCATGTAGAGGCATGCCTTTGCTATTCAAGTGTGCCACGGAGTGCCACATTCATTTTTTGTATTAAAGTGATGTCCACAAAGTAAATGATCCAGCCATCTATGCATCCATCCACCTACTAGCTTAACTCGCTATCCAGGGTCACAAAGGGTGGGTCATTCAAGGTGAATCATGACCACTGAAGGCAACTATTCACTTTCACCCCTACAGCCTAGTTCAATTCAGGATTTAACCTAACATGCCTTTCTTTGGACTGTGGCAAGAAACCGGAGCATCTGGAGAAACACAGAAAATGCCTGAGGCAGTTACAACAAATTCACTGCATACACATAACATTTAAACCTTACAGTATAAACATTCACGTGAGAAGAGAGCTTTCACAGGACTCAATGAACCCTAGTGGAAAAAAGCACACCATTACTGACTAATAGGAATTCAGATAAGTAGTAGCCAGGCACATTTGACTAGCAGAGATTTTTAGCTGTTTGCTGGTCTAGAGCATTCAGGGGTGTAATAACACGAGTCTTCTCAGGAGCATATGTCCCAGAATATTCGATCCAAGGTCAGAGGTTGGCTGTACAATGCAGAAAACCTTGGCTCGGGTTTCAGGTAGCATTGAACAAGAAGGCAGCAAGGTTTACAGAGTTGTCTAAAGGAATTCAGGAACATTGCCCTTTGGACAAGACGAAACCTACCTTATTTATTTATTTTCAGGAACGAGACCTGGAAAATTTGCAGTTATTGAGTTGAATATGAACTCCTCTATATACCAAAGGGTTTGAGAATCAAATGTGAGGGCATTTGTCCGACAGCTATAGCTTGGCTGAAATTGGGTCTTGCAACAGGACAATGATCCCAAACACAGCAGCAAATCTACAACAGAACGGAAAGAAAAGAAGGGGGAAAAAAAATCAAAGTGTTGCAATTATCCAGTCAAAGTACAGACCTTAACCCGAACAAAATGCTGTGGCAGGACCTTTAGAGAGCTGTGCATAAATGAATGCCAGCAAACCTCAGTGAACAGAAGTGGACACAATTCCTCTCGAACAATGTACAAGTCTCAGAAAAATGATTACTGCAAGTTATTACTGCTTCTGTAAGCTGCTTAAACATGAGATGTACTTCATGTTTCACAGGGCTGCATAGAGTCCTGTGGAAACTCTTTTTCACATGACTGTGGAAGAAAATGAGCAGATCAGTCATTTTAATCATTGTTGATTATTCGTACAAATAATCGATAGAATGGCACCAGAAATAATTCTGCTTTATTGTTTTGTCATGGTTTGGAAAAAAAAACAGATGTCATTGAAATGTATTTTTGTTGGTAAGGTATTTATGATCGTGACCACAGAAAAACATCAGCGTTGTTAAAAGTCGTTGCTGAAAGTCAAACTGCGTGTTGAGTACTGCACTAGCCACTCAACCACCATTAACAGTTTCTGTACTGTGTCGAGCATTTTGACTTTCTATTGTGTAGTTTCACTCTGTCGTTGAAGCATTTTTTCTGCCATTTGGATTTTTTTTTAACCTTCCCTTTACATCCAGAGTCACATATACAGTCAGCATTTCACATCATTTATTACAGTGCATATAACGCTGTATAAAACCAAATAAAATGTGTTTACAGAGAAGCTCGGAGAAGCTATTCAGCATTGTTTCCAGGTATGTGGATTGTCAGCAGTTTTAAAATGCTCTCCACTGAGCATGACTGGCTGGCTTACAAAGACTGAGTGTGCTTGTTGGGTTTTCATTAAAGAAAAGGCCACCACCAACCTACTTACTACAGATGCAGAAACATTAGAAGTGCTTTAGTTTCATTTGTATATGTATAACTAAACGAACAAATACAGCTGATCTGTGTGACACAGACTCTGTTAGGCTTGGACAGAAAGTAGCAGTGATGCTAACACCGAGGTTTTGCTGTGAAAGAGGTGGAATCTAAGTTTTATTAGCTGAAGTAAATGTTGTTGCTCTAGGGTCAATGTGTAGTATACCTTATGTCTGACAGACAGGCATAAAATGGGAAAGTTTCCAACATATCAGCACAGTAAGGCTACAAACAGTACAATAACTTTGGAAAAGTAAGTGTTTTCACTTGTGCCTGTCTTCATTGTAGCCGTGTAACTGCATCTCTGAACAACCTTGTAGTTACAGCCGCTCACGTGACCTCAGCATGACATCATCATGCTCAGTTCAGTCAGTTTGCAAATAGAAAAAAATAGCCCAAAGCAAAATATAAAATTGCAATCATGACAATGTTACAAAAATATAGAAGTTAAAAGGGATTGTGTCATTTTAATTTGACTGCATTTTTTCTTTAACAAGTCAAGTATTTTATTTAGGTTTTTTTTCTATTTTATTTTATTATTTTTTGTGCAGGTTTTTACTGATAGAGTGGATAAAAAATACCACTCTTGGTTTTGCTCCAGACCTCAAAATTGGAAAGTGTTACTAGTGTTCTCTAGTGTTACTTTATTTCATAGTGGACTAAGTGTTACTGATTTTATCATTTGTCCTTTATTGTGGAGTGCAGATGATACAGAAGTACAACATGAAACAGACCTCCATAACTTCCTATTTATACCAACTGATATTTTAGAGCAGGATTCATAATTCTCGGGTTTTGAACTAGCTATCACACTACTTGTCATTTTGCTTGTTTAGGGAATATTGTTTGTCATGTTGATGTTGTTGACACAGTAGATGACCTCATATAGAGCATCTCGGTTCAATCCCTGGCTGCTCCACTTTGCATGCCAAAGTACCCTTGGGCAAGATACAGAACGTCGAGTTGCTCTTGATGTGTTCTTCAGAGTGTGGCTGTTAGATAGAAAGCACTTAGGCATAGAAATAAGTGCATGTGTGAATGAGGCTTGTAGTATAAAGCGCTTTGAGTCCTCGAGTAGAATAGAAAAGTGTCATAGAATAACTAGTCCATTTGATGCATGTGAGTTCCATACTGTTTCATATTTTACAGTATAAGTAATCACTTGATTGCTGGATTGAGTGTCAAAGATCACATGAGTTTTAGTGTAAAAAAGAAAGAAAAGGAGTGTAGGGATTTATGCATATTTCACCCCTGACAGGCAAAGCTGATGACCAATTAAAAATATATATTTGGTAGAAATTGACCATGAACTCTTTGCTCCTTTCTTGACTTTTTTTAAAAGCTTCTCTTAATAAAAAATGACTTTCTAAAACATTCTAAGACAACAGCTCTGAATCCATATCAAATAAATCTATATACTGTGTTACAGAGTACTTCTAATGAAGCTGAAATAAAGCCAAATTGCATAATGCCGCTTTCAATCACGAATTGTAGCAAGTCAATGTAGCATGCAGTCTGCACTCAGTGAAATGAGACATTCCAAGGTAACTCGAGCTGGTGTTACGTGAACATTTGTGCAGAATTCATGTTATAAACAACTTAGTCAAACTACTATTTTGACAGAAGAGCACAGAATATGGTTTTAACTTGATTTTGAATGTCAGAAGCCAGTGGAGACTTCACAAAAACCTTCTGGTGAAGTGCTGCCACTTTGTAGTGAAAGGTTGTATTTATTTTTTTTATTACCAAAATTACCTTTAAAGGCTGAAACTAATATTTTAACTTAAACCACAAATGCTCTAACCTGCTGTAGGACTCAGGCACTAAAACTACACCGTTAACAAACGTATTTTGTCATTTAGTCAGTTAATTTAGATAGTTCACTACACATGACAGAGCCCCTGCTCTCTGCTCACTCCTCATTTATTTTTTTGCCTTTTTCTCATTGTTATGGAAATGAAGATGACACCAGGTTTGCCCTTGTGCAGAAATAATTTTTCAAGAGATGCAGATGCATGCTATGAAATTGAGATAAATGCATTATGAAATATTACCTGATGTCAAGAAGAACAAGTGAGTATATGTTACAGCAGGCATGGACATATATCATATATCTTCCTCTACGTCTGCACTCCAGATAAGGAAACAGTATGTTTTTTGTGTTGTCAACAAGCAATAGGCTCTCCTTAAGCCTTCTTGTAGAGCCAAAACAAACAGCACCAGAAACATGACAGCTCATTATGCTCCAGGTTCTAACAGGATTGACCTTTTCCAGACCTCCCCAAAATGGTAGAACCTCACCAAATAAGTGGGTTAGCTCCAAAAATCCATTACAGCCACTGTCCTTCTCATCGCCCACAAGTTCCCTAAATGAAGCCATTTTCTTAGCACACCTTGTCAGCTACCCGAGGTGTTTTTTTTGTTTAGGTTTTTTTGCAATTCTCTGCACCATAGCTTTTCTCTTCCCTTTCTATTTGTGTTTTGGTAAAAAGCTCTAGATGTCTTAAACAAGCACAAGATATTCTGAGGATTGATGTGATTGTTATAAAAATTTATGAATTTCATGTACTGACTGACTCAATCTTCCACTCTTATGTTTTTGTGTTATTTTTTTTTAAAGCAAATATGGTAGAAATGTGTAGGAATAATAATAAAAAAAACAACATCAAAAACGGTTATGCAACACTTTACCTCCCATCTCCCAGTACTGTGTGTGAAAAGTCATCTGAATGTGACCAAGTCCTCTGAAAAAGTGATTTTCGAAACCACGGGGATGAGCCCGCATGTGGTCTGTCCACAGGCAGTGAAGGACAGATAGAGACAGAGGAAAGATGAGTGGGAGAGGAGCTGACCATTAATATTCTATGTGAGTAATTTCTTTAAGAAGACTTCTGTGATATTACAACAATAGCATCTTAAGTACTACTACACTCAACTCTATGCCAGACAAAGGCGATTTACACCAAAAGAGAGGCTGTCATTAAGGGTGTTACTTTTTGGTTTGAAAAAAATAAATAAAGATTTGCTCATTTATTACAAAAAAATCTCTATCTTACCTAGAAACCTTAAATCTTAACAAAACTGGTTTAAAAAATGGTTTTACAGGGCGAAGCGTGAGGGTTAGAGGCTATGCGCGAGTTACTGTAAAGCAGCAGCACCGTGGTTTTAAGAACTGTGCATATTTTAAAACGGAAAAGAACAAATATAGTCGAGGAACATTCTGTTTATTTCATTGAAGGGTTTTTTTCCCCTGGCGGTTTGTGTAATTAAATGTTCCATTTGCTTATTGGACTAAACAAGGTGTTTTGATGTGTTTTATCTTCCAAACCACTCATTATTTGAGCACTTGCACAAATATTTTTGCTGGGTCCATCAGTTTCCTTTCCTTGAGAGTTTAGATTAATAACATTACATTAGAGCGGGCATCAAGATTCGCCATTAACATGAATGTTTCCATATCTATTTTGTAGATCTTAACAATGACACAGGTTACTAGGGCCAATATGTTAATGTGAATGTCTCTTATTTCAGCAGATCGCCAGTGCTCTGGCCATAGCAAAGCATGTGACCAGCACTTGGAGGCTATCCCAGAGTTTACGTGGAGTATTGTGGCTGCAGGGGACCTGCGTGACGAGAGAAATGAGAAAAGTGTTAAGAAGGCAGGAAGTCCCCAGGGTTGGGAGGAAGGTAAGAACGAAGGTATCACCTTCCCCCCGTTGCAGGGGAATTTCATTTTTCAACAAACTTTATCTAGCTGTCTACTTTTGGCTCATGTTTAACATCATAAACATGTAATGTAATTATCCACCTTTAATTATGGGTTTTGTTTGTAATGAATGACATGTATCCTTAGATTTTTACCTGATTCTTCCTTTAAACGGGTACCTAAACAATTTCACTTTCAATCTTATATTTTAAACCCAACAAATAAGTGGTGTAAAAAGCAGAGTACACTTCACTGAGCCTGTATTCAGCGACATCTTGTAGGCCCTTGCCTTCAAATCTTCTATATCCTCCGGCATCATTCATTTTCATACCTTGGAAGATGAGAAAACAGTTTCTTTCATCTTATCTCCTGAGGTGATGGTGAAATGGAGGGAGGCAGAAGCGTCTATTTATTTCCTTAAATGTTTTTTTTCCTATGATGAGCTACAAGTCTGAGACCAGATGGGTGGACCGTTGGATGAAATTGGAAAAGTGAAATGTATTGGCTCATAAAAGGAAGCAGTAAGAGTGAGTGGACTATAGAAATGATTGATGTCTGTCTTGTACATCTAGCTTAAGCTGTAAATGAAGGCAGAGGGTGCATGAGCGTTGGTTAAAGCTAGAGTTGGTATAGTAGAAACGGGACAATGACGGTGAATAAAAATAACATTGGGTTCTTTGATATCTGTTACTGGTAAACCAGGACTAATTACTGTGTATCATTTGCCAAATAAATCATTAATACTGTCAGTGGTTTGATGCATATTTATCCAGATGCATGCCTGAGTTACAGTTTTTGCACAGATTAATGGAGCAATACTAATTAATTAATTACTAATACTGTGAAAACCAGCAACCGGCTCTGCAAATCCTTTTCACCTTACTCAACTAATCAGAAGACACTTAAACAAAGTTTGTCAAATGAGAGTAGGATATAGTTTATTAACGTACATATTACTTTACTATTTTTATTTCTTTGACGTTACAAAAATTATATATTCATATATCATTCATTACTGAATGCATATAAACAGGGTTTAGAATTTTGCTTTTTGAGTGTTTGAAAACATTCAATGCTTTTAAAGGGATGGTGATGTTGTGAGATGATAGTCACATAATTTTTATTCACATTAATAACGCTTGTAAAAAATTATGGTAATTTCAATTGGATTTTTGATTTCATATTTTTAGAATTACAAACTTATTTCCAGATAAAATATAGAAATATAGAATATAGAAACTGTGATTTTTAGGTTAAATAATATTTTCTAAAATATTTATTTACTCAGCTTTGAAATAAATATTTGACCAACATACAAACTAAAAGTACTTTAAAAGAAAGAAGGAATCAAAACTAAATTTACACACAGAATTTAGGAATTCCAGTTTTTCAGTTCAAAATGTGTGCTGTCACTGTGATACTAATTTACTGTTTATTTTTGATACTTGCAGTACAGCAGGTGAAGCCCTGTTAACGTTCACCAAACAGGATTTTCTTTAATAGATTTTTAATAGGCCTAGATTATAAAACATATCACCAAAACATGGTTTTCATCCTTCCTGGAATGAATCTTTTTAACTTAACTTTAAAGATGCTGGATCTCTAACACCAGTGGGATTAAATTAAAAACGTATATGATACGCCTCAGTATAATTAATGGGACATCAGATCTTTGTAGCGGTCTTCATGACCCATTTAGCATCCAAAGCTAAGTTGTGCATGCATGTACCAAAAGAAAACCGTAAACAAAGCTGATCGTGATTGAAGGAAGGCAATGCAGAGTACAAAGGAAATATATGTGCATAATCATGTTCAACCCCTCAGTTAGCCACAATGCAGTTGGCGTATTGTGAATAATTGAGCTGGGTGAGCTGCTGTCTCCACATATTTCACTGGCACTTTTTAAAAGAGATGGAAATAAGGGATGAATACTTAATGGCTATGATCTGTGGAATTGCAAGAGCTGTTTTCTACAGTACCTCATTCATCCACTGTAAGATGTTAAACTTCGAAGCTTGTAAACGCACAGCCTTTTATCCAGTGATGCTAGTATTTAGCTTTAAGTTGTTCAGAGACGAGATGAGGAAACACTGAGGTTATAAGCAGCCAAGGCCAGCAACCCTGAAAATATGGTTAATAATACTTTTCTATTTGCTGTATACAGTGATAAATAATTAATGTTGTTTGTTGTGCAAAGAATAAAATAGAATAACAAAATGATAATACTGCTAGAACATTCCTACTGTGACTGCAGACTTCACTTTACATCACATCATGACAGGAATGCCCGCATGGAGGACGAAATGAGCCTGTCCTACATCTCGCACATTTGTTTAGTCAAACTATCAAGTGAATTTTATATATACCTACATATTTAAAACTGACTCCAATATCAATGTAAAGTACATTTTTGAACCTGGCCTATGCATTATTTTCTTAAGCACTTATCCAATTTAGGGTTTAGGAGGGGAGTGTTGGGGTTTGAGCCTATCCCAGCTGTCATGGGGTGAGAGGTGGGGTACACCCTGAGCACGTCGCCAGTCCATAACATTACTAACACAGAGAAACGGATGTCCACTCACACTCACATGATGCTTTCTGTCAATTCCAATTTGGAATGTGGAAGGATACTTGAATAGCTAGAGGGTAACCCTGTGCAGGATACGCTCTGTGCAACTAAAGGCCACAGCTGGCCAGGATGTCCAGTTGGGGATTTTCTTGCTGTAAGGCATTGATGCTAACCACCACACCACTGTGAAACTGACCCTTAAAGGCTAACTGATGAAGCTAACTAGAATTCTTTGTTTATTTGACAATGCAGATACATTTAATTTACCTCCCAAAAAACAGAATTATTGACACATTCAGTTCAGAATACATAGATCTGTCTGCACTTTTTTTTTTTTTTTATCCTGGTGACAATTTAAAGGTAAAATTGTTCACAAGATAGTATTGGAAAACATTGCTGGTGTGTTGCTCTGACAGGAACATCTCTGGCTTTTAGTTATAGAAATACTCTGGTGGGCGTTGTGTAAATGGCAAGTGCCCAAAACTTGTGGTTTGTTCACATGTCTTTCTTTTTCTGCTTTTGAGAGGTGATCTAAATATTTTTGACTTGAAACAAATGAAAAACTGACAGCTCTGTGTCTCAGTTCTGTGGAGAGGCCAGTGTGATGGAAGGGTGTCTGAATCTTGCTTTGCATTGTAGTTTGTGCTGGGCTTTGGTGGAGAGTGGCCCCTTTTTCCATTTTGGTAAATTTGTGAAACGAAACGTGGCTTAAATGCGCAAATAGTCATTATCATTATGTTACTCACCATCAGTGGGATGTGAGTCAAGAACACAGTGCACCCTGCTCCTCCCCTGAGGCGTCAGTGTGGGCCACATAACAGCATTATGAGGCAATAGTACACTTGGCAGGGCAGCCGAGATAAAAGACAACCCTTCAAATACAGATCAAGAAAAATCTGCACTAATCATGGATTGGTTTGACACATTAGCTCTTTCTGTTGTGAGAAGGCAAAGGAAAGTGTTTTTGCACAGTGGATGGTTAACAAGTCCTGACATGCAGCAGCAACTGTGGAGAGAGGTAAAGCCACAGGTATTTACATCCACTCAGTCAAGCCATACAAAATTCTCTCCACCAAATGCTTCTTCTTTGACGCTAATTGGGTTGATTGAAAATGAGTCACCTCTGTAGCGCACTATACAGATTTTAAATCAAGACCCTTTTAGAAGAGGCGAAACGAAGACAAAAATGATTTGAATGCCTCCCCTTTCTGTGCAGAGTGGGTCGTCTCAATTCCATGTCTGCCCCCAATGTCTCCTGCCAAAGAAAGTGTGAATATGATTACACATTGATTTCTCGCTCTCTCACACAGAATAGAGAAACATGAGTTGGAGCTGTGAGCTGACTGGCAGGAGGAAATATCTGGTAGGACGCTGTTTGCTGGAGCAGTTGATTTGTTTGTTTGTAATAGAGTGGCCCTGAGGCTGTCTGTCATTTGCCAACTCTAGAAGTCATCTGAATTTCCTTAGCTGGGCTCGGCATTATAAGATTCTGGATAAATGGGCAAAAATGTAGTGGGAGCTTGGCTCTGGCTTAGAGAAGCCAATGTCCTAATCTTATATAAAGGTTAAGGGAAACGCTGTCAGTGTACACTGATCACCCACAACACTAAAACCACCTACAGGTGAAGTGAATAACATTGATTATTATTTGACAATGGCAGCTGTCAAGAGGTGGGCAGAAAGTGTCGTGCTTTGACGTCAGTGTGTTGGAAGCAGTCATATCCTTAAGATTGCCTATTTTCCCTGACTTTGACAAGGGCAAAATTTCCACGGTTAGATGACTTGGCAACTCCAAAATGGCAGGTGTATGTGATGTGTTCTTGGTAGTGAGCAGATAATAGTCGTAGTGGGCTTTGTTGCGTCTTACCTGTCAGCGTACCCACACTGACCTCTGTCCACAATAGTTTCTAGTAATCATCAAAGCTGTGCCATAGAGGAATAAAACAACATTTCCTACCACCTTTGACCACCCTCTAGCAACTTTATTTCAAAGTTCAAATGAGGTTTTTTTTGCTTTTCTCATTTTAGTGCTTGGTGTTCAGCTGCCACGCTTCATTTGCATTACACTGAAACTCTTAATGATTTTGAAATACAAGCCTTCAAGCAGCAAACCCTCCATATCAAACTGTCGGGAAAACTCTCTTAGTGAATGCCATTGATGTGTTTTGTCCTTTAACACAATTAATCACAAAAGATTTATCTGAATACCGTTAAAACCTTGTCTTTAAAAGTAGTCAAGAGTATTTTACTAAAACTGTTGTTAATACATCTCCAAACTATAACTTAAAAATATGCAGAAGTAATTTTACTTAATGGACGGACAAGCCAGAATATGCCTGTTTAGTTTATTTAGATCTTCTCAGTCAGAGAAACAATTTTCAGCTTGAAAACTCCAACATCAGAATATCAGTCTTTTTTTTATTTTTATCTTTGGGTAACTGTGAGCGCATGTTCTCTCTTCCTTGAAACAAATTGAAGGTTTCAACAGAAGCAACAAAAACTGAATGTCAAGTAGGAAACCCTTACATTTATGGAGTTCACATAGTAGTATAGACGGCATTCTTTGGTAGTCCTCTAATGTCCAGTTTTGATGAAGACAACACGAGTTTGCTTCTGTTTGCTTGGTCCTGTCTTACATTTCTAAAGCCCAAACAGCTGATAAGTTACACACCCGCCCACATCTATCAAGTTAACACTGGCGGGTTAACCTAAATTAAAACAGAGCTTGAAAAAACATTCCCCTCTAAGGTACGAGGATGGGACTGAAAATGACTTAAATAGCAGCCAATGTCCAAAGAACAACTTGAAATACCTTCATAAAGCCTGAAAAACACTTAAAATAAAAACTAGGTGAAAGTCTGGCCTATCTTATGTAAAATATAGAGAGATTATGGGTCGCTCAAGACTTTTGCACAATTTAAGACTTCTATCTAAATCTAAAGAATAAATCAAAACATTTGGTTGAAAACTAACAGAAAAAACAAAGAACATGCTCATAATTCAAACAGAGGTCTGAAGAAGTAACAACGTAGCAAACAGCAAAAAAATTCTGCCCATGTCAGAAATAACCTCCACAGTGGGTGTAGGATCTTTAAGCAAGCTTGTGTGCAAGAATTTTGTTTTTCTGTATTTCATTTTCTTTGAAATTGTGTCTGTTTATTACATTAGATTGAAATGGATGGATGAAGTACTGGAAATAGTTATGGTGACTTGCAGTGCAAAAAGTCTGAATGGTAAAACTGACTGTAAAGTTTTATCCATTTCATTTATGTTTTCAAAGCTTACCTATAAGGTTTTTTAATTTTAATGGCTAAAGAGGTGGGCAATGCAAGCTATCAAAAGAATGTGAAATTCAATTCAGTTATATTTTTATAGCACCAAATTAAATCAGTGGCCTTAATGTGCTTTATATTATAAGGTAAAGACCTCACAATAATACTGAGAACTAATACTGACTGACCTTTGGGTGAAAGCGGCAATTTTGAGTGGCTGTATCTTTATAGTGGCTAAAATATTGGTGCCTGACACCACAAGGCAATTCCATAGACATGAGAAGGGGGAACAGAAGTAGCAATATACCTTTTCTTTTTACAATAAGATTGAGGGGGTAGGGACAAATAAGTAAATACTTCTACCTACTCCTTTTCAAACAAATAATGGAATAATATTTTGTAATGATTGTGAAGGCTCATGTTTGAAATGTTTGAAATAAATGAACTGAACTGAACTGAACTGAAATCCTTCTGTATTGCTGCCTAGTTGAAGTTTTGTTTTGGTGATTCTGGATAAGCCAATGGTTGGCTTGCAATTGAGTCCTTATTCTCATTTTAGCAACAACCTCTTTTGGCTTAGTTGCTAAATGTCTGTAAGCAATGTGGCAAAGGAAAGACAGCAACTTGAGGACATTTGAAAATAACTGACCACAAACTTTAAAGTGCTTTTTGCATTGACTCAGTGAGGCCTACTGGGAATACCTTCCTGAGCCTCTTCATAAAGACTGAAAGCTCTGGGTTGACTCTGCTCCTTGCACAGTCTACCAGATAAGAAATAGTAAAGAATGGTGTGTGTGATCTTTTTTTATTAGAAACTCCATATAAACTTTCTTAAAGTTTGATTTAAATTGAGCCAGAAAAACCTTGTTATTGCACAGTTGCTTTCACCTCTACCCAGTGAGATTGCATCTATACACATCAATGGTCCACTTGCCGGGCACATAGGAAAGCCACCCAATGCCTTTTTTCTGCACCCAGAACCCTTCTTTTCTGAGCAAATAATTATGAACCATTACTTTGGATGAGAGGCAATTTGTTCTACTTATCCATTTTCTAGCTGAAATGTAATAGCCCTGGCATTTGAAGCAAGACTGTGCTTTGGGTTTGGCCCCTCCATCTGCAGCTTGACCTGTTAAGTATAGCAAAACCAGGGCACATGAAAAAATGTCTGCCTCTGTGACGAGACACTTGGTCTATCAGACCTTTGTGTGGCTCTATCTAAAATTAAAGAAGAGCTCGGTGTTAAGAATTTAACGGTTTTCTTGCCAGTAAAGGTTTGCGTGACCAGGAAACTTAGATCACATAGTTTGCAGATTAAATCAATAGTGGGAATACTGTTTGTTAGACACTGACATTTCTGACCCATGACCTTCTGTTCTTAATAAACCCTCCTTTAATGCATGTATGAAAAGACACATCCTGCCTTCTGAAAGTCAAAGAAGTGCAGAAAGGATGTGTCTGGGTTTTGTGTAGTACCATGGAAATGATCTTGACCTGTGCTCTGATTCGTGACATAGTGGCAATCTCTTGGCTCTTAAGTTCATCTGGAATATACACACCTCAAATTGGTGGACGGTTTATTGTTGCATTTCAAACCTGAGGTAGTAACTATAAGAACTTTAAATACTTAGAATAGAAAGGAAACTACATTTTTTACCTTTCTATGGCTCTTTATCTTTCGACATCTAGTTTAGTTTTAGAATGGTATTCATTAATTTTAATAAAAACTTCATTAAAGAGAGCTTTTTTTTCCTCCAAGTTCCAAACCCCCACTAATCTCACAAAATCAGGGCATGCTATTTAAAATGCAGCTAACACCTGGGGAGCCAAGAGCATCTATAGATATAAACAGTTTAAGTTAAAAGTAATACAAGGCCACTTACTCATTTCCAGAGGGACCTTGGTGACATCAAATGAAATATATGAACCCAGCTTGCTTTGTTCTTTAGACTCTATGCTTCATGTTGTGCACATAAACATTAATGAATAAATGGAGAATAAATAGGCAGTCAAAAAAGAGCACAAAGCACACTGTAGCAGGCTAATGTCAGAAGGAGCAGATTACCTTTTCTTATTTATATATGTATAAAGTGAAAGGGAGACAGACATGTGTGTGTATATATACAGAGAGAGAGAGTTAATGTATGTTAATGCTTCTTTTGTATTTGATATGAGATAACGAAGACACTCAACACTCTTCTCTGTATTCACACCTCACCTGTCACGAAAGCAGATGCATGTTTTAAGATTTAAATACAATTTTCTAAGGTGACTGGAACAGTAGAAAACCACTTTAAAGTGTGATAAATGGTAGAATGTTGAATAATGGAGGTTTTATCTTTAGCAGCAGTGCACTTCCTGGGTTTTGTACAGGTAGCTTTCACTGCCTAATAACTGAATCTGGATCGTTTGGTATAAACATACCAAACATAATAGACATGCTGGTCTAAACTTGGAGAGAGCCAATTACAGCACGAAGAGCCAAGTGTGAAAACACTATCAACTGTGAGGTACAGGCAGGACTGTGCTGTTGGTTCAGTTGTTCAGTACTCATTGTGCTCAGGAGTACAGGCTAGATGGCTAACTGAGCAAAACAAGAAAGGCAATGTGTGAAATGTAGAAGGCTTTTTTTGGATATAAGAGGGTAAACACAATGAAACATACAATAAGTGTGACATACTGGCTCTGTATGTGAGTGCAAAATGGGAATCTGCCAAATCACAGATGCGGAGCCATCTGCTGCGAAAATGGAAGCAGCTGAAAGAAGTTTCGTTTGTATTGTCATTATATGTCTGTATTTTGTTTTTCCACTTTGCCGCGAAGTCACAGTCCTTAGGATTGGCTAGAGAACTCTGTTAAGTTGGAGACAGGTCTTCCTCCCAGCCCCTCCAGTCCTTTCTGCCTGCTTCATTTTTAACCACCATGTTTTTCTATTTGATAACTCACTGCTAATGAGCTGCTAAAGATTAGACAAGGTTGTGTTTCTGTTTTCATCAATGAGTACACCTTGAGGGCTTTTATGGACCTAGAATTTACCGCGTCATCAAGCCCAGAGAGGCATTGAAATACCACTTTTTAAGTGTTAACCTTGAAGTCCTGCTTCACTGAGTATGCCGTTTCCCTTCTATCTTTAATATGACCAACCCAACAATCGTTCCAGTCGTTGTCAATATGCCAGCAAATGACCCACCTTCGACCCTGCTTCTATAATGAACTGCCCTGCTCTATAAAAGCAAGGTCAACAGAGTGTATCGGTGCTAGATTAAGCTCACCAATTTTTTTACTTGACATGTTGTTTCAATAGAATATTCTTGCTCTGGCCAAGTTAATTACCTTGGCCCACTATAACATCAAAATGACCTCATCACCTCTTCATGGCTTTGAAATTGCTTGGCTGCCATGTGGGAAGCTGATATCTTTTGCAACAGATTCGTAGAGTAATAGGCCTTATTACGTTTTAGTACTGTAAGGCAGAAAAAGGAAAAGAAACCTTAAACGTCGAAACATTCATGCATTCTTTGTTGACTTCTGTTGACTTCATCAGCTCCTCACTTAATCATAGGCTGCCACTCCTGGCAAACTATCTCCCTGGATAATAATTACCTGCATAAGCTAAGAAGATGCTGCCATTCTCTATTCTTTCACTCCTGCACGTTTAATGAACTACAGTTAAAAGACAAATAAAACACAAGAAAGCAATTACAAGTACAGCGTACCTTTCAAAGACAAAAAAAAGTCTCATTATCTCAGCATTCATTTTTATGTAATTAGGATACAGTCCGTGGACTATCCAATTAGCATACTTATGCTGTGTGGCTGACATCCTGACGTGTGTTGTGTTGTGTACGTATTTATAGGTATATTGTTTTGTAACTGAGCCCGTCTCCTGTGATTCTTATTATAAATGCCTTAAGGGACCAGAAGCCTCAAATTATCCAGCCAATCTATCTTTACTGCCCCTTGTGATACGCATTATAAACTTGTGATAATATGGTTGCTTTGACCGTTAAGTCAGTACATGGCGGCAGTTATTTTAATACCACAACATTCAGAACACTGTGATTAATGGTAGCATGTTTAATGAGCATTAGAGAACCCCCCTTTTTTTCCAGTAGAAGTAAAAATCAGAGCCCCGTTAAATCAGTAAGTCCTCTATTTATTTGCTATAAAGTCAGAGAGGTTCTATGATATTAGGCTGACTTATTTTAACTGGCAGATGCTCCTCATTTACTATTGAGTGGATCATCGATTCTTAAAAGTCAGATTGATTGGTTTCTTGAAGGCCGATGTCTTCCATACTCAATCCCATACCCATATCCTGCCTGCTGCCAAGATATCTGCACTTACTCAATCAGTCTGCTTATTGATCCTGACCTGAACACGGGGAAAGCTGGCTCAGGCTCTCATTCATCCATTGAATTACCTGGACTTACATAAAATGTGCACTAGAGCTTTGCCAGTTTATACTGTTGAGGTAAACTGTGTGAGCAGCAGATGAGAAAACTTCCTGGAGGTCTGTGGTGAAATCATGTTGGGGTGTTAGATGGCTGTAGGGTTATTGCCAGAATTAATTTAGTCTTCCACCTGCACCGCAGCTGTATTACCTTTGATTAATTGAGCTTTCTTGATGGTGACTCCCCGAAGGCTTCACAGGTGTCTCGCTGAACAGTGTTCTAACTTTGCTCTAGTTCTCCTGCTGTTTCTTTTGAAGCATCTCACATCAGAGACCTTTCTACGTTTCCAAACTTGCTTGCAGGTCTCGTGCTTTTCACATATTTTCCCTTCTCATTTTGAAGCAAAGACACATAAGCTCAGTGACAAATGTTACCCCTTGGCCTAGCTTATTCATCCCTGGTTTACCATCTTCAACAGCAAAATGTTGCACTCGTCTTACTCTAAAAATCACAATAAAGCTTTAAAAAAAAATTATAAACTAGAGTGAAAATCCAATGAAAATTAAATATCTCTACTTGTGTGTCACAAACTGTATATAGAAAAACAGGAAAAGAAGAAAAGATGCTGCCTTGTTTGGGTGTCATCGTTTCATGATATTACAATCTGGTCCAAAGGTTTGTTTTTTTTTCACATACTGAATGTGCCGATAAATTATGGTCTGTTTATAGGCAGCACGGCAGTGTGATTTGAAACTGTTTGAATTCACTGACTTTTCTCTTTCCCTTCGCGGTGCAGAAAACAGTGTAATAACACCACTGATAAGGAATGCAGGGGAAGAGAGATAACAGCCCCACAGCCAAATGTTTCAAAACTAAGAGCAGATTTTATAAGTGATCGAGCTTGTAAAGAAGGTAAGATTAAATGCAAAGACTGGAAAAATGAAAGAAAATGATTTTGACTACTGTTGAGAATCTATCACATATACGATTCAATCCAGAAGCGAAGAAATAAATGTGCTGGTGAAGTGACCCATAGATGGAATAATTAAACATTATACTATCAGTTTCAGCATAACGAATGCCTTTGTGACACCAGCCGGGCAGAAAGTAATTATTTTAATAAAAGATTGAAAAAAAAATCTGTTGTTTAAAGGGCTCCAGTTTTAACATTTCAAATGTTTTTGTCATTAACAAGATTTAGTCCTTTGCCATGGTTCTGTAAGGCTGTGCTAAGGTTTTTCTTCTTATTAAACCCCGAAGAGCATCAAAATGAAGTGTGGCTTATCGTCAGAGTAATATGATATTTTTCACAGTTTGTTATATGTTTAGCTCTGATAATTGTCTTGGATATTGGTGGATTTTGATGGCAACACCTCTGCACATGAAGAAGCACCTTAGGCCACCTAAGGCTGCGAAAGCAGAAACTATCAGAGATCCTTTTTTGTCATTCTAAAACTATCACGATATTGTCTAAAGAAACTACAAACCAATGTCAGCGCAGTACTGAAAATGAAGCCGGTGCAGAAGTGTAAAGACTGCAGTTCAGTGAATGGCCACTTGAGGCTCCGAAAGCAAAACTAACACCCATACACACCATTGACTGTACACACCCTTGTTAAAAGATTAAAATAGCCACGGTTGTATGGGGCGCCGTTTGTAAAGTGAAACATGCTGAAATTAACGGCAACATTTTTCCACATTTAGCTCAAAACCTTACAAAAACATGTTTTTTCGAGTAATTTTTTACATTTAGTAAAATATTTGTAACTTTTTATCAAATGTTAAATATTAAATCTAAATGTTAAATGTTAAATCTAAATGTGAAATGTTAAATCTAAATGTGAAATGTTAAATCTAAATGTTAAATATTAAATCTAAATATTATATTTAAATCTAAATGTTAAATGTTAAATCTAAATATTATATTTAAATCTAAATGTTACAGAAAACTAAATATTTAGGCTAACATGCAAATTTATTGTACGGATCAACGGAAATACCAAAATAAAAGCTTCCCGAAAACCTCCGGTGCAAAATTGTGTCTGCTCTCCCCCTCACTTCTCCCCGCCATGTGCTGCTTCACTTCTTGCCTACGAGCATGTCCAGCGATTTTGCTGGACATGTGCTGCTAAGAGTGCACTACTGCTGAACCTTTGGATGGCCGACAAAACGGATCTTCCGATGTTTTCAGCTAAATCGCCGGACGTGCTTTCTCATGGTCCGCGCCGGGTTATGGCTGAATTCCAGTGGAATGACGGTCCCGCCATAATAGACGTTCCAGCCATGTGTTCCAGCCCTAAACCTAACCTTATCCCGAACCATAACCTTATTCCTAACCTTTACTAGCAGTTAAATGATGTAAAATAGTGTTTTCCAAAGCGATTTTTAGAAAATGAACGAACATGTGTAGATTGAGTCCAAATGGTTCTCATGTGCTCTCCTTTTTCCGATGCCGTCATTTAGGAACGTGTTGGGTACCCGAAAGCATAAAATGTTGACAATTTGTCACCCAGAAAAATTATTACGCTTAGGGAGTGAGAACGTGTCTGACCACTACCTGCACACTTTTGCACCAGAGGTTTTCGGAAAGCTTTTATTTTGGTATTTCCGCTGATCCGTGCAATAAATTTGCATGTTAGCCTAAACATTTAGATTTAACATTTAACATTTAGCATTTAGATTTAACATTTAGATTTAGATTTAAATATAATATTTAGATTTAACATTTAATATTTAGATTGAATATTTAACATTTAGATTTAACATTTAAAATTCTGTTTTAAATATGAAAAGTTACAGATATTTTACTAAATGTTGTAAAAAAGGACTTGTTTTGAGCTAAATGTGGAAAAATGTTGCCGTTAATTTCAGCATGTTTCACTTTACAAACGGCGCCCCATACGGTTGCAGCCAGGTTTCTTTGAGAAATAACCACCCTCATAACAACTGCAGTTGGATGGTCTTTTTATACTAACTTATAATTTTTATAATTAGGATTCTTGTGACTAACAGGTGATTGGCAAAACAGGTTGAAGCAGATGCCTCTGAGATTAAGACCTAATGTTTTATCTCATCTAATTGGGGTCACAAACATGGACTTGTTGGTTATGTTTTTGTCTTTTGGAGGATTTTTGTTTTCAGGAATTATCTGACAAATGGTTGCTGTGTGGTCAGTTGCACTGTGCTCCAGTTTAGATGAGTAAAATTGCACAGCAGCATTTTGTTTGTATGCTATTCATTTTTTAACTACTTAGCACTCAACCCGCTCAGCTAAATATGGCCCTTTCTGGCTCCACTGACTATGAACTGCAACTCATAATGATTTTAATTTCCTAGTGTACAATGACTAGTTTCTTTATTTGATTCTTCAGTTAGTATTTCTTGCTTGTTTTTAAAAGGTATTATATTTGTGTGAATCAGAGTTACCGTTATAATGGATTTTTTTTTTTTACTTGTTTGTCTTAGCCTAAGCAAAGAGAGGATTAAAATTAGTTAACAGACAAAAGAACAACTCTTGACTTTAAAAATGCATTAAAACTGTGCTTCCCTCCTCTGACGAATTACTTTGTCATGGTTGAATTAATTAAAATCACGAGTTTGTGTGCATGCGCCTTTGTTTGTGTATGCGTACAGAAATGCATCTCATTTGTTATACTTCACTGGTTTGTTATTTACTGTCATCAACTTCGCTAGAAAAAGTCAAATGCTGCTTAGAGACAGCTTTTCCAGCCTCTGAGCTCCTCTGCAGATTATGTATTAAACACCTAAATCAAAGCAAACTATGACGCATTGTTTGTGTTAAAGGGGCCATTCTCTGCAGTCACAAGCTCAGAGGAACACTATTTGTAAAGTATACTGAAGTCGAGCTTGATAAGTTCCCTAGTTTTTCTGTGTTCAGTTATAAGTTATAATAATCCCACCTGCAGTAAAACCTTGTTAATTTACACACTCAACCGATGATTTAAAGCACATGCCGCATTCTTTAAAGGAGCCTTCTGGTTTATTTGACTGTGGTGTATTTTCAGTTAATGTTGCTTATATAGAAGATAGAAGTTGTTCACAATTTGCCTTGAAAAGCCTCTCTCGTCTCTCTTGCTACTTTTGGATCTGCAAGTCTTGTTCTGCTGCTTAAAGGCAAAGTGATGCATGTTGCAGGGAGCCAAATCTAGCAAGTAGGACATGCAGTGGTAAGCAACGGTTATATTGGTGTCTACTGCCTTTTTGGTGTCCTGTGGAAAAAGACACACAATGCAAAGCTGGCACAAGCCATAGTTAATATCCTTTGCGCCAAGTGTTCCTCCTATGATGCCTCGGGACATTCCAGTGGAACCGGAGTTGATAGTATTTACTGTGCGCAGTCCTATGAATGTCAAAAAAGGATGAGCTTGCTACTGGCCACAGTCATGACCTGATGCATGCCTTAGGGCTTGGGTGCTGTGGCCTTTACCACTGTTCTTATCACTAGTGATGATCTTTGACGTTAGTGTCCGGGGAGTTTTACACAGATGTTGCCCAAGTCTGAGGTCAGTGGTGAAATTGCAAATACACACAAACAAGTGCTCAGAACTAAACTTCTAAGGATCTAAAGGTTGTAAGGGGAGATTGGTCAAACAGAAACTGGGTATTTTAAGATCCATAGTTGATACGTTATTCTGAAATATGAAACTCGATCGTGGCTCAAGAGTTGGGAGTTCACCTTGTAATCGGAAGGTTGCCAGTTCGAGCCCTGGCTTGGACAGTCTCGGTCTTTGTGTCCTTGGGCAAGACACTTCACCAGTTGCCTACTGGTGGTGGTCAGAGGGTCCGGTGGCGTCAGTGTCCGGCAGCCTCGCCTCTGTCAGTGGCCCCAGGGCGGCTGTGGCTACAATGTAGCTTGCCATCACCAGTGTGTGTGAATGTGTGTGTGAATGGGTGGATGACAGGTTGTGTAAAGCGCTTTGGGGTCCCTAGGGACTAGAAAAGCGCTATACAAATACAGGCCATTTCTTTTACCAACTCTGAAATAAACTCATGAAAAAAAAATTGAAAGAGAAGACCCTGTTCTTTGCCAGTCAGTAGTGACAGTAAAATGGTCTAAGGACACTGTAGTTCAATACATCATAGACGAGCTTGCCACCTCATGACTGAGTGCCTTTCCCTCTCTTGAGATTTTCGAACAAGGCCGTGTTTCTGATGCTTCACAAGCTTGACAAACACATTAGAGAGGTGGAGAAAGAAGATTATAATTTAATCATACCCCACATCTATACAAAAGGCTTAGTGTTAACACAGCAACAGGAGCACCTTGAGCTCCCTCTGTCTAGAAACAGGAGGTACTCTGGTGCAGTATTGAGGTGTAGGTTGAACCACACAATCACTGTACTTCAATGCTTAAAATGCAGGGAAATAGAATGTATTAAAAAGAGAGCTTTAGGTCATGGCTATGACAGTGCAGTAAAAGTAAAACATAATTCCTCTTACCACCAAGTAAAAGCCGTACAAAATGGCATGACTCAAGTGCCTCAATATTACGCTAATAGATGATAAACGAATCCAGCAATTGATGTTTGTATAGTGACATAAATATGTAGTACAATATTTGGATATAGAATATCTGGAGCAGGGTTAAAGGTACTATTTTGAATACCATTGTTTTGGGTGGGGCTCCGAAATTTGGTCGTATTTGGTAGCAGCAAATATTTAAGGCTTCAAGTGAACGATCGGATATTAGGCTACTGCACTATATAGTAAACTGTGCCTGGTTTACTTCAGTGCTCTAATGATCTATACCTCAAACCAAGGTTCCCAACTGGAGCCCAGTGGTACTCTGTACACTGTACTGACTGTAAATGTGTGCTGCTAATCACACTAACCTGCACCCCTCTGTACAATGATTACAGGAAACCCTGGAAGAAAGATGCCACTGGCATTTCAGCACTAGTGGAAGGTTACATTTTGAAGGGAACTCCAGCTCTAACAATTGTCCACTCTCAGTATGGTCTCCCTTGCAGCCTCTGTGCTGTGCAAGTTTCACAATCCATTTATAATTTTCTGTACTTTGAACGCTTATTCTACTGTATGGAAGACAGCAGGGCTCCATTGCCTGTGGCAGTAATTGAGCCCAGGCTCATGGGCTTTTTGTCTTTTGCTACACTTCAGGGTTAAAGCATTCATCTGTGGATATGTAATCCTTTGCTTTCCTCGTTAGCTTTAAAAAGGGGGTTTTAAACACTTCCTTATAGAGTGCTGACACAAAATAAAACCTTTTAAACAAATAATTAAATTCAAACTAGGCTGACACTCACTACTCACTCAGTCATCACGCTGCACATCTTCTAACTATATATATATATATATATATATATTTTTTTTTTTAAAAACTTGTCAGTATTAGATAAACCGTATCTAGCTAGAAGAGTGGAGAGAGTTTTATTCCTTTTATACTAAACTCTTAAAAATGAAACTAAAATAAGAAAACTGGACTGTCTAATTTTGGACTTTGTAAAGTTATTTTAGTCTCCATTTATTAAATGTTGAGTTTTAGGGTGCTTTACAGTCAGTTTGTAGGATGCACGCATCTTTCCAGGAAGGGGAGGAAATCATTTATTACGCATTTCAAAAGCTATTATTTTTTATTAGCTGTCAGGAATCTTTAGCTAAGCGATGATTTAATTTGGAATCAATTCTCAGTTATTCATGATCAGTAATTACAAACATGGCCACTATTTCTTTCACTTTCTCCCAAACCACCGACTCCAGTTTTTTTTGTCCACTGCAATGAAAATGAAACCACTCACTGTCAGCTGGTTTTACTGATGGTTATCACATGACTAACAGGGAAAAGAGCTGAAAAAAAATCTCTGGAAACTTAACTGCATTAATTCAGAAGCATTTTAATCTCCCTGCATGATAATTATGATTGACCTTAATTTACTGGAACTGTGAGCCACTATGTTATTGCTAATTGTTTAAGCCACTCTGCTGTGATGGTGTTACAGGAAATTATTTAGAAAAAAAATGCTTTTTTTCCAAGCCTTTTTTGAAGATGAGCTGCAAACTGTGGCATGAGCTCGCTATACGCTGTTCTGTTTCTGCACTGTTATTCTCAAGGGAAGTTTTTACTTTCTTTCCATTCAGCACTGTTATTACAAAAATCTTTTTTTTTCATCAGTATTGATTGAAATTCATAGTTCCTCTTTCCCCTGTACTATCACTAAGATAAGATTCTTAACAATGTAGCAGAATTACAATCACGTTTCCATGGTATGTAGGGTCTGATCAGGTCAGCTTTTAATTGCAGTCTTAACAGATTTTTTTTCCTTACTTCTAAAGGAGACAAAGAGAGACAACCGAGCTGATAATGAAAAGTAAAGTGATCCAAATGGTTTAATCATCCAATTTGATGCGATGATTGTGGCATGAAGTGATTAATAAGATCAGTTGACAGTGAAACAAATCCCTGCTAACCCTAACCCACAGTAGGGAGAATTCAATATTTAGCCTCTTTGTTTCCATTGTTGTTATCTTTTAGTGCAAGAGGGAGCCTTGTAATATACACATTACTTTGATGTATTAAATCATGTTATTTAATGGCCGAGATTAATCAGATATTCAGATAAAGAAATCATATAAATACTTTCTTTGTGACTTTATGTCAAAATGGTCATAACAGTGAGGGATACTTCACATAGTGATTACATGATTCTTATATTTTTCGAGTGCTGAGTGAAGCAGCCTGAAACACTATAATATAAAGCAGATGGAAGATAACAATTGTGTTGCTCGATTGTGATGTTGTAAACACAAATTGCATCTAAACGTACAATCATTTTTGCCATTATTAAACAGTATTTGTAGCTTGGCTGCTGGAGTCATGTTTGGTGTTCTTCCTTAAGCACATTTGAAAATGCCACAGGCTCAGTAATCACTCTGCTGGTACAAAAAAGGAAATGTGTGTTTTGGTTTGAACATGCTTGAACATCATGTTCCTTTGATATAATGATTACATCCCCAAAAGACTTGGTGCATCGTCTTCATTGTATTTAACTATCCATTTTGTCTGTGAGGAAAAAGCCAGCAGACGCAGAGATGGAGGCTCCCACAATAAGTAAAAAAAGAAGATACTGAAATGGATATGGGCCATTTAGTTCAGTCAGAGGCATTCAGGGATGAAAAATCTATTGAAGGATACAGAACTGAAAGCGAGGTCTTGTGAAAGGACATGAAGGCCAGACGTAGATTGCTGTGCTCACATCCTTATAGCACAGTTCCCTGAACAAGTATTTACGCCCTCTCTGATCTTTTAGGTTTTTGCACATTTGTCACACTTTAATTGTTTCAGATCATCAATCAAACCTGATTATAAGAAGAAGATAACTCAAAAAAAGGTTATCCAAACCTTGCTGGTTCTGTGTGAAAAAGTGATTCGATCCTCTGCCTAAATCTCGAATTAATTGTGATCAATCACATATTTTCGAAAGCTGAATTGAGTTTAACTAGACACACCTAGGACTGATTACTGAACCTGCCTGACAAAGTGAAATCAGCTGAAAGATATTAAAAAGCAACACTTCATGATTCCATCTAAAGAAACTGCTTTGATTGACATTCATGAGTATGGAAAGGGTTAAAAACTAATTTCTAAGATTTTGCGGCTCCAGTGAACTACGGTGATCGGTGTTCAGAAATGGAGAAAACTTGGAACATTGGTAGCCAGTCTACTAGAACTACTCCAAGAGCACATTAATGGCTCATCCTGGAGGTCACATATGAACCTAGAATACAATCTGCAGAACTGCAGGGCTCACTTGCCTCAGTTAAGGTCAGAGTTCATGATTCAGCAGTGGCATCTGTGAGAGAAGAGAAAACCACTGCTGATCAATGGGATCATCTCACATTAACCTAAGAAACATGTTAATGATCCCCAAGATCTGTAGACTGATGAGACAAAAGTAGAACCCTTTTGAAGGTTTCTGTCTTGTTATATCTGGCATCTAACTAACCCAACATTTCATACAAAGAGCATCATACCAACAGTCAAACATAGTGTTGGTATGATTGGGAAGCATGAATTCTGCTCCAGAGAAAGTCCAGTTATCTGTTCATGCCTGAAAGGCAAAATTAGGTTATCCAACAAGGCAATGACCTAAAACGCACCAGCTAGTCCACCTCTGAATGAGTTTTTGGAGTGGCCTAGTCAGTTTAAATCTAGGTTTTAAATCGTATTAAGATACTTTGAAAAATCTTAAGCAGGCCAGTCATGTTTGAAAAACCATTCAGCAATTTGGCTGAAATAAAACAGCTCTTTAAAGAAGAGAGGGCCATAATGACTCCACAGTGATGTGAAAGACTCATTGTCTTTCACATCGCTGTTCTTGTTACCAGGGTTGGCGCAACCACTTACTAGGTTTAAGGGGCAATTACTTTTTCACACAGGGTCATGTAAGCTTGGATAACCCTTTTATTAACTTAACAAATGATATCATGAACTCAAAGTGTGCTTAACAACAGAAACCTAAATTAGATCCATATAAACTGTCAATTCTTGTCAGCTGAGCTCTTTAACATTACAACTTTTTCAATTAATTAATTTTGCCTAGGTGGTTTTATTTTTTATACTGCTCTGATTGAGACCCAGGATAGATGCATTGTCAGTACAAAATTCAGATTTAAAACAAAATAAAATTATGTGGATTTTCAATAACACTGGTAGTGATTTTACTACCAGGAACAACAAACGCTTACAGGGATGGATCTTATGCGTTTTGTTTTCTGAAGATTATACTGTGTTGATGTTCTTTCGTGAACTGTGTTACATTATTCATCAGGATTGTGTCAGCTGCTGTCAATGCAATCCTTTGAATTGGTTCTAAAAACCTGATGAGAGCGTGTTTAGAGACCACGGCAGCATGGATCAGACAGGATTCGTTAAGATCACAGCTAATCTGGGTGGAACAGACCACGGTCCACAGTGACAAGGAGTGTGAACATTCTGACTTCCCCTGCCAAGCTTACACACAAATGCACAGAAAAACACGACTACATGTTTGCATTTGGGATTTAACGCTAATACATGAAACCATTGAACAACATTTCTTTGGGCTGCTCATTTTGAGCATCTGTCATAATCTGCTTTTGATAAAAATGACAAATATTCACAGTTTTGTCCAGATTTGCATTTACATCCACCGGGAAAAGTAAAATATGTAAAGAAACACAAAACAAGTTACTCAAAAAACATTTTTTTCATGTATCACAACGTGATACTGTGGAAAAATCCTAAAACATGTCTCATTAATTTTTTTCTTTGGTAGTTAAATTTCAAATAGATGCACTGATTTATTAAAAAATATGCAAACATACATGGAAATACTGTTTATAAGGCAAACACAAAGTTTGTATAATTCCAGTGACACTATTTGACATGACCACCTGAACCTGAACTCTTTGACAAGCTTTCTTGACCGTCAAATTGTCCAGGCATGCTATTATTACATTGGCAATGTGCTTGGGATCGTTATCATACATACAAAATGAAGCAGTTGTCAGTCAGATGCTTTCCAGATACTATCGCAAGGTGGCTTTTTTTATGTTTGTAATTCCATCAATTTTGACAGCCTGTCAAAACACCACTGGCTGAAATGCAGCTCCAAACCATGACAGAGCCTCCACTCTGTTTTAAAGATGGCTGTTGTGCTGCGAATTTCAGATTTGGCTTCATCAGTCCATAATCTCTGTTTTTTCCCAGTCCTGTTCTTGTGTAATGTGGCACACCTCCTTAAGAGTGACTTCTTGACAGCCACCCTTCCACTGAGACTCATTTCTGATGAGTTTTCAGTGAACATTAGATAGATCAGTTGAAGGATCAGATGCATCTCTCAGGTCCTGTCAGTTCTTTGCGTGATTTCTTTCCTATTTCTTAAGAATATGACTTTCAGATATTGTTATCTGTTGTAAATTGTTTTTTAGGCTTTTTTCGACCTCCACTTGAGCTCCATTTTCCTCAATTATTATAGGAACACATTGTACAGCATGCTGAGTTTCCAACTAATAGTTCTTTGGGAATCAAACCACTAATAAAGTGACTTAAAATTGTTTTTTGTTAGGTTTTCTGTAATGTGTAGATGTAAAATTGGTTCATCCCTTGAATTAGATCCATTTTTATGCTTGAATGATTCATAGGTCAGTGTGAATCAATCATTAAGAAAAACCCTGAAAACGTCTGGATCCTTGGAAGCAAAAAATAAAGAAGACTCAAGACTTGTGCACAGTGTATGTATAACATTTGTTAAGCAAACTGTGTTATTTTGTTTCACAGATTATTATTTCTGCACATTTCATAAACATAATGTGGAAGTAAATTAAATCCTTCAAAAAAGTCCCGCAATGCAGAAAAAAAGCTGCTGAAGACCAAAGATCGGTATCGCAGTATCAGTCTTACTGTGATGTGTTTGTATTTGTTCTCAATATACTCCCACTGCAGGCAGACTGCAGTAGGAAGACACAAGCTGGGAGTGATAACTGGGAAATACTTTATGTGCATCCACACAAATATAATCACAGATATAACCTGTTAAAATAGCCATGCAGTGAAGTCATATCAGCTTTAATATATTTTTTATTACTATAACCAAGCGTTATCTTTATTAATGTTCGAATAAATGTACATCTACATCCCTACAAGTCTCTGTAGTCACTGAGAGGAAATTCCATCCCAACTGAGGGAGCTGACTCAGCTCAAAATCAGGGTCTTTTTCAGTGCTAAGATTTTTTTCCCCATTATTCATGATAGCACTGCCAGCATAGCGATGGAAAATGATGGATCAGTAAAGGGCACCAAGAATGTAGCGGAGGAGCAAGAATGCTAAAAAGATAATAAAATAATATTAAAATAAGAGAGACACTGTCAAAGACTGAGTGAGATAAGTCTGGAAGAAGGATTAGGGATAAAGTAGGGAGTAGTCGAGGAAAGAGATATGACAGGCCTGAGTTGCTTCAGAGGACCACATAGAGCAAGATGGGAAGCAGAAGAGAAATAGAGATAGAAGAGATTGTCTCTAATGCTGATAGACTGAAGAAATGACAAAAAAATGTGGCTGGGATTTAATAAGTCTCATTTATATCCTGGTTCAGTTCTACTTCCTGCTTTTGCACCAACAGGAAGAAGTCAACCTGTTACAGGCTTATCGACCAGCTCCACACCTGCCTCGCAGGTCTAAACCTAGTTAAACGCAATGGCTTTGCTCAGCACCGTTCTACTCCAAAACAAGCTGCTGACCTAACAAAACAAGTGGACTGAAACATCACTCATATTGCTGAGTCCTCATTCTGAGGACTTTAGTTCGTCACAGTGTTCCTTCAGTGTTGAGAGAGAAAGAGGTGGGATACATCTGTTGCTCAGAAAGTCATTAGCAGCTTCAGGCTGTGCAGAAGAGCCTCATTCACATATCCTTGTCTGTGAAGATGCATATGTGGAAGAGATGAGGAATTCTAACTAAGATGTGTGGAATGAAATAATGAAAAAAGATGGATATGGAGGCTTTTTTCCCCTTCCTGTGTGAGCTTAATGGCATTTTTCTGCTTTTCCTTATACAACCTAATGTCACTTTCTGTTCTCTAGATGGAAATCCCAAGCTCAAAATAAATGCTGTTAAGACAGAGGGATTGGGACAGGACTCGCAAATTGCATGTATTTTGTTAGAGAATAAAGGAAGCACAAGCTCCACCGTTAACGCCATTGCGTGATGCAAAAAAAATAAATTAGTTTGCAGTTGTTCTTCTTGCAGGAGGCAGATTTGGGTGCTTTGTTTGCATGTTTACTGAAACAACCATGTATCATTTGACAGAGAGATAAAGAGACTGTGGCGCACAGTTTTTTGGTAGTTCAGTCAGTCTTTAGATTGGCTGGAAGAACAAATGCTTCCCAAAGATGTGTGTGAAAGGCTACTGAGTTAATGAGGCCTTTGCAAACACAAGCAGTTTGCCTTCCCATCTTCTAACTGAAAGCAGTGCCTGTCAAACTATAAAGTTAATAGATATTAAGTGTTGTCAAAACGTCGTCTTTTCTTAAATCGGGCTAATAATAATGGTTCTCTATTGTTTTCTTAAACCTCAGCAACAAATACTACCCATCTTAAGCACAGTCAGGTTTGTTAGTAATATAACTCTGATTAGTGATCGTCTCCTCAAAATGCTCTTTGTACCCAGGAGTGAGACAATCATATGTGGACTTGAGCGAGATACACGGTCCCATTCATTTGAGCTTGAATTATAAAAAAGTCTATTTGCATCATCCCTCTCAGGGCGGATGCTTCCCTACAGCTTACCTGTCCAGTGATTAAACATTAATAAGCCCATAATTAAAAAGTCTAAATTGCCACAGGCAGACAGTGACACTAGCAGTCAGGGTTAAAATTCTTCTTGCTCTGCCATTGATTTCTCTCAGTTCTGGAGGTGGTCCAAATAAACGGAGGAACCTAAGGGGAATCTTATGGGTGAATACAAATCTTCTTGCTGCTGCTTTCAACTTGAACAGCAATCATGTGGATCTTTCAGGGATTTACATGGTGAAAATTGTAATAAGTTTCAGTCTTGGGCTAAATCTCTTCAGGGAGATGGAAATTTCAGAGCTTGAACCTTTCTGCTTTTCTTTTCAGGCAAGGATGTGTGCATATTTATATCTGTAAGTCACTGTTGGTACAGTGGTTATGGAAATGAGAAGTACCATATTTCAGCTTTATCATAATCAACATGATGATTTACATTTACAAGAATGACCAGTGAGGCTGTACAATGGTGTGAAATAGTGTTTGCCCCTGTTTTGTTGTGTTTTTCACACTTAAATGTTTCAGATCATCAAACAAATGCAAATGATAGACAAAGATAATACAAGTAAACACAAAATGCAGTTTTTATATGAAGGGTTTTATTATTAAAGGGACAAAATCTAAAGCTACATGGCCCTGTGTGAATAAGTGGTTGCCCCCCTAAACCTAATAACTATTTGGGTCACCCTTAGCAGCAACAAGGAGGAATTTGGCCACTCATCTTTGCAGATTCGTCGTAATTCAGCCACACTGGTGGGTTTTCAAGCATGAAACACCCTTTTAAGGTCACGCCACAGCATCTTACTCGATTTCAGGTCAGGACTTTGACTAGGCCACTCCAAAGTCTTCATTTTGTTTTTCAGAGGCGGACTTGCTGGTGTGTTTTGGATCATTGTCCTGTTGCAGAACCCAAGTGCGCTTCAGCGTGATGTCACAAGCAGATATCTGAACATTGTCCTTCAGGATGCTTTGGTAGACACCAGAATTCATGGTTCCACTGACCACAGGAAGTCTTCCAGGTCCACAGGTGGCTAAAGAGCTCCAGATCATCACTCTGCCACCACCATATTTTTACTGTTTTTATGATGTTCCTTTTCTGAAATGCTGTGTTAGTTTTATGCCAAATGTAACGGGACTCAAACCTTCCAAAAATTTTCAGCTTTTGTTTCTTCAGCTCGGTGTTTTCCCAAAAGTCTTGAGGATCATTAAGATGTTTCTCGGCCAATGTGAGACAAACCTTTTTTGTCGTAATGGTTTGCTCCTTGAACTCTCCAATGGATGTCATTTTTGCCCAATCTCTTTCTTTGTCGAATCATAAACTCTGACCTTAACTGAGACATGTGAAGCCTGTGGTTCTTTAATGTTGTTCTGTGTTCCTTTGTGACCTCCTGGATGAGTATTCAGTGTACTCTTGAAGTAATTTTGGTCATCCAGTCGCTCCTGGGATGGTTTACCACTGTTCCATGTTTTCTCCATTTGTGAATAATGGCTCTCACTGTGGTTCACTGGAGTCCCAAAGTCCTTTAGCCTGCTTTACTTTATCAGACAGGGTCTATTTAAGTGATTCAACAAGTCTGTGAGTAATCAGGCCTGACTGTGTTTAGTGAAACTGAACTCAGCTTTCCAAAAAATGTGCTTAATCACAGTTAATTCATGATTTAACAAGAGGGGCAATTATTTTTTCATGCAGGACAAGGCTTGGAAAACATTTCTCCTTTAATCAATGAAATCATCATTTAAAAACTGCATTTTGTATTTTATCTGGTTTAGTCTTTACTTTTTGTCTGATATTAAAATGTGTTTGATGATCTGAAACTCTTAATTGTGACAAATATGCAAAACACTAGGAAATCAGGAAAAGGGCAAACACTTTTTCTCACCACTGTATGTAGCCTGGGTAAAAGTGTAGACCCCTTCTACAGTACTGATTGTTACTTTTCTATACTTTTCTAATATTTTGTCTTTGGTTTGCAATATTTTTTAAACTTTAAAACTTATGCAGAAGAACTGCAGTGGCACTGAGGTAATATTAAGAGTCCCCAGAGCTGTGTTTGTTTGAAATTCTGCTGCTGTGATTCAGCCTTCAACTGTAGAACCAGGGCCCTTCCTTGGCCTTGGCTAGCAGCAGCACTTTTCCTTCCCTTTGACAACCGCTAATGCGCTTTGCTTGTACAAGGTCACACTGTCCCAGAATGACAGAGTTGGCCTGAACACAGAGCTCAGTCCAAACGTCTGCTCTCCTCAGAACACGTTCCAATGCCTGTCTGCTGTAATCAGTGTTCGAGGCAGGTCATCCGTTTGTTGCTGGAAATTGCAACACTCAATTTGACCTATCAGCTTCGCCATCAGTAACATGAATCTGCAAGTGTATTTGGCTTGACTTTTAATGGCATTGGCACAGGGGCCTGTGGAACATCTGGGCTTCCCAGGCAGAGGTTGAGTCATGTTGACTGTTGAACGCAAGCATTGCCGGGATGTCGCTCTCGCTCTCTCCTTTCATTGCAAATGCATCCTCAGTAACTCCTTCCTCCCCTCCTCCCCCAAGGTAAGCCCAGTAAGAGTGGTATGGTTTTTCTCACAGAGGGCTCGTCCTGCTGCTCATGATGTGAACTGACGAGGGCTGTCAGCGCTTAGCGCATCAAGCTAATCTCATAACACTGGTTGTGCATGGGAGCCTTAGCGTCTGCACTAGCTCAACTTTAATTTTATGAACTCACATAGCTATGCATCTCACCTAATGACATTAGTGTCAGATGGTTTGATAAAGATGGGTGACGACCTACTTGATTAGCTCTAACGGTTACTCCCTCTACTGCAGTACACACATACACATACACAGATTCTACCCCACCTGCTGAGATCTAATGAACTTAATGGTTGTTCTGTGAAAGGACAGAAGGACTAAAATCACCTGGTGCAGAAGAATAGAGAAAGGAGGATACAGTGAGAGGCAGCTGCAGTCAAATACCACGGTAAATGCCATATTTTACTGCTGTGACCTTCATAGTTATTGGCTTTTCCTGCAATAAAGTTGTTATTACTATGCACTACCCACATTGTTACTGTTTGCATACATTTTACAGCACTGACATTCGATGCCTTTCCTCATAGCGAGTCTCTAGCTGTCCTGATAGGTTTTCTTTTTCTCATTTTCCATTAATTTCACCAAATCTAATATGTGTAACTGTTATGAAGTTAGTGTCTTTGTAGACTTTATCAGTACAGCTTTCAGGTCTGTATAAAATGTGTGATTTTTGCAGTGAAACATTATGTTGTCTTTGTCCTTGGATTTTTTCTCTTTGAAGGTTGTTTCTCTCAGCTCAGTCTTGGTGATTCTTTCAGACTTACTATTGACTCTCATCCTCCGCCAAAGTCATAAAATGTGACTTTTCTTTTCTTTTTTTGTTGATGAAAGACACGTGGCAAATGTGGAAATATCTCAAGTAAGAAAGCGTGCATTATTGAACAGAGACTTTTTACATGCTTGATTTGATTTCTCCTTTGATTTAGAAATATTATGTTATTTTATTATACTCGTGCTTTATTACATTTCATCACCTAGTTTGCAGTTATTTGCCGTTATTTACAATCAGTTGATAAACTCTAGTTGTACACACTTAGCATTCATAACAGTTGCCTTCATGGCTTGCTCTGATTTTCAGTCTGCAGTTTAGTGAGCTGCAGCTGACTCAAAGAAAATAAAATGACATAGCCAGCAAGCTACTGATGGTTTAATATTCACCTCCATCTGCTTTATCATCCAAAAACTATGATTATACTTAAACTGCATTAACAAAGAAGAGCAAATAACTTTTTTCTACATACAATTAGCCTTAAATTCTCAGATACTTGATCAGAATTATTATATATGTGTCCCAATGACCAAATCAGGTGTGTAAAGGGGACCTGCTTAATAGTTTGGTGAAAACTGCACAGCAGGACAGGAAAAATTATCAGGCTTTTCATTCGGTAGCAATTGCAAGTTGTTATAAATGGATCAGGTCACTGCTTGTACTGTCAGTATTAGTTCAAAGACAATGAATTTTTCTTTCAGTTTTTCACTTATACTTAATTATTTTTTGTTAGAATTTTCTCCTGGAACTCTCCAATAGATTTTTGCCCTGTCTCTTTCTTATTGTTGAATCATGAACTCTTATCTGAGACATGTGAAGCCTTTGGTTCTTTAATGATGTTCTGTGTTCCTTTGTGACCTCCTGGATGAGTATTCGATGTACTCTTAAAGTAATTTTCATTGTCCAGTCCCTTCTGGGAAGGTTTACCACTGTTCCATGTTTTCTCCATTTGTGAATAATGGCTCTCACTGTGGTTCACTGGAGTCCCATAGACTTGGAAATGGCTTTGTAACCCTTTTCAGACTGATCGATGTCAGTGACTTTGTTTCTCAGCTATTTCTTTAGATCATGGCATGATGTGTTGCTTCTTGAGATCCTTTAGCCTGCTTCACTTTGTCAGACAGCGTCTATTTAAGTGATTCAACAGGTCTGTGTATAATCAGGCCTGATTGTGTTTGGTGAAACCGAACTCAGCTCTCCAAAAAATGTGCTTAATCACAGTTAATTCATGATTTAACAAGAGGGGCAATTATTTTTTCATACATGTCCAGGTAGGCTTGGTTTCTCCCTTTCTCCCTTAATCAATGAAATCATTTAAAAAACTGCATTTTGTATTTTCTCGGGTTATCTTTGTCTAACATTAAAATCTGTTTGATAATCTGAAACTCTTAATTGTGACAAATATGCAAAATACTAGGAAATCAGGAAAAAACACTTTTTCTCACCACTGCATGTAGCCTGGATAATGTCATTAGTGTAGGAGGAAAGGGTAGAAAAGATGAATCTAGACCCCTTCTACAGTACAGATTGTTTGATTTACTGTGAAAATACTTTTCTAATATTTTGTCTTTGGTTTGCATTCATTTTTTAACTTTAAAACTCGTTCAGAAGAACTGCAATAGCACTGAAGTAATATTAAAAGTCCCCAGAGCTGTGTTTGTTTGAAATTCTGCTGCAGTGATTCAACCTTCAGCCATAGAACCAGGGCCCTTCCTTGGCTAATAATAGATAGTAATGTGAATTGTGTTATTATCAAATAATTACATTATGTAGTTGGAAACTAGAAGAATTACTGCATTTCCGTTTAGTTTTTGACCTGTGTCATTTTGTCCATTATATGCTGCTGTTATTTTTTTGCATTGTGTGATTTTTACATTATGTTGTGCCCTAAGCAAAAACAATAACTTGTAAAATTGTCATGACCTGTTTAATCCCCACTGTATTAGATTCATAGAATGGAGAAAATAAAAAATAAAAAACACATCTCAGTGCAAATGTCTGTGGGCCATTCGTATTTCTAAGTCATAGCATCTCATGTTAAATCTGAAATGAGACAAAACTGTGTGGAACTAAAGTCTCCATTTGTGGACTCAGCATGTTTGTTTTAACTTTTCGTGGTTTGTGGTTGTGGTTGCAGACTTCCTAGTCAATGTTAGTTGCAGAATGTATCAATTTTCACAGATAAATCCCCTGGGTAATCTCAGAATCATTGTTTCAATCTGTCTTTATTCCCTGTGGACCCGAGTGCTGACGTGTGACAATGATCAAGGAGGTGGGGGAGGGCTCAGTCATTTATGGCCGTCGTATACAGTAGCAAATTCTCCCTGCTGCAAATTGATTGCCCTGGGGCTCAGGAAAGCATATACTGTATCAGAGCAATTGGAATGTTACACTTTTGTCTAATCTTTATTTTCATTTGTCAGCAAGTACTAGTTTTCTCAGTATGCCATGAAATAAATCTATATTAACTACTTTTGATGTCATGTGTGATAACACTTTTAATGTGTCCACTATGGTTTCATGATTGTCCAATACACTCGTTCATTTTTATATGAAAGCCAACGCAGGGATTTGCATCACTATAGTCTTACAACAATAACGTTCTTGGTAAGTTCGAATCCACAAGCTACAGTGCTTTGAAAAAGTATTTGCACCTCTAAGATTTCTCAGGGTTTTGCACATTTCTCACACTTACAAGATTAAGGTCATAAAACAAATTTTCATAATACACATAGATAACCCAAATAAATACAAAATGCAGTTTTTAAATAATTCCACATATTAAGGCAAAAAAGTCATCCAAGCCTACCTGACCCTGTGTGAAAAAGTAATTGCCCCCTAGTAACTGGTTGTGCCAGCCTTGGCACCAAGAATTGCAATCAGCAGTGGTAACTGGCAGTAAGTCTTACATTTTGCTAGAGGAATTTGGGCCTACTCTTCTTTGCAGAATTCAAATGTATTAGAGGGTTTTCGAGCATGAATGTCCTGTTTAAGGTTATGCCAAAGCATCTCCAGAGTAGGTCACTCTAAAAAACCTTTTTTTTGTTTGTTTGTTTGTTTGTTTGGGGGGGTTGGAACAATTTAAAGGTGGACTTACAGGATCATTGTCCTGCTGCATAACGAAAATGCACTCAAGCTTCAGGGAGCAATCCTGATATTCAGGAGTTCCTGGTAGCAGCAAAGCAGCCCCAGACCATCACACTACTACCACTTTGCTTGATGTTGCTATCACGCTTATCTCATAAAGTGCTTGACTTTTGTCTCTTAAGAATACTTTCCCAAAAGTCTTGGATCATCGAGATGGCAAATGTGAGACTTTAGTTGAAATCCATTTAATTCGGTTTTATTTATATAGCACCAAATCCCAATAGATGAGATCCTCTGCTTTATCTGGCTAACCTACTTGGTATGATTCCCTACCTAGACTATCGTTCTGAATTTTGTTTATTTATTTATTGCCTAATGTTTAGTTTGCGACTACATAGGCAGTTTTTGTGATACTTTTTGTATTTTCCTGTAAATTTTCATGTAATGTACATTGGCAATTTGATAATAATCACAGAAACTGATTTCTCCAGGGGCAAACTTTGCTGCAGGTTACTATAAATGACTTTTAGGAGTCTATTATAAATCTGTTTAATTTCTCCAAGCACTGGTCATCTGCAGTGGAATTTAGTTTGTTTAATTTATTTCTCACTGATGTGTAATGTCATGGTTGCCTTCTTGCTTTATATATGTATTTATTAAAGATTGTTTATCAGTAAACATTTTGATTGATGCACATATTTCCGTTTGATAAGCCATACAGATAATTCTTTTTGTGCTAGAGCTAATTGTCCTGCAGTTTTTATGTTTGTGCTCTCCTAGAACAACTAAGGACAACTAAGGTAAAGGAAGGTGAACTTCTGTTCAAAACTCTTGGACGTCTGAACATGATTAACAGCTTCACCGTTGTCTGATTTGATTTACTACATCGACTTTTTCTTTTGTGAATTATTTGACACTTTGGAAAGCTTTGTCTTCTGAATAATGTTGGCAGCAGAGCACAGTGGCAGTGTTTCAATACTTCTGACTCTCCCAACCTGTACACCACATCCTGTTGATATCCTGTCAGTGTAATTACACCATGGAGCCAAACTGGGATACATAGTCGTGAATATAAGTCATAAATATAACTCACTCAAAACAGAAGATTTTACTAAACATACAATTTTCCATCTTTTTATCCGTCTCTGTGAAGAAGTGAATCATTAAGATAAGAACTTAGTACCTGCAAAATTGCTTCCTGCATTGTTTTTCTCTTTGGAGTTTCTGTGGTTGCCATGGTGACACAGCGAGCCATAGCAGCAAGATGAAAAAGCTCAACCGTCATAAATTCAGACAGCAGACGTAGTGTTTACAGTGAAAACAACGGAGGTGACAACGGCATCTACTCACTGTCTGAAAGCACATTTAGGGCCAGTCATCTGCGGCTCATTTTCTGTTTCTCAGCACAGGCATGCGTTAAAAAAACGCATCACTTCCAAAAGCTGGTGGATCCAAAGTGACGCCTGTATCGCACAAAAAGCTCTTCACTGGTCTGCAGATAGTTTTAATTTGAAGCAGCAGCAGAAATGTGGCCTTTGTGCAAACAGTAATTTAATAACACTTTAATGCAATAGTAAAACACATCAGTGGTATGGTAAAGTGAGGTAGATGAAAGGGTAAAAAGAAGCTTGGAACTACATAATAAAGTGTTAATAAAGCCCGATAGGTAGGAATCTCTAACACTTCTGGCATGCGCCCAATTTAGTTTTGACAATGGATATTCATGTGTTTGGTAAGTATTCGTCCTTTTCTTTAATTGTTCTGTAGAATAAATATGGTTATATATGGACAGACAGGAGAGCTATGTTGGGACTACAGTTAGATTCAATTAGGCTACAGTTTCTGACTGAGGAAATGACTGAATAACTCAATGAGGATAGGATGCCAAAAAAGAGAAAATAAAATAAACAATCTGAACCTAAACTTACCAACAACATCCAAAATCATGCCAATTGCATACTCAGTAGATTGATTTTTTCTTTTCTTTTTTTAATTTAATGTGACGATTGACATTTAGAAACCATCACACTGGGTTGTTTTTGTCAAACAGGCCACCATATGCGCCCCAGCTGCCATCCATCTGGCTTGTTGGCTTGCCCTTCCTCCCCTCAAACACATTTTAGGCACAGAAATGTACTTGTCTGAAGGCCCGATTAGCTAAAAATGACAACTTTTGCTTTTGCTATAATCACCAAACATGTGTTGACGCTAATCACTTTAGTCCAAGACATGACTTGACTGAAGTCAAGACGCAGCAATGCGTGGTTCGGTTGAACACGCCACAACTGAAGCAGCTTAAACAAAGACAAACCTTCCATAATTAATCTTTAGTTTATCGTGTCAGTTTAAGACAGTTATCCTGTCTTCCTTTCTCACCCCAACCGGTCGCAGCAGATGGCCCCGCCCCTCCCTGAGCCTGGTTCTGCTGGAGGTTTCTTCCTGTTAGAGGGGAGTTTTTCTTTCCCACTGTCGCCAAAGTGCTTGCTCATAGGGGGTCATATGATTGTTGGGTTTTTCTCTGTATCTATGAAGCACCTTGAGGCGACTTTTGTTGTGATTTGGTGCTATATAAATAAAATTGAATTGAATTGAATTTAAGATATTTTCCTTGTGTTATTTATCATAGTTTACCACCCTTTAAAAAAAATTGTGCTCCAGAAGAGAGAGCTTTCATTAATTACATAATCAATGCTGTGAAGCATACTTGATAACGGAGTATGTATGTGCTAACCTGTTAGAGAACACTTTAGATCGTTTAAGCTAATTTGTTTCTCCTAATCGACCCTGCAGTACTCATCCACTTAACTGCTCTGAAATGAAGTAAACAATTTTGCATTTGTGCGCTACATGACACGTTTTTGTTGTTAAATACTGTTGTTAAGTATTTGATTCCTTGTGGTGAAGCCCCTTGGCATAAAGTCAGCCTTTTTGAATTGTGGCCATTTTTCTGGGTGAATAGGTGCTTTTTTCGTACCGAGCCTGCCTCTCCTAAGGATGGATTTTTATGGATCACTAACCAGGCGTTAGGTTCCAGACATCCAAGAAAAAAATCCCTCCTGGGCTTGTGGTGTTTTTTGTTTTTTTGTCTGTTTGTTCGTTTTACGCCTGGCAGATTGTTGAGTTTAACCATTGTGCAGCAGGTCAAGGAGTTGGAGGATTGAGCCATTATATTACGTTTTTTGACGACATGGTCTCACCTGTAGCCCTGTTTACACTTTTATTCCTGTTGTAGTTTAGTCTTCTCACTTACTTAGTATCACCTTTTTCTTTGTTACTCACTTGTTCTTGCAGGCATCCACAGGCACACACAGACTGCTACAATCCAAGAAAATGTATAGAAAAGTATGTTTAACTTCTCACCCAGTTGGTCAGGCATTGACAATCATGTGTGTACATACAAAAAACATTCATTCTCCATTCTTCTCCTTCTTGCTCAGCAGTGTTTACTCTTCATGCGATTCAGATTACCTCTTAGCTGGTCATTTTTTTTGTCCACACTGATGCTCTGTGTGGGTATGGGTGTGTATGTGTATACGGTTTCGAAAATCACTGGGTTTCCTCAAACTTGATCTCCCCTGTTATTTTTTGTGCTTCCTTTCTCATCTAGTTTCTCTCCTCTGACACTGACCTCTTGGTTTTCTTGTTGTTACCTTCACCTCAGTCGAGAACTCAAGTTCAGGCCAATCGTGTATTGAATTTTATAGAACTTTCCAAGGAGTTCTTCTCTCTCAAATTAGGATGTACTTTAGGTGTTTTTTTCTTAAGAAAGTATTTATATCTATAACATCTGGATTGCTCGCTTGTAGAGACAAAAGATGCAAATCAAGGTGTAAATTTCTGTAAATTCTGAACCAGACCCAAAAAACAATTTTTTCCATGGCGGGGTGCCTGTCGACAGAAAAGTTGCTTATAATTTGAAGAAATGAGCCCGTCATTTTAAAAAGCAACACCAAAAAGCAGATATGTTTTTAAAATGCTTTGCTACTGTTTACAGTCATTATTACCACAAGAGCTGCAGCTACATGATAAACTCACACAGCCCGGATTCAAGCGTGTCCACTGTGTGCCAGGGGTTATTAACTTTTTAAATGTGAAGACTGTAGAGCTAATACATAAGTGTAATGGATCAGGGTTCAGGTCATAATAGAGTACTCTGAAGAACTAGTCTAGTATGATTTCTTTTTTCTTTAAATTGCAATATTGCTCTATATTTTACAGTTTTCCACATTGCTGTCCATAAATCAAATATGTAGAATCTGTAAATATTGTAATGGATATTGAGATATACTTGAAGCCTATTCTTGGTGTAGATACTTCAGGTTTTCACAACACACTTCTGTATATTTCAGGGTTTTGTAATAATAAGATGATTATGAAACCACACTTTTTCTTCTTCTTTCATCTGCTCCCTTTAGGAGTTGGATCACCTGCCTCGATTTCGCACTATCCCTAGCACCTGTCCTGCTGCACAACTCACCACTGTCACTTTTATTCTATACAATAAAGCTCATACTGCTGGGTCAGATTTCAGTGGGAAAAAACAGCCTGAATTCATGAGGTATTGTAACAATCGCTTATGTGTATAACTTATTTAAACACAAAATAAAAAATATACATATGTGTGTGAAAAAATAAAACAACTAAATTCATTCCATGCTAAATGTAAGCTGACCCTATTGGTTGGCTTGGCATTATTGTATTTTTACATCTGTCTTGACGAATGATTCAGAGCTGCCTACATCAACGAGAGAGGGAAAGGTGTGAAAGCATTCTGGTGTGAGAAATGAGACAGGGGCGCATGCAAATATCGCATGTTCTGAAGAAAAAAAGGGTGAAAGTGAAATTAGAATTAAAGTAGGCCTGTAAAATAGCACAACTCACACAGATCTGTTTAAAATCTGCTTATCTTTATCACAATAGCTGATTGATAGCAGCTAGTTTTATCCATCTTTCTTGGCTAGGAAAAGTACTAGAGGAAACTAGAATAAATGTGCATTTACACACATCGCCGCCTCTAATCAAAGGGCCTTTGCTGGCAGGAGGGTGATGGTGGAGTGAATGAATGATCAGTTCTTCTCAAATCACATCTTTTGGACTCAGTAGCCAGCACTGTAGCCTGGACTTTTGCAATCACTGCTCTGTGCCCTTTTCACCTAATCGCTACTCGCATGTATGGTAAAGCAAAAATCATACAAATAAATGTGTTAAGACTCAGGCATTGTACATGTTCTCTGCTCACCAGCAGTGCTGTAAACCTGACTAATCTCTCGCAAGAGGGTTACCTGCCCCGTCTCACTTTGCACTTCAAAGATTGCACGTCCGCCTTTTATTTTCCCCTTCTCTTTCCTCCTCGCCTCGCTTTACACGCTTAATTGTGCTGAGAGCTTAGATGGTGGGTGGGAAGAGAGCGAGTGCCATGTTGAGGAGAAGAGGAATTGAGCATTGACACTAATTAGTAAGTAAGTAAGTAAGTAAAACTTTATTTATATAGCACCTTTCAAGATAAAAATCACAAAGTGCTTCACAGAAGCTAAAACCTAAAAATAAAAATCAACCAAAAGCAAGTTCAAAAAGATGAGTCTTTAGCTGTTTTTTAAAAGCGACCACTGAGTCCACAGATCTCAGGCTCGAAGGGAGAGAGTTCCACAGTCTGGGGGCCACAGTTCCAAAAGCTCTGTCGCCCTTTGTTTTCAGCCTTGTGTGTTGAACAGCAAGCAAGCCCTGGTCACAAGACCTCAGGGACCTGCTGGGAATGTATACATGTAAAAGTTCACTTATATATATTGGTGCTTGCCCATGAAGAGCCCTGAAAGTCAAGGTCAAAACCTTAAACTGGATTCTGAATTTAACGGGGAGCCAGTGCAGCTGAAACAGCAGGGGTGTGACATGGGAAAATTTGGAGGACTTGGTCAGAAGCTTTGCAGCAGCGTTCTGGACGACTTGCAGACGCTCCAAAGAGGCTTTACATAAACAAGTAAACAAAGAGTTACAATAGTCCAGACGGGACGGGAAATTAGATGGAGAGCAAGTGGGAAAAAAACGGCAACTTCTCAACACTACAGGCAGTATTGTGAAACAGAATTGTTTGTAGTCAGGATGGGGTCGGAAAGTTGAAGGCACAAGCAGGAGGTGAGTTCAAAGTTGTGGAATGTATCATGAATGCACCTGGTGTAACGCCTCAGCTGAAAGCATGCACAGGGTGAGAGGTCCATGTCTGCTAGGGTGCCTGGGTGCTAAGATGATGATGAGGTATGCGCAACTGTTTCCTGTCCTCGGGGGTCTATGCCTTAAGGCAGAAGAACATGATGTAGAATTTGTTGAACAGGTGTGTACCCCACATAAAAGTGAACTGATGGAAAACAGAGTTATTCAGAGGGAGAAAAAAAAAACAAGAAAGCCCTTTGAGTTGGCTAAATATTCATACTTCCTTGCACCTCAGTATGCTGCAGACCAAGCCAACACAGGAAGCTCTAAAAATGGCAGACTTCAAGGACAGCAGGCCTAAACATCCATCTGAAGGTGCTGTCAACCAGTCTAATGGGCAACCATGCAAATATGTCAAACAGTTTTACTCGTGAGCACCTTTCCCCCCTTGTGTCACTGTCTGCATGCGTCAAACTGCCTTGCTTTCCTGTGCTGCTTATGATTGTGTTACTTCGGTCTTTGAAGTAATATAAAGTGCCTCTGGTGTTGTGCCGCTCTTAACAGAATACAGAAATCTCTTCAGTACCAGTAAGGTCTTTCTTTTTTTTCTTCTTCTTTCCGTCTTCAAAGGCAAAGACACAGCAAGAGCTATCTGCCGTGCCGGGTTGGTTAACAGCAGAGAAGGCAGAGAAATAGAAGTGAGACGCTGTTAAAGCGAAGTAGAGATCGACAGGATGGCCAGTAGTGACAAATATAAAAGTTGTGTGGGACAGGAAGAGAAGCGAGACGGGAGGAGAGGGAGAAAAGCAGAGCTAGTAATGATGCAAAAAGAGATTGGACACAAAGAAAGATTGGTGGCTCTGGGAGATGGTGCAAAATAGCAAGTGTTGAAATAGGAGAGGGTAAGAGACGGATGAGACTCATAGACAAAAGATGAGAAAAGAAAGTAAGAGAAATTGTCACAGGCACTGATAGAGTAACAAGAGATTAGAGGGAGAGAATATGTGGCATCGAAAAGATGGAGGCCAGAAATAAGAGGTGTATAGAGTGTATAAGACAGTGATAGAAAGTGAAGATATCTTTGACAGATAATAGTCAGTGCCCTACTTACATCTGATATTTGAGAAAAATTGAAAGGCTCCTATTCACATTATATGTAGAAAGAAAAGGAAATCAAGCAAGCAATAAGCAATACTCTTTTGGGGGATACTGAATAAGCTCTGACAGTGTGGGCCTGTTTGTTTTCCAGCATTTCAGAGGTGGAAATGAGTCCTCACTAAACAAGAAGGCTCAAAGTGAAGCATTTTTGACAAAGAGACTTTTTCAAAATACAACCTTAACAGAAGTCTTGTCTTCTTACCTGGGCCAGAATTTAGCAGAGCCTTAGCTAGAAGCAGTTTCTGAGAGATGGTGGTAAGATACACAAAAATCTTTGGTTTTCAGTAAGATCAATAAAAGATACATTTTTGGGAAAAGACAAGAGACTTGACAGCCTTTGAGCAGCAATAACTCAATGGTTGTACTTATTTACAAGAAAAGGCACAGGCTTCAAATTGTGGGTCATTTAACAGACATAATCACTTGATTATAATTGGATTGTTGGAAGAGACAATTCAATGCTCTTTAGGGTGGCATGATCTATAGACAGAGGGTCTTCGATATTCTGTGCAAGTAGTAGACAACAGATGTACCAACCCTAAAGTACACTAAGGGGTTGTGACATTTTAATATTTTCTGGGCATTTGTAATTGCTGGTATATATTCAGACCAGACAAAAGGACCTAATTGAAGCAGTTGATGGATCCCTTGCAGACTTTGAACAAACAAATTCAATTTCAGTTCTGTTTTGTTTGTATAGCAGCAATTCACAACAACAATTACCACAACAAGCTTTATATTGTGAAGTAAAGACTGTACACTATTAGAAAGAAACCCCAACAGTCACCCGGCCTTCATTGAGCAAGCACTTTGGCAACAATGGGAAGAAAAAAATTCCTTTTGAACAGGAAGAAACTTCTGTCAGAACCAGGCTCAATGAGGGTCAGCCGTCAATCACAACCGGTTGGGGGTGAAGGGAAAAGGAGGAGGAAAGAGTGACAGAACAAAAGGCTCGCTATGGGAGACGGAGATTAAATGCTATAGGGAAGCTGCATCATGGGAAGCCCCACAGCAGCCTGAGCCTATTGCAGTCTAACTAAAGGAGGGTTCAGGGTCACCTGATCTTGCCTTAAATATAAGTTTTATCTAAAAGGGAGGTTTTAAGCCTAAACTTAAAAGTGGAGAGGGTGTTTGTCTCCCAAACCCAAACTAGGAGCTGTTTCCATAGAGGGGCTTGACAGCTGAAGGCTCTGCTTTACAGTCTACTTTGGAACTTTAGGAACCACAAGTTAGCTTGAAATCTGCCAGCACAATGCTTTGTTAGTATAATGACGTAGTAATGAGGGCTTGAAGATTTGACAGGGCCTGAATATTTACGATTTTGTAGAAGGGTTTTAAATTCAATTCTGAATTTAACAGGGAGCCAGCGAAGAGCAGCCAACATGGGAGAAATATTGTCTCTCATGGGTTTCACTTCAGTTCAGTTTTAATTCAGTTCTCGTTTCTTGTGTTGCTGTGTAACTTGCTCTCCTATCCTGGAGCTCCATAACCAAAAGTTTTCACCCACTTTTTATTTTTGTAAATGTGTGATGTGACAGTAAAACCGAGTCTGAATTTTTCTAATCCCAGTTAGTACTCTTGCTGCAAGATCTGGATCCACTGAAGGCTTTTTTCAGGAAGCTTTTAGAACATCCTGATAGTATAGAAACACAACTGTACTGTCTTTCCCTCTTCACACTGCACAGAAGAGGAACCGGCAGCAAGGTTCAACACTTTTCTTCCACCAAGACTCTGAAGACCATTACTCTTTGTCCACAGGTTTAATGATGTAGAAAGTGTGAAACTGAAACAAACATAACACAATTACAGTATATTCTTTAAATCTTACATATACACTGTACCTACAAGTCTACAATAATCTAAATCAACATAGCGTAGCACTTTAGCTGCAAGAATAAGCATTAGCCGTGCTCTAAACATGTGGCTTCAACAACGTATCAAAGTTACACATTAAACTTCCCTCATGTCACAAAATACAACCACAGAACTACAGATAAGTATCAAATAAACAATATACATACAGACGATGCTCCAAAAGACAAAGGAGTGAGGGCAGATGCATGTGGATTCATGGCAGTCTCCTTGGCCATGTGCAAACTTCACTAAACCTTACTACTTCCTGCTTCCTGTGATGTCACCAGGTATCAGAACTATTAAAGGGACAGCTGCACTAACACTATCAGCACAACAACAGTCCAGCCTAGAATTAATAAATGCAGTCCTAAGCATTTATTTATCTATATCTTAACTCAACCAAAAGGAAATCTGCTCTACTTTGTGGCACAAGTTAATATTTTTGAGTTGATTACACACAGGGTCTGAGGACTAGCATACTAGCATTGTCCAGTCACCTTTCCATACCCCGTGCCTGTGTCAAATGTGTCTAGATTTTTATGCTGCTGTTACTTGCCTTACTCTGTAGAGTTACCTATAATTGTAGGCCTAAACAGGGGAAGTACAAAAAAGGCTTTGATCTGAGGACAAATCAGGGATTATAGGGATTTTTAAATAGGATCTGTACATTGAGACTGGTTTAGTATGAGAGCTTTTGGAGAAGCGGGTTCTCAAGCTTTTACAGGCAGCAAGTTTGTTAGAAGGAAATTTACCATAACCATACGAACACATTGTGGTTTTTAAACTCTCATTTTAAAGACATTAAACTAAATATTTAAATGCACGCTGTTTTTTCTTTCTATTTTGCACTGACAGTATATAGTTTGTCTGAAACTAGCCATATGTGTGGGGCTGTGAGTATAATATATTAAAGTTCACAGACAGATTCTAATGTAATTTCTCCACATGCCGTGTGCTTATTGATGACTCTAGTCAGTATGCAGTTAGATGACTCATCAAATCCAATCCCAATTTGTAGTACGAGCTTTTTCCACTTGTGTACCCTTCAGAGCTTCTTCTGAATCTGTTACAAGGTTAGTCATTAGCTGTTTTTGGCAAGTGAATCACCTTTGCTTGGTATGGAAAAGGTCTTTGGATTTATTCACACGCTCTGGGTGTTGCATTGTCAGATGGCATTTTAGCTTCATTGTTTTCTTACAAATGAAGACAGATCACACATTGTGGTCGTATGTTGCTGCTTTCTGTAATGCCAGATCCCATTTTAACTAGGCTTAAAGAATTAATAGAGGTCAGTTTAGAACAAAGACAGAGAAGATGTTTTCAATAAATTAACAGTCATAAAATTATTAATTTACAATAACAAAATACATGAAGATACAATAATAAAATAGAATAAAAATGCAATTCAACTGATTGTATTTATATATCCCCAAATCACAACAGTAGTCACCTCATGGTGCTTTATTTTATAAGGTAGAGACCCGACCAAAATAATCCCACCAAGAAAATTAAATTACTGACAGTTATTTTTGTTTTACTCCTAGTAGCCAGCCTTAGTAGCTGGGGATCAGAACCCCCAGGGCCTGTGCCCTTGACTTCCACCCGACACACATTTCATCCATCCCCTGTGGAGCCTGCAGCGGGTGGTAGGCCCACATGAAGGTGCGTTCATGTCTCCCTTTTAAGCTAGCTCCAGCTGAGCTGGTTTGGGCATGTAACTAAGATGCCTCCTTAATGCTCCGGGGTGAGGTGATCTGGGCATACCCTACTGAGAGGAGGCCCCAGAGCTAACCAAGGACACGCTGGGAAGACTGCACCTCTCAGCTGCCCTGGGAACACCTTGGTGTTGCCAGATGAGCTGAAGGTGGGGACCTCCCCTCCCCCCAGCCATTGTGACACGGCCCTAGATAAATGGCAGAAGATGGTTGGATGGATGCTTCACTTTCTGTGTGTGTGAATTTATCAAGCTTACAAAAAAAAGCTCATTCAAACAATGAAATTATAAATTTCAACGTAGAACCACTTTTTTGTGGATTACTGGACCCTCACATTACCCTCAGTTAAAGAAAAAATAAAAATAATAATGATCATTCAAACTCAGAAGGCTCAGGCAGCCTCCAAGCCTTGAGACACTGACTCTCCACAAAGCTTTAGGATTTCATTCCAGCAAGCAGTTGAGGATTTCACTGATCAGATTCTTCTTTCCACTTGAATTGATGCTCAAAATTAGGGCAATTTGAATTTGACATAATAACACAGTTGACGCTCTACACTGAGAGTAACGTGTATTGAATTTCAAGATGTTGAAGTCGCTGAAAAATCTGAATTCCACACTATGCTCTGGCTGAGGAAGTCATGCTGTAACCAGAAGCTGCTGTAAATCATTCCAACAGTAAGGAAGTCAGAGTTTGATTCTAAACAACATCAAAAAGTAACTTTTGGTTATTTTTGAAAAACAGTGAAGTTTTTATGATCCTGATTACAGTAACTATTTTCAGTTGAACTCCATGGGTGAAGTGCTGCTTTCCCTCTAACATCTGATCCGTTCTACACCATTTTAAACCAATTTAAACATGCAATGTACTATAAATTTCATAGCATTCTTCTGAATGTGTTTCCATAGATTTTACCTTGATCAACCACACATCCATCACTGATGTGCTTCTCTGTTCTCCAGTTGCCACACTACTTAGGACATCAATTCACTAACACATAGAAATGCATTAAATGCCATTTCTAAAGCTGAACTTAGTGATGTAATGTTTCTTCATTGCAACACAGACAAAATTATATTTGCAGCAATAACATCTGCTATGGCCATTTACAGCATTTTTTATGGGCATTTTTCAGTTTAATTGAACTAAATGTTCTAAAGTCCATGCCAATCTGAACCGTGGCTTTCCATAAACAGCTGTGTTACGGAGCTCTCGTAAGACACCGTGGATCAATCAGGCACGTAGTTGCACACCCTTGATCACGTAACTGATCACGTACTTGCTGACAAGGATTCTCTTTAGGGTAATAGTGGAGCAGCCAAGCCCCTATTAGTGTCCATCAACTGTTGTGCTAAATGCCAGACTGACAGTGTAACTGTTTGGAAATACCACAGGCCTGGATGCCAGAGGAAGAGGAGACTTCTATACCCTGTTAGTTACATTGCCTCTGCCAGTCTGTGTCTGAAGCCAAGCTGAGATGCTGCTCCGAGCCAAAGGTGTAATAGCACACACAGTCAAGAATACAGAATCATTCCAAAAAATGGCAGGCAGGAAAGCCAGAAGACATTTGATGTAAAATCAAGCCAGTTGCCTTTTTGCAAAATGCAACCCCATGAACTAAATTACTGTTTTTAAGTAGCTTTGGTTTTATGGTTGGCACTGGTGGTCCAAAGTTGTCTCGACCCACTGGAAATGGGTAAAACTGCAATGTGAAATTAGTTACATTACATATACATGTATATGTAACTGCATGGCGGATAGTACAACAAACAGAGTTTTTTTGTATTTGTATTTCCTGAATTGTGAGCATGACAGCAAAATTAACAAAATACCAAATACCTACAGATCTCTGTTAGAGACCTGTGTTTGTGTAGCTGCCTTTCTTTACTATGTCAACAAACATCTAAACAAGTCCTGCTCTGACTTTTGCTAAGCTTGAATAATTCTAACAAATTAACATCTTTCTCTATTTGCCAGAAATTGCTCAGCTGTGGTATTATTCTGCGGCTGAAAAAAAAGCATTTGTGGTTCTTAAAACAAAGGTTGCACTTCAGTCTCTGGAGAAAGTAATACGTTGCATTTCCTGGTACTTACAAGCAGCATTTTTGTGACTTTTTGTATAGCTGGATAATTATAGTCTTGGTTATTTAAGACTTTTAGGTCAAATAACTTTTTCTAGAAGAGCGATCACAGTAAAATTAATACATGCTTATATTGGATGGCAGCAGAGATTGTAGACAGCTGGATGCTTGATCATGTAATCTGAACTTTGCCCTTGAATACATTCTGGGCTTTGTCAACAGTGAATTGTTCTCACAGGTTGCAACCCAGCAGTGTCCATGTCAGTGGAAGCAAGCTTGGTTTCCATGGCAATTGAATTTTCTCTTTGCCACAAACAGAAATGGACCAACTGCAGTGAAGATGCAGAGAGGGAGAGCAGGATGAGTGGCTCTCTGAGGAGCACATTAAAACGGAGTACAGCACAGATGGATTTAGGCCTCCAGGGTTGGGTTTGGCTCACGACTAATGTATCAAGAAATATACCGCCTCCTGTAAAGACAGGATATAATGCAAAAACATACAGTGCCTCGTTTATGACCCATGTTAAGGGACTCTTTGTACTTCTGGAAAGTACTTCTTCACCCTGAATGTATGGCAAATTCATCACGGGGCTTCATCGCATCCAGTTGATCAGTGCAATGAAACTTTTTGTATTTGTGGTAAAACCAGGTTGGAACTGTAGTGTGCACTGTTGAAGTCTTCATGGTTTTTATCATGGGAGTAAAGGGTCCTGCATGATGCCACAATGTTGTGGCTGTCTGTGGTGACTCTGGCTTACGGTTGGAAATGTGTGCATCACTCAGAAATGCTGGCGTGTTAATTTTTCTGTGTAGTATGATAAACCCAAATTTAAATAAAAAATTAAACCCGTTCACTATAATCATAGTGTGTGCTTCTCATCCATGTTTCTTTTCTTTTTTGTATTTTTTTACACTTCTTCGTCTTTGTGTTGAACTGTTGTGGAGATTCCTGTTTCGAACTATCTATATGATGTCATTAATGTGTTCTCCTCAGATGTATTGCTCTGGCTTTGATCACAGAAGCCCCATGAACCTGCTGTTCAAACCTTCTGTTTCAGAAGAGTGTTGGCTCAAAGGGAGGCTGAAGAGAGCTATGTTGGCCCATTTTAGACAGATGAACTGAGGAGTTTCACTAAGCTCCACCTACTCCAGAGAAGTCCAAGAATAAAGAAATGGAGCTCAGAAAATAGTTTACCAGAATGTTTTTTTCTCCCTTCTCTCCTCTCTGGGCTTCCATACTTTTATAATCACAGTCACAGATTACTGTAAAAAGTTTGGTGGGTTTCGGGTGCAGCCTGCAGCAACTGTGTCGCACTAAGTGCGACTGGCCCTGACAAGGAAAAGGAGGAATCGATATTTTTCACTCGTGTAACCGTCATTGAGGGCAGTCGAACTGTAATCATTGTTCATTCTGCCATATCATGTGAAACCTGTTTGTGTCTGTAATTGGACCAACTCGTGTTACAAACAATGAGGAACTACACACACTGGCACACATGCGTGCGCACACACACACACACACACACACACATATATATATTCTCTCGCCTCTAGCCTGACTGTTTCATCTTTCATATCTGCATGTTTTTATGATCTATTTACACAAAAGCCAGCTCGCTAAAAGCATCGTGCTCCTCTTCATCACACTAACAAAGTATGTTCAAATAACATGGCTTCACTCGTCGGGAATGGTGAATTAGTTTACTGTTTTTCACCTCATATATCTCTGGAACCACATTGTCTGTGACAATGTAGGCTGCTTTTGACTCGTCTTCTTCTTCAACGTTCCATTATTGTCGACGTATATGGCACAGTCATTAGTTAATGAAATCCATGGTGAGTTTCTTATTCTGCAAGCTGTGAGAGACTTTGCAGGGTGCAGCCACAAGTAATTAAAAGAAGCGCCTGTTTGGCAGGATAGCTAATTAAATTAGCTTTTGCTGTGTGCGCTAATATATGTATGTGTGTCTGCGAGGGTGCTTTGAGGTCTGTGCATTCACAAATGGGCGGGTGGACTAAATCCTTTAATTTGTGTATGTTTTTAATAGCCTTTTATTGTAGTTTAATTGAAATCAGGCAGAGAATCTGCATGATCAATGGTGTTCTTGTGAGTCCTGAAATAATCTCAACACTGCATATTTAGAAAACACCATAGCCAATCTGTACTGTATGTGCAAACACAAGCTCAGACATATGACCTCTCATCTGGTCTGGCGTGCTCTGAAGAACTCTGCTGGGAATGTGTTCACTGTTTAATCCTACTAGAGTTCTGAATGTATGTATTTGAGGAAAAAAATAGGGATTGACTATAAATCAAATGCAAAAGGGAAAAAAAGGGTGTTAATGTGCAAGAAGCCCACATTTCTCTCTCAGCAGGCCACCTCATGTGTTTATATGTGGCCAAGACTTTGTCACCCATAGCGTGACGTGATGACTGCCATCTGATAGTAAACAGAGGGACTCGTTGAGCATGACTGGGCGCTCTTGCACATGATTTCAATCTGTGACAGAAGCTAGCACTAAATTAACGCAGCCTCCGTGCTGTCTTTCTCAGCACCATAAAGTGCCTGCAGGACACCACGCATTATCAGCACCCTCACACCCCCTGGGATGGTCTTGGTAGGCTTTCATCAAGATGTAAGCTGTGCTGCTGAAGCAATAAAAGCCTTTAAGTGAAACTGTTGCAAAAAGCATAATTTCCTCGCAAATACCAGACATAGGCTATCAAATATGACCAAAGGTGCTTTCAAGCATGAGCGGCAGCCCTACGCTCTTCTAGGCATTAGATGATGAAGGTGTGTGATTGTCAGTTTTTTCATTTTTGCCTTTTTTTTTCTCTTTTTTTTTAAAATGTGAAAATACCATCTCAGCGTATCTGCCGGGCATCCCTATCACTCAGAGCAGTGGCAGTCTGCTTCACCTCATGTCTCTGATTCTAACTTGGCGACTTAGTTACTAGGGTTTGGCCTTTTATTTTATTTTGTTTCCAAACTAGCTATATTATAAAAAAAAAAAAACTATGAACAGTGTCCTGCTGCTTGGCAACAACTGATACAAGAACTGGTTTCTCTCCTGCTGGCTTAGCCTAAAGTGCAACTTCGGACAACCTGACCTGATTTTCAACTGACATTTTTTTCATATGTGAAAACAACTTAAGTAATGTGAATCTTTATTGAACTATTCCAGTATAACTGCAAGTTAATCAAGAGAAATGAGCTCTTCTTTGTTTTTCTTTTGCTTTTCCAACTTAAGCACCGTTACTTTCATGACACCCTCTAGCACTCCTTTTTAGTGTATCATTGTTCCTTTGGCAACTAAAAATAAAATATTTTAGAAATATCAGAACAACAAAAAAGGTACTGAGATGAAGGGAAGTTCTTGGATTTATCAGTGTGTGTTTCCTCTCACCCACTCGCCTGGCAACAGAGTGTCACTCAGTGTAACAGGGCTGAGACAGAGTGTAAGACGTACAGTGTTGTGAAAAAAGTATTTGCCCCCTTCCCAACTTCTTTCTTTTTTTTTCATTTTGTCACGCTTAAACTTAACATTGATGATCTGAAACAAGTTTGTTAAATGATGCTTTTATTTCAAATGAAGGTTTTGGGGTGACAGTTTTTGCATAGCTTTTTTCATTAAAAGAAATAAAATCATCATTTAAAAACAACATTTTGTGTATACTATGGTTTTCTTTGTTTTTGTATAAGAAAATCAAAAGAAGTAAATACTTTGTAGCATTGTAGGAGAAGATTTTGCATGACTTCATTAGATATTCTGACTGATGTAAAAAAAAAAAGAAGAAGAAGAAGAAAGAATATCAGCTAATTCTGAAGTAAAGTTTGAGGTTTTCTCAGATTTGAAAAACTAAGCTGCTGCTCTTTTTAGTATTTAATTTTCTCGTAACCATATCTTAATACTACAAAGTATTAAACAGCTGTAACTAAGAGTCTTATTTATTTATTTATTATAGGTACAGGGTGACTTAGTCTGACCGTAACTGCTGGTCTATCAGAGACATCAGTACTGCAGTACATGTTGTCCAGTATACACCAATATGAGAGAGCCTTTCTTGTATTATTTTCACAGAACACAAAGAAAAACATACTTAGGATGCCTTAGAAGTTGTTACCTCATAGTTTGTCCAGCAGTATCTTGTTATAATGTGCTCAGTGCTGTCTGCAGAATCAGAAATGAGCATTTCGTGCAGTGTTCACAGTCACTGCTGTAAAATCGGCTTCAGCACCAAAACTCCAGTACGAGCCAGTCTGCTTAGAGAGTAGAGCTTAGTGTTGGCATGCTTGTTAGCAACAAAAAAATACACAAGGAAGACTATTCACACTACAGGCAATGAGCAATGTTGACAGTGAGGCAAATGAGGTTTTCTTAAAATATAGTTGGTTTCCACAGAATGAAACTGCTTGAACTGATAATGCTGTGTACAGAGAAATCCTTTTGTCGCATGTGTTATTGCACTTAGTACTCAGATCATGATGCCCAAACAAAAACAACAACAAAGCAGGTGAATTATTACTCAGCGAGACAGCATACCGCCTTCAGAAGTGAGCATGTTTCTGTCAAAAACCTTAACTTAATAATGATTCATCACATAGGTGTGTAGTTTTGCATAATGCTCATGCTTTATGTTAAGCTCAGATGAGGGCAGTTTTGGATTTCAGTAATTTAATGGTATCACGTATTTTTTGTACCTTAACATTAACTTCACTTCCTTGCATATCTCCACCGGAACAAACAGGTAGTAGACACACATTCTGACAGCTGAATGGAATCCAAACAGCCTGCAACACACAGCAGTGCAACATCATAGATACTCTACCTGCTTTGCCCTGTTTGTGGTTCTTGGCCGCGACGCCGTTCAAGGCTTCCAGCCCTGTTGTTGAGAGCAGCTTTGGGATTTCTCCGTGCAGCAAAGCCAGGCAGAAGGTGTTGGCAGGGGGTGGAAGTGTTGACTTTCCCTAGTGGATTGTGATCCATCATCTCCCTTTGCCTCACTGAGATGAAGCTAGCTGGCTGGCCCTCAGTCTAAAGCCGATCCCTAATCGAGTATCACACACCACAACACACACTCTTGAACCAACAATGAGCAGCAAAACTTGTTTTAAGTGGTACTATGCCACCCTTGTGCCTTTGTGTGTATGCTAACACAAAGGCATTTATTTCAATGTAGGTAAATTAATTAAACATGCTTACAAAATGCAGACTGTACACTTTTTTCACATCAGCATGTATGCATACACATTAGAGACTTTTCTGCTTCTCCCTCACAGAGTGAGGGTGTAAACAGGGCTACGTAAGACAAGGGCAAACAAACAGTGGCGTAAGTGGAGTTATTACAACCAGCTCCCTCTAATGATTTATAATCACATATTATCCTGGCCCTCAGGATTCACTCCAGGAGATACTAGCAGCGTTCTCTTGGAGAGTAATCAACAAGCTTTCTACCTTCCACCAGACTTCATGATAGCCAGTTTCACTGGGTGGAGATCTGTTGCCTAAGGTTTCATAATGAACACTCTTGTGCCTTTTCTGCTTAGAAGAACTTCTAATTTATGTATTCATTCCTTTTTGTCTTGACTACAAAGGCAGAACGTGTCCCAGTTCTTTATATACAGTTTTTCTTTCAGCTGTTGGGCCCACTTCCCAGGCAAAGCCGTGTAACTTCTGTAAACCAATCCTGCCTGCACTCTCAACGTGCGTCTGAAGTTTTCTTTTTCTTCTGTCAGTGTCTAGTCAGTACGTGAGCTTTGCCGCATGTCCGTTTTTTGGCCAGGAAATTTAAAAATTCATCGTTTCTGGGCAGATTGGAAGATCTGGGAGATTATTTTAAGGGCTTTAATGAACTTAGTGTTGATTTTTTTTTTAATATTTGAGAAAAGACTGATGTATGTCAAAAACCAAAAGCAGCATATATTCTCAGTGGACTTCTTAATATTAAAGGGTGGCCTCTGACAACGTTTAAATAAACGTTTTAGAGTATCCAAACAGAAGAACAGATGAAGATATTTAAAATATTTTAGATTTGTAGATTGCCTGTGAAGCTGCTGGTGCTTATCGTGGATTATCTTGCCAGAGGAACCCTTCTGTTCACGGCTTGTCTGTGTGAATACTCTAGGCTTCTACTGTTGAAACCGTTAAATACTGTGAGATATTTCTTTTCAGATGATGAGTTTTTAGTAATTGAAGTTTACAAAAAAATTGAAATGCTGATTAGTTGCATTTGCAAGTTCTAATTATCTTCATGCTACGAAAACAAAAACATTAAAATGAGATTTGCTCTTATTAGGTACTTCATTTCAGTGCTTTCACTTTTACCTAAGGGTAGATTATCAGCAATTGTTGTCTTAATAGCTATTGATGATTTTATTAGTGTAATCGGCAATCATGGACTAAAGAATTATTAGTTTATAACAGTCAGACTAACAAACAAGGATAATGTTTAAAGCAACAGTTGGATTTGTATCGCTGTTAGATCTCTTTGGGCCTTTTGTTTCAGTATTAGCTATGAAGTTCTGTGTTGTACAGAAAGTCAGGCAAAGGAACAAAGTTTAGATTTAATCAAAAATCAGTTCTGTTGACTTGTGACTGACTCTACAGCTTTTCTGATTGTCACACGTGCAGTACTGATCTGTGTGAATGACTTCTGAGGTCTTGCACTGTTATTCAGGCTCAGCTTACAACACATTAGCAGATATTCATTCATGTGGTACTCTGTTTTTTTAGCTGCGGTCCTAACGGAGTGCCTGTTCTCTGGTAAATCCATTGCTCATCGTGTCTTCTAGGTTCAGGGCTCCGAATCTCCGGTTAAAAATGTTAAGTTGGTAAGTCGTTGTGCCAACATCAGCACGCTCCTGTTAATAAACGATTGCAGTACATACTGAATCAACATTTGCTAACTCCTGCTGTTTACTACCTTTGGCACAAAATGCAAAAATGAATTAAGTTCTCTTATCTAATTTTTACAGGTTGGAACATTATTTAGGCTGCCACTCTAAAGTGTTTCTGTCTTCTTAAATTATAGCTCTCAACTGGATCCTTTGAGTTTCACTTATTTATAATATTATTGATGAAACGTAAATATAAATAGGTTCAATTAAGAGTCTGCAAGGATTTGTACTAAGCAGAAAACAAATTACACGATTAAATTGATTCAGATTTGGCAGAAAGTCTCAACCGACAGTCTTAATGAAAACGGGACGCATTAGCACAGTGCCTTGATGTCCTTTCCAGGTCCTTATATACAGTATTCCATATATATCTACCACTCCTAAAAGGTTGATTCTGCTCATCTGTAGCGTTTATATTTACCACAAATCTTTCACTATTTCCGTTTTTATGTGTTTACAGAAAGATGCACTCATACCTTTTCATTAATAAAACAGTCCCTTTTATTGCGCTCGGCTACTAGAAAAACAATCGAAGTTTAAAGTCCTGATTAAAGTGGCCAGATGAAAAGGCTGAGGATTATGCAGGATAGAGGTAGAGCCTTTTTATAGGATTGGCCATTGGTTTATTTTCGAAAATATGGACGGGGTGGAGCAGATTGAGGTGTTTTTAATAGGTCAGCACCTCCTCCTGCTTACTCTACATTTACATAAATGAATGTGAGGAAACTGCGGTTCAGTTTTTGTCTGTGCTGCTTGGCTCAGAGTTACACTGTTCTGTGGTCACTGACTGCTAAGAAGGAACACCAGTGGCTACCAGCCTGTGAATACTGGTGTGAATGCATTACTCAGTTGCTGCCAGGATTTCCACTCAGGTATCTGTGATTGTGGAGTGCATACTGCTTTTCTCCGGGATTTGTTATTTTACAGTGGGACAGAAATTACTGTGAAAAACCATTTCAGCGGCACTGGGTATCCTGGTTGATTAAAAAAATACCAAATTCAATTTTTTTTCTCTTAAAAGAAAAATGATTTTCTTTATGAGAAATTCACTTTATGTTCATGATTAAACACGTCTGGCTTGATGTTTTAACCACGTTAACTCGACATATATTTAACTCTACATATTTTCTTCAAAATTTACTCCAGGTTGCAGAACTTTCTGTCAAAATGAATGTTTAACTAATGCTCCATCTTAAAGGAAGTGCTTTATATCCTAGATTATCTTACATGATTTCAAATGTATATATTAATCTGTAATTATGCTTCCAAAATGCTGGCAGTGAAGTTCTATATTACTGTATTCCACTTCTTTATGTAATGCAAAGGTTGGACACTGAAACTGATGAGGTCATTTTGAGGAAAATAAATCATAAACAACTTTATGTTGTTTTTATGGGTTTTTTTTATATGTGACATAGGTGCTGTATTAAATTATTTCAAACATGTGTTGACATATATCACTATTTTTGCATTCTTCTGATCACATTAGGCAGTGTCCCAGTCTATAGCTTAAGAATTGGATACGCCCAAGTGTGATTGGCTGGTTGCTTTTCATGCTTTATTAATAATGATAATGATAATAATGGATTGCATTTATATAGCGCTTTTTGGGACCCCTCAAAGCGCTTTACAATACCACTATTCATTCACTCTCACATTCATACACTGGTGAAGGCAAGCTACAGTTGTAGCCACAGCTGCCCTGGGGCAGACTGACAGAGGCGAGGCTGCCATATTGCGCCATTGGCCCCTCTGGCCATCACCAGTAGGCGGTAGGTGAAGTGTCTTGCCCAAGCCGAGCCGGGGCTCGAACCGGCAACCTTCCGATTACAAGACGAACACCCAACTCTTGAGCCATGATCGCCCCAGTATTAGTTGAAAACCAATCAATTGATTGGTACATCTGAAAAAAATAAGAAGTGACATTAAGCAGCTGTTATTCCAGGTATAGCAAACTTACAGTATTGAAGTGACGTAGGGACTTCTGATTGTGGTAAATATATATGTATTCAATTTAAAGCTCTGATGGGGAAAGGAAACTAAATGAAATGATAGAGTCATCAAAGTTACTTATTGCACGAGTGGAACTATTTATGTTGTGTTGTCATGTGAAGTGCTGTCATTCTGATTTCTTGGTCACCTGTATCAAATGACACTGCTCAGCAGTGGCTGACGGAACGTGGAATATCCTGTTGCATCCTTTACTCATTTGGCAAAGCCCCATTGGTAGTGTTTGTATCAGCTCCATCTATAAACAAGGCCACTTAATCAGTCAGCTCACTGGGCCTAGATATAAAGCCCCTCAGGTTGAAGTCCCTGCTAAGCCTCTTTAAATCATGACTTAGGCTCTCTGTTGACTTCCTTGTTTATTTTGGTTGGCAAAGAGGCAAATTTAGACATTAGAGCACTGCGGTGTTATATTTTCCTAACGTTTCTATTGACAGCAGTACAGGATAGAATGAAAACTGGTCTTATGTCCAGTGTTGTCAGTGTTGTGACGGTACAGTGCGCTCGCACAGCCTATTAAGACTTTTGTTGCTGCAGCAGAAAGAAGATAAGGAGGTGATTTGACAGAAATCAGTGATGCATATTTAAAACACCCTTTAACTGAAATACAGCAAAAGTTCAAACTGTTCTGATAATGCAGGGACTTTGCTGTGACTTATAAAGTGAATGCTTATTTTTATTTATTCTCTAAATAGCGTTACAAACGTTAGCTAATGTCACCTTAATCACTAGAGATTATTAGCTATATAAACCTCCCACTACTCTGCTGGTATATTGTGAGTTGCCAGCCAAGGAACTGATGGAGGTTATTATGTTGTGGCGAATCCACTTAGCAAAAAAATGGATCGGACATCAGTTGTAGAAACGATAGTCTTTATATAAGGCTTCAAAAGGGGGAATGTACAACAAAACTTCTCGACATTCGGAGCAACATATAATGGCTTCCCAAAGCTTTCTTTGCTAGCTAAAAAACAAAACAAAACCCAGAGTAACTTTCGTCTACCACAAAGAATTCTGGGAAACGCAGTTTTCTAATGAAAATACCTATTAAATGCTCCCCTTTAGCAGAAATTTAAATCTATAATTAACAGCTCTCACTAAACATGTGACTAAAACTTAAATCACTTACAAAATAACCAAAATGCTGTTATCAAACAATAAACTGCAATAAAGTTACAACATATTATTTTAGTTTGCTAAAAAATTTCTATTCCCATTCTGGTCGAGTTGGGCTTCAGTGTTTGTTTATATTACAGCTTCAGATCCAGGTGACAGCAAGTCAAAATGATATTACCCGACTATGGCACAAAGACCAAGAAAGAACCATAGAGAAGGGAGAGAGCAGGTTAAAGACAGCAAAAAGAAACGGTTGGAGTGAACATGTAGTCAAATTCACCAAAAATGATAAAGCTGTAGCTTCTGTTTTACCCACATTTTTTATGTATTTCATGGATTCTCTGCCCTTTCCACTTGCACACTCAAAAAATTATAGGGGACATTCTAAAAAGAAAATATTGATATGAATGGTAGCATTTTACACAATTCATACCGCTCTAAATATGAAAGTGACGGACTACAAACCTGTTCTCCACCCGCAAAAGAGGGGTACATATTGCTCTGTGCTAAATCTGCATAATAAAGGGAAGGTTTGTACTGTATGTACAGGTCTGATTTTCCTGTGTCTGTGTTGAATAATACTACTTTAAGTGCTTGATGATTGGGTGAACTGCCTCTGTGTGGCTAAGAGACTAAAATAATGTTATGCATGTTTCTCATCTTATCTGTTTTGCTACAAATAGTTGTTTGCTTCTTTAATGAACGAGTCTTTGCTTTGAGTTTGATAACTAAAGGCCCCACCCTAAAATGATTGAAATCCCTGATCATTCACTCAGAATTATTCTTAAACACTACAATAGCTCATCCAGCTAATTACATTGCTTTAGAAGGTAACTTTGTGATGTGTATCCAATTGAACTGAGGTGGTTTGCAAATAAGCTGAGCCCCCCCCCAAAGTATGAACCTAGGATCGCCCCTGGTTACGATGGTGACATAACATCTGTACCCAGTTCACTCTCTCACCTGCTGCTCCTTATTTCAGTTTCATTGTCTCTGTGGTGCTCATTCCATTGTTAGCAACACTGGTAATAATTCACCGCAAATATTATTAAGGCAGCTGTAAGATGTTTGCTGTTGTGCTCAGAAAACTGCAAATCTCAGAAGATCATAACTGTCAATTCTATTCTCTCAACTTTTACAATCTAGGAAAAGTTCAGTGTTATTACATGCAGATGCATTTTTGGAATTGCATCCTGCATTTTCAAATTAGCTTTGAGAACCTGCTTTGTGCCTGGAAGTCTTGGCTAAAAAATACTAAAACCTGTGGCTGTGGTTAAAGCTCTTGTGAAAGATTCAGCTCTGCTCTCTCACTGGGTGGTATCATGTTATCCTTGGTAACGCACAGTAAAACTGTCAAAGGTTTGGAGATTGACAACAGCCATCTATTTTATTGGGATAATTTACTGTCTCTTTAAAGTTATTTGTTGCCTTAACATTCACTTTTACCTTCGATTTGCATTAAGCACAGTTCAATGGTTATATGCCAAATAGTGGTGTATTCAATAGTAGCTCCCTACCCAACTAATTGCATTTACTTGTTGTTTACTGTGGTTGTAGAGAGCATGCGGTGTACTTTTGTCAGTGATATACAGTTTCATTACTTAGCATGATTATCTTCCAGAAGTCATTGCTAAGGATTGTATGAGTGGCTTTATCAGTATAAGAACCTTCAGCATCTCATCAGAGATATAAAATGTATATAAAAGTAGTGTAATGCAGGTCTTATAGAATTTGACTTGCCCAAGGGGAAACTAATTTTGTGAACAGATTGAGCTTGAATTGAGCCCTTGTTGTAGCAACAACATTGGAAATATTTATTATTTTGCGCATTTCTGATTTAATTGATCAAATCTTCACCTGCCGAATCTTCCAAGATTTGTGATTAATGTGTTTTGTACTGGCTGCTGGAGGTGTCATCAACAAAGGTGATGTGAAAAGTGACGTGGCAGGTGTTAATCAAGTTTTATCAGTGTAAGAGGCTGGGGTTTGCTCTACATTGAGGTACTTTTTCTTTGATGCTGAGGTATCACAAATATCACATTTCTAACCAAAGTATTGCAGCGTTATATCAATTTGTGGGTTCAAAGATACATAAATATATTTGTATTTATTGTATTTGTATTTATTTACTTACTGAACCGTTCTCATTTTAATGCAGCGAGGTGCCCAAGATGAGTGTTTGACACCTGAACTATGCATTGTTTTAATCTAAGGTTTACATTAACAGCATTTCATGCTATCGTTAATGACATACATCTTTCATTTTGGACTACCTACATTAAAAATCCTGCTACATAGGCCTATGTAGGTATGGAGGCCTATCTCCCCCCACCACTTCCCCTACCAGTGGCAGACGCCCTCAGACATCGGTGCATTGGTGGTTCTTTGTGTCCGGGAATGGGCGTCCAGGTACACACCGGCTCACTCCCTGGTGGCTGCTTATCGGGGCCTGGAGCCTGGTGCTTGCTCGGGCCACTTCGGGGGTGGGGTGCCCTCGGCCTCTCGGCCTGGGGCTCGGTCACTCTGGCACAGCTGGCTGCCGGCGGAGCTCGCGGGCACGTCACTGCAACCCCCCCTGGCCTCTGCTCCGCGACTGCTGAGTGACCCCTCATCTGGGACTCTCCTCAGCTCTTTCTGGGATGGTGGCGCGGCTGCCCCTCTGTTAGTCTTCCTTGGTCTCTTGTGTTCTGGGGGCCTCTGGATGTCTGGAGTCTTGATCTCCTCCATACCTGCTTCATGCCCTGGAGGACGGGGCTGTGGCCCCCCACACCCTCTAGCAGATTATTACATGTAGGAACCTTTTAAAAACAAGCGCGTTCATGCTCACAGGTGAACACACGGGTGCTCACACACACAAACTACACCCTTTTTGGCTCCTACCTCAAAGCACACTGTGTGCTGTCGATCTTACGTGCTGCACAATAATGTTTAATATTTAGTATTTACAGTTATATTCCCATATATCATCGTGATGTTGTTTATTCTATTGCTCTTGTTTTCTTCTGCTTGTTTTCTTTTTTCATTCTCAACAGGTGAAATTAAAAAAGTTAAAAAAAAAAAATACATGTTGCTGCCAATCACATTCAAAATTAGCTTACTTTTGTTTTAAAGTGAGACATTTTCTCAGTTCAAACATTTGATATTTTTTATGTTCTACTGTTAATAAAACATGCTTGCAAATCATAAAATATTTTTAAAAAAATAAAAAAAATAAAAAAAAATAAAACAGAAGCAGTAAGGTAACACACTGTGCTTTGATTGGTTTCCCCACTTATGCTTTTGACTTCCCTTTTAAGTGTTTTTCTTCAAATAAATTCTTCCCCACTGCAAAAAAAAAAAAAGAAAAAAATCCTGCTACATGTATTTTGTTGAGTTTTTTGGTTTGTTTGTTTGGCTTTTTAAGGAACAGAAAGATGTTTATGCTGTACTTCTGAATACTTGAAAGTAGAAAGCCATTTAAAAGTCCCTGCTGTGAAAATTACTTTTAAACAGGTGTGTCTTTGAGGTTGAGCTGTTGCATTTCTTAATTTCCTTCAAATTTCACAGTGTTTAGACAGATTTGCTTTAGATAACAATTAAGATGATGTTTGGCTGTCTACTTTTTGCCTTAGCAAAAGTTATTTATCATGCACCACGTGAACTTTTTCTTTTTTTTGTATACGTGTACATCTTACTGTCTTTAAATGCTTTGTGGATATTTAAAAATATGAAATACAGTTTGAAATGATTGGTGGACCCGCTACAATAGCAAATACCTTTTAAGTGGACTAGTGACAATGACTAGTGCAATGATTAGTACACGGAAGAAGAAGAAGAAGCGGTGACTGTGACACCAGTGTTGTTAAGATTTATGAGGCCATTTTATTGTTCTGTTTAATGTATTAGTCTCATTAAATCAAACACTCCTTAAAGATTGACTTTTACTTGGACAGCAGACATTATGGTAACTAAAATGCAATCAAGAATAAAACGAGCCTTGCCACTAGACAAAACCCTAAAATGTCTCCATCACAGCACTATCAGCTTATAGAGTGATCCCTCTTAAGAATAATAATTTCATATTCAGAATTAACTTTTTTAATCTTGCTTTTCTTGATTATTTTTAGAGGCCTTTTCGTGCATAGTGGTGAATCCTAAAGATTTAGATTGATAATCCACGTTCCCAGTAGCAAAACTCTGCCAAACACCAAAATGCAAGATATATTAATTTTGCATTGTTATTGTTGCATTGTCAGCATCAAAGCTTCCAGTTCTGAATTAATTAATTAATCAATTAATTAATTAATGATGCAAAGTAAATCAATCAATTCACTATTCTCAGTGTGGTTGAGTGCCTTGAAATTAAAATAAATCAACTTGAAATAATAAAGGTGTCAGAGTTCCTGGTAATAACTATAGCACTCCAAAAACTGGAGCCTAATAACCTCTGCTTAAGTAAAATGTCACGTTCGTTTGCTGTGAAAATCCTTACCAAAATTAAATTACTGCATTCAATCAAAGATGATTAAAACAACAACTTAAATACGTGAGGTGGGCTTAAAAGAGTGAACAGAAGGTACACAGAAAATACTGTATTAAACTTGTTAAATATGTATCGTGGTTACAAGTAGATATTGGATTATTTAAAGGGTATTAAAGATTTATGGGATAAAAAGCCACATGTGCTTGATAATTTCCTTCTTACATTTTACTCTGTGTGTCATTTTTATAGGGAAATCATGTTGAAATGTGCATGACAATGTAAAAGACAAAACCATGGCACTTGACTATGATGATCAAAGGATGTTTGTTTCCAGTGGTTAATGAGGTCTTCTTCCAGTTTCTGTGTTCTGTCAAAAGTTTGAGGGCTGTTTTTCCCATTAATTCTCCAAAGACTAATTTTGTTGTTATAAATTAAAGGTGATCAGCTGTTATCTCCTTGATTGCTTTTGATGCCAAAATAACAATTTCGCTGACATTCTGCAGAGTTAGACTGTGATTGTGATTATTATGTTGTGTTATTATGACTACTAATATATATAATATAATAATATTTTTTAAATAAATAAATGTTGTTTCTCAAAAGCATTACAATATATTTATATGTTTAAAATGACCTGTATGTCAGTCATTATGTTACTGTGTTCGAGGTATTTTGCCTTGGTTTGGGGAAATATTTTGTTCTGCCTATGAAAGTGAGGTATTTTGTGATTGCACTGCATTCTAGTACAAATTGGTTCCAACAAATAAGATCAGCTGGTCAACAGAACAGTCAGTTCTGGTGTAGAAATAAATCACTTTGTCTATATTGATTTTTTTTTTGTGTGTGTGTTTGTTTAATTGTCCTGCACTTCTGATAGCTTTCACCAATAATTCAACACACTGTTCCAGCAGGCAACAAATCAAGCTCAGCTGCAATCTTGGCAGATCAGCTCATCTGAGTGTCAGCTCACATCAGCTAATGGCTCAGCCAACACTTTACACATCCAGTTTGTGCTATTTTTAAGCTACTGGAGCCTGTCCACACATTTGTTAGCTGCTTTGCAACCCACCTCCACTTCACCTCCTTCTTTAATGCTGTTTCTGACAAAATCGATGTCATACCAGTTGTCACTGGAGTCTACTGTTCTTGATCTGGGTCTTGAGACCCAGAGCTGCAACTCTCCATACTCCTTTCCATGTATGTGTGGGGAGGTCCCAAAACTAAGCTAATAGAGTTAACAAAATTTACATTTAAAAAAAACTGTGTCCTGTCTCACATCCCATCTACCTTTTCACACTCTCATGATAACCTTTATAAATACTGCTTATCTGAACTGTTTTTATGTTTTAGTTGTAGCTTAGAGGGCAGAGGAGTTAGTGTTTGCCACACAGCAAACTGGAGTAATGAACAAATGCAATGTTTTTCTTTACCTTTGTTAAAGAAAAACACACAAACGCACCATTTGAAATAAGAATAAAGTCACTCAAATTGAATTGCAAGTGTTTTCTATCCGCGTTATTCCATTGGCATCTTTTCTGCATGCCCCTGCATAGTCACAATAAGCCATTTCCTTTTTAAACCATGTAGCCCAGGAAAAAAAAATCAAAACAAAACTGTGGTTTGCTTTGTACTCCCACGCATGATGTTTTTTTTGTTCTTTTACGCACATTAAACTTCACACTGAGTTGCACCCAGAATGAGCAGCATGCCTGTGAACATTTCATGTTCACTTATTCAGATTTGTGTTATTTTTTTACTCACATTATTTTCATTCTTATTAAAAGGAGAGGACACATCGTGTGTTTACCATGTTTACACTTGGTGTTTTAAAGCATTAGGTCTTCATCCGGTTGGTTGTATTATTAATCATTCATTATTGAATATTTTTGGTCCAGTTTTGCATTAAAATCTGTCTGTCATACATGCGAGCTCTGTGCAGTCCTGAAACAGCACAGTGAAAGCTTTAAGTGCAACTGGGATGTTTCTGCATAAGAAAGCAGAGAGCTATTGGTGTTATGTGCACTATAAGGTAACCTACAATAAAATCAGTATGATTAACATTTAGTTGACAAACACAAACAGACACTGTATAGACATATAATTCCACTCACATGTTTAATAACGTTAATAATGTTTAATAACTCCCCTAACACAGTGTGAGTGGGATTTCTTTTTCGCATTTGTCCCAAAATAATGTTTAAAAATCTTCTTTTTCTTGCTTCTTCTTCCGAATCCCTGAAGAAAAAACTGAGAGTGATTCATCTTTTTACACTTTCTATAATGGTTCATGATGATTACTAAAAAGCAGTTTTGCCTGGGGGAAGGAGGAGGTTATGTGATTAGTCTGGTTTGCTTGGTAGCTATATTACTCAGGCTGTTTGAGTGGATTTACATGTCATTATACTAGAAGTTGTGCTTGGCCCAACTTAGAAAGATTAACTTTTGTATTCCTGTGTTTCATCCTGATCCTGATTTGGATGCTGAAGTTTTTGGACAGGTTCTTCACCATTACAAGACTGGAATGTTTGTGGCACTGGACTGCATGATATTGCCTTATAGTACATTTATAGATAACAATATGGTGGAAAAATGAGAAGATATTGTCTTGATGTTCTCAGAAACCCAACACAATACACATGCCATCTCGGTCAAGTAAGTAATTTTTGTGTGATGTAGAGGGAATTTTCAGCCCTGCCAGTGAATCGCAGTCCCTGATTGCAATTTTACTGATGTCGTCCCCTTTCACCATAACAGCACACCAGATTTAAATTTGAAATCTCTGCGGCAGTAAACAGTTTTATTGAAGAAACCACCAACAATACACTATCACAAGATAGCTTTTTATCAGCATGCAGAACATACTTTAACACCATTTTGCTACTGTGGAAGCTGTGTCACCGTGTTGATCAGATGAATGGCTTGTAAATTAAAATGTTTGTCAGTCAAATTGTTGGGACCCCAGAAATCCTGTGCTGGCCCTGGGTAAATGCATTATGTTATAAGAGGATTTGGCAGAGAATACAATCTGAATTGTTTGTTTTCCTCCTTCTCTCAGGCTTTTAGCTGCAATTTTATTATCTGAGGGAATTCTGTTCTCTCCAACAGTTGGATTTGGTATGCTATGTCAACAAGAGCCTCCGTTGATTGAATCGGTAACTGCACAGAGAGAGAGGGGGAGAAAATTGTTTACCAGCTTGATTCAATGATACAGAATAGACCTTTCACTTTGGATTGAAATGTTTCTTGCTTCTGTGTTTTGGGGCTTGTCTTCCTCATCGCAGGGGCAGCAATCAAGTACCAGTTTAGAGGCACTGCAGATTAAGCTGGTGTCACTGAGGTCGAACTTCACGGATAAATAAGAAATTGCCTACAAGAAACTCGATTTGCAAAGAATAATAGGTCAAGTAGAGCACTAGTGGTAGTGTGGGTTAAAATCAAAGTGTATCGATTGATGGTTACTGAAGAGTTCTTTCTAGTTACCGAGTCTTTCAGTTGTTTTAGGAATGAGGGTTGTTTCTCCATTATTCAATTCAATTCAATTCAATTTTATTTATATAGCGCCAAATCACAACAAATGTCGCCTCAAGGCGCTTCATAGATACAGAGAAAAGCCCAACAATCATATGACCCCCTATGAGCAAGCACTTTGGCGACAGTGGGAAGGAAAAACTCCCTTTTAACAGGAAGAAACCTCCGGCAGAACCAGGCTCAGGGAGGGGCGGCCATCTGCTGCGACCGGTTGGGGTGAGAGAAGGAAGACAGGATAAAAGACATGCTGTGGAAGAGAGACAGAGATTAATAACAGATATGATTCAATACAGAGAGGTCTGTTAATACATAGTGAGTGAGAAAGGTGACTGGAAAGGAAAAACTCAATGCATCATGGGAATCCCCCGGCAGCCTACATCTATTGCAGCATAACTAAGGGAGGATTCAGGGTCACCTGGTCCAGCCCTAACTATATGCTTTAGCAAAAAGGAAAGTTTTAAGCCTAATCTTAAAAGTAGAGATAGTGTCTGTCTCCCGAATCCAAACTGGAAGCTGGTTCCACAGAAGAGGGGCCTGAAAACTGAAGGCTCTCCCTCCCATTCTACTTTTAAATACTCTAGGAACAACAAGTAGGCCTGCAGAGCGAGAGCGAAGTGCTCTGATAGGGTGATATGGTACTACAAGGTCATTAAGATAAGATGAATGAATTTGAATAGCTCTTGAGAAAAGTTGTAATTTTCATAAAGTTATTTTCATTTTCATTTTCTTGAAGTCTTAAATGTTAGATTTTGACATATATATTTTATTCTTGGACTCTCCTAGATGAATAAAATTCTAATGAGGAATAGTTTACATTTTTAAAGCGTGTTTACATGCAAAATTATTACGATCATGGATAAGAAAACAGTACAAAAAGGACAACTTTGATTAAAAAAATAAATAAATAAAGCAAGTTTCTAGTGTCATAGCTTGATCTTGGATATATTCCTATATCTATTAGCTACTAACAGATAAAAGCATACATGCTGCAGTTGATAATTAGTGTTTTTAAAAAGACTTGATAACAAGTTTTCTACCCCGACGCTGACAACATTGAATGCACAACAGTCACATCAGTGTGTTTGTTTATGATGCCTCAAGCAGCTCTCGGGCCGTCCGTACGCAATTTAATTATGAAATACACTGAAAGAAAAACAAACAGAGTAAAAGGACCGTTGGATCACAGTTCTTATCTTATAATTGCAGGTTATCTTTCAAGAGAACTAACTTTATATTTGTTATGATTTAACATTGTCAGGCCAAATAAGAGCTGTGTTCACTGCTCCGTGTTTAAACGTGCAATTGCTGCTGATTTAAAGAGCACATAATGCTAATTATGCTGATTTACAAACACAGGATTTCTAGTCTCGGACATACTAGATTAGCTTTGCATGATTTATATTCGTGGATCCAGGCATTTTTTTCACCCGGCTCATTTTAAATATTAGCATCCAGCAGTGGAACAACATATGTAACAAACAAACACAAATCTTGCCTAATGCTTTGTCTTGTGATGTTTTTTTTCTCTCAATATAAACAGTTCAGTGATCCCATCTGCTTAATACCCCGTCAATGATGATGTTGCACTATGCAAATTTGGGAAGACAGTCAGAGGAAGCGGATATTGTGATGCATTAAATAAGACTATCAAACTCTGTTAGGCAGCAGTATTTAGGGGTAAAGCTAAAGCTGAACTCTACTAACCGAATTACAGTCTTTGCTTTGCACTTTGCCATTATAATTTGTGCCCTACCAGTAATTGCTCCCAAACAGGTATTTCTCCATCTTATTAGAACTGGGAAAGGAGAGTTAATAGTTTTCTGCCTTCGGGCCCAAAACCCTTCCAGGCTAAGTCTTAAAACCTTTATATCAGATTGCTGTTTGGTGTGTAGAAAATGCATTCAGTCCACATTGCCTGAAACTTGTTGTAAGCATTCATACTGTCCTTGCCAAATTGTCTGGACCCTCTGTGTAAGAAGCATTCAAATGTGGAAAGCAGAGCAAATGAGGCTTAACTGGAGCACTCCAATGTGAAGGCCTTCAAATTATCCAGTTTTTTTCAACAGCCCCATGGGATAGGGGAAGGCATTTGTTATCAGAGAAGGATAATTCTGTAGGCACTACCACCACCCACTATGACCTCTCTAATAAACATGAAATAGAATTATTCCCTTGCTGAGAAGGACAGAAAAAGCTTTGAAAAAGTATCCGCCATTAATACCAGAAATACAAAGTTTTGAGGGTTTAGAAATATTTAAAAGTGTATTTCAGCCAAATTGTAGCATGTTGTAGCCCATTTTCCCTGCTTTCTGCAAAACGTTTGATTCCCTTGACTTGCATCCTTCCAATAAAGCAGCGTTTGGATGGCACTGGGGTGGATTTGACTGACTCACCAGAGACTTATTCAACTACAGCCATTGTTCACCTGCTATAAATGTGGCTGTGCCTCAAGGTTCCAGCAGAACATTGCTGGCTAAGCAGCATCATTTTAGTGAGGATAAATTACTAAGTAAAAGCTTCTAGTGAAGATAGACTCTCTCCGTGTGAAATGAAGGTTTCCAAGGTTTTTTAAAAACCTTTTTTAGAGTAAGACATCACACCAGATTTACAAAGGGAAATGCTTTGGATGGATACATGAGTAGATGATGGACGGAGATCATATTTATTGTTGAATCCATATTAGAAATTATTGGCATTAACAGAACGGTGAATGTAAGGAGACAAAGATAAGAGAGGGGATGATACCTTTCTTATCCATAGTCAATCATGTACTACACTGTGACTCAGAAGAAGCAGTACTGCATTTTTGAAAGGCATGCTCCACCTTCTGCCGTGCCTCTTTATGGACAAGGAGTCATACTGCAGCACGATAATGAGCCAAAACGCACCTCAAAGATCAACAAGTACCAACTGACAATTACTTTCTTCCACAGTCACCTCAAACGCAACTGAACACTTATAATAACTGAGAAACCTAAACATACTCACACGACTACACATTCTTTAGAATGCTTGTGAATAGTGCTGCGATAACTTTCGTTTTCAGGTTTGAACGAAAGTGGCATCGGTGCACTTCCAGACAAACAAAAGCAAACTAGAAACATCTTGACTTGTGGCGTCAGATGTTTGGCTGCTACCTAATTGCAGATTCATACAGTTTGTACCATTTGGCACTTAGTTAAGACTAAATAAGCTAGATTTAGGCTTTGAAATCAATTTTAAAGATTTTAGGAAACATCTGTTCTGTTAATGTGTTCCAATGCAAAAACTGTGTACAGGGTGGACCATTTATATGGACACACCATAATAACAGGGGAATGGTTGGTGATATTAAAGTCCTGTTTGTGGCACATTAGTATATGTGAGAGGGAAAACTCCTCAAGATGGGCGGTGACCATGGTGGCCATTTAGAAGTCAGCCATCTTGGATACAACTTTTGTTTTTTCAATAGGAAGAGGGCCATGTGACACATCAAACTTATTGGTAACGTCACAAGAAAAACAATGGTGTGCTTGGTTTCAATGTAACTTTATTCTTTCATGAGTTATTTACAAGTTTCTCTGTGTTCACAGCCATTGACATGTCGAAGAGGTTAACACGTGAGAAGCGGATTGAAATTGTGTTGATATCTGGTGAACGCAGTAACCGGGTGATTGCAGCAGATTTCAATGCAAGACACGCTACGAGACCACCCATCTCCCATGCTACTGTTAGCAAACTGCTTGCTAAGTTTCGTGAAACTGGTTCAGTGTTGGATTTGCCAAAATGTGGACGCAAGAAAACTGTCACTAATGAAGAAACATCAGTGGCTGTCCTAGCTTCATTCAACAAGAGCCCACAGCGTAGCACTCGCCGCATGTCACCGGAGAGTGGCATTAGTCGAACATCCCTTCGGCAGATATTAGCTACTCACAAATGGCACCCTTACAAAGTCCAGCTACTGCAGCATCTCAACGAGGATGACCCAGATCGGCGCACAGAATTTGCAGAATGGGCAAAACAAAAATTGGAACAGGACCCTCAGTTCACGAAGAAGATTTTGTTCAGTGATGAGGCAAACTTTTATGTGAATGGTGAAGTTAACAAACAAAACCACCGCTATTGGTCTGACACTAACCCACATTGGATGGATCCCTCCAAGACTGTTGGAACAACAAAAGTGATGGTTTGGTGTGGTATATGGAGTACAACGATAGTGGGTCCATTCTTCATCAATGGAAACCTCAAGGCCACTGGATATTAGAAATTGCTACATGATGATGTATTTCCCTCTTTATGCACTGAAGCTAACACGTTCCCGGAGTTTTTCCAGCAAGATGGTGCACCACCACATTATGGGTGCCAGGTCCAAGCATTCCTAGATGAACAGTTTCCTGGAAAGTGGATTGGTCGTCGTGGGCCAGTTGAATGGCCCCCAAGGTCTCCCGATCTGACCCCCTTAGACTTTTATCTTTGGGGTCATCTGAAGGCAATTGTTATGGTGTGAAGATACGAGATGTGCAGCACCTGAAACTATGGATACTGGATGCCTGTGCTGGCATTTCTCCTGCGGTGTTGCTATCAGTGTGTGAAGAGTGGGAGAAGAGGGTTGCATTGACAATCCAACACAATGGGCAGCACATTGAACACATTTTATAAGTGGTGAGAAACTTGTCAATAACTCATGAAAGAATAAAGTTACATTGAAACCAAGCACACCATTGTTTTTCTTGTGACATTACCAATAAGTTTGATGTGTCACATGGCCCTCTTCCTATTGAAAAAAACAAAAGTTTTTTCCAAGATGGCCGACTTCTAAATGGCCACCATGGTCACCACCCATCTTGAGGAGTTTGCCCCCTCACATATACTAATGCCACAAACAGGACTTTAATATCACCAACCATTCCCATTTTATTACGGTGTATCCATATAAATGGCCCACCCTGTAGATGACTAATAGCAAAAAGCTGTTTAAGTTCAGTGTCTAACCAACGCAGAGAGACACACGTGACCCCGTTGGAGAAGCATGTTTCAATAACCCTGGGAAGCAACTAGTGCCATTATCTAGGGATTGAAGTACTACCTAGATAATGAAACAATAAAAAATAAATAAAATGAAGGGCACATACTACAATACTTTAAAAAAAATCCAGATGTATTTCTGCAACTCTTCCTGATACACCAAACAGAATAAACAGCTAAATAAAGGCAAATTGACCTTGAATACTTTGTGTGAACAACAGAAAATCAGTTATTCCTTCTTATTTAAAATTTTTGGTTTGAATTTTTTTTAATAATCTCCTCATTAACAATACTTTACTTAACTGAGCCTGTTAAAAATGGATGTTTCTTTGTGCCGCTTTGCCACACACACACACACACAGATACCAAACTTTGTGCTTCTGATCAACTTCTTCCTTGAGTGAGCTTAATAGAAAGGGAAATTGAATATCAAAGCTATAAAAAAATCTCTTTGATTTTTTTCCTTTTCCCCCCTGCTTGACTTTTTTGTGCACAGGGTGTCACTGACAGCTTATTTTCAAAGCAGCGTTATTTTATTAATTTTCTTCAAGGGCTAGACTCAGATGTGGTCTTAAAACTATCTCGTTCTACTTCCCATAAATCTTCTCGATACATGCTACAACATCATATCATGCATGCAAGATTCCATATCGTTTTCAAGCTTTTGTACTCATGCATTTAGTCAATCTCTAGTCTTGGTTTTACACTTGTTTGCTTTTCCTCTCTCCCTCAGGTGAGTTTCTCTGGGTGAACAGTTCAGCGTTTGGAGGCCCCTGGGTGCTCAGTCCTTGGCTATGGGGGGGACAAGGTCCTTGTAGCCTGGACATGGCTGTGTTCTTCCACCCCAGGCAAAGTGGGCAGTACACTGTTTGGCTTATAATGCGAGACAAGTCCCCCCTCTCCCTCTTCTCAACCGACACTCTCCCGCGCATCACAGGGTAAGCCCATTTCTATACAACTACAATTGGGCAGAAGTGTTAGGATTCCTTTCTCTGTGGTTAATTCAATTTTTGTTGATGATTTGAGGGAATTAGAAACCACCAAAATGTGTTTTACTGTGGAGTTCAAAAAGCTGAGATGAAATATCTTCATTCAAGACAATGTGTGCTTGTTTTTTGTCTGACATCTCTTCTTATCAGGACATTTTATTTTGGAGCGTTTACTTATTTTAAAGATTGCGTCTGTGTTTATTCACTCATAAGATTTAGAAGTTGTTGCGCTTGCTGTTTCAACACTGACAGGTACAAAACTGCTTTGTTGATGTTTTTCTCTTTTCTAGCATATTACCCTTATACATGTAAAGAAGACACACCTTAATGGAAAAAAAAAACCAAATGTGACAATCTGGCCAGTTATATAGAAAAGTGAAATTCCCCCTGGTACTTTAGTGTATTTAAACTGAATATTGGTCCATTTTATCAAAGGAAGGTTAGGCAGTACAACTGCATTTCTTTGTTTTAAGCACAATGTTAGAGCAGGCGAGAGGGATATATTTACCAGGTTTATGTATTTTAGCAAGAGTTTTAAATTTGATATTATGCTGTGTTAACCTTGAGTTTGTTCCATTATATTTACAGTTGCTTGGTTAATGCTGCATTTTATTTATCTGCATGTAGGCCTAGTAAAGATGTGACACCATTAGTGCAGTGGGCTACTGCTACAGTGGCAGTACATAGTGATGTTTAGAGTGACTTTATGATCTTTGTAAAACTAAAGATTTATGAATGGAAACCATTCAGAGTTTTGTCTTCATTACATTATTCACAGGTATCATAACCGCGATGAATGCTGGGTATATTTCACAGCACATATTTGTACTCACAGTCGGCACAAATGCCTTGTAACATTAACATTTCTTCAAATACATTGTAAACCATGGATGAGTGTAAGTGAACCATCACATTTTTCCTGTTACAGATAATTTTCTTCTTTCTTTTCTTCTTCTAGTTTTTAAGACCTGTTTTTTGCAGTGCAGTTTGTTACTACCATGTGTAATTTACTTTTGCAGCAGTCAAAGTTAATGCGTTAGTATTATCTTATGGTGCGAGTAATCCTTAATTAACACCAGGTCTGTGGCCCTCTCACGCTGCCTTTTCAATGAAGGCTTTTGTGAGATCTGCGTTTCACACTGAGAGCAACAGGGCGACAGAGGCCATAACAATACCCGCTTCACCACTTAATACTTGGTATGTGTGGTCGTATCCATGGGTGGCTTTATTAACATATCTGTTCTTTTTAGGGAAAGTGTCTGTAGAATGTGGTAATACAAAGAGCTGAGCTCACCTTGCCTCTATGAAGGGGTTTCTTGGTGTTTGTGTGTCTAATCTCTTAAGGGGACTGGGATCATATGAATATCATGCTATATGCATCCCTCCAGCTTTGGCTTCACGTGAATGGGAGTGTGCATTAACATGAGTGTGTGTGTGTGTGTGTGTGTCTGTGTGTGTGTGTGTGTGTGTGTGTGTGTGTGTGTGTGTGTGTGTGTGTGTGTGTGTCCTTAAGGGAGCAAAGCAGAGATGTGCTCATTACATGTGTGACAGATTAGGCTGTGTGTTGTGTGCGCTCTCATTTGTAGTCAGAGACTGCCATCCTCCCACACCATCCCTGCCATTGTGCACTCGCTCAGCTAAACTCCCCACATTTCTTCTCTGATGGGAAGACTCTTATTATAAAAAAAAGAGAGAGGGTTAAAACAAAGCAAGAAAAGCCACCCACAAACATCGGAAGAGTCAGTCAGGTTACTAATTGCAAATCTGTGCCTTTGCCTTTGAATTTTAATGCCGTGTTTTGACATGTTTGCCCAATTTGGTTGTCTGGGCATTTAGCACAAGGTTAGTCAAGTAGGAAACAAAAAAAATCCCTGTACACATTAGTCATTTACCAGGGTCTTTCTAACTGCAAGGTAGCTTGGATCTTATTAGGCTTCATTATACATTTTTATTCATTTTTACATTTCCCTGAAGCTGGAGACATTCAGCTCAGAATACAATAATGGATTCTACATTAAAATGCAGGTTTAACATACAGGGAAAAATGATTGAATGTACTAATGTCCATCCTAAATTCCAAGGCTTCAAAAGTAATTATTTCCATGCTAATTTGGGCATGAAGTAGCATGCATATATATATTTATATATGTATATATATATATGAATATACATATATATATATATATATGTATATATATATATATATATATATATATATATATATATATTTATATATACATATATATATATATATATATATATATACATATATATATATATACATATATATATACATATATATATATATATATTTATATATACATATATATATACATATATATATATATATATTTATATATACATATATATATATATATATATATATATATATTTATATATACATATATATATATATATATATATTGTCCTGATTCGTGATTTGAGGTAAAAGACAGACGACTGGAGGTCCATTGTGCGTCAAAACAATGATTTTATTTAAGCACATATATGTGGGAAGCCGAGCACGATCACTCAAACAGCATCGATCTTCTTCGAACAATAAATGAGCAGTCATACATATAACATAATTGATGACGAGCAACACGCGTCAAAACAGATAAATGACCTGCATCAGTTCAAGTAATTCCACCCTGGACATATTCTAAAGAAGAACAGTTCCTTCCTTTGTTCCTCCGCCACCGCCAGATGCTTCCTGTTATTTCACTTACTGCACTTCACTTATCTGTGGAACTAAACTGTCACGTACGCAGGTAAAACAACTCTGCAGTTTCAAGCAAAACAAGTCTAGATACAGGCAGCCTGGGTGTGTGTCTTGACCTCAGTGCATGACCTTACTCGACAAACAAAGACATTTCAGAAGCATACTTCCTGACTCCGTTTGAGTCATGTGTTACCAGGCAGGCTCCAATGCAACATGAGGGCACACAGGCCTTTATTCTATTCCTATATAATATGTGGTGAATTGTAAGCATGTATGCAATCCTTTCAATAGCTGTGGGTCACTTTACTCAATAGATCGGTCGAACATCGCGTCGGCTGAAGCTTCAGACCATTAATTAACTTGACTAAGCTTCAACTCTTTAATTAGCACAAAAATGCAATGTGTATAACATGATTACAGTTGCACCTGCAATGAAAGATTATTATGTAATTCAGCTCACACCTGAAATACAGACTTTAGTGTAACATCAACAGCTTCAATAAATGCTCTAACGAAATGATAATGATAAATCATAAGTGATGCAACAGTAATAATAATGGATATATGCATATATAGTGAGAGAGAGAGAGATATTCAGCAGAATGAGTGATTGTAAACATACAGTGAAAGCAGTGATAGCGCTTTTCAGCCAATATCTTTGTTTGGCTGACCCAGTCAAACAGATACAGCAAACAAGATCTGAAGGTAGTGGTGTGTGATACTGCATATTTGGGTATCGATCCGATACCAAGTAAATACGGGTCAGTATCACCGATACCGATACTAATACTTTTCAATAAATAAGGTGGATGCGTCATTGTATTGCTAAATCTCAATTTCTTTTCATGACCTTAAGTGTTTTTTGTGATGTTTCCTTTTTTATTATTAAATTATTAAAACCAGGACATATAAATAGGATGAAGTTTATCATTGAATAGAAAATGCTTTAGTATTAATTTTTTATTTAGAAAAATCTTAAATAAAGAGTGCACGCAAATCAGTAAACAAATTAAAACAAACAAGTACTGTTGAGAAACTATAATAAAAAAAATGACAATTAAAATTCTCAACAACAAAAAAACAACTGGTGAAAATATAAATAATATGTAAACAACTTAACAATGCCCAAAGCGTCTAAGTCACGTCACGTGACAGTGCAACATCTAAACATAAGAGGGGGAGGGGGAGCCAAGTGTGCCTGCTCTGTCCTGCCCATGAACTTTCTATATATTATTAACTATATTAACATGCTCATACTAAAGCCAGGACTTTATATAGACTTTAACCTCCATTGTTTGATTTCAAAATAAGTGTTCAAGGACTGAGGCAAAAAATGTCACTGTCCACGTCCATGCTAGTTTCTTGTCTCTAAACGTATTAAAATATTAAGTAATTGGTTTGAACACAGAGATTTCAGTTTTCAGTGTATATTCAAACCCCCGGTGTTCATAGTGTTCTACACACTAGTATTAATGCTTCAGAGCAACTAAAAATTGGATTGTGGAGATTGTGCTCAGGATCGTGCTCTTTGGGGAGGAAAAAATCTTAGTCTTGTCATGTGATTAACTGATCCATCCTGTGTACTTCTTTAAAGAACAATTAAACCCTTATCCAACAACGTTTAGAGCTTCACAAATGCCACAAAAGGCCAAATCATTAAAATAACATAACGTAACTTCACTGACCCTCCAAAACTACACTTTTATTTCTGAAAAATTGGGACCTAGAAATTAATAATATCACACATAACAAGTAGATAGTCCTTACACTGTGCAGTCAGCATTTTTCTCAATTAATTAGTCGTTTGAAGTGTCAAACTAAAGGATAAAATAATACATTTTTAAGCTTATGCAACTTCTGCATGTAGCAATATTTTGTTGCTGTGACAAACTCAAACACAATCACACAAGTTTTGCTCCAGCCTTCACCCAAGGAGAGAGTGCTTGCTTTGAAAGTCCTGAAAGCTGCTTGACCGTCTGAGTTTCATTAATGTTGCATCACATCTGATGGTGTTGTCCAAGCACATGAAATCTTTGAAAATGAAATCTTTTTGTATAATACTTCATCCACTTCAAGTTGGTTTCGCAGTGTAAAAATAAATGTATGGACATTTATTTGTAGAAAAAATGAAAAAAGTATACCAATTATGGAAGAATGAAAAATTAACCACCTTAAGAGAAAGAGCCAAATAAGTCGTTACCGTGGGTCGGAGGGCTTTTTGCACGTAATTACTGCAGCACTCTCTATCCAGTTTAGCGCTAATTGTGAAACACTGATGGAACAGCGCAGCATTGTTGACTGAGGTGTATTTTTGCAAACACTGAGTGACAACAACGTAAGGGAAAGAGACAGCCTAAACTTACCAAACGGATTGATGAAGGTTTGCAAATAATTGCTGTCTACTTTATAAATGCAGATAGATTTCTAAGACATTGCAATAAATCTGACTCAGCCTGCACTGATGAGTGATGACTGATGTGAAAATAGCTCCTTTTTCTGATTAATTGAATAAAGTGAACATTTGGCTAACTGAAAGGGCATAAAATAAAACAACGATGAAGGAACAAAGCACACAGAACAGAACATAGGTGGCAGTTTTCTGAGTGACTGGTAGCTTTTTTCTCACTAGTATGTAAGTGGAATTATAAAGTTATAGTTTTCTATGGTTTCCATCAACCTCCTGCCTCAGATTTCTTAACATTGTATTTTCACAGCATCAGTTCCAGAACAGCTGTCTTCATGTATATGAGAGCTACAGGATGTGTGTTTTCTGGCCAATAATTATTCAGACTGTAATGTCCTCATGTTGATGTGTTTTTCTCCACATGAACTCTGTAGGAGTACAGTCTTTGCACGTGCCTGCAAGAAAAGGGCCATGTGTATACCAATCTCTTACATTGCATTATCACTACAAGTACCCAGTGGCCTCAATTGCAGGTGCATTAATATCTTGCTTAATGAAAGGAGGATAGGGCAGGACAGTGTGGAAAAACGGTTGATATAGGTTAAATCACCGCAGTAAAGTAGGATCATCATAAAAGTGATTGATAGGTAATGTAATGTGGGGGAAGGAAGCATCAAAGGAGGCAAATGTTAATGGTAATTTTGATGTACAATAGGAATATTATGGGGAGTGCTATATAATATAATCATTCCTCATACAGAAGGTAGGATGTTAACGTTTATTACAGCAGTAGCGTTTGAAAAAATCCTTTTTCGTCTACACATTGATCTGGACAAAAGTCAAATCCAGCAAATACCTGGCATGGGACCTGAGAGATGCAAATTACTGAAAGGCCTTATCAGAAAGAGTCTCAATGGAAGGGAGGCTGTTGCAATGAAGCGATGATATGTCTTAAGAAATAATGAAAAGTTTTAGTTCAGTTAGTGTCTACAGCCATCTGTAAAACACAGTGGAGGGTCTCTCATGGTTTGGGGCTGCATTTCATCCAGTGTAGGGGATTTAGTCAAATTGATGAAACTGTGAACACCATCAAGTACCATCAGATTTCGATCCACCGTGCAGTACCATCTGGAACGTTCCAGCCTCATGTTTTAGCATGAAAATGATCCTAAACACATTGCCAATGCAGTAAAAGCATACCAGGAGAGAAAAAGTCACAATGGAACACTATCGTCCATGGATTAGCCTTCCACATGGCCCAGACCTCGATATACTACATATTGACTTTCAAGGTTATTAGAATTGTACAAACTCAGTTTTTGCCTTATATATATTAATTTCCGTGTATGTTTGCAAACGTTTTCAATAAGCTGGTCCGTTTTCATAACAAAATGAATAGAAATATAAAATCACTGTACGTCAGTCATGACCCCACTTCAGTCATGTTATAATTAAGTAATGTTGCACATTTTGAAACTGAAAAATCTACAGATTACTGAATGACATCAGTAATGGAACAGCTTCGGTTTCTACATCAATAAGATGAAGATGCAGATATTTAGTGTGTTATATTTGAGTTCTGATAACTATTTAAACTGGACAATAAAGCAGAAAGGTCCTCTACAGGCTGTTGAAATTGTGTAAGGTTATGCATTGAACATTTTCGATATTGTCACTGCTGGAAAGCAAGCTTTACTCCATGCAGCAATATCAGTGCCCTTTTCTGATTTCAAAGGGTTTTGTTTTGTTTTTTTAACTCAAAAATAGTTATTTCTTGCCAACCCTGTACTTACCATTTAAAAGAATGATCAACTGAATGAAAACAAACCAAAAGTGTTAAACAGAAAGTGCTCAGACATGACGCAAACCACAGACTCCAGGCTGACAAACATGTGACTTACAACAGTCCTTCTCCTGATGTGGACTTTATCACTATCTGTCTAATGTTGCTGTGGATGTCGGGGGATATCACCTTGTCCATATCTCTACGAAGCCATCGGCATCAAACAGAGTGGCAGGATTTCATTCACTAGTATATGCAGTACTGTCTTTAAACACATCATCTATAGAGACATCGAATGCAGAGGCTGCTGTTGCTGCACTGCTGCCATGTTGCTCAAACTGTAGACACAATGTGAGCATTACCAGTTGATGCAATCTGTATGTACAATTAAGAGTTTCCATGGTTATAATTGAGCAAAGTGTTCCCACACAGCAGAGACAGCTGGCTGGAATCAAAGGCATAACTGTATTTTTATGTCAAATTGAACCAGCTTGAATCCCTGTAAGTGAAAGGGATTATTCTTGCGACTAACTTAATTATTCAATTTACATTCCCATAAATGAAATAAGAAGCAGCCACAACACTGACATCATATGTGTCTGTCTTTGCAGTGGATACACTTAGCGAGTTGAATTATTGCCAACTGCTGCATTACTTAACTTGTAAAATAAAGAAATCAATATAAACTGCATATTAAGTTAGAATGAAGGAAATATATTTTAACTCTCAGTAGTGATAATACAAAAGCGTAGTAATGACAACTGTTAGTGTATAGTAACCTGTACTGCTTTTTTAATCGAAATTTTCAAAGGGGCATGGATTGTTGTCCAAAGTGCATTAAGCAGGTTTCATTTGAGTTTGATAGATTAATACCCTTTTGATTTAATAAAGACACTTTGGTGAATAATTAATGTTTCGATTTTTCAAGCTTTTAGGTTTTTATCTCAGCTCACTTATTACCAGTGGTTTCAAAACAAATAAATAATATAGAAAAGTAATTGCGTATCATCAGTTCTCCTCTGTAGCCTCACAGTGTATTTATGCAATGATCTTGGTACCCTTTTATATTTATATTTTACAGTGTCGTGTTTCTGCTGTACAGTAAAAACTCTGTACTGCAACCGTGACACATCCACCCCACAAAGAGTCTCTTGCAGCCATGTTTCTGGGTCCTTCAATGAGTGAAGCTAAACTAGAGTGGGAGAGATGGGTAACCTCGAAGCCCTCTCTCTGGCAAAGCAGTGCATCCGTGCCTGGCAGGAATCTCCACTCCTCCACTTAGTGATCACCAAATGCTGACCTCCAGGTCCCGGACTGTAGTTGCCGCAGGACCACAGCTGATGGGATCTTCATAGCTGTGGATCTGGGAGTTCTGCCAGTGGGAAGGTTACAATTGTTAAAGATCGTTTGGAGAAGAGGAAAAGGCAGCTTAGAGCTGTGATTTTGAACTTTTGGACTGATATGTACCTCGAGACATTATGCACCAATTGTACATAATGTCTCGAGGTCATCGATGGAGCCATAATCTGCCATATGGTTTGTGATAGCCTGCTGGACATGTGTACTGTACCATAAAACTACTGTTTTCCAGCCAGTGGACTGCCTCTATGTAAAATCACTGGCTTTGAAGTAATTTTGATCTTAGCATCCGACAGTGTATAGTGATCCACATGATGCCATACAATCCATATGATGAACAGTGGAACTTCCATCAGTAAGCAGCAGTTTACAGTGCAGCTAAATGACGGCAGGTTTACAACTATACATGGACGTCTGTAAACAGCTTATAAAATTATCATGAAGCAGTTTTATACACCTGATAAACTTGGTAGTTGTAAACAGATCTGGTATAATTATACACAGGTAAACTGTAGATTAAATAATGGCAATGGTCGTTAGTGTTATTAAAAAGCCAACAAAGTACAAATTAGACTGTTTAGTCCGAGTTCTTGATGCCTTTTAAGAGTGAACATTTTCACAATACCTGAGTGAACTACTTCATTTTAGAATCTAAGTTCAGCTATTAGTGTCAGTGGTTCTTTTCTAAGAGTTACAGCTCAAATGAATTCAAATTTCACTGACTAATACTGCTGGCAATCAATCAGGTTTTGCTGGGATGCTTCAAGTTTATTTGGAACTGGTGAGACGCTATGTAGTACTCCAGCAACTGGTCACCAAGAGGTTGAGCGTACAACACCCTCAACCTATGGCTGATCGCAGGATGTTTTCACAGGTCGCCTGGTGGGAGACAGTCTGTCTCAGAATAGCTGTGGTCCAACCTAAACTGATGAAAGTTTGCAAATAATTGCTATCTAATTTACAAAGTCAAATTACAAAGCTTCCAGCAGATTGCAATCTGTCTGACTCGGTCTGCACTGATGAGTGAAACTCAACTATGAGTGTCTCTTTGCAGTACTGGACTTGATTCAACTCGTGCACTACTAGTTTTATCAGGTTATATTCCTATACCAAATACATCTTCCAGAAATGATGTTACTATGTGAATTTCTGCTTTAAATTTTGTCAGGAATTTAAGTGCCTAATGAGAATTTCTGTACGTTAATTGTGTTTTTAATTTAATTATTACAGACTGCTTGCCGTTGCTGACGTGACCCCATTTATTACCAAACTGGTAGCGACTAGCAGCAGACTGACACTTAATGCAATTTTATCAACGCCTTGATGCACCAAAGTCACTTTGCAAAAGCAGCTGACTATAAGTAATTGTGTACCTGGTCCCCATTTTTGAAGCAACCATTTCAAAGGCAACACAGTTGGTCACGTTGCAGTCTTAAACCATTGTTTTACCTGGTGCGACTGTACTGTATGATTGTGACACATCACATCTTTCATTGCGTCCTTTTTTTAAATCTCCCACTTCCCTTAGATAATAACATGCTCATGTTCTTGTACCATTTGGATTATTAGCCAGCTAGTTGGGTAGTAAGCAAGGAGAAATATTTGAACCAGTCAAAGGATAGCTAATCCAAAACAAGCTACATCATTAGGACTATTAGAAGTTGAAAGATTGTAATGGGTGCCCAGTGCCAAAATGTCTGAGAACCCCAGGTCTATTCAGAAACTAATTTACAGACAAAACTGACCTATTTTAAATAAAGGATGCTACACAAAAACAAAATTACTTTCAGTGGCTGCAAAGACCATTGTATTGTACTGCACATTATACAAGATTTTTCCATGATACACTTCTCTATGTCACATCAACGCAGTTGGCAAAGTGGATGTGTATTAGTTCTGCAGTTTTTAGCCATAGAAGCGGTGATAAATGGAGCCATGAACACTACCGAATCAAAGAAGAGAGGAGAAGCGTTGCATTGTGAGTGAGTTCTCAGGCAGCAGCACTAAGAGGGAATTGAAAGGAATACATTTTTGTGTCTCGACATACTCTTTCCCTGTCTTTCTCTGTCTTCCTGATAGCCTTCTTTGCTTTTTTCTCCTGTTTCAAATGTAAATGAGACATGTTATAGCAACAGCCACACAACTGTTCTTGGTGGCTTTTAGACCAATTTCTCGAAAAAGGAGGTGGTGGAGTTATTTTCACCGACTAAAACATTCTACCTCTCTATGTCTGCCATTTCCACCACTCCTTTAGCTTCATACTAAAATGCCCTTTCAGTGGATTTGACAAAGAAAAGGGAATATAAAAAATAAAAATACAATATATATTTTTTTCTATAGATATTTGCAGCCACTTTTATATTATTCATTTGTATTATTGTTCCTTTACATAATTCCATCATTTCTTTGTTATTTATTTTATCTATTTAAGTTTGAATGTTGAGCATGACCTGTGAACACACACACAGTGTTGTACTTAGGAAAATAAAAGAAAACGGTAATAAAGTAAAGTCAGGTTTATATAAATATCCAACTAAATTGGGAGGAATTTATTGAGGGATCTTTAAAACATTTTGCTACACAGTTTTTGCGATTTTTATCTTCTAGTGTCATCTACACACTTTTTCTCCGTCTCAACAAATTTCATCATGGAGCCTTTGTAGTGTTTTCTTGGCAGTTTCTGGTGGGACTTCATCAAAAGCTTTAGAAATGAAACATTTCAGGCTCATATATGCACTTGTGAAAAGAAAAAAAAGGAGTCTATCCACAGATGAGTTATGTCTTGTCATCATCAGCCTGCATACTTTACAATTTTCTCGCTCTCATGCGCACTCTTTATATTTTTCCCCTTCTTCTCTGCAGGCAGGTTACATAATGAGCTATAGGTTTTATTCCCAGCTCTTCCCTCTGTGCTCACAGACCTTCTGTCTTATCTAAGAATCTCTAATCATATTTTCCCAAAGTTGTCTTGTACATTTCTGACACCCTTTCATAATAGCAGGAGAAGGTGATATTTGGTGGAAAAGGGAAAAAGAAAGGATAAGTGGCCTAGTTTTCATGCCAATACTGAATTTCCGTTTTACCTTTGGCAACAGCACAAGAAAATTTCAAGCCCAGACATTAACTAAAGCTTAGCACCTAAATCACAAAAGCCTCTTCCTGTTTTGCATCAAAGAAAATGCTGAGGAAGTGATAGTGTCTTCTTCTTGTTTGCCCTCATCTCCTTGTGGGCTTGTTTTGAGAAGAGCACTTTTCTCATGTGTATTGTCTGCATACAGTGTTAACTCGGGATAAAAATGTCAGCTACTCAGACACAAAATGTCATGTATAACCTTATTTAAAAATTCAAGATTTAAAAACCAAAGTATCTGGCAAAGGACTCGGAAGTCTTGAGAATGATCTGATGGTATGGAAAAGGTCACTTGTTAAAACACGAAACATTAGAGTTCAGTCACTGTGAACTTTATCTTCCAAATTTGTTATGCAGAATTCTTTTATTGTATATACTCTGATGTATTTTGATCCATTGGGTTTGGGACAGTCCTCATTGCACCATTTGTGCAAGCTGTTAATACAACCTATCATGAACAGGACTCTTTCTAAAATGTATAACCTCGTAGAAAGTTGTATTTGATCCTAATCATGATCTTTTTCTAATGCTAATTTTTGGTGCCTAAAGTTATACTGCCGAACAGTTAAAAAAGCAAATGCTGCATGCATGTTGTATCTCATCACAAGGACTCTTCAAGGGGCGATACAGACAGTAGGAAGGAGCAATGAATTAGTCAAGTAACAATATTAAAGTGCAGGGCGTGTTTGTTTCTTAAACCCGTGACATATCGTTTTGTCGCTTGGTCACCAGTTTATATTCTTGGCTTCAGTTGCCTAGGTAACCCTCTAATGTGTCTGGTAACAAATCAAATATCAATCAGTGGTAGCCTGTGCTGCCTTTGGTAGTCACTTCTATCGCTCCCTTGAAGTTAAGAAAGGTTTTTCCCATCATTGCTTGAAGTCACGGGATGTCATTGATTTTCTGTGGTCTCCGATTGCCACATTGCATGTCATTTCCTGTGTGAATGCCCTTTTGGAACCTTTTAGTTTACTTGAATTAAGTAACCAATGAAAGTCTTCACCCAATGTGAATAACGATTAAAAAGAGTTGCCAAGCATTTTGTGTTGAGCCACAAAAACAAGCTCATAGTTTATTCTGGGAAAAAGTAATGGTTTCATTAACATCTCTAGGATTCTAACCTTTAAACCCATAAATACTTTTGCCAAAAATTTGTGACAGTCCATTTAGTAATTGTCCAAACATCTGACAAAAAATGTCAACATCGTGGTGGAGGCAAGGGATCACCAGTGATTTCCTGGCTTTGTCCCCGGTGTATTTGTACAAAGTTTGACACCTAGTTGTTCAAAAACAATATTTGTTCCATTCAGCAGGTAATAGCTTGTATTTGTATTGTTTCAGTGTGAATTGCAGGCTAAATCTGACAAAAAATAATAATCACAAAGAGCGGCAAATATAACCATAACTGTAGAGAGACACTTGTGAATATTCTTATCTACTAATGTAAATGTATAACTGGTGTCATTTTCAAATCTTTTTTGAGAGCTACTAAATGTGCGAGAATTTAAATTCATTTGCTTTAGAACTATTGAATAGTTTATCTGAAGCTTCTAGCCTTGGTACCAGGCAACCATTTGTCAAGTGCCACACTCAAGTGGCACTCTATTGGAAAAACAAACCTGCTGCAGTAATTTCAGAAAATGTTCTTAGAGCCAGTTGATGCCATTTTGGGGTTATCAGGTAGGTCAGATGAAGGTGGGAAGTCAGCCAAATATAAAATGTCAAATATAAAAAGGGTGAAAATATACTCTCTGAATAGGCCGAATTTGTTTCCACTTTTGTGTTACGTAGAGCTGCGGTGTGTGTGACATTTGCTCTTGTAGCTTGTTCAAGGGTGCTGGATACATTGGCGTGTGTGCGTCTGTACACGTGTCTATCAGAAAACTTAAAGATCTGACACAGAACTCGAACTGTCAGCCTTACTGTTGAAAACTCTGTTTTTCTCTACAGCCCACAAAATTTTGCCCTTCTTTGCTGAATTGTAGGTATTTAACAACATGGAAAATTGATGATATGATTTGATATGTTTGTATGTGTTGTATATGTATGTGTTGGTTAGTGTTGCAGAAACAGCATTGCTAATAATGCAAAGGTTTAAAACTACAGTAGCTGTCCTCTAGCCCAACTTGAGACACTTGGACTATAGTTTTGTGCCGTGGAGTGCCAGGACTCATGGTACTCTTAATATTCTTTTATATACAGAATAGAGATCCATCCATCAAATCGTAACTTTATAAAGGATAAACCCAAGTGTCGCGCCTGACTCACACCATATACTGAATGCTATAAAAGATGAACATCTTCTAAGTCAGTGCTAAAAGTGCCTTAAACCTGCATTCCTTTTAATGACCAGCAGGGGGAGACTGATCTGGTTGCAAAAAGAAGACTGTTGATCTAGAAAAAACATGTTGCTGATTACTTTAGGCGCTTACTTTCATGACACATTGAGTAAACTGTTAAGATCATTCTGTATATTATGGTCCTTGTTAGAGTCAGAAAGCAGGGCAACAGTGCATGCTCACTGGCTAATGACGTGTTAGTCACAAATGCATCCATCAGGGAATTCTTTCTTTTTTCAGAATATTGCAGTTAAGCTTGTCTCTTGTTGTGTCCCAGACAAGTGGAAGACTGAAGCAGTGGCTTGGCCCTGTCTAAAGCAGGGTTACGCCATCACTTAAGTATCTCAGTATTTTTTTAGAGACTTTGAAAGACATTTCTTTTTGTCATCAGACAAATTGCAGCTGTCCTTAGATAAGCTTTGTGAAGATGAGTTATAAGAATTTATTAATTGATCCTCAGATGATTTAAATATTGTGCAGTCTTTTTCAGACCTCGGATCAGTACTCTATGTCTGGACTGATCTCTGAATAGTTTTGGTACTAAAACCCTGACCTATAGACAGCTCATATATATCCACTAAATTTCCCATTAACATGCACGGTCTTATCTAACTCATAACACTTAATGTAAAACATCCCCAAGTATTGAAAAAAGGTCATAATACAACTTCTAAACTATTTTATTCTTCTCGATCGTTCTCGATTTTTTTTATCAACAGTTAACTGACTTCTCTCCCAGCTTAACTTTTTGCATCACTTCAGCTCAGCACAATGATGCATTTAATCTGTTTACAGCCTGCAAAAGCTAGCTATTACAGAGCAGCGCAGCTAATGTTGACAGAGAGAGAACAGCCACATTTTGCAGAGCTGAGTGATGGGCCTTTTGTTAGTTCACCAAGACTGGCTCCTCTGAAATTCAGCTGATTAGCTCGCTTCCTTTTCAATTAAAACATTCTTTATTTAATACTTCAAGTAATTTTCTTCTTTTGAAGTTCAGTAATACCATAAACAGGGCTGCACATAAGTGGTCCGCAGGTGCGCTCGTGCCGTCAAAATAAAAGACGTGCACCAGATAAGAAGTTGCGACGCGCGTTTGCGTACATAAGATTAAGAACAGACATTTGTTTAGAACTCTTAAAGATGTCGAAGAAGCAAGTTCCTTTAAGCAATTACTTCGGTGTTCCTCCACCTCCACAGAAATGTCAGAAGGAGTCCAAACCGCAAAAGAAGCGCGTATTCTCGGAAAAGTGGTTGCAGGAGGTGAGCTGGCTTCAAACAAATGATGAACACACAGAGATGTGGTGCCAGATTAAAAAAAAAATGAATCCACTCAGCAGTCAGCACTGGGTATGTATGTCTGATAAGTGGAGTCTTAAGCGCAGATCCAAAGTCTCCACCTTGTGTCTGTGTTTTAAGTTAATTAGCTGACTCATTTGTGGTCCTCAGAGAGCAGAAATAGATATTAGTAATACTCACAAATGACGTAAGTGTCTGGAGAATTACACTTTATCGTCAGGCTCTGTGCTCTGGCACATTAAAATGTTTAGCAGCTTTCACTGCTGCTGCCTTCTAACCTGAGAAGCAGATGCATCTGAGAGTTCATGTTTCATTTGCTCTGGCCAAATCCATCTGGCTCCTTGTGCCATTTAAACAGTTTCCCACCTGGCCTTTTTTGCACCGGGCCAATCAGAGACGTTTATCTAATACACTGGGGTTTTTGTATGATATCGGACATCTCTGAACTCTGTCTTGTGTTTACATTTTTACGCTCAGTGCTATGTTGCTCTGTTACTCTCTCCATTTGCAAGAATTTCGGTGTGTGCCTGTCGATAATGCCCCTTGGAAACCCTAACCAAACTGACAGGGTCCAGACTAAATTGCTTTCAACATTTCTCTGGCCTCTTGCTTTTTTTTTCTTTTTCTTTTTTGAGTCTCTCCCTATAGTCTGGTCTTCATCAGGTAGAATGCAGCTCGATCAGATGACTCACTCAGAAACCCATAAGAGCAGCACCGCCATGTTTGACAGACGAGTTGTTACCTTGGGTCAAGAACTGTTCCTCGTCTTTCCATCAGTTTTACTCAGGCTGATTTTTTTCATTTTTGTTGCACCAGTCCATAAAATGTTCTTGCACATTTCCACCTGTTATTTTTTTTTAATGTTTTTGCAAACTTCAACCTTCTGTTTTCTCAAGGGATTTGCGCCGCGTGATGATTCCCCTGCTGGCATACTCTGTAGTCATGAAGGGGATTTTCTTTACCATACAAATTATTTTCTGGTCATCCACAAGGCTTTTACACCACGGTCCAGTGCTTTCTCCCAACTTTTCTTTGTGCATGCTCTTTGAGAACGGCAGGTTATGGTGAACCTGTGATCTATTTTCCTCCATTGCTAAGCCTCATTTTTCTCCTTACATTTTTTCTTTACGTTGGTAGACAACTTCAGTTTAATACTTTAAAGGAACACTTAGCTCTGAAATATTTATTAGCTAGATGGTTTTTCTTTTCTTTTACAAAGGAATTTGTAGCCAGAAGAAAAGACAAATGACACCACTCTATTTAACTGAAACATGTACTCGTGACTGAAGGTTCTGTAATTTGACTTTTTATTTATCATACCATAACAGAATTTTTTGACAGACATAAGAAGAAAATGTCTAGTTTTAGTCACCCCCAATTTTTTACCAGGAAAAATCTTGGATAAGTGTTCAATTGCATCTGAACCTTCCAATTTGGGCACTATACATTATGTTAAAAAGGCTATATCTTCCACGCAGTTCCTTCAGTGCTTCTTTCAATACCAACTTCAATTGAAGCCGAGCATTAGCACTTTATTCCATTCAGTATGAAATAGTAAATCGTAGGGATTCGTTTGAAATTGACAATTCTAAAGTGCTTAAGATGTTTAACTGCCCAAATACTTACAGTCTGGATTGTGCCAAGAAAAAGACATTGAGGATAGTTAGATCTCAGCAGAACTGAAAATCTGCATCCTTTCACATTTTCAGCCCACTAATAAACACAGACCTTTGAGAACAAACGTCCTGTGCCACAGCCGGAGCAGCAGTATGCCAATTTTGCTCTAAAACTTCATATTTGACATGTAGTGACAGGATGCACAGAAAACAATCACTCTTGACAATGGCCTCTCCGTTGATACCTTTAAACTGCTCCGGCTGCTTCAGGATGGGCAGTTTGATTCTCATAACTGCAAAGGCCATTATGCATCAGAGGACAGGAGGGGGGGGCGACACACGTGGTTCATGCAGGTTTTTGTTTTGCACTTCAGAAAAAAATGATTTATTTTTCTCTACAGCCGCCACTGGGAGCCTGATATCCAGGTTTGTTGGCTCATTCCAGATGTATAATCACCTCCAATCAGGCCATCCTCCAGTCAACATTACCATCTGGTTGAATCGCACTTTGGTTATTGAAGTGCCTCAGAGGGCTGCCGCGGCCAAGATTAGAGGCTTTTTTCCAAAAGGTTGAAAACCTGCCTTTTCACAATGAAACTGGAGTCCCAAGAGAGACAGGCCTTTTCAGGTCAGTCAGGTCATTCATCCAGCCTAACTGCAGTAGTTCAGATGTAATAAAGGTGGTAATTTACTGCTTATGGTGTTTTTTTTAGCATTTCTTCTACAAATATAAATGATGCACCATATCTGATTGAATAACAAAAGAAGACGAAAGTTATTTAGATTCATTTGGGTTATGTTTGTTAGCTTAAAACCTATATTGCTGAAATTTAAAGGGTTTTTTGAGAATAAAACATTTTTAATAACTTCTTATAGATCTACACTAATAATGTTGGCAGGTTGTCAGTTTCATAATTGGCCGGCAGTTATCCGCTTTTTTTTCTAGTGTGTAAAATTTGTCGTGTAAAATATGATTTTTATATTCAATTCAATTCAATTCAATTTTATTTATATAGCGCCAAATCACAACAAATGTCGCCTCAAGGCGCTTCATAGATACAGAGAAAAGCCCAACAATCATATGACCCCCTATGAGCAAGCACTTTGGCGACAGTTGGAAGGAAAAACTCCCTTTTAACAGGAAGAAACCTCCGGCAGAACCAGGCTCAGGGAGGGGCGGCCATCTGCTGCGACCGGTTGGGGTGAGAGAAGGAAGACAGGATAAAGACATGCTGTGGAAGAGAGACAGAGATTAATAACAGATACGATTCAATACAGAGAGGTCTATTAACACATAGTGAGTGAGAAAGGTGACTGGAAAGGAAAAACTCAATGCATCATGGGAATCCCCCGGCAGCCTACATCTATTGCAGCATAACTAAGGGAGGATTCAGGGTCACCTGGTCCAGCCCTAACTATATGCTTTAGCAAAAAGGAAGGTTTTAAGCCTAATCTTAAAAGTAGAGATAGTGTCTGTCTCCTGAATCCAAACTGGAAGCTGGTTCCACAGAAGAGGGGCCTGAAAACTGAAGGCTCTCCCTCCCATTCTACTTTTAAATACTCTAGGAACAACAAGTAGTATATAAAATGCTCAAACAAGTACACTTGTTTGCATTGTGCTTGCAGTTTAAATAGTTCTTGTTGTTCGGTAAGCAGCTCTTAGTGCTCGTGTTTTAGGGTGTTTCCATTGATATTCTCACACCAACTCATATTTAGAAGAGAAGCAGATGGTTGTTATGGCCCCCTCTTCCTGAGGGTTACTTCCCCACAAGTAGCTGCCACTTGAGCTGCTCTCACACATATGTTCATTATCACCCAGCTCTCAGTTGCTCCTCTACTACATGGCCTCTGGAAGCCATGCTGCCTGCACTTCTCCAACACCTGCAGAAGCACATGCACATGAAGCAGTTGACTCGTTTAGTGTCTCTCATTCAGCAGAAAGATCAATTGAAATTAAACTGAGTGATTTCTACACTTAGGCTTTTTTTTTTTTTTGGTAGGTGTGTTGTGCTGCTGCAGTAACAGCAACCAAAGAGTATCCATCTGAGAGAACAGTCTGATTTATGGACTCGCTACTTCAGCTAGCCCTCTTCCTTCCTATTTTTTGTATTCCCATCAGCTAGCTTGCTGGCAGGCTGTGGGTCCACAGTAAGATTCAACTCCTTCTCTGAAGAGAATCTCATCCTATGATGGGACATTCTCTGTACTCTAGGGATGTGTTGCAATCAAGAGACTCTAATCCGGACTTGCGTTGGCTAGTGAACTGGTTTTTGTATCTCTGCACTAATATAAGCAATTCTGCAGAGAAAAAGCAGGGTTAATATCACCTGCTGTCCACCAAAGAAAGGACTCCATGAAACGAACTATGTCATACTCCAGTGTTATCCAGTGTATGGGATTTTTTTTAAAATATTTGTAGCAGAGATACAGTGTCATTTAATAATGACTTTTAAAAATTGTGTGTACTGCATGCGCCCTTTCATACATACACTACAAATGGAATCTGTGAGAAACACTGAAACTTAATTACCTACCGGTTAGCTGTGACTATACATAGAATGGAGGCTTTAACATTTATGAGTGCCATACAGTGCTACAACATCCACAAGTAGGTTACACATGCACAAATCCGAAGCTCTTGTGTGCCACTGCTAAAGGTTAGTGAACCTGCCCATCTGTGGAAATAGTGATGAATACCAACTGGAGGAGCCAGTTAGACAAAATTCAACCATAGCAGTTAACACTTTAAGTCAGTCATCTACAGCAACGTATTTAGATATTTAGATATTTTCAGTGTTGCTCTTCTAAGATCTCTACATAAAAGAAATACCCAACCAAACAAAAGCTGCCCCAGATTGCTACATACTATAAAATAGAGCAAAACAAGTTGAACAAAAAAAACCAATCAAGGTTAAGTGTAGACTTTATACTGAAACCACAAGTTAAATACTGCACATCTGAGGTCTTTATTTATTTATAGATGAGAGACATTTGCAGTTTTTCTCACTCTTAAAAGCTTTATTTTGTTGTACGTTGCTGTGTTACCTTGTTTTTTTTTTACACAGGGATATGGTAGCGGAGAAAGAAAGATAGCAAGAAAGAAACCGACAGCACTGTGGGCCATTGTAATCCTTCAGGGAGCCATGGGTAATAGGATAGGACAGGATATTACACATGCAAAACTTCAAAAAGCATTTAAGCATTTTTCAGGTAACGGTTCCATTTGTTTGGAGATATTGGAAGGGCAATATCTTATCTTCAGTTTTTTAAAAAGTAATATCAGGGACTCGAGATTGCCATGCCTGTTTTTGTACGGCGGAAATTGAAAGGAAATAAGGGTATAAAAGTGTATAACATGCGATAGAAGCTTTAAACTCGGTTTGAAACTGCAGCGTTGCCAGTATACTTTCCGTCCCATATCCCACTGAGCCTCTTTGAATGAAAAAGTACAAACTGGTGTACTTTAATCTGTTTTACTGAGCAACTCGTCTGATTTGGTGTTTTACTCATCCTTTCATTTATTATGATATGAGAAATTGCAAGATTGCAATTTTATGAAATAATCACCAAACCTTTCGCCGCACGTTCGTTATTTCTTTTCCATTAAGGACTCGCGAGCTGGAGTTTTCATCTCTGCGGTTCTTGCTTCTCCCTTTAAGTGTCATCCTTGATGAGACTAATGCTTTACTTCTGCATATCTGCGCACGCTAGCTCAGTTTGCCTCCAACTGACTCGGAACAAAGTGAGGGGATCAAAGAGCGATTTAATCTGATATTCCGGCATCCGAGGTTATTACAGTAGATGCAAGTGAGATACAGACGTCAGCCATCCTTGCATGAGGATATTCGTTTCTGGGCCAGATTAGATCTGTACAAACGGATCAAAGTGATGAGTGTCAACTAATTATTCTTTGAGCATGAAGTGGTTCTTTTTTTTCCCAGCATGTTGATGAAATGTCCCAGTTAGTGTGTAAATGAAGTGACACAGTCTCTAAGGGAAAGGGAATAGATACTGTGTCATTGGGTTATAACATTCGCTGATAATCAGTCATTGATTACGTTTGAGTTGGGGGAGAAAGGCAGTTAGTTGGGATGATGGGGTGCTGTGTATGTAATATTTTTCATGTCATTCTCTTTCATGAGGAGCTTTGAAAATGACATTTGGTGTCATATAATGTTCCTTATCATATATATAGTGCATTATGGAAAATAGTTAATTCAGTTTATGGCTATGGAATAGTGCTGGGAAGCAGATAAACTTCTTTTTCTTTCCTCCTTTAATTTTTTTCTGCCAGCTGTGCATGCATCTTATTACAGTTTCTTTTGAGCCTTCTCTAATTTATTCAGGGTTTTAACGTTGTTTTTCTCAAACTTTCCTTTTGGGTATTTTTGCATGTCACTTTTCAGAGTTGTGCCATCTGTAAATATGCTGGTTGGGGTCCTGCTCATTTTTGTTTGCAGCATGGAACAAACTGCTCTTACTGAGGATGGCACAGGAGCCAAGAACAACTAACAGACATCCCAGGAAGAGGTAAAAAAAAAGTGATAAGTTCAGATAAGAGAAATAAACAGAGATTAGCCCTATTCCAGGTTGACATCAGATTGCTGGACAATGCGGTGGACAAGCTAACATACCTACTGAGAAATCAAAGGGGCTTCTGTGAGTGCAGACTGCTGTGTTTCACAGAGATGTCTCTACGAAAAAAATGCCAGGATGCTATCGTTACCTCTGATAGTTCTTCCACCGTTAGTGCAGACGGGAATAAATCAGAGCGGCGAGAACAGAAGCCTTTTTTCATTCACCAACGATATGACCACACCGTTCACATTCATCAGAAGGAGCTGTATATAAAAGTTGAACACATTCATTGTGATGTAACCTAATGTGTTGCAGTCTCATTTTTAGCATTTAGATTGTTATAAGTCACTATGTGGAAGCCAAAATTTAGTGCATTTTAGATCAAGGGTAACTTATCAGCTTGGTGTTTAGGTCAGCAAACTGTACCCATAGACTAATGGTGCACTGCAAAGTCACAAATATCTGCAAAACAGTGCAACACCCTGGATTTTTTTCTTTTCAGCCTTCATATGTTTGGCTCTAGAATACTTTGCTGGCAAACAAGCCCAAATCATCACCCTGCTTGACAGTACTGTTTGAGCTGGACATAGTGAAACAGTTAAGACAGTGCAGCTCACCCGCCGAGCTAAACTGGTGCCCGTGTTTGTGCAGTTTCAAATTTAGTAATAGGAATTGTGGCCAATTATCTCCCCTTTGGTCTTGTCTGTCCAAAGGACATTATTCCAGAAGTCTTGTGAGTTGTTCAGACGCAACTTTGCAAACCAAAGCAGCGCTGCCATGTTCTTTTTAGAGAAAAGAGGCTTAGTCCTGGCAGCCCTTCCAAACAAGCCTTACTTTTTCTGTCTTTTTCTAATAGTACTGTCATGAACGGTAACATTTAACATGGTAAGTGAGGTCTGAAGAGTCTGAGATATAGCTCTTTGGGGTTTTTTGTTTTCGCTGTTTCTCTGAGCATTGCCCAATCTGACCTTGGGGAGAAATTACTGGGATGTGAACTCCTAGGAAGATTGTGGCATTGTGGTAAAACTCGTGAATGCAAAGCACACTGCTCTGCTTTTATAGAGGTGGCCAAGTGAATTTGGTTATCCGGACTTTTGATCTGAGTTTGACATTCCTGTCAAAACCTTGTTTCACACGACTCTCCCATTGTCTCTCCCATTGTCCCCCATAAGTCATAAGGAAACAGAATCTTCTTTCTGTGTATCTTTTTGTACATTTTTACTCTGGTCATTTAAACATCTGTCTGTAGGTGTGGCTCACTTTTACAGCCATCCACAAGCAGTGTTGGTCAAGTTACTTGAAAAAGTAATCAGTAATTAATTACTGATGACTTCCCCAAAATAGTAATCCCGTTACTTTACTGATTACTTATTTTCAAAAGTAATTAATTACTTAGTTACTTAGTTACTTTTTAAAAACATGATTTACAACCTGAATAGGTGATAAAGCGATAGATCTTTCAGCCCAATTCTACTTTTTCTACATAATCCATCATACAAAATGTAATCAAGTGGAAAAGTCTCTTTTTAAAACTTGTTTTGTTAGTTTTAATCTTTTAACTTTATGCATGAAGCAAAATTTTAATTATACGCACCATTCTCTGACTGGAAGAAATTAGTTTAACATTTAAACCTATTTTCTGCACATTCCAGCACATTATATATATATATATATATATATATATATATATAATTTTATTTTTATTTATTTATTTTTTTGTGTTTACACTCACTCTTTCAGATGCAAGTAAAACACAGCAGAAAATAAATAAAGTCAAAGACTAGCGGTCCTTTAGCTCTATTTTCACCTGTAAAGCAGGAGTAGAGTAGGCGGAGGTTTATCCTAGTGCAGGTGTGCCGCAGCGGTCAGTGGAAGGATACCGCAGTTTCTCTGTGAGTTTCTCATTACGTAGCTACTGGGTGCTTGCTTGGAAGTTTAGGGGTTTTTTTTCGCTGTAAAAAGAAGTTTTCTTCCCACGCACAGCAGACACTAATGTTTTTGTCACTTTTTACGGAATCAAACTCAAAATAAGGTCAGTACTTCCACGCTTTAAACGCTGCACGCTCATACTCTCTCCCGCACTCGATATATTATCCATTGTTGATCTGCACACAGCTGTTGTCAGGAACATCACACTCGCTTACGTCACTGTCATGAGACATTCTCGCAAGAAAATCACGGTTTTAATAACGCAGTAACGCAGCGTTCCTACGGGAAAGTAACGGTAATCTAATTACCGTTTTTGCAATAGTAATCCCTTACTTTACTCGTTACTTGAAAAAAGTAATCGGATTACAGTAACGCGTTACTGCCCATCTCTGTCCACAAGTGACCGTTTAAAGCACTAAAATGTGTTTGAAGCTGCTGATAATGAGGATTTTGTTCCATTCATCAGATCAACAAAGATGGAACCGTGCATGGAAAAGACAAAGCCAAGAATGCCACAATGATCAAAGCGCATGTAATTAAGATTGGTAAGATAAGTCATGACTGATCAGTCTCATGTAGTTATCTTGACCGAGCTGACCTTGTTCTTGTAAGACTTCAAGTAGTTTTCCAGCCATTCGAATAAAGACTGCAACTTCCCTCTGTAGAAGCAATGCAGAAGCTAATCTAGAGACCTTTATATGGACATTTTTTAAGAAGATGATGCTGTGGTGGAAATGTTTGCTGGTCTTTCTGCAGAAAATGATGCCACCAACAGAAAACATGTTTTTCTCAAGGATCTCTTGCTGCCTCTGTGGCTGTGTTGACACTGTGTACAAACAGAAGAAGAGAAGAATGTGGCTAGGGCATAAACTTAAGGAGTACATCCTGTTTTAATATTTCACAGGCAGAAAATCTTAAAGGGGACTGGTGATTATTAAACATGGTTTCAGAGCTTCTGGTGCTCACAAAATCAAAGCAAAGTTCAGACAACTCATCCTCACAGAGGCTCGGCGACTTTAATGAGCTCTCTCTGAAGCCCAAAGATATCAGCAGTCAGTCTATTTTATTAGCTATTATTGTCCCTAATGCTCAGTCTGGCCATTCAAAAACAGTTGCACCGTAGTTTGTATCAACAATGTGAAAATGTAGAAAATAATGAATCGCTCTGAATTCGTGAGGTTAAATGTGTTATAGACACACTGCTAGTTTTCCATTTGTCAAACTAAGACAGGTTCTACATATAGAGTAATATTAATGCGGTGTTATGTTGCCATTGTGTATTATTTTTAAATTGCTTCATTTTTTTCTATCATCGTGGTCAGGGATAATACAAGGCAATACAATTACTGCCATCATCTAAATTCCAATAAATAATTCCCTTAACAGTAGAAAATGAATCCGTGGTTAATTAGAAATGGTAATTGATACGGCCTTATAGAATTTTCTCGCAGTTAAACACATATTGCTTTGCTTGTTTGTTTGTTTTTATCTCCTCTTCACTAAAACCATCAATCTAAGCTTGGCTGTTTCAACGTGCTCTGGGGCTATTGGGCTTGTTTATTATAAAGCATCCTGTAGAGGTTTGGCATTGGGAATTGGGGTGGATAGTCTTGTAGTTTTTGGCTTTGTAGTTTGAGAACTGGCAAGCTTTTTGTTTACTTGGCTGTCACATGGCTGTCTTGGGCACTATGAGATAGATAAGACTATTCTTCAATCAGACACAGTTGTATATTTGAAAGAAACATTAATGTAATACCTCACATCATTCAAATAAGCTAATATAAGAGCCTGTCCAAACAGTTTCTTGCTTTGGCATTTATCTACCAGTAAAAATAGTTATACATTTGCTTGACAGTCCTGTGGAGTAAACATTTAATTTCTAAAGTATTACCATGGGCTCTTTTCTCAAAAGTATTTTCAACAGTTTTAGGGTTTTGAAATTGCAGCTCTTTTAATTAGCACTTGAAATTGGCAATTGGAGACAAGGCCCTGATGCATAATAGCCCTTCGGTAATTAATAGTGCATAAAAACATCCAGATGCTCATCAGTGCTCCCCTGCAAGAATTACCCTCACTCAGTGCTGAGCTGTGTGTAACTCCTTTTTGACACATTAGAGCGTGGCCTGGTTTGGCTACCTGAAAGCAGCAGAAGCAGCTTTCACGTCTGACGTGGCGCATGCTGCGTTGCTGTGGCACATTTTCAGGCACAAGGCTGATAATGGAACACAGGCATGATGAGAGGAAACTGGATTTGCTTTCAGAGAGAAACCAGATGGAAGGAAGCACTGAATGAAGTGATGCAATTGGGTGACATGCTGAGGAGCTTTGCTGGTTCTGCTTCTCCAACACAGTGGCTTTATGACACGGCTTGAGGTTTATATTGATGTGCATATTCAGAGCATTTTTTTCCCACTGGAGACACCGCAGAAGTAATGTGCATCTGTGGCAATCACTGAACTGAGTAAAATTGTTTATCGCAGATGACTATGCTATTTCAGTCATGGAAATTTTTTAATAAAGGGTTAGGGTAGGGTTAGGGAATTGAAATTGAAATGGAAATAAAGAAAAACACACCATCACCATGCACAGGGAAACAATAATTTTTTGCAGTATAACCAAGAGAAACCTAAAATTAGAGAAATGTGAAGGGAACAGGAACTAATGCCATTCTGCAAAATTAGTAAAGCAAGTAAGTTTTACATTCATGCAAGCCTGAGTGCACCTGGTCTCATCTGATTTCAGAAGCTAAGCATGATCGAGCTTGACTGGTATTTAAAAAGCAGACAAATACAATTTATTCCTCAAAATTACAGCCTTCCACTTCTTTGTAAAAAAAAAATGATGGAACGGGTAAAAAACAAACAGGGATGAGCCCAGCTCAGCCTAATGCCATTTAAAATGCAGCCAGAACCACTGGAAGCAGCTCCAGGTTTCTGGCTTTGCTTGGACATGTTTTTTATGATTAGAAGTGTTAATGCTAAAAATGATTAATGTGGTGTAATAATTTACTTATTAATTATTAATCTAAAAATTGTAATTTTTTTGATTGATTTTTCTACCGTGTGAGGCACAAACAAAATGTTTTGTATCTCTTGTATCTATTATCTGATATAAATTTGGCCAAAAGCTCTTCCAGGGGAGTTTGCCTCTGCTTGTGAAATGCTGCTGTTTCTAAACTTCTCTGTGACAGACTGACAAGGCTTTTAAAGTTAATCACTGATTATGAAAGCTGTTCGTTCACATTTGTTTATTTGTACCCCTTAGGTATCTGAGCAATAATATTTCCTGCCAACAGGAAATGTGGCGATGCATGTCATTCTGTGAATGCGTGCATGCTAACAGTGCAATGACCAGATGTTTTTGTGTGACCACCCAACAAACTGTGGCAGTTCTGGTCTCTCTCCGAAAATTGGCTTCAAGTTAATGGGTTGCCTGTTTGCCACAGCGGTGGAGAAAGTGCGTGCATTACAGATGTGCGTCAAAACGAAGCTTGGAGAGAATAACCTAAAAATAGCAGCACTGAAAGTGATTCAGAGTTACAGAAGTGGACAACCTTGAAATGGGTGGTCATCCCAAGTTTATTTTATTTGCTTATTTTTTCACCACTCAGATAAATCATTACAAATATCGGTAGTTTAGAAATTATTCCCTGGAATCCAAGCAGGAAATAGGATGGAAGTGCACGACCAATCATAACAGTCGATCTGATGTCACTGCTGGAAAACAAGCATCGTTTTGCATAGCTCACCCTATTTACTTGAAAGATTAAGTACACAATGAAGCGCCATGTTTTCCTTCAGTCGTTCATTTTCAGCCTGCGAGTCAGTTTGATATGTTTTTAGTGTTTCCTTCACTAAACATTACTCCCTATCTGAGAACACCCTCAACTTACATTTAGTCTTTTGCTTCATGTTAACAAGAAAGAACTTCCAGCCCAGAAAGGTGCTGTAATTTCCCAGTAATTACAGCAGCTTTCCTGAGTCAAGAGCTGTCATTATGTTACCCTTCAGCTTGAGTTCATAGCAATCAATAAAATTGCAGAGTGAAGAAAGATCATTCTCCTTCTGTGTTTCTTTGATGTCAGTTGCTTTGTAAAACCAAACTGTCAAACGAATCATGCTCCAAGGCAGATGACGAAAAGCTCATGCTCGGGCGTTTGTTCACGCTCTGATCCAACATAAGGCTTCTCTGGAAAAGTCATATACATTCAGTGGTCACTTTATAAGGTACGCTTTGATAGTACTTGGTTCCTTCAGATCAAAATTTCCTTCTAATTGATACTAGTGGGTTATAGTGGTCATTAGTTCAGATTGCGTAACGGTACCAACACTCCTAGTGGGCTGCTGGAGGCCTACAGTGGGTAAAGATGACGTGTAGAGGCCCCAACCAAAGTATGTCTCCCACCTGTAGATAGGGATACTGGGGCAGGTATCCTGTGGGCACACTGTAGGCATACTGGAGCAAAACCATACGTTAATGAGTTGACTGTGGGGCTGAGTGAGCTAACATTTATTCACAGTCAGTAAATAAAAATCGTATCAGGTGGTAACAATTATAATGGTAATATAGAATAATTTAAATCCAGATAGTATCATAAATAAATACTACCGTTGTGGTCAAAAATGTATATGTACTCACCATGGACATGAATGCAATGGTAATTTGTGGCTTTTAATGATTTAGCTGTTATATTCCAGAGTGCAATGATCGTACAGCATACATCTTCAGTCCCCCTTTTCACTGAGAGTACTGTCTGCATTCAATTATTAGTTATTCAATTATTCGTTATTAGTCATCTCTGGCTGTCTTTTTCCTGTCTTTCTGCCCTCACCATAACCGGCCGCAGCTCAAAGGGGGTCAAATGATTGTTGGGGTTCTCTCTCTTTTCTCCGTGTTACTGTAGAGTCTTTACCTTACAGTAAAAAGTGCTTTCAGGCAACTGTTGTTGTGATTGGTGCTATATAAATAAAATTGAATTGAATCTTTAATCATTTTAAAAACAAGAATTGCAAACTTATTTCGGATTTCCTCCACCAAATGCTTTTGATAGCTACCTCACGTTTCTGACATAATTCTGTCAGGATATCTGACGACTCCTGTTGGCAACATTTGCAGAGTTCATTTAAACTACTTGGATTCCTCGCACAGACATAATTTTAAGCATAGTCCACACATTTTCAATAGGGTTGAAGTCGGGGTTTTGGGAATGTTAATTACTTTTAGATCAAGTTGCTTCCATTGAAGGATGCAGCCTTGATGTTTGTGAAAGGTTTGCCTCTAATGGCTAAGAGCACAATATCGAGGCATAATTCATCATAAGTCATCTGCATATTTTGATTACCATATATATATATATATTAGGGGTGCAACGATACACAAAATTCACGGTTCGGTTCGGTTCGATACTTTGGTGTCACGGTTCGATATTTTTTCGATACAAAAAAAATGTTCATGCCTTTTTATTAATTTGTCATTTATTAAATTTTCACGGCACATTCTGCACCACATCTCTGTGCGTTCATCATTTGTTTGAAGCCAGCTCACCTCCTGCAACCACTTTTCAGAGAATACGCGCTTCTTTTGTGGTTCGGACTCCTTCTGACATTTCTTTGGAGGTGGAGGAACATCACAGTAACTGCTTAAAGGAGCTTCTTCGACATCTTTAAGAGTTCTAAACAAATGTCTGTCCTCCTGAAAATCTTATGTACGCAAACACGCGTTGCAACTTCTTATCTTGTGCGGGTTTTTATTTTGACAGCGAATGCGCACCTGCGGACCACTTATGTGCAGCCCTGGTTATTTAGCTCGTCATATTGCAGCCACAGAAATTCTTTTGTCCATGAAACCATAAAGCTGCACTTTCTTTTTTCCTTATAGTCTGATTTGTCATAACCTTTCCGTTTTGTGGTAAGCTTTTCTTTGGCTGTCACTTCTTCACACTGACCTGTCTTATTTGGCTCAGCAGAACTAAAATATATATCCTGCTGCTTTTACACACGCACTAACATAACGCTCAGCGATTCTCTGCGCGATCAACCTCTCACATGTTTAAGCTGCGGGAGATTTCACTTGTCATGTTTGCATAGTAAGCTAACGATTGATAAGACGATGTCAGAGGAATTGGTGCGCAAATTATCATCACTCACCAATCAGTACTGTCGCTCTCTATACACAGTTCACGCGATTGCAAAGTGAAAGCAAAAAACAAGCGCAAATTCAAACGCGATTTCAGTATGTCACATATTGACAGTGGCCGATGCCAATGACATAATTACCCAGCTACATTTCCAAAAGAATGCAAAAGCATTGACATATATTTTTCCTTCCTAGGATAGGCCGACGGGCAGGGCAGAGATAGATTTTGGTAGCCCGACTGGAAAAAAGCCCCGTCGGGCTAGCGATTTTGCGAGCCCTGTATCTGATTGAGGAATCACTCATCTTTGGAAAAGAGAGTTTATTATGGAGAAATGTCTCTTTCCAAAATAAAAGCTATACTATACGCTTCTTCTGGGCTATATTCTCAGCAGCATATTAAACATATCAGGTCCCCATAAGGAGAATCGTGTGCTAACGGCTGTCTAAATGACTCGGGTAAAGTTTGTAGCATGCTGCTTGTTGTTTTTCTCTGCTTCCACTTGTCTTTGCACTAGGATGATGTCGGAGTAAATGTGCAGTCATATTGGTTGTGTTCCCACTAGTGCTGTCAGCGTAAATCTGAAATGACATTAACGTCACAACACGGCAAATCTCCGTTAACGAGCTACCGCGGATCACCTCATGAGTGGGGCTGGAAGACGTCAACACATTAACGAGCTAACTGCGCTAACACACTAGTTCCCACCAATTGAGCATTGCTGGCACATCCAACATACTGTTTTACTTTTGTCCATGACAGGCTTACCTTCAGGGTCATACATCACATGAAAACCAAAATAGTTCCAAACGCCAGATCTGAATGAGGGTGGGGGAGGTTCAATTTGCCATGTTGCAACTAGCCTAGCTTCTGTCTCGCTAGCTTGCCCTGCGCTCAGTGAATCTGTGTTCGACTACTCCGCCTAGGCTGCACTGTCGAGCGCAGATCCACTGAGCGCTCAACACAGACAGCATCATCAGAAGGAAAGTTGATAAAATAAATTAAAAATGTTGTATCGTTCGATACATATGCGTACCGAACCGAAAGCACTGTATCGAACGGTTCGATATCGATACGAGTATCGTTGCACCCCTAATATATATATATATATAGCTATAGTTATATAGTTATACTATAGTTATATATAACTATACAGCAGTTCATTGAGTTTTAAGCAGGGATTAAAGAACATGGACAAAAACAGTCTCGTGCAAAATTTTGGTGCCTTCATTTAATGAGCAATTAAATCTGAAATCTGGCAGGCATCTTAATGCATAGTACTGAGGAAAGAATGATTTTTTTTTTTCTGTGATCCATCCTGATGTTACTTAGGGTGATGGCAGACATTTGCTCAGCAATGAGAAATTAATGATAATCTATGTCCTCTTACATTCATGGTGCAGATGTAAGTAAAGCTCTGGTAATTCCGTATCCAGCCAGGACTACAGAGTATAGACAGAATGACTTTAAACAGCTCAACAGATGTTAGCAAACATACAAACTGTTTTTGCAAAGTGCTGTCAGCTAGCTAAATGTACAGTCTCTGTTTTTCTAAAGGAGGGAAAAAATGCTTAACAGTGAGAGGGAGTAATGTGAGAAAGATGAGATTACTTTCAAAGGTAAGGACTACTCAGAAAGTGAAATGTTATAAAGTGGAAATTTAAATCTTACATAAAATGGGTTAATCCATTCCACAGTTTTTAATTTAGACATTGAACAAAACATTTTGTCTAACTAGTTCACTTTTTTGTAATCAAATGTACACCAGCAACAGGAGGAAAAATGTGTATCACTGAGGAGTCGTATTTTGGATCCAAAGGTCTGCAGAACAGCATGTCAGTATTTGTTGTTGGGTTTTTCAATGTTTTTTTCTGTTGATAGAAAACATGGTCTTTTTCTGTGTTTCCAGAAGTAGAAAAGTCTGTAAAAGTGGTGATAACTTTAGAAACACATACTGGTTCTAGAAGGAAGCATGCGGCTGCTTCTTCCCATGTGGCCTTTACATAAGCCTCTGTCTCCTTCCACGCTGAATCATCACCTCAGTATCCTGCTGCCCTCTTCACCACAATTACACACCCCACGATGTACCTTTTGAGACCTCCCTCTGTACTACGTTAACCCTCCATCACCTATCAGCCCCAAGGGCCTATTTTAGTGAAGATGAAAGCATGGCAACTCCTTTGATAGCACAATTTATTACATGAATTTCCCTTGGTAAGCTACAGGGAAAGGAATAGATGAAAACAACACTGCATTTGCTGTTACATCTCACCTGCTGTCAATGTGAAACTCAATTTTGTTTGCGTGTAGCGGCTGGAGTAAGCTGATAACGTGTCCTACACTGTAAAAAAAATATTGTAGAATTTACGGTGAATTACTGGCAGCTGTGGTTGCCAGAATTTCACCATGAAAAATAAATTTTAAATGGTATGCTATTTTGGTAACCTTAAATTTCACAGTAAATAATTATTTTTTTTTTTTACAGTAAATGACTGCATTTAAACATAAATTCATGTGAAAACAACAGATATTCTGTTAACCTGATTACAGTCTTACTTTGTTACATATAGGGAAACTGTATAAAATAATACGGTATCATACCTAAAAAGTTGAATATTACGGTAAATTACTGGCAGCTGTGGTTGCCAGAATTTCACCGTGGAAAATATAGTGATAATGTAAAATATATAACGGTATACTTTGTTGATAAATGTAAAATTCACAATAAAGAATCATAAACCTGTTCATGGTAGCGGATGTAAAAGCAACAAACACTCCATTAACCTGATTACAGTTTTGCATTGTAAAATACAGTAAAACTGTATAAAATAAATATTAAAAAAGTTGAATATTACTGTTATAAAATACTGGCAGCTGTGGTTGCCAGAATTTCACCGTGGAAAATATAGTGATAATGCAGAATACATAACGGTATACTTGTTGATAAAGGTAAAATTCACAGTGAACATTGGTTTTTGTACAATTATTACATTGAATAAAAAACTAATATAAAGTAAACCAGTTAAAATACATTTTAATAAGCTTGTTTATCGTCTCCTATTGACAAAGCACAGAAGAGCTGTATAATACAAAACATGGCTTTTTATTCAAAAGTTCATATTTACACAAAATTATTGGCAGCTGTTGCAGCCAGAATGTCATCTAAAAAAAAATTAAGGTCCAACAAATGAGGTAATAAATATAATAGGGCTAACTGGCATGAAACTTACATTCTTTGACTTTGCGTCATAATTTGCTAGAAACATTAATAAAAACCAGTAGAGACAATGATTAAATTAAACAGTTAACATCCATTCGGACAAGTCGCCAGTCTGTCACAGGGCTAACACACAGGGACAGACAACCATTCGCACTCACATTTACACCTATGGGCAATTTGGATTAACCTATCCCCACAAACTGCATGTCTTTGGACCCTTAGTGACTTCACTGACTTGGCACAGAAATCAAAAAGGAACATTGTCTTTAGCTGCTCCTGGTAAATTAAACTAGTGTTTGTTTCACAGTAAAGCTAGCTAAAATCTTCAACCTGCTGCATTAGCATGAACTTTCCAGAAAACTAAACAGGACTGAAGGCGAAGCCTGTGACAAAGGAACGCTTTCAATGCAACAAGAAAACTGACTAAGCGAGCTATGGTTACAGCTGGTATACGTTTCAAGTCTACAACATAGTACCCTCCTCATCTAAGTTTTATGTATATATATATACATATAGGTGACGGTTTAGACACGTGATGCATTGTCTCCCAAACGTGCATGGACTTTAAGGAAACTGATTGTTACAGCTTTTATAATACATTCGTTGACTGCTATTGACCTTGCAAACTACACCAGTTTATTAACATTATTTCATTATTTTTTTGTATTTTATTTTGATCAATTAATTTTAATTTCAGCAGGTGGTATCACACTCAAACAGATTGAACACAGACTGAACAGTGTTAAATCCTTGATTTAAACCTTCCTATACCACAATTTTTTTTTTTCATTGTAAATAGCAGTGCTATACTTGGTGAGACTCTAGAACTTAAAGAAATATACATATTTTTTTATTATTAGTAATTGTTTGTATGTACCGTTAACATATACTGTTTTATCAAACAGCCTGAGCTTGTTAATATTAAAAACATTTCACCGTAATTTTCACAATAATTCTAACAATGTTTTGACATTTTGTTAAAATTAAAAGTACGGTATGTTTTAGGTAATTAATATACAGTTGTAAATCGTAAATTCAAATGAAAAAGGAGGAAAGATTGTCATTCATACAGAGTTATTATGTAAATTGTAGGGTGATTAATTGTAAATAATGTTACAAGACAATGTGCTATATCACAGTACATTAATATATTTTCAACAGTGTAAAAATAAAAGCAAATCACCGTTTTTCAATTTACAGAAATGCAATGTCCATATTACAATCAATTACTCTTTTTTTATTAAATGGTAATTCACCGTTGCCATTTTACAGTTATTAACTGTAATTTTTATGTACATTTCTTACAGTGTAGGATATGGCTGGTTTTACTTGTTCTCTCGAATAAGATGAAGCACAATAACAAAGCAAGTATAGAAAATAATTTATGAAGAGATGCACATTTTGATGAAACCAGATTAATCTTTAAAGCTTTCTAAAAGAAGAAACAGTGCGTTTTGTATATATTGCATTATTTTTTTTCTATCAGCGGATTTAAAAACAATATATAAATATAAAAAACAGTTCCAAAGCACAGCTCTAAATGTTTAACTGAAAAATTGTACTGTGTGCAATTTCCTCCTAGAATAAAATGCAGGCAATGAATGAGCCTTGAGGCTAAGGTGCCTCAGCAACAGCAACCCTGCTCAAACGAGCTTTCATCACTGCTTTCCTTCTCAAAATACCTTAGTCACAGTGGTGTTTACCTTTGGCTGTCGGATGCATACTGCCTTTAAAATTACTGGTCTCAAAACACAGTGTGCCCCAGGCTAGTGGGATCAATCCTTAGAAGGAACTTGAACCCAGCACACATAGATTTTTCTTTTGTTAACATCAGGTCAGGGATGTGAATCTTCCTTCTGGCAGCTCGGTATAAACATGGTGGAATAACCAGCTTTGTCTCCAATCACTGGATCCAAAATACGATTAAGCTGACTTGAAGCAGCAGGAGCTTAGATATCAGTGCAAGGTGCTTCCTAGCCCTGAGAAAAATGGACCTCTCAGCAGCCTCTGACACATAATGACTCCTGCAGTAAATACTGTTTTTTGTCAGAGTTGGCTTCGTTTCTACCTCAATTAGATTACCTACGTGTGTAATTCCTCTGACGGAGATGTTTCATGAGACGGAAACCTCATCACGTGCAATTTGCCCGAACATACCTGCCACCTTTTTTATCATTAGCCGCCGACTGGTCTGGCTGGCCAAAAGCCTTGGCCGCAGACGCTGGCAAGGGAATCTCCCTCTCCTCATTCATTACTGAACCAAGAGACCTTTCACTGTTCATTTGTGTAGTCCAGAGACTCAGCGATTCCTTCGGGGTTACAAATGATGCACTATTCACTAAATTGTTCCAGCCATATTTTTCATCCACTACCCCAGTGGCCTGCCATCTTAGAGTCATCTTGTTGGAGTTCTCGCACGCCGACCTCTCATAAAACCATGCTGCTCCCTGCCCTTTGGCCATTGCTCACTTGACAGGGCTGGCTAAAGAAAGTCCAGTGTTGTGTGAAATGGCCAAGGACCTGTCTGCTCAACTTCTGAAACCTTAGAAACAGCTGCACCTCAATGAGCATACAATTTTCTTTCCTTTCATTCTGTAGAGCCTCAGGATGCCACACACAACCCTGCTGTTCCTCTGTCCCCCATTTCTACCCACTGTCTTCCTTCCTGGTGTTTCCTCCCTCCTCCCACACTCTTTGTCATTGCTTTGTTTACTTACACGGTGCCTCACCGAAGCAAATGCACCTGTCCTCTGAGCAATATTTGGCATCTGGATATCTCCCTTGGCGGATGCCTTTGTAACTCATCAAATGCTCTTTTGAAGCTTGCTCAGTATTCAAGCAGTGATGCATGCCAGGGATCATCACAGGTGAAACCGTTTCAAGCGTCAGGCTGATTCAAAAGGTCAAGCTGCCACAAGCACTTTTACTAGTTAACTATGTTTAAACAGGGGGGGAAAAAAGTTCTTCCTGCACGGCGTCTGCATCATCATGCAGCAGATGGAAGCTTAGCTCAGCTTTATTATTTGATGTGTAAATTTAACATGTCCATTCACATCTGAATAATTTCTGCTGCATTCATAATAACTGTGTGATTCATAAAGTATGACGCTTTAGTATCCCACTACTCCATATTAGAAGTTTTCTATAGATTGCAAGGGATGCATTGTATATTTAGAACAGGTGTTGTTGTTTAGTCGCGATAGGATTGTGGTTTTAAACACACTTGAATTGTTCCAAATAGATATGTTTATGAGCCTATCAGCACTGTTTTTTTTTTTAAATGTATCTACTATCGGGTTAAAAGTAGGAGTAAAACCATTATAATTGGATTTTATATAACATTAATTACAAATGACACATTTAATGGCTGATTCAGTTTGTTAATTTTTTTGGCATTCCCATTGATTAAAATGAAAATCAGAACAAAATAGAAAAGACAGTGGCAAAAATGAATGTAATGTAATGCATTTTCATAAAAATAAGTGAAACGGAACTAAACAGTGCAGGACGGTGGCACAGTGGTTAGCACTCTTAGCAGTATTCACAACACTTTAAAGCAAGAAAGCCCTGAGTTTGAAGGCACCGTCTGTCTGTCCAGGGCCTTTCTGTGTGACGTTTGCATGGAAATGTTCTCCCCATGTTTGCTGGGTGCTCCCTGGGTACTCTTGCTTCTTCCCACAGTCCAAAGACACCAGGGGTACACCCTGGACAGGTTGCCGCTCTATACAGTCAACCACTCAGAATCATCAATTAACCTAACTCCACTAACTGTGTGTATGTGGACTGTGGGAGGAAGCCCACACAAACAGAAAGGCCAGATGGTGGAGTTGAACTTGGGACCTTCTTGCTGTGAGGCACCAGTGCTAATCACCCTACGCACCACCTTGCTCCCCATTAGCTCAAATATAAATAAACTTTAAGGAAAATTTTTTTTCCTCTGCCATAAAGAGATATTCTCCAGCATGGCCGTGTCGTATTTTTCCCCATTGTGTAGAAAGTTACAGTAATTTAAAACAAAAATAATTAAAAAGAATCTGTACAAATGGTTTGTAAGCTACAGGTCAGGAGGAAAGAGTAACTTATTTATTTTTATTCTCTTTTTATTATTCTGAGATATTATTCCCAACAGTTTTTTTTTAATGTTAGCTTACAGTTACTTATCACATATTTTGCTGTCTTACTCTCAATATTCAGTAATGACAACTACACTTTGTTCTGCTTTTTCTTAAAAATGTCAGACTGACATTGCTGGAGTAACTGATCACTGTTGTCTGGAATCCTTCCTGTAATCATTTCTACAGTACCTAGAGTTTGTTGTTTTTTTCTTTATCAGAGTGCGTTACTGGCAGATTCCCCACCAAAATGTCGACTTTCTGTTTTGCTTGATAGATGTCACATCAGTCTGAGTTATTTGTAGAAGTGAGTGGGAGTACTCTAAATGTCATTCTGATTCTCTGTTGTCTCTGTATCAGAGCTATGCAGCGCTATGATATGTTACTGATACTGGTGACCAGTATGTAGATATGGGTAGATGTTGTCATGGTATTGAAAAAGAGAAAAAAATGTCGTTACATAAATAACCCTAAGCTGTGTTGTGTGCATGACAAAGAAAGAAAGTGCCAATGCAGCAGCCTTGTTCTGATGCATCTTGCAGATGCTCCATTAGACTGGCATTTTGAGAGTTTGGAGAGACTTGTTACATGTTTCACATGTTTTAGCCTGTGCCTGAGCAGTTATTGTGCCGCAATGGGACCAGTCATCCTTTTTGTGGAAACCACTGCTGTGTCCAGTAGTGTCACCTGGCTGGGTTTGCTTCGTGTAGTAAAGCAGGTGATCCGTTTGAAAGTAGCCAGGGCCTAAAGTATCCGTGATGGTCTGTGCCATTGGTCAGTTGTGGTTGTCTGACCTGTCTTTTGATTCCTCCTTTTAGATTCCAATTCTTGGCTCATCCTACTTCATCTAGAAATTTATATAAGCTTCATATTCACCCCACCCCACCTGCATTTCAAGCATTCAACTTGGTTTTCATTTTAGTAAATTCTTTCTTCGTTTTGTTGCCACTATTCTTTATTTCAGCTTATTTCAGCTTTTTGGTTAACACTTGTGTGTGTATGTGTGAAGCTTTTAAGGACCCCAGGCAAAAAAGCCTAGTCACTGTGAATGGAGATTTTAATTAAACAAACAAACTCATGTTTCTGTTTCTCAGAATTCAATTTTGACCTAGTTAAAATTGTTACATGGCTCTTCCTTCTTTATGCTGTGAATGAACTGGCCATCAGAACCATCGCATTGGAATAAGATCATCAATGATTTGACATTTCATGTGTCAGTGATTTCAGTTATGAGGCTAATCACTATAAATAACAAAAGACTTGTTATGTGTGTGAACTCCCCCCCCCCCCCCCCCCCCACCCCCCAAAAAACAAAAAAACAAAAAACTGTGTGTAAGCCTTTTTATTAAGTAGAAACATAACTGTCTGTGAGACAGTTATGGGTCACCTTGATAATCTATTCAATAACACAACACAGAGGGAATTGTCATTGCATTGACTTGTGCACGACCTGAGGTAATCTGCAATGCCTGTCTGAACATTGTTCTCAGAGGTCAGAGCTCTGCTGTAGCTTTAACTTTAGTTTCCTTGTATAAGAACAAATGGGCCTTTGATGTCACCCATTATTAACATCTTCCTGCTGTATTCTGTCACTTGAGACGCGCAGACAGGTTTGTGTATTGGTGCATGGCCGTATGTGCCACTATGCGAAAGGATTGCTTTCTTGTCAAGGTGAGTCTGCAAGAGAATTTATTTTCTCTCCTGTGTTGTTCATATAATTTTAGGGGCGATCGTGGCTCAAGAGTTGGGAGTTCGCCTTGTAATCGGAAGGTTGCCGGTTCAACCCACGGCTCGATTGTTGTGTCCTTGGGCGAGACACTTCACCCGTTGCCTACTGGTGGTGGTCAGAGGGCCTGGTGGCGCCAGTGTCCGGCAGCCTCGCCTCTGTCAGTGCGATCCAGGGTGGCTGTGGCTACAATGTAGCTTGCCATCACCAGTGTGTGAATGTGTGTGTGAATGTGTGGATGACTGAATGTGTAAAGCGCTTTGGGGTCCTTAGGGACTAGTAAAGTACAGGCCATTTACCATTTAGAAGTAAAAAGTTGCATTGATTTCTCACATCACTGCTTAGATGTTCGCTATTCTTTGTATGCCTTAAAGTTAAACGATAGAAGGGGCTAGTTTGTAATAAGAAACTTTGAAATCTGCACTATATAACATTTACTAGCCTGAGATATATTTTCATTTTGATTGTAGTATTAATCAAATAATTTAAATACACTAAACCTAGCCTCATGTGGAAGGTCATTTCTTCAATCTTTAATGATTTCTGTTTATTGAAGTGAACATAAATCATGAAAGTAGTAAATTATTTTTGCTTAACTGTATTACTATTTATTGGCTTTTTTTCTCTGCACTTTTACTTAACTTTTTACCTTTATCGTGAGATATAAAAGTGTTTAACATCTGTCATTTTATATGAGTGCTGTACAGCTGCTTTTTGCACCTGTTCCCCATGTCTCATAATGACAGGTTGTAATACTCTGATATTGAGAACCCCTGCCTTGAGTACAGCCTGACTATGCTGAACAATTGGACCCACTCAATAATGTATTACATCCACTTTAGCACTCAAAGAAAGGGCTATAACTCCAACTTCATCAATTCCCATTGTACTACTGCTTTTATTAGATTTGATTGCTAGAGCTTAAATGTGTTTGATTTCAAATTGTCACATTTCTGGCTTTGGCAGCTTCTAAGCCACAGTTACGACTGGCGCAGTAGCCATCTCGTACAGGAACTGTTCATCAGCAGATTGCCATAAACATTTATACTTGCTTGTTTAAAAGAAGACTCCAGCAAGTCAGGCGCTTCAAAAGCACAATAGATGTAGGATTACAAGAAGTGGAAAAAGGAAGCAGAGCAGTCAGTTTTCAGTAGAAACTCTATTATCTTGTTATTCCTCCTGATAGGTCATAGGCATGTCTGTAGTGACCAGCGTGTTTGCAGATCATACCTTCAACCCAGCTGTGCAACAAGTTAAAAACTGGACGCTTTTCAGGGAGGGAACTGATCAGCCAAAATTACACCAAAGCACTCTGTGTGCCAGCATATTTATGGTTGCCTATGCTGCTGCGAGGATGATAACAAAGACAATAAACTTCCTGCTGGTATTAACAAAAGACAGCAGCATCATACAGCCTCAGATTACTAGCCTTCCCCAACCTTCACCAAGACAACAATAAATGCCCTGAAAGTAGCAAATAAACTTGATCATTTTTATCATCAGGATGCTCCTATTTCTTACAAATAAACAGTACTGGAAATGTAACAGTCCCAGATGTATAATAATCCTGGGAGAGTTTATATGCCAGTGATTTTTGTGAATGAATGAACTCATTATAGCTCCGAGATTATAGAAGTAAGCTTAATCTGTCTTTTCTTCTGAATGCATAGGCTCTTTTCACATCTTAAGGGAACTCCATAGAAAAAAATACTTACTCTATAAGAACCTTTGGAATAATGTGAAATTTCCTGGCGCTTCTAAAACACAGCGCATTTCTTCCAGAGCTGCAAAATTAAGCCAACATGGAAGTGGCAAAAAACTTCCAAAAAGGAGCCAGTCCCATAGACTCCCATGTTTAAACCCCAGATTCACAGCATTAAAAGCCTGGCATGAAAAACTGTTTTGTATGGATAGTTTTCCTCCTCGGAAATCTGAGTGGATGCCACCTGGATGATTGAGCTTTGCACCACCCTGCTTTGCATCTACTTCGTTGTGTCCTTGATGTGGGCCTGTGTGATTTTGGAGCATTTTTATTTGATTCTTTGGTTGATATTATACCTTGTGTGTTACACACCATCCAAGAAGTTTGTCCGTCAGTGAAATTCAAGTGTATTATTGGTCTGTTACTTGGCACTAATTAGTCGATGGAATATATGACTGTACCTTCTACCTATAGCTTTCCCTCATCTGTAAGATGAGCTTCAAAAACTCAAGCATGGCAGTGGCCAAAACACCAATGTTATCCTATCTAATGGGTGCCATGGTGGCTACTTCTGCCCTTTTATACTTCTTGTGGTATAAAAGCACAGCGTATTGTTCAGTCTTCTTTATTCATGATTTTTGCACCTGTGTATGCAAAATGTGTTTGACAGTATAGCAAAGAAAAAAAATCAGGTCCGCTTTCATCGTTTCTACATGTTTTAACAGGGAACATTTGTTTACACTGTGAGAAGCCACGGCATAATTAAGTCATGATACGGAACTACAATATTAACAGTCATATTAACATCAGAAACGTTTTTTTCCCATGCTGCCATTCAGACATCCCTCTGGCACTAGTTAAAATAGGTGTGCTGTATCTGTACCATGATTCAACGGGCACACTGCGTGTAATTTATTTTCTCTAAATGAGCTATGAAGAGCAGTGTGCCCTAATGAATTGGGCAACAGATACTGTTTCTGAATACTTAAGTGGGATGCAAAAACTTTGGGTCAGTACAAAAACCACAACTCATCTGGTGCACCCCAGGGGGCTTGAAAAAGTATTTTTCAATATATGTGAAACATGTATACTGCACCTGTTATCTGTATCTTTCTAATTTAAGGGCACCAACTGCTCTGCGCTATACATTGTGTTGATAAATGACATTTATGTGTGTAGCAGGGATTCTCAAGGTTCTTTTTAGGCCATGAATACCTTGGGGGAGAACCTTTCTGGGTATTGCCTTGTGCATCAAAGGCATCATTAATGTCATTAATGTCATTTTTTAACCCTTACTTGTACCCTTACCCTTACTGCAGATCTGTTAATAAGGTGTCCCAGAATAAACTAAGAACTACTGGTGTATTCAGTTGCTGCTAAATAAAAGATGAGTGCCCACAGTAACGAACAGGCTGCCACATATTTTAATATAATGTGTGCCAGTAATGAATCCAATTACCTTGTGAAATGTAAGAATATTAAGTACCTGTTAAATCAGAGTGGCTATTGTACATATCTTATTCAAAAACAACAATTTTTTTCTGAAAAATAAAACCTCATTATCTAATAGCATGTACAAATTTGTGCATTCTGCACCATATATACATGAAGCTATCAAAGAACACTTGATGAATAGGACATTTACCATTTAATTTTCGTCAATTAAATGGTAAATAGGCTGGTATTTATATTGTAGAATTATGCTCAATTGAGCACTTGCAGCACTTTCTATTCATTCACCCACTCACACACATTCATATGGCGTTTTTGTCTGTACAAAGTATACTTCAGTGTTAGCTGGAAGGGTTGGTGATCAATCCACCAACCTTCCATTTGTTGCACAGTCCACTCCATCACGTGAGCCACATCCATCCCAATTACCAATAACCAGTTATTTGTTTCAAAATAAACATTTGCATACCACAAAACTGTACAAAATGAATACCAGTACAGTTTGAAAGAGTTGTCGAAGGAGTAAAATTAAATTAAATGCCATACATGTACATATTAGTTCCATTTTAGATCTTGAAAAGTCTTTCAAGTGTGTAAATGGATCAAACGCCCATTTATTCAGTCCAGCTTTCATGGTGTAATTCTTATAGGTTTTTTTGTTATGTTTAATCTTACTCGTTTGCGTATTAATTATCTATATTATATGGAGAATGCACCAAGAAATTCACTTCCCATGCTAACCATTTTTATTTCATTGCCATTTTCCAGTTTAATTTTCATTTCAGTACAATTAAATTTGATTTATACACTTCCAATTCACAGCAACAGACACATCAGAGCCCTTCAATATTAGAGAGAGAACCCCTGCCAATCAAATAATCCCCTTTGAAGCTGCATTTGGCAAAAGTGGAAAGGAAAAACTCCCTTTTAACAGAAAGAGATCTCCCACAGAACCAGGCCCAGTGAGGCCCATGTATCTCCATCGACCAGCTGGAGATGAGGGGAAAAGAGGAGAGCGTAGAGACACGAGGACAAAACACAAAATGTGGGAGTCATGTAAGTTAGTGATAGTTAGTGTAGTAGCACCATATGCATGTAATAGGAGTGAAAAGAGAGAGTGGACTAGACATTCCCAGTGCATCATGTCCTCCAGCAGCTGGATCCTATGGTCAGGCTACTTATGATAGCATCATTGATGTATAGTTCAGGGTCACCTGATCCAGTCTTAACTAAACCTTTATCAAAAATGAAAGTTCAATGCCTAACTTGAAAAGTAGAGACCCAGTCTTGGAGCTGATTGGTTAAGCCAATCAAGAGAACACAATATGGGAGGAATGCTTTCTCCATTTCTGGAGAGTGGAAGTAGAGATAATCACTGGTAGCAGTCTTGCTCCACTATTTTGAATCGAATTTTTAATAGTTCCATATTGCACTACTGTCTAAATGTGTTATTTTATCTTCATTCCGTCAATTGTGCATTGTCTATATATAAATATTAAAGTATAGAAATGTAATACTGCTAGAAGAACAGTTTTAGTTTATAAAGCTTAAATTATTGTTGGATGTCCAGCTGAAAAGTAAAATCATGTTGCTTTGTTGTAATCCCAATGATGATATTAAACATAACACCTCTTTGCAGCTGAATTTCAATCAGCGGTTTCATCATGAATCATAAAAATGCAGCATTTAAAGCCTTTACTAAAGCCATAGTCAAGGTCATAGTTGCGTTATGCACTTAATTCATTCTTGAGCAATTATGTACTATTCTGTTAACTGAAAACAGAATCTGCTTTGATTTCTACCAGTGTTTCATTTATATGAAAGTGTATTGTTAAGCACGTTTCCAGAGCTAGTCGTTTTTCCATTTATACTTAGCTACATAGCTGTTGGGCTTGAATTTAGAAAGTGAACTTTTCTAATCAATAATGCACCAAGCAGACTCAGAAAACAGAATGTCGTCTTATGTAACATCCTTATAGCTGGTTATCGGGACAGCCTTATGTAGCTTGGCTGAAATTTCACCTTCCTGCCTAGATTGACTGGATAATTGAAGGCATTAGAGATGCTTTAAACACCAAATAACACCATCACAATTGGTTCATTTTCTTCTCAGTTTGACTCTCTTTTTCATCAATACCCACATTTAAGAGCCCATTTTAAGCCTAATGTTATTATCCATGATCTTAGTGGCTAATCAGGAAAAAAAATTCTGTCTAAATGGTTTTTTAATTTCTGAGATAACTGTTGGAGTTTATGAGAACGCAGCGTTGTTCTCAAGGGCTGACTAAGCACTCAGACCTTCATCTCTGTAAGGTTTCTGCAAATTAATGTGAGATGATGGCTCACATGTCCCTCACTATACAGGAGACAAATGGCAGCTGGACAGGTTGAGTGATTGAGTCCCATCCTGATGTAACTTGTGCTGGATTACATCGCTGCTGCTGCTGCTGTTGTGCAGGTGTCTAATAGGCAGACGTGCATTTTAAAAAAGTGAGAAAGTTGGAAAGCGAAGGAGAAAGATGTAAGGAGTGAGACTGAGGGTCAGTAGTGAATCCAGGCAGATCAGTCAGCCGTGAAGAAGTTGCATGTCAATAATGATGCAGGAGAGTATGTTAGAAGGTAGGAGAGACACACAAACTCACTGAAAGAATCCTTGACTATCAAGTAGGTTTGACTTTAAATATATGCTCTGTGTAAAACCAAAAGTTGTTGGTTGCCCTTGGAGAAAACAACAACTTAGCTTTATTGTAGTAGAACAAGATGAGAGAAGCGCAATGCTTGCTTGAGCTCGGTGCTGGGTGAAGGCACTCTTCATTCATAAGAGATTATTCTCAAGATCTCATGAAACCACTTTCAAATATAATTTAACATCTGACACTTTATATAATAGTTTTTTGTTTGTTTCTTTTTAAATATAACAAAAAATGAAAGCTCTGTATTCATTAGTGAAATCAAATCTTGTCCAGGATCTGGCATGAAAATTAGTGACATGAAACCAAGTTTTTATATGCACCATTTCTCACAATAGCAAGCCCGTTTGATTGAATGCCAGGCATTGGAATTAGAGATTGTCGCATTCAGAGTGTTTCCTGCCATCACTGATAAAATTATACCTGAGACCTGTTGGGGCATGATTGAAACTGACAAATTGTTTTTTCTCTCTGTGTATCACTTCTTTTGTTACCAGCACAAAGTCAAATCCTGCTTCGGCCTACGTAATGCTAAATAGGAAGTGGGATCGTCCACATTAATGAGATGAAGAATTTATGGTTGGTCTATGCCCCCCGGATGACCTTGCGGCCTGGTGTTCTGCCAAAAACAACAAACGGGCTTCATTAGCAGTCTGAATGGGGACTTATGCTGAAACACATTAGTATGATGGGTTCATAAATATATGGATTAAAGTGACAAATTATTGCCATATTTTTCAGGTCATTTCAAGTGACATTATCATACTGTTTTTAATGGGATGTTCGGAAGAACATACAAATTGCAATTAATTAAACATTTTTAAAAGCTAATATTTCAAATGTAGTAACACAAAAAGTGCCGTTTTTTCAAGGAAGGTTTTAGCGATTGCACAGCAAAGCAATTTGCAGATTAATGTGGACTATAAAATCATGTTTAATGATTCTTTGGAATATGGCAAAGTCATAACTTCAGCTTGTGATGCAGTTAAACTGCTTGCATTTCCTTTTAAAACCAAGGACCAGACATTTTTAGAATTATTCACATAACACGTTAACATAAAATATACTGAAGAAAACTTTATTAATAATCAGTTTTTCTTTAACATACTGCTAGAGACAGGTGTTGAATCCAGACATACACCAAAATATAATTAACTAAATTGATAAAATGATAAGATCATGGCATTTATGCTATGTTAAAATTAACCCAGCACGTTTAGGGTCTGGCAAATCTCTTCAGTCAAATCAAGAGCTTTCATCAAGATGTGAGTTTACACCAAAATAAATTGAGGTATTATTGTAATAAATCCTTAAAGCTCCCTCCTTAAGAAAATGCTTCCAAAGCTGCACTCCCTCTTAGTGTATTTTAATTAAGACTTGAATTAAATGAAGTGTTAGACAGCATATAGGTGTAAGTCTCTAATGGGTGTCTGTGTTTATAAAGTCTTGGTTTTAGTTTGAGAAATGTTTTATCGGTGTTAACTTTACCTCATGGGCATGGGATGATCGCTTTGATCTTTATCTTTTTACCTGTGCAAGGATGTTTGAACTGTTGTAGTTTAAGATGCACAGAGCACTGTATTTAAAATAGTTTGCTTTTTCCCTGCTGTTTGAAAAGTGTCTAATGTGTATGGGAGGCTATTTTTATATTTCTGTGCATGCTGTTGATGTCAAAAATCTCTAACACCCAGTGACAGAAGATGTATTCATTATATGGATGATTTGTGTTTTTACGAATGTGGGTGATTATTTTAAAAAAAGAAAAGAAAGAAAGCAGAAAGAAATTCTTGGGTTGGCATAAGAATGCTTTTAAATCTGAATGCACAATGAAAGTTGGCACTTGTTGAGGGGCTCTTAGCTTTGGATTTATGGGGAAAAGAAAACCAAGGGGGGTGAATATAGCAGGAAACTCACTGAAGGATTGGTCTGTTAGGGTGAGGCAAGACCTGTGCATGAAGGAAAAGTGCCAATACTGCTTGATCTAGGAGCCAGTCGAGGTGGTTTTGGCATCTGATTAAGTCACCTCCTAGGTGAGGTATTTCAGGCATATCCAACTGGGAGGAGACTGCTGGGGAAGATCCGGGGAATGTTGTAGAGATTATGTTTCCCAGTAGAAAATGCATGGCTGGAAAGACTCAACATTTTCAGTGTTATGACAACAGAAACAAGGTTCAGCAGTCGTTCATGTAGATCATTTGGTCATGGGTCCCTCCTTCCTCGATGTGAACTGACAGGTTTTAGATATCCACGAGAGCCTCCCGTGCAGAAGAAAAACTATAACTGCAGCCTTGTCACTACACATCCAACGCATGAGTCAGCACAGCTCCTCAAAGATCACTTGTGCGAGGAGCCCTCTACCTTTGATGATAAGTGACAAGCCAAAGGATTTGCACAGGTGAAGACAATAAACAACAGCAGCCTTGTCACTGCTCCCAAAGCTCAGCCAACTGAAGTGTTGTGAGCACTGCTCCTGTGCTGTGTTTTATCATTTTTAAGTACCTCATAAGATCTGAATGTTTAAAGAAACAGGCTTTGTGTGTCTGTAAGGTAAAAATAATTCTTTGAATCCACTTAATACCTGCAAGTACTAAAGAGTATTATTATAACCAGCACATAATTCACAGTCAGTGTAATTCTTTGAGTCCAAATTTTCAAATGCACTACACAATACATAATAATATATTCACTTAATAGCTTGATATCTTGGTACATAGAGGCTGGAGAACATGTTCACTGCGTTTTTGAATGTGTTATGACATATGTAAAATATGTATTTAAATGTATCATCTAAAAGTATACACTACTGTAGATTACATTATACATTTTGTGCTTCATATATGGATAAAGTAATCATTTTATAATGATTAAAACTTTAAATGTGTGTGCCTCTTGTGTAAGTTTGATTCGGAGGTTGATTTTTAAAAGGATTTCTTTGTGTCCCCTGACAGTCATGATTGGTCTGATAGTTCAAGGCCTTTAAACTGTAGGTTATGCTCGTCTGTCACTGAGGAAAATCATTTGTTTCAATAGTGAGTAAATTGTTTGTGTTAGTCCAGTTTTAACTTTTATTCAAGGCCTTAGGGAGCAATGGTTTTTCCATTAAATCAAATGTTGTCTGCAGTGATTTGTATGACTTTCAGATTCTTCTTACAATTGGCTGATAAAATCCATGCAACTGTACAGGTTGGAAACTACCTGGCAGTCCTGTGCGTGCTCTGAGAAGATTCCATTCAGAGTATTTTATACCTGAAGCCTGTAATCTGTTTTGCGTCTCCTGTTGCTACATTTCACCTCAATGATGCCAGGCAGGTTTATGGTTAGCCATCACTCTTAAGAACAATAGGATCAAGGGTCAGCCTGAGCCCTTCTCGCTGCGAGGCCGAGCAATATCACTCTCGAGACGAGTCCTCCTCTCTCTCCGCCAGTGCTTATTGGCTGAAATATCTGCTCGCTGTGCCACTTTCGACATGTAATCTACTGCTGGCAGCAGCAGCGAGGGAACCCGATCATATATCTTCTCTCAGACTGAGCATGTTTTATGGGTTTCACGTACTTACTGCTAAACTATGCTTGAATGTTCCCATAGTACTGGAGCTGAATGTAAAACAGCTGAGTATGGGGAGCAGTATCTGAAGAGAGCTTTGTGTTTTCTGGCGCCCACTGACTGACTGAATCCAGCCCTCTTGAGCCCGGCCGGGAAACTCAAGCTACAGTGTCGGTACTTTCACTATACATGTATGTGAGTGAACATTAACATATGCTCATACTTCAGTGTTTTCACCCGCAGGTGCCTTCGATGGTAAAAAAAAAAAAACGCTTTGTTGACATTTTTGTTTGTTGGGGAGAAAACTTACAAACAAACATACAGTACAGCACTTCAGAGTCACACGCTAGCGATAGAAGATTTCTGTAAATTTGAAACGCTCAACACATTCTGTACTGTACAGAAGACACGGCGCGAGATTGATTGACAATGGTCTACAGCCAATCAGGATGCAGAACACAATGCGCTATAAAAAAAAAGCATGGAAAATTGCACACACAAAAATCAGAGAAACATCGAGGCTGCGAAAGGTGAACCGCGTTATGGCGAGGGACCACTGTAGTTTTAGGGTCAGTGTTGCTAGTTTAAAGTCTTCTTCAGTTTATCAAAAAGTCTTTCTTAACAAAAACAATCAATATACTGTATATGAAAGACATATGCATTGATATCACAATGGTCCGTGAACATTGGTCACTTTGGCCTTTTGTCCCCTAAAGTGAACATGATCTCGTCCCTGTTGTCCAGACATATTTAATTTCAGACCCCAGCTGACATTTGTTCATTTCATTTTGCCTTAATAAAGGCTACTCAGTATTTTTCTAAAGCCTAACCTGCCGCTGGCTTCAGACATTGTTTTGACCTCAAAGCACTCGCACTCCCATTGGTTTTAACAGGTGAAATTACTGGCATTTATGTATAAAATTGTACAGCACGACTCTGTTACCCAATGTCAGTCAGCCTACCTTCTGTTGTACAGAATAGAAACGAGGATAAAGGGGATGAAAAAAAAAGTTTGATGAAATGCAACTGAAATGAAGGAGGCAATGAAAACTCTGCAGGATCTGTTTTACACTATGGAGGAAAGCTGTGCAAGCAGCTCTTGTCTGCTCTTTAATATAACGAAATTTTGGCAAAAAAGTTTCAAATGTTTTCATTCTTGAACCGTCATGCTATAATGATCATAGCTTATATTTATTCCCAAACTCCTCCTAGACAACTGGTCCAATCTTGATGAAATTTAATTTATTTCAATTTTATTTGTACAGCGCCAAATCACAACAACGGTCATGGTCAAGGCGCTATATATTGTAAGGTAGACCCTACAATAATACATACAGAGAAACACCCAACAGTCATATGACCCCCTACGAGCAAGCACTTTGGCAACAGTGGGGAGGAAAAACTCCCTTTTAACAGGAAGAAACCTCTAGCAAAACCAGGGTCAGTGAGAGGTAGCAATCTGCCGCGACCGGTTGGGGGTGAGGGGAGTCAGACAGGACAAAGGACATACTGTGGAGCAGAGCCAGAGATTATTAATAAGTAATGATTCAATGCAGAGAGGCGTATAACAGTGGGATAGCCACGGAACTACCTAGGGTGCCAGGATTTGTAACATCTATATGCTGAATAACTAAAACATTTACTGCAAATGAAAAGCACTGCTTCTTTTTTTGTGCATTTGTATATAGAAACCACATTATCGAGGCCGGGTCATGAACCTACGTCGTTTTTAGACATGTAAATCAAAAACATTTATAGGCACATTACACATATGTTTTAATGCTAACCATAGGGTTTCAGTTTTAAGAACTGGCAAGTTTTTATTTCCTATCTGGGCCACAACATTAATTGTGGTTCAAAGATGCTCACAGAAGATGGCAGAGATGGTTCTAAATTGCTAGTAAAAAAATGTGTTTTCTTTAAAATTCTTAACTGTAGCCAACATACCCTCTTTAAATGGTAAAATCTAAACAAGTCCGTCTAAACTGTGTGGGGGGGAAAGTTATTTCACAGATAAATCGTCACTGTCTTTTTCTTTTACACCCTTTAAGTAATTTCTTTCAAGCTTTTAAGGACTGCAAAGGTTGACATTTCTTATCACGAATCATAGACCTGCATATGAGCGTGCACACACGCTTCTCACACTTTGATGATGAGAAAAGATAACAAGGTCTATACTGTGGCCTTCCTGAGATGCAGGGGTTAAACCTCTCTGCAATCTTACAAACAAGCCAGGCAAATTAGGGAGACAAACTGTCAAGCAGTTGTTTGTAATGACAAAGGATATGGCAAAACCGTGTTCATCTTCCCCCCTTGTTACATAAAGTTTTCATGGGAAAGGATTCCGACTGCCTATTCACAACAAGGTTTTCTTTTCCACTGTGCTACATGTCAGTCACCCTGGCCCAGTTTCATTGCATTTGAATGACAGCAGTTTCATTTGTTTTGAGTGATATGTAGTGCAAACACGCTAAATGATTTGAAGGAACACGGCAGAGTTTGGCATTCATGGTTTTTATTTACAGTGTTTATGTTAGTCATGAAAAAATCATCCAGCATACGTTAACAGAAATGAGCCAAATCATTCTCTGCAAATATGCAACTGGGCTTCCTTTTCTCTGATGAATCAACTTTACCATATTGCAGAGTAATGATTAACAGTTTTTATGTTTATGTCATAGAATTCTTACATATTACATTGGTTTGGGAATCAAATAATGTTTGCCCTAGTTTCATTAATTTCATCCATCCATTCTTTTTAGCTTATTCAATAATGGGTCAACACCTAATTTAAATCAGTTAACTTAACTTTCAAAATGAATTATTTAAAAATGCAGAGTAGTTCTCAGCTACCTCTAGTGCCGTTACTCTGCCTGCCCAAAAAAAGAGGTGTTGAAACATTTCTGTCGGGTGCTTCTCATATTACGCTTTAAAAAGCAGCTGCTACATTCTGCCCGGTAATTAGGAATCTGACTTTGAAATGTTAAGCAAACATTAACCAGATCATTTCATGTAAGCTGACTGCCTTGCGTAGACAGTAATCAGGCCCAATGTGTACCATTGGTGAAGCCTTCCTTAGCACACAGCTCCTACCAAAATATAGAAATTCTACTCTACATTTTTTTTAACCACAGAGAACTTTATGAAGCAAGGTAATAAAAACCCCAATCCCCAAACCACACAATTCATTCCACATTGCAAGCCATTTTGCACAAAGCTCCCCAGAACTGTTGGCAGAGCAAACGATACATAAACGTTTTTCTGCCAGTTTAGTTTGAACAAATCTACATAGATGTGCACAGAGGTTTACTTCATGAATGTAACTACATAACACAAAAAACACATTGCCAACAAGAGATAAGTCCATTTTTAAATGAATTTATGTTTTAGAAACCCCCTCAGCACGTTCTTTGTGTGCAGTGATATGCGCCAACAATTTTAATTTGAGAGATAAAGATATACAGAATATTTATTTGTACACTGTGTGTGTATATCTAATTATTTTGTTTGGTTATCTGTAAAAAAAAAAAAAAATGATGAAGTTAATTTCAAATATGTTTACTTTTAGCTCTTTCTACACCCACACAAAATATGAAGCTACAATAATAACACTTACATCATTCTTTAAAAACCTTGGGATATAGAGTTTTGCTATTATGGCCACCAAAATGTTGACATTGTTACTGATGATGGTGACGTTGCTTAATGCCAGCTGATCACACATTTCTTACCACAACCCAAAGTTAGATTAGGGAGGAAAACATCAACTTGGCCCACTTTTAAGGCAATAACTGTAATAGGACTAAACAAATGTCAATCTGTAATTTTAGTTGATATTCTTTAATTAAAAAAATGTGATGAGCATTTTTATGTAGTAGTTCAAAGTGCCTTTATTGGTTATTCAAAGTTAGGAACATTAGGGCTTTAAGTGTCATTTAGGATACAGGCAGTTTAGTTCACCCGTCTTCATGTCTGTGAAGGTTCTCAGTCATCCAGGTCATCGTAATCTAAGGAGCTCGGAGAGAAAAGTGTCTGGACTTCTTTAAGTTTCTTGAAGACATTTCCCCTATCATCCGAGCAGCTTCTTCAGTTCTAAGAGGAATTGGTGGAGAGTCTAAGAAAGGAAAAAGAGGAAACACACACACGTAAAGAAAGCTCTTTCTGTAGCTCTTATAACACGTGGTTATCCTAATTGGGCTTTCAACAAATCAGCAAAGATGCACAGAAAAGAAGGTCAGACACCAACTAGGAAGGATCAGAAGGACAAACAGAACAATATTGTTATCTCTTATGTAGCAGGTTTATCAGAGAAACTCAGGAGAGTCTTCTCCAATCACGACATCCCAGTGTTTTTCAGAATCAGGAACGCACTCAGACACAAACGTGTTCATCCAAAAGAAAAAAACTTAACAACGTAGTATATGCTGTACAGTGCAGCGAGGAGTTCTCAGACCTCTACATCGGAGAGACCAAACAGCCACTTCGTAAAAGCATGGAACAACATAGAATAGGATAGAATAGAATTCAACTTTATTTTCATTGCACATGTCAAAAGTACAAGGCAACGAAATGCAGTTTGCATCCATTCAGAAAGTGCTTTAGCAATATTATAGATATATTACAAAATATATATTAGCAATAGTATAGATATATAGATATATTACACAAATGGGTCTATTATAGGTATGAAGGTACGAAAATATGGGTCTGTTATGGGTATGTTACAGTGTTACAGTGTACACAGTATGAAGGTATGTTATGAATATGCTATAACGCAATAAGTATGTACAGGCTATGAACAGGATATAAACATGAAAAACTGTACAGAAATATGAAGTATGAAACTATACAAGTTGTAAACAGTTGTAGAACTATAATTATTATTATTATTATTAACATAGAAGAGCCACCTCTACGGGACAAGACTCAGGTGTCTATCTGCATCTAAATGAACAAGGTCACTCTTTCGAGGACGCCAGTGTTCATATTTTGGATAAAGAAGACAGATAGTTTGAAAGAGGAGTGAAAGAAGCCATCTATGTCCACTGTGAACGACCATCTTTGAACAGAGGCGGTGGCTTATGACACCAACTGTCTGCCATCTATAATCCAGTTTTGAGATCCCTTCCCAGATGTCTTAACGCCAACTCACATCCTGGGCCATCTGACCTCAGTAAATCACAGGTTACGGGTGAACCCACAACCTGTTTTCACACCTTGGCTTGTGTGATTAGGTAGAGGATCAATAGGTGTCCACGACCCTCTTGGGAACACTGCAATAGGGATTAAAATCTGGGACTCTCCACCAATTGGTCTGAGGAAGCTTCTCAGATGAGAGGTGAAACGTCTTTAAGGAAACTTAAAGAACAGACACTGTTGCCAAATGCAGCCCGACTGTTGCTTTTCTTTCCGAGCTCATTAGATTAACTCGTCTTTCTTTATTGCTTTTTTTTCCTTTGAAAATTGATGATATTTCTTCTTTACCAAAAAGCAGCTCTAATATTATTATTTTTAACTTTTAAAAGGTTTTTTTAAACATTGAAAAGAAAAATCAATCTATTTTTAAAATATTTAGGGCCTTCACATACTGTGTGATTCTATCTCCATGTTTCCATGAGGCAAGATTGGACATATCACTCTGTGACCACTCTGCTGACCTTTATTGTACACTCCAGGGAGCAGCTAGGACAGAGCTTTAGTTTGTGCTATTAGACAGTATTCTCAAACAGCAGTACCTTTACACCACACCACTGACTTTGTCATATAAATCAGCAACCTAATAATGTGTAGGTCCCTCCCTGGATCAGTCATGTTCTGGCACATCCCATGGATGCTTAATTCGATTATGAAGTAGTGTGTTTGGACACCAGAGTCAGTGCCTGCAGCTCTTTGTTGTCTTCCTTGGGTTATTCTGAGGCAGTTTTTGTGGTGTGGTTGTAATTGAATGAGGTTTTCTGAGAAGCCGCCAGCATCTCACACATCCTGTGACACCATTGCCCCAATGTGCCAGCTCCAGCAGTATCAGCTACCACACAATAATGGTCCCCATTTGGAGACTAACAAAATTCTGTCATGGCAGTGGTATTAATTATGACTTTGTTAGCCAGGAGATCCTGGTTTTCATCTTGTGGACAGCTTTTTGTTTTGCGCTTTTTCACATGTTGATTTGCCTCACTTTCCAGTCGCTCATGTTGCTTATGCAGTGCTTCAGTTATGTGCAGTTTTGTTCTACATGCATATTTTGTTTATCGTCAGCTCGGGTAGGCTCCAGCCACGATAGATGGACAACTGTTTGTTTTCCAGATCAAAATACAGCAGAACCACGCTGATTCAGTGGGATGTTGCCTGTGTTGCTTTCCATCTTGCTTGTTTATAACTTCCAGTGACAGAGAGCATGCTGGTACCTGCCAACTACGAAGACAGTAGAGAGCGCAGTAGGTATTAACTGCCTAGTCAACTAATTATCCACATCCCTAAATGGTACAGGTCAAAGTTACACACACACACATGCATTCTAACACAATAATCAGCGTTGACTGTTTTGGCTGCTCTGCCACGTCACGGCCACATTTCTGTCTCTTCTGTAAGTTACCTCAGTTTCCCCTTTTCATATTTTTTAATAAGACAAAGACGAGTCGTGAAGTTGTTATATGCGTCATCGAGCAGCAGCTCCTCAATGCACAAAATTTAATCATGCAACCCACACGAGGCGGACGTAATTGGGCACTGTTTTGGTGCTTTGGTAATATGCGGCGCATCCCTCAAATTAGGCGCTGTAATTGGAACAAACATACTGGTCCTGCTTGCTTCAGATTGGCTGCAAAGATTTAATTAAGCGAAAGACTCGGGCAGAAGAATAACACATTGGTATGATTTGCTACACACAGTGCTCACACGTTTTAATGCGCATGCAAAGGCTGAAATTTTTTCCAAACATCTTAGAAAACATTTCATACAATATATGTATTCATGGGATTTTGGAGCGGGGAGTTTGTGATGAGCGCAGTCATATTGAGAAACCCAAATACATACACCTAACCCCTGTGCTAAGATGTAATCTGTGTAGGCAGTGATGCACGAATATTTTGGAACACAAAAATTGCACTGCGCTGTCCGAATTAAATAGGCACTCCCAGTCACGCCAAGCTTGAACGGTCACAGGCAAAGCAGGCACTGTCACTTCACAGGCCCACGCTCGGTGAGTTTCATCTGCGTAGCACAAATTCTGAGCTCTAAATTCAGTTATTTATTAATAACTGCAAACTAGTTGAGCTCTGGGACTCAGCCTTTACTCACTGTAATTAACTGTATTTTTTCATGAAATGCATAAAAGGATGTTGATAGAAGCGTTCAGTCATTTTCATGGACTGAAAATGAAAGATGTAACATTAATAGGGATTTGTGCATAAAACATAACGTTTTTCTCACAGGAGCAAACCGAAATTTGATCATGGATTTGTTCTACATGAGTGCAGCTTATGTGATTATTCATGCAGAATACAGTCATATTTACAACAAACAATGCTCAACCAGGCAGCAACCGAGGCGCCAATACGTGGTGCATCACTTTGTCTCTCCTCAGAAAATGTAGTTGCTTTCTTTCTCTTAAAGTTTTGTAAATTACTTTGTAATGTGTGCCAACTATCGTTGAAGGGTGTGTGTATGTTTTAATGGCTTTTCTAAGAGTGGAAAAAATCTCCATTTTAATGAATGACATGTTTTATTTGACAAAATAGGCTTTTCGCGTTGCAGGTAAAAGAAATGTGACACCGTCGCATGGACTAGAATAGCACATTAGTCATCTGTGCAAAAAGGTTTAATAATAGCGACGTGACACATTCAGGATTAAATGTTTATTGAAATATGATATCTATATCATGTATGCACGCCCTCGTTCTCATAGCTTTACCAATGTTTGATCATCCTAACCTATAAAACATACCCAAAATTACTTTTAGACAAAAACCAAGTGCTTGTTTATGCAAAAGTGTTATCTTTAAAGAAATGTAAAAGCACACTAACTGTATAAAAATGTTTTTGTTTGTCAAATTTACAGTAAAGTAAAACAAAAACATATTTAGTTCAACTAATTCCATCTAGCCTTTTAAAGTAGTTTTCAAACTTCAATTGCTTAAACCACTTCGTCTCGTTGTGAATCGTGCTGGAAGTCAACTCTGGCCACGTTGCATTAAAGGAAAGAAAACAGAGGAAGTACTGTTCCTTGAAGTCCCGTCTACTGCTTATTTTTGGTTTAGCCAGCATTCCACACGAAAAGCAAATCATATCGCATTCACATTGATTTATGCTTTCTAAGCTCGCAGCCCAGCATTCACTCCCTTGTGCTTCCTATTTAAACATAAAAAAACATTCCTTTCATAGAACCCAGGGCCTAAGGTTTACAAGTAAACACCACTTAAATATTCCCTTTTAGTTTACAATATATAGGCAGCCTAATTTGAGCCTGGGCATTGAGGAAAACATGAAATAGAAATCCAGTGCATTCATCATCATGTACTGTAGCCCCCTTTTCATTGTTTATTCATTAAGGTTTTGTGTATACAAAAGAACGTACAAGAGTTTAAAGCTGGTAAACATATTTAACTGAGGTTATGATCAGAAAAATAATGAACTGTATATATTTCAGGTGCCATCTGGTGCAATAGTATCCTAAGGTCCGTTCCATTTATTTCTGACTTGATTCTCACCTAATTTATTCTGTTATTTTGAAATCCTAATCAACAAGACGAGTATGTTTGCCATATGGATATTGGAATGTGTTCCTCCCTAAAATAGCATCCGTACAGATCCCATCTGTGTACACATCTTTATGCAGACAACCATTAAAACGCAGCTTTCCTAGTTTTTTTTGTTTGTTGTTTGTTTTTTAATTCTTTCTGTAATTCCTTGCCAGATTGCTTGTAAACTGTTGGTTAACTGTCCATTAAAGGCCATTGAAATAAATTATTTTGGTTTGTGCAGTTTGCAAAAGATCTCAAGTTTTTCCAGCTCGGGGGAGTCTCACACGTGATCTTGTGTTCGTAGCCATAAATGTGAACATCATGCTGATGTCTTGGAGTAAAGTTGCATCATTCACAGTTAAAAATAATCCTTATTGATCTCATATTGGGCCATCGTGCCCCACAGTTCATCAGCTGTCTAAAATGGCAAACGGTTCAAAGAAATGGTTGCTCTTCATAAACAGGTTAACACAAGGTGATGCAGCCGCCCTGCTCACTGCTCGAGCTGTGTGCCTGAGGTGACCATATTAAACATATCTGCTTTCGCTGACATCATACAGAGCCAAGAGTGCAAAAAAAAACGACATGTAACACAGCTTTCAGTCTGAGGCAGTCTGGGCTTTCTGCTCATAGGGATTACTTGTACATATGCTATTGTAAGTGCCTGAAGCTTTAGCCATGTATTTGTGTTCATGCTATACTTCACCAACGTAAGGTTGGAGCTAAATGAATGGCTGGATGGATAGATGGAATTTAAAAACTGATTTAATTTCAGGTTCTTATATACATCTAACATCTACTAAAGCATTAAACTACTGGAAATCTAGTTCTTCTACATAGAGAAAAGGTGGCAAACCTTTCACTAAAAATGTTGTGACTGTTGGGACACTCTTTCCCTCTTTCTTCAATCATTTTCCTCCCTGTGTGAGCGTGAAAAGCTTATGCTGGCTGGGCGCTGATGGTCAAGTCAGGCAGCTCTAACTGGTTGTAGCTTTTCACGAACAGCAGTCTGTCAGTTGTCATCTAAAATGGAAGAAATGAGCGAAATATGATGTGGCAGCGTTTTCGCCAAACTCGGCCACAATTCCCATTCTTAGTCACGGTTTAGTCACATACAGGTCTTTGCTTTGAGTCCTTCTAGATAACATCTTAGAACTGCGTGGCCCTAAGAGCTGCACATGTCTTTGTATTCACGTCCTTCTGGGTTGATTGGTAGTTCGTTGCAAGGTTTCTACTATAAATGAATACAAGATACTAGTGAAGTGGCTACTTTCTTAGTGAAAAAAATGCAAGTAAAATGTTTGAAGAATAAAAATCTTCAAGCCTCTCATGTCCTTGTTGATGTTCCACCAAGGAGTACAAAGCAGAATCTGGATGAGCAGTGTACAGGGCAAACTTTCTGCACATCTGTCCCGTGTGCTGATAACAGGGAGAATAGCAGATGTGTTCTTTGCACGTGCATGTGAGGGGAAAATTGTTCTAACATGCAAGGTAACGTGCAATTCTGGTGACAGACAAATTATTCAATTAGGAGAGGGTGACTTTGTTCTTTTGTCTTAAGCCGTCATCCATTTCCTGTGAACAGCATTTTTATGTTACAAAGTGAACACGTTTTAATCACAAGTGCTGTCACTCGATTGGAGCAATTTCCCGTGGCTCTGTAAAGGACGAGGGTGCAGAGTAATTGAATTTGGGTCATAATTAAAAAGTGCAAGGAGCCATGTGATCTCTCCCCCCACGCCTTTCATCTTCGTAATAGCGCAGCAGTTTACATTGAGAGGCCAAGTTTTCAGCACTGGAATTAGTAATTTATTGAGGTCTTGCATGCTTTATGTGCCATGCAGGGTAGAGCAACAGCCTTATTAAATTGGATATGCAGTTTAATTTGACATTGACAAGAAAGAAAAACACCAATGAGCTGAGGTTCAGCCATGTACAGAGGAGAATGGGCAGCAAAAGCAAAATAAATGACAAGGCTGATGTCAGTTTGCCACGATAATATCCATGAGCATTTCCTTGAGTTGAACAAAAAAGTACTTTACATTATATTCGCAAAGAGAAGGTGATTGCCATTTTTTTCTCTACAAGCTATTTTAATGTGTCTCTGTGGTTCCTTTAGCCTCCAACTCTAATATTTCCAACTTTTACAACTGCTGTGATATTTCAATCAGCACAGTATCATTACTGTGGCTGTTGAGTTGTAACCTCTGAGTTATTCTGAACAGGAGGGTGTAGGTGGAATAACACATCTGATTATAGAACCGCACGAAGAAACCAAAAATCAATGGGAGAGAAGCAATGTAACTAATGGTTGCACGGATAGAGAGGAAACTATAGGAAATGAAATTATAACACATGGGAAAAGACAGAGACAGAAAGCAGATGGGATAGCTTCTGACATGTCGTGCCTCTCAACGATATACTGAATAGAATATTATATGACACGTGCATCAACTCAACACTGTGGTTTGGCTTAACACTTGCATTGTTGGTTGTTTGTACGCTGGCGAAATATAAAGATGCTACTGCTGCACTCTGTGTAAGTAGCTATGAATAATGGCGTCAGCAGATGTGGAAAATGTTGAGTCAACTGGACTGCTGCTGCTTTTTGGTGTCACTTTTATCCTTGCCATTGCTCACTGCTTATTATTCAAGACAATTACCTTACTGCAGTCCACTACATCAACATAAACAACTACCGCACAGCAGCAATTTATTTATACATAATTTATTTAAAGAATACATTTAATTTTGGCCCATAATGCTTAAAATGAAACAAAAACAATATACCAGCGTGCGGCCTGGTAACATTTGAAACAGATTATCAGACGCTGATAGTTTATAAGTTATTACCATACAGATTGCCCATAGGAGGTCTCCTCCTGCTATTAATAGGCTCATTAACACATGATTTAATGGTGCAGTTCATTTTAACCAAAGGAGCTTGCAAAGAAAAGCGTCTGGACTTCTTTAAGTTGCTTGAAGACGTTTCACCTCTCATCCGAGAAGCTTCTTCAGTTCTAAGGTCAAATGGTGGGGAGTCCCAGATTTAAACCTAGTGGAAGTATCCCCCCACAGAGGGACAAAAGGACCCCCTGATGATCCTCTAATCGCCTGCGCCAAGGTGTGAAACTGGGTGTGGGTCCCAATCAGCCAGAGTTTCGGGTGAGTTCATTGTGAAACCTGGCCCCACCTTATCATGCGAATTCCTGAGGTCAGATGGCCCAGGATGTGAGTGGGCGTTAAGGCGTCTGGGGAGGGAACTCAAAACTGGATTATAGATGGCAGAGAGTTGGTGTCGTAAACCACCGCCTTTGTTCAAAGATGGTCGCTCCGACTAGGTTTAAATCTGGGACTCTCCACCATTTGACCTTAGAACTGAAGAAGCTTCTCGGATGAGAGGTGAAACGTCTTCAAGCAACTTAAAGAAGTCCAGACGCTTTTCTTTGCAAGCTCCTTTGACTACAATGACCTGGATGACTGAGAACCTTCACAGACAGTTCATTTTAACATTTTAAGTAGCCGGTATTGCATGTTAATGATGGGATTGGTTTTCTATGCAAAAAAAATACAAACTTTTTACCTAATCTCTCTGCACTGTTTGTTGTCGAAACACCATTCAACCACTGAAATGACCAACTTGACCAACAAAACACTTAGAGTTAATGCATATTTTAACATTCATTTAAACAGGCAGAATGTTGAAAGTTAGGATGAAGAGCCTTGAAAACGTCATCTGAAAAGTTTCTCTGCAACTGATGGGTAAATTCACAATTTTCACTCTACAATCACCATTTTACCATTAAATTGTAGGAAGATTTGCCTCATTAGAAACAAAGTCTTTCTCAAAAGCCAACAATTGTATAGTTTTTGATCTGTTGGCATTTGAGTTAGAAGACTGCTATTTAACTGGGACAAACAGGCAGAAAGAGTTTGGTTTTGTCAGAGTTCCTGCTCTGACGGGAGTTGTTTTTTAATGTTTGTCACTGATTGCATTGTATTTTATCTGTCTGTTGAGCCTAGTATTAGGTGGAGGAGGGCGCCTACTGACCAATTATGAGTGGCTGATTACATCTGATAAAGGCCATTTATTGAGCAGCCTGATATGTAAATCAAGTGCCAAAGTAAAGGTAATGAAAGAACGGTGTGTTGAGAAAAATATGATGAATTTATAGCTGCAACATAAAAACGGAGAACAAGTCACACACATAAACATACTTATACGAACCCAGCTGGTCACTGCAGTGGAGAATCAAACTGAATGTGACTTTTTTGTGTGTTTCACTGGTATGATCCCACACACTGGTGGGCCACTGGGAGAGTTTCTTGCTCCTCCAGATGGACAGGCTGCCCCTGGTTATTGAGGCTCTTCTGTCATAGTGGCAAAATGAACTGGTGCCTCTTTTTTGTAAAGCTCAGATACTTTTCAAAGAAATTCTGAAGCCTGCGAAAATTGGCAAGAGATATCAGAGTGCAGATGGGCAGTTAACTGACGAAACCTGCCTGTCACCATTGAATAACAAGATACATAATCCTGTTTCATAAGCTTTTTTTTTTGCTTTTTTTTGGGTCCACAACCACCTTCTTCATAACACCAAAGTCATTCTTTTTGTGTTGCTTTGTCTGCTGGAACCCAGGAGATTTAATATTATAAGAACAGTAACCAATGGGCAAATAGCTAAACATCAGTTGGGCTTCAATCGTAACTCACTGATGCTCAGCCTTATATATCATCATTTAACTGTAACTGTTAAGTAACATGTTCATAAGGTCAGCAAAACATGAAGTTCACTGTGTTTTCTTTTTTAATCCTGTGTATTTTATGCAGCGTGCTCAATGGGTTGAACTCATTTCCAAGCTAACGTCCACCCTGTGTGCTAAAACAATTTACTGATGACGGGATCTTCGACAGGGGATGCCAAAGATAACATTTCATTACAAGACTGTAATCATTATCAGATCTGATTTAACACTTGCTCAGGACATTAGCAAAATGTGTTCTCTACAGAGCTGCAGAAGGAAGCTCAGAAAATGAAAATGGGGGTGACTGTAGGCCTGCCATTCTTTTGATATATAGCCGCCATGTACATCTAATAGAGAAATATCCCAGTCATCTTTTAATCACATCATACCCTTCACCATTCCTGTCTAAAGTTCTCTATTAAATCATTTCAGATCAAAGTACTTATGGTCAGCAAAAATTCCATGTACAGTTTCACCTTTATTAATTGTAGCAAAATTTATTTTTGTTTTGTGTCGTGGAAATGCAGATACAAGAAAGATAAGTGTGCATTACTGCAGGTATTTTTTAAGCTCGTCCTTTCTCTTAGAGTTATCTTTACATAAATGATCTGTAATATTTCCCAAACGGTGCAGGAAGTAGCTGGGCTGTTTTCTGGCTGCTGTGCATGAAAACAGCTCAATTGAATTCGACCCTTTGAGTCGAACCTAAAATAGCGACTTCACCAAATAGAAACACCAACTCCACTAATGCGTCTTTGCAGCAGGGCGTGGTCGGCGCGTGGCTGCGGGGGGAGGTGGACACACCTGAGCTGCATCGGCTCGTCACACCTACCCTGCATATAAAAGGACTAAACTCAGTCCTGACTGGGTTGCCCACGGTCGGTTGGGAAGCGTATCTGTAACCGGAAGGTCGCCGGTTCGATCCCCGGGCTCTCTGTCCTGGTCGTTGTGTCCTTGGGCAAGACACGAAACCCTACCGCCTACTGGTGTGGCCAGAGGGGCCGATGGCGCGATATGGCCAGCCTCGCCTCTGTCAGTCTGCCCCAGGGCAGCTGTGGCTACAACCGTAGCTTGCCTCCACCAGTGTGTGAATGAATAGTGGCATTGTAAAGCGCTTTGGGTGCCTTGAAAAGCGCTATATAAATCCAAACCATTATTGTTGTTGTTGTTGATGTGTTGTTGAGAGTGTAAAGTTGCGACAACCGGGAATAAAGTGTGTGCGAAAGTGAAGAATGTGATTAGGTTCATCATTCTCAGTCTTCAATTTAGAGTTGAAAGTTATCATATTTTGTCTTACGTGTGTATCAATATAGACTTTATCGCGTTGTTTGAAAATGATCATCATAAAAAAGAACATTTTAGTTAAAAAAAATTACATTTCACTTCACTGTTTGACTTCTTGCCCCATTGGCTAGGTTGTGTGTAATCAAGGTGGAGTTTACCTTGAGTATACTTTATTCAGGCATGACCATGAACTCAGGCTAAGCACAGCAGCTCACCCAACACCCTGCTACATATCCAACCAGTTATCTCTTTTAGACCTTGCTATTTAAACCAAATTAGCCTGCCCACAGCTGCTGAGCGCCAGCAAGCCACTTTGCAGCTTACCTCTACTCCAGCTTCACCATTTCATGCTGTTTATGACTAAATTATTTTCATATATTTTGTCACTAATGTGGTTTATCCTGGGTCTTGGTCCCGCTCTCCCTGCTTCTGACCTTTCATGACTCCAAACAGAAGGGATAAGAGGACAATTAATTATTGCTCATGGAGTATAACTTATTGGAAAATCCATCATAGATCCAGGTTTCAAAGTGGAAATGAAACTGCCAGGTCAAAAGAGAAGTCAGTGTGCAGTTATCAACACATCAGCTCTATCTTTGAGTATTCATGAGCGTCTGGGAAAAGGCACATGTGTTTTCAAAAACTTCTGCAATTCATATATCCTGTAATTACTGTAAACAAACCTTTCTGAAGTAGTCACATTGCAGTAGGAGGTGTGACCATTGATTACACACTTGGTCTGCCTTTGGATTTTATTTTTTTTTTTGTCTCTGTTTTTAGGCCATCTGAAAATACCACACTGACATGAATCCCTGGTGGACTCACTTGCATCCCGTTTCTTTTTTTTCCCCTTTTAATCTGGGGTTGGTTGTTTGTTTGTTTGGGTTTTCTTTCATCCTCTGTAATTTGCTTGGGGCGGATTGTTCATTTTTCAGTCACTGAATAATTTGCTCTGCACTGTAAATGGAAGATAGCTGTATTCAGGTGTGACTCATCTGAATGTACAATGGCTAATGCTTGCTTTGAGTGCAATCCCAAGTTTTAGTCTGCAAATTATGTGAAACCCTCATGATTACTGTCGTCTAAGCCATTCTTCCAAAGTTGATCGTGTTCACAAACTGCCAAAATCAAGCAATTTTGTTATTCACCGTCTAAAAGGTATATATTTGTTGATACCAAAGTTTGGCTTCCTAGAAAGAGGTGTATACAGAGTTATTTTTCCCGCATAACAATTTATTTATTTTTTTTTTAATCTTGGAGACATCTTTGAGAGAGAGATTAAAAACATGTCCCTAATATGAAACAACCCTACTTATCTCATCCACCCTATCAGTCTAGTGGCATTGCAGCATAACAGATACCATTCAAAAGCGTCCTGCATAGCGTGGAGAAGTGGCATTCATTCAGCTCGGCTATGTCAGGCCATTCAGTCTAATCTGTACTTTTCTTGACATATTGGCTTAAGCTTGTTGTGCACTATGCCATTTGACAGCCAAAATCAATGTGGCTTAAGTAGAGATCCCGATCCAGCAGCAATCCCCCCACCCACCTCTGAAGTCCTTAAACGCAGTTGCCTCCATGCTTACCTATTTTGTACGAGCATCATTTTCAATCAATCTCATCTTTCCACCATGAAAAAAAAATACCACTTCGATCTAAAATAGCCAGAATGATCAAAATCACTGCCTATGTCTCTTAGGGGGTAAAAATTCCATTACCATGTAAAGCAGTTTCCATTTCTGTCCTCCCCTTCCTTTGGTTTTACTGCAGATACATTCAACAGGGTACTTGGACTCTGAAAAACCTTTTCCATTCTTTGCACTCAGACTTGAGGACCCAAGGCTGCATTTTGTTATTACCGGCATATTATAGTTAAGATTTTTCTGCTATAGAATCACTCGTTTGGTTTCTACAGAGAGCCGGTCAAGCAACAGGAGATATTTTTGAGTTTACTAGTTTATTGAATGAGCATATTTCTGATGTAAAAGACAAAAGTGCAGTAATTTCTCTTCTATGGCATATTTACGCAGCTTAGGTGTTTTTTCTTTCGTTCCACTTTTGACAGCAGATATGTAGCATTTCATCATAAAGGAGTAAAAATACTTAATGAAAACATCACCTTTGGACGTCTGTCCTATATTTGTAAGAAAACAAAACGAAATCCTTCCTCATCTACGTCTTATAAGCAACTATATGAAACATCTAGGTTTAAAGAAAGTTCTATGGGTTACAAAGTTTTAAAGTTTTTTCACCTGCACCAAGTGTTTTAATTATCTAGGATAAAGCTGTAAAGACAATTATGTAAAAACAGTATACACATGTGCAATAATAGGGTCAGAGGTTAGCTGAAATAAGGCTCAAGCAGACAGTTTGGGGCTACAGCTGCCTGTCTTGGCACCCCTGTCACTTTTGGAGCTGGCCTCTAGTGGCCATTTGAGGTAATGGAGTATTTGTCAGCTACTTAAATCATTTTTCTATATTTTTATCAACGGAATTCAATCATTTGACCAAACAAAAGCTAATCTAGACCGTATCTTCAGTCCAACTCGGGATCACCCACACACATGGACAATAGTCCTGTATATGAGGCAGTTATAAAGCTTGTCTCTGTGCAGTATGCTCACTCTGGCAGTGTCCACCTCACAGCATTAGGGAAGCATTACCACACTGAAAGAACATCCAACATAACTCACGTCTTTGTCTATTGTTTGTCCTGATAGATGAGAGTCACAGATAATGCAAAACAGAACCCATAACAAATAAGTCGTAATGTGGTTAGGACATAAGCAGCCTACGATCACACACATGCGCACACTCACAACAAATGAAAATTAAAAGAGCTACGTTAGCCAGAGCAGAGCACTAGGGGAGCATAAATAAAAAGCATTATGAAATGAGAATTGTCAATTGGCAGCAAAGAGTAGTCGGTCTGAGCTGTTTTGTTCTGTTTTCCTGTGGTGAAGAAAACATTCCCATCATGGGAGAGTCTTTGAAAAAACAGCAGTCTGCACAAAGGTCAGGTGATTTTAAATAACCAGCAGGCCTTTATGACACAGAGGACCATAATGAGAATTATTAGCATCTGCACTCAGATTAGTCACGTATATCTATTTCCCACATGAGGGGTCTTTATCATCCATTATCTTTTTTTGTATTTTTATTTAGGACTACTGTGCCTCATATAGTATACTATTAATTAGATGTAAATGTTTAACTGATGTATTCTGGCAGCTCTTTTCGTATCCACCGCTTTGTTAATGAGTCCCGTGAGTGCCAGCACAGACATAGTATGAAAAACATGAAAATAATTGAGTACACTAAGACTTGCACAGAATTTTATCCTGTTACTGGACAGAAATCAAGTTTGCAATGTGCTTCCAAAGTTTTTGGACCCCTTCAATTTCCAGACACATGTTAAAGCTAATTCCTCATCAGTCTTGAGATGGTGCTCTGTATTGATAAAGCAGTTTTGTTTTAGGAGTGTTTTGTTCCTTTTTATTAAAGTGAAAAGGCTGAAAAACCCTGAAAATTCATATCATCATTCATAGTCAGATCTTTGTTATCGCTGTAGCTGTTGAGTTCCGGTCCATCGTGCTTCTTTTGAGCATTATTGAGATTGCAGACCTTGAGAAGAATACAAGAATGTTTCTGCAGTAGCACTAAGCATGAACTTGGCACACTTTTTGCTGCTACTGAAGAACATCTGTTGTTCTTAAATAAACTAACTTTGGAACCAGTAGCAGTCTTCCTAAATCTGTCCAACCAGCCAAACTAAGTAAGTGGGTAAAGTCCTCCACTAGCTAACTAGCCAAGAACACCAAAAACACAAAGAACTTAGCAAAACAGCTGAAAACTTAAATTGTTTATGATCACATTGGAAATGGTGCCGTATACGTCCATGCTAAATTATAGGTTTTAATAATTTTATCTTTGAATATATGACTCTAACTGGACATGAGGTTGCCTTGAGTAGTGTTGAATTGATCTATTTTAAACATCCCTGCACACTAACAATCTTATTGTTATCATGTAGCCAAACCATTTCTATATTTAGGTGAGCTGGTGATGAATTTAGCAAGATCATGTGTATATTACTTAGTTGGCAAATCATTTCAAGGTTATCAAGGAGACAGTGGCAGCTCTTATCTAGGGTTTCATTTCCTTCTTATTAAGGGGAATGACAGGTAGCAGGTCCCATACCGCAGAGCTGTTCTCTAATGGTGTACTATGGTGCTGTAACATCACTTCCCATCTTCCCTCCACTGTGAGCAGTGTCTGGATGAAAAGAGGGGGAGAGAGATGGTGCAGAGACGGTTTAGCGAAAAGTAAATGGAAAGAGGTGAAAGCACCAGAAAGAGGGAGGACAGAGGAGAGGCAATGCAACATAAAACAGAAGGGGAAAAAACATAAGAAGGAAAGCTGGTGAAAGTAGCAACGCAAAGCCTTCTGAGTTCGAGCGCAGACATTGGGGAAATCAGAAAAGCTCAGAGCCTGTTTGTGTAGTGGGGGCTTGTGTGCGCATTCATATTTGCTGTACTCTTACTAGCACGATTCTACCCAAACAAAGCACAAAATAAACCCCAAAATAAACACAGACAGCTCCCTTTTACCCAGTGCACTTGTCATAATTGAAAGCTAGAGACCTGCTGAGATCTCTCAAAATAACATCACTAATGGTCTAAGGCTTAAAACCTTTATAAAGCAGTGAAAGTGTTTGGTTTTCTTAATCCTTGTGTGGAAATAGATCTAAGTTACCTAGGTGTGGGGAAATAAATCTGTGAAAAGAAACACAAGGCTTCCTCTCAATGCATTCCCATTGACTCCAAGGTCTTCTATCATGGTGGAAATCTACTTTTTTAGCCCGGAGGTGTGCATTATTTTCTATAGTATTTCATTTACTTTCTTCACAACCACTCAAGGTTTGACCACAACCTACCAAACTATTTTTCAAAGTTATTAGAAACGAGCAGTCTTAAGAAGGAAATCTTTGTGTGGTCACTGAAAATGTCTCAAGACTCGTATCAATGAGTTGAAATCACAAGACTCGGATTTCTATTTAATGAAAGACTTCATGGACAGCCAAACTTCCAGGAAAAAAAAAGAAAAAGTAAATATTTTTTCCAGATTGGTGCAAAAAAGTCAAAACTTCACAGATACATTGCATTGATACATTGCAAATTATCGATTACACATCACTGTATTTGGTATGATGTTCTGTACTCTTGGATGCTAATGCTATTGTGCAGTGAGAGCCATGTCTTTGGGTACCTTTTAAAAATGGTCAATAAATACAATCTCTGGCTCTGGGGAGGCTTAAAACACCTACAATACAGAAACTAGGCTTGGACTCTCAATGAAATAGTCAAAAGCATAAACTTTAGTATTTTTACAATACAGATATACTTTTTACTTTAGAAGTTCCTCCAACTAACACCTGATTTATGTTCAGCACTGTCCCCTTTGGCATTTCTGGGTGCTGTTTCCCCACAGTTTTTGAATTTATCAGTGGGAGGATAACAATGTTATGTCACAAATGTCATCAAATCCTGGAAGGAGATTGCTGAAACTATTGGAATGGATGTGAGGGGATGTACACTGAAGTGGAAAAACTAGAGGGACAAGTGTTTGACAAAAACAAAGAACGAGGATCCAGGAGGGGAAAAGGTTATATCGGCTGGCAATCCATATAAAACACCAGGACACGACCACATGGTAGTTAACATGTAATGCATCGGCGAGCAGTGGAGTCTAAAAATGTTTGTTTTGTTCATAACAAAATTAGTAATTAAACTTTACAGTTCGACCCAAACTGCAGTAAGTTAAATCTTCTCTGACTGAATAAAGTGCTGCAAAGATGTGCAAATAATTAGCTGAAAATGAGTTTCTGTACGCCTGCCTTTACTCGGCACATCTGACCTTATCAAAGAAAAGCAAGATTTATATAACAAAACAAATTTACTTCGATTTGCTTATATCATTTTCCGTTTTTTTTATATCTTCACCAGAGCCATGTGATAGCAGGACAGTGACCCTTTTCTCTTATAATTCTTAATAACTGTTTTGTTCTTTTCGCTCATACCGAGGCTGCTGGCTGGTGCCTGGCTGCCTGTGTTTAGACTCTTCAAAATGTCCATGTTCAGCTGGATGAATGTGGTTTAAGATTCGGATCAGCTTTTTTGGTGTAAAGTATAAGCGATTATCTGCCTGCACCCCTCTCTGCATGTTATGCATGCATGAAAGGGACCGGCTCATAATCAGACGTTTGTGAAACTGACCGGCCAGTTACCAAATCAGGGCCAAGAATTCCAAGAATTCGCCATTTCCGGTCCCTGGTTGGTCAATGCCTCTCTACTTATTTTTTAGCTTCAGTGTTAGTTTTATTATTTCAGTAATGTTATTAACTCCTGACTTTCGCCGTCACGATCCTCTGTTTGTCGGTGGATTGGCAGCGTGTGGCTTATGTGTGACATAAACTTGAATCACAAAAACATTAATACAATTTAGTTCAGTCTAAACACAACCTATTTGCTTTTGTTTTCACTTGTATTTTCTGTTATTTCAGGAGTTGTTTTAGATGCAGATTAAGATAATTAAAAATGTTATCTACAGTATATAATTCACAAAGTCTATTAAATAGCAGCTAAATTTATTTATCATTATGTAAACATAACAAAGTGAGAGCATGAGCATTGTAATATGCTGCAGTCGATGCAACATGTCAAAGATGTAGTTAATAAAATATGTATGGAAGGAAAAACAGGTAGTTTTTCCACCTGTTACTATTGTATTAATAATACAACATATAGAACTTTTGTAGCTTTCTGTAACCTTTGTGCTGGTGTGTCTATGTGCAGGTGTGGCATACTTGAATTTACGATCTCATCGGGGAAGTAGCTGTTCACAGGACATTAACTATCCATGTTGTCATGATTTGTATGTAGGGATGGGCAGGAGACAGGAGGAGGGGAGAGAGAGGGAGAGAGAGAGATTGTTGATGAGCCGGGAGCCAAAGAGAAATCAGCACAATTTGCTTAATAAAATTAGGAACAGTTGAACTGCACAAAGCCAGCTGGGCGCTTGAGGGAAAACAGCATTCGGTGCAGGACTTTCAGCTCACTAAGACACTAGAACTTGGCCTCAGTGTGTTGGCGATTCTTGACCACACAGTTCTGTATTTGTGGCTTCAATCCGTAAGCGTGTGCCGGCTTCACACCGCTTATTGTAATCTTTCAACAAGGGCACCACCTGACACCTGGCCACCTCTAAAACCTCCTCTACACCTGCAGAGTCTGGGTGGCCTCAAAGGGTGGGCCATGCATCACCATGCAAAGGAAGAAAGGGACCCTCCCAAAATGGAAGGGAATGAGGCAGCTACCATGTCAGCCTCCAGTGCAGCCCTGGACAGTCCCACCTCCGTCGTCCAGGCTGAGCAGGCCCAGGCTACACTCACCCCTCTCAACCGCAGCCGGTGTAGGTTTTTCTGTCAGCCATGGTGTCTGCTCTTCGCACTGATCCTGCTCCTGCTTTCTCTTCTTGGCAGCTGGGCAGTGGTCCACCTGACCCTGGGGGCAAACGGAGGATCACCTTTTCGGATCTCAGCCAGCTACGATCAGCGGATCCCGCAGGATGATACGGCCACCATTGAGCCCCACTTCACCACCAACTGCACCATGGGTAAGTAGCTGCCACCGATGTGTGTGTGATGTGTTTCGTTGCTGTTGTAAAAGTTAATGAATTAAAGTTTAAGACTTTTAAGAGTGGCTTTCATCAGTCAGTAATTCCAAAAGAGATTTCCAACAATCACAAAATAGTTGCTGTCACTTCTCTACAAATTAAATACTGTGAGGAAGGTAAATCATTTTATATCAGTAACTGAGTAATACAATTAATATATAATGAAAGTTATTTGCTGCAAGATTAATTACAAATGGCTCCAAACTGATAGAAACCATATATCTCATAATAAAATTTGGGATTCTTACGTTTTCAGTCGTTCCCTTGTTTTCAGATGCGTATGTGGACAAATGTGTCTCACATGTCTGCAGAGTGACTGAGTTCTTAAACATGTCAAAATGGTAAATTGCATAGTTACACTCAGTCATTTTTAATTTCATTACAGCATGTTGTCGAATGAAATGCGTAGGCTGGTCTAGACTGGAATAATATCCTTCTCTGTCAACCTCGAAAGCTCCTCAAAATTGAGTTAATAAAACTGATTCAATTTCCTCTGAACTAGATGCAGAAGCACAGCAGACTTTCCTCAAACATGTAACGTGTAGAAACACAGATAAAGTCCTTGTTGCCTCTAACTGGCAGATGTTTGACGGGCAGAAAAGTGCAAATCAGCACCTGTTTGTCACACCAACCCGGTGCTGATTTACTGGAAGAGAATGCTTTAATCTGCATGTATAAAATGTCTCTATTTAAAAAAAGTAATCACATTTTTTTGTCAAAAGCTGTGGGATTTTTCCTAGTATAAGTTTTTAAAAAGCAAGGGTTCGTTTCAGGCTTATTTAGGAAAACTTGTTTAGCCATCCAGCTCAGAGACCAAAGAACCCACATAAAAAGCAATAATCAAGTCAGGAATGACCAAGAGAAATGGTTCACCATTAGCTTCTTGTAATCAAATAAATTAAATCTTGAAATTGGCAGCAACACACTGCCAATTTATGTATTACAACATTATATTTATAATGAGAATCCAGCATTATACTTTCCCATTGAGTCACGCCACCTTTGTTCACGTTATTTAAACTCGTGTTTAAACTGCTGTTCTGGCCATTTTATCCCTTTGATGTTTTTCTAGTCTTTGGTCTTGTTACAAGTGATGCTTTAAAAATGTTTTCTTGTTACCTTTTTATGCACATATTACATGATAATTAGAGCCCCTGCAACAAACTGCAGTGTTACCTTTTTTTATTTAAAAGACAACAAATTTACAAAAAGACGAAAAATCTAATTTGCATTTATAAAATTTGGGCTTCTTTCTAAGACTCGGTGTCATCGTTTGGCGGGTGTAGTAGCTTGCGGGGACTCTTTCCATTTTTCATTTTTACTTTTTCCACACACTTTTTTCTGCCAATCATTTCAAGCTCTGAGATATTCTTTCAGGCACAGCATGTTAAATATCTGCCCACAGATCTTTAGCTGGAGTGCCATTCTGAAAGCTTCAGCTTGAATTTCTTCAAGTACTTTAAGTTGGACTGTTAAAGCCAGCCTCCTTTCACACTTCTCAACTGTCTGCATGACATAGCACTCATAATTTTCTTTTAATTAGAGGAATTCAATCTGGGCTCTATTCATGCGATCCTTCATGTGCCATTGGTTATCATACATGCCAGATCTGAATATATCCACACCCACACTTTACAGCATGCAAGGTGTTATTTTAATCAAACTCCAGTCATTCTTTCCTCCAGAAATGTGGATTAAGATTTTGAATTCATAATGTCTGCAGCATATGATTTTAAAATGATTAAGATTTTGTTTTTGTGCTGAAGATGCTGAATTTTGTGGGGAAGTCAGTCTTCCATATATTGTGCCCGACTTTCGTTTAAGGACATTTTGCAGAGTGGAAAAAAGCTGGCAGCTTTCTCATATCTTTCAGATGCCTTTTTCTGCTTTCGAGGCATCAGTTATCTTCAGTTTCTTCAGTGTTTACTCCCGGGAGCCTAAACAGTCAGAAAATTTATGAAGCTCATTGTCAGCAGCTGACAGATGATCTGATCTTACAGCTCCAAACAAGTCAGCTTGGACCTAATTAAGGTCATGAGTCAGAAGGCTCTGAAATTTAACAAGTGAAAGGCTGACTGAACTTTTCTACATGCTACAATTATATGCCACGTTTTTATAAGTAACGTGAATTTACATTTGACGATTGTTGCATTATTGAACTGGTTGTTTTTACTTTATTCCGCTTCCAAAAAATCAACACATGTGCATTTTACCTTTAGCTGCACGTAAACAGTTCTTCCCACGTTTCTGGGTGGATCACTTGAACAAAGACCTGCACTGCACTTTATATTTGACTGCTTGTTATGCTGAGCACTGGGATGCAGTCAAGTGATCCTTCACCTTGTAGTTCTGTATTAAAAAATACAGCACATCTTTAAAAAAAAAGGTGATTATTCCCAGAGGCCTTTTTTTAAATTCAGAGAGATGCTCACAGTCCAGCAAATGTAATCCCCTCTGCTTTTATGGTGGGAGAGTCTCTTTGCACTCTGCAACAATGAAATGACTTTTATGCTTGGTCAATATTTAGCTCCAGGTGAAAGAGGAACATTGCACCGCAAGAAAGACTTGTCTTGTGGATTTGTCTTCAGATTTGGTTTAAATAAGGTGTTTAAACTTGAGTTAGGTTCAAAGGTATATTTGGTTATCAGCTATGTAAATACATTTGTGTGTATGAGTGTGACAAGAGAGGAAGTAAGAGAAGGAGAGGAAATGCAGTTCAGTTCAGTACATATCTAGTCTTCCCTTACCCCCAAATTCTCTTTGTAAACTGAATCATTCAATCAAATGCTGCTAATGAAAGTGCAAAATTTTAAAAACATATAATTAGCCTGACTTCACATCAATCAAAACAATTTCCATCTCACTTAAAACAGAAGTGATTCTCCAGTGGGTCTATTGTGTAACTGTTACAAAGAGTATGATGCTGCTCATGCAAATCCAGCTTTGGTTGAACAGTGTCTAATTGTTCTTTGTTTCGGGTTCACCCTGTTCCTCTTCCCTGACAGTGCATAAGCCCTGGCTGATAGACAGAGAGAAAAAAGCACGCAGACGTGCCACGCTCTCTTCGGGCACCACCTGGGTCCCTAGTGCAACACCCACGACACACGTCCCACGACACACGTCCCACTTCTAAACAAAGTCCTAATCCGTCTCGGCACGCTCGCCGTGTGGCCTCACCACATTTCGTGGTGTTCTCAACCTCCCCCACTTTTTCCTCCAGCACCTGTCACAAACCTGAGCTCAAATTACCTCTCTTCTCAGAACATGAAGCCAGAGTGCTCCATTAAGGCTCTCACACTAAATCCCTGACAAATACACTCGTTTGCTTTATTTGTTCTAGTCCCTTGCGCTGAAAATTTGCTAATTACTACTATTAATGACCTCCATTATCAAGCTTTTGGGGTGAATAGCTGTAAGACTGATCCAGACTTCGGTGATTAATTGTGTTTAATTTGGTCCCAAAGGTTTGAAGTTTTAATTTCAGCAGGCAGGAGGCTGTGGACACAGACTGTTGGTACTGTTATGGTTGCATAACAATTTCCTTTAGACTTAGAAGACTTTTTTTTTAAAGAAACGCAGGATTCAGTCTGACAGTTTTAATTCACTGATTCACTCATTATTTGATTTTTTAGCAAGTCTGCCTTGAGATATTCTGTATTAGCAGAATGTATGTATTATTTATAATCATTTAGCTAAGAATTCATCTAAATACGATGCATTCAGTTTTCATCTTTTGCACCTGATTTGTAATTTTGACAAAGTCCATTTCCTCTTCTTTAGTTGTTTTCATGGGCAGAAAGGCAGCGATTACTCTAGCTAGTGAAGTGCATGGAGATAGTCAATAGAGAATAAATAAATGGAGCAGTGTCTGACTTCTTTCTCCATACCCTTCCACTTTAATTAACTCATCAGTCACTGGACCAACAAGCAATCCAATTTGCTGCCCTTAAAGTGACTTGTGTGGCTGTATGCCTATCTCTGGAGCTCATCCTTCTGACAGGAAGTTAGAATCCTACCTTCTGCCACTATTTCTCTTTATGGTTGTCGCATATCTGAGAACGTAATCATTCAAACTCAGCAAACATGTCAGCAACACTCTTAACCTCCTACAGGTTCTCATCCTGAGAGTAAACAGACACTACTGTGATGACTGACAAGCTCATTAACAGATTGTGTCAATAGCAGATTTGACTTTTTCCTCTGTGACAAGCCAGAAGGTCACGTTTGCCTTAACGTCTATAACAACGTTTATCTGCTGAAGATCATATTCTGTGTTTGCGCTCATGAATTACCCCACAAACTGCCACAATTCATTTTTTTCCAATTGGACAATGAGCAGAGTGAAGGCAGCAGCGAACCCTTAGGGAATCTGAACCACTGACCTCCTCTTCCTTGGTCCATTTCCTTAACCACTACACCATGCTGCCGCGGGGCATTAATGGAGCGTTACAGCAAGTCTATACTTCACGATTAGATACACTGCACCATGAAGTGTCCCTAGGCCCATCAATCAAACATGGCCCTGTGGAGAATGCTATGAGGGAAATGGGTTTGGAGAAAGCTACTGTAGTGGACAGAGTGTGGACATGTGGAAGGATGGTTGATGATATTTTGTAATGGAAAAAACCATTCACTTTATAGCAGGACATCAGGCTTTAATTTAGATTTCTATTTCACTTTGGCTCTTTGAGTGCATGAAATAAACTCTCAGCCATATATCTGCACCATATGGACTACAGTACTGGGCCACCTACACAATACACCTACAAGAGCTGCTCGGCCGCAGAAACCCACGCCATGAAGCTCCTGATGGAGAGTTTTTGTGTTAACGTCGATGTCAAAGGAGGTTTGGAGCTTTACAGTTATTGAGTCAGCAGAGCGTTGGCGCCTCAGGAATCAGCAACTGATCTGTAACTTTCTGTTGTCTGCCGCTTAAGTTACAGCAAGATAAGTTGCTGTAGTTCCTAAAGACTTCCACTTTGCAATAATACCACTTGCTGTTGCTCTTTGAATATCTACAAGGGAAGAAATTTCACAAACCTCCTTGTTCCATGTAGATCATATGGCTAGGTCCTTGATTTTATGTAACTCTAGCAGGACTAAAAATACCTGAGTTAAAAGACTAAGCGGTGTGGCCCAATATTTTAGTCCACATAGTGTCAATACGTGTATATTACACCCCTAATACAGCCTCAAGCTGAGCATATTGTCTGGTGCAAATTTAGTTTTATCAGCCTTTTAGATTGTTGTGGAGGTTCATGCTTTTTTTATATATAATGTTTCTTCAGTTCATTAAGGTTTGCAGGCATTCATTCATGCACAGCTTTCTTAAGGTACCATGACAGCATGTCAGTCAGGTTGAGCTCTGAACATTTGGGTGGGCCATTTGATGATATGCTTGGAATCACTGTGTCTTGTCGCATAACCAAATTTCAGCCAAGCTTTAGCTGTTTGGTGTATGGACAAGTTCATGGTCGACTCAATGAGTGCAAGATGCTCTGATCGTGTGGCTCCAAAACAAACCTAAGTCATTACCCCTCCACCACCGTGCATAACAGTTGGTATGAAGTTCTTATTCCACAATTCATTTTTCTTTAGCAGCAACTTTGAAAATGTAAAGAGATTTCTCCTGTTAGTATTCCCGAGTAAGCCATACTTGTTCAGTCTTTCTCTAACTCTACTGTCACTGATTTATTGTAACATTTTATGATGTCTGTTTCTTGGAAGGTTATTGCATTGTATTAATAGACCCTTGAATGCCCCAGACCATCAAACTGCCAAATCTTGTGTTGGTCAAATGCACTTACTGCTGCTTATCCTTACCTCCTATTCCTGAAACAGTACTTGTGTGTGTATTTTTTCATACTTGTTGATGATCAAATGCGTAAGTACTCCCACTGCTTGCATAGAAATTATAATACCCTTATAATTTCTATGCAAGCAGTGAGAGTACTTAGTTTTGGGTCCTGTGAAAACTTTCACATGACTGTATGGTCACAACAACAACAAAGTAGCTACTCTGCTTGATACTCCTTCTTCAGTCATTTAGAAAACAAGCACCAAGTGTTCTATTTAATAAGATATGAAACACAATTTCAACCTGTTAGGACCATGAATGTCTCTACTGAATGCCCATATTTGTTTGATTATTTTATTACTTTAACTTTTTTAGATTAGAAAATTAAGAGTTAGACCGTCTAGCCAGCCAACCAACATGCATTGCCATATTGCCATACCTCTAACAAGGACAAAACCACAAAATGTACACATCCACATGCGTAACTCTTTCAGGCTGAGCTTCAAAAATCACAGCTAATCTGTTTTAATATCAATCTAATCATGTCTAATGTAATAAACCAATTTAGTTGGATGTCTGTACTGTCTGCTTGCAGTTCATAAACTGTAATATGAAGAAGCATAAATAACATGTATTTAATGCTCTATGGATTAGATATTTAACCCATATAGACTTCATGTTGTTCAGTGGCAGTTAAACAGTATGTTTTGGTCTCAGTTACATACATTAAATATAGTACATTTTTTTGTACAGGAAAAAACATTTGGTAGTTATTCTTTTTATCTTATGTTGATAGTATATGGAATTCCCATTAATGTAATTATGTTACCATCTTGTTGATTGATTTACAGGTTGTTTATTGGCTGACGCAAATTAGCTAGGCGTGTGGACATATAATTTTTTTTCCTGATGCAATGAGTGTCTAATTTCACTCTAAAAGTCAAGTCAAATCAAATTAAATAATAAAATCAAATCAAATAATGTTGCTGGGTCACGAAAAAAGATAAAATGTCTGCTGCATTTAATATAGTTTGTACATAATTTCAGTTTAACATTTAATTAAATATAGGCCACGAGCTGCTCATCTAATACCAGTGTTCTTCATAATGTACTGTGTTTGTGTGTGTCTGTGTGTGTGTGTGTGAGAGAGAGAGAGATTGGGCAACACCACTTAAAAGGGATGAAAAAACCCCAAATATTCAGTGTAGTTCCTTTAACGTTTGACCTGTATATTTATGAGGTGATCTTTATATTTTGCAATCACTGGTCCACTGTCCAGTCTGCAGATTTTAGTCCATTGTTATGTGGCTGCTAGGCAACATGATGATATATTGTCTGGTATTAATAAGGAACTTTCAGAAGCGTACGATGAACCTGTAATTAGTTTTGGTTGTTTAACTCCTGGTTGTATCAGAGTTTACTAGCAGAGTACGTGTTATACTGTGCCTCACGGTCTGGCTTAAAAGAGCACTATAAAAATACAGCTTTTGATCACAGATCTCTACTTCATAAATAAATTAAGCTAAGTATATTAAAAAGAAGTTATCATTTACTTTGCTTTCAAAGCCTTTCGGAGCCTCGAAGGCAATCAGAAGTCCATCTATTTGTCAGATTTACCTGGAGGTAATTATATGGATATTTCTGTTGATCTTGTATTTTGTTGAGGATACTTTGAAGTCTTTTGAAAACATGTTAGGATCACTTAGAGAATATACGAGGACAAAAAACTAGGAGAAAGTTAAAAACAGGAAAACAAAGCTCATCAATTAACATGAGATACAACTTGCCAAGACAAGAGCCTTTCTGGCAGTACTAAGCTTTATCACATTCTACCTCTAATCTCTTGCCTTAGGCCTTTCTGCAAGCAGCATCCCCTCAACCCAAACTGTGTTTCTGTTGCAGGCACCTTTCCAAGGCAATCTACACAGGCAGTTTCATTTTAAGATATTGAGCAAGTGTTAAATGGCCCAGGGCACCAAGTAGAGTGTTCACAACATGCATACGCCAAATGGAACAGATGTCTGAATCAGCACAAACCTGGCAAAGAGGAGGAAATTTCTGGATGTTACGGACTTAAACTAGTATTGACAAAAAGTCAATCAAGTTAAAGCAACATTAAATCTAATTACAGTCCGTAAAGCATATTTATGCACGAAGACTTCTGGGGTGAATCTGTTAATTGAGTTTCTCCTATCCGTTTAATATTAAGCAGCACATTTTATGTAATCATTTTTATGTAGGTACAGAAGGGTTGGGAAGTAGCTTAACCGGTCATTGATTATAGCCACAGAAATCTTTTATTGGGCTATAATGTGTACAGTTCTTAGCATTATTTTAACATAACAGAAGGGAATTTGTGAGGAATTCAGGCCCCAGTGAAACAGGCTTAGGGATTGGTTGGCAACCCCTTGGCAACCTTCAGTCACTATGGAAAAATGTGTATCACTCAACCGGTTGACAAGTGGTTGCTTGAGGTTGGTGGTAGATGCTGTAAAATCAACTACTAAGGCTCTCGTCACGCAGGCCAAGAGACCATTAGGAAACCACTCAGCAAACTCGTGTCAATAAATTTGTATTCTCCAACCAGTTGGTGAATGGTTGCTATAGATTGCTAGCAGATGCTAGGTGAAACTGGGTGCAAAGAGGGATACAGCCTGTGACTTTCATGCGGGTGACAGTGGTAATCTGCTAGTGATGAAAACAATCACAAGGAGATTTTTGGTGCAGCTCCTTTTGGCGCCAGCAACCACTCACAAACGAGTCAACGAATATATATTTTTCCCTAGCGACAAGAGGTTGGCGAGGAGTTCCCTGCAGGTTTCCAGGTGTGTGTGACTGAAGCTTTAGCAATCAAACTTTATAAGTTTTATATTGACTAAGTTAAGGCAGATCCACATACACACTTTCAGTAACTGGCAAACCCTGATGGATATATAGATATATATATATATATATATATATATATATATATATTCTACCAATGACCTAACCCTAACCTACAATATATTTCATATTTAAATGGTTATCTGTTTGAAATGTCTTCAAACTCTTGAGGAAGCTCTATGTTTTTGAGCGATTTCACTGATCCTGTTCAGTGCACTAAAAAGTATTGCTCTATGATGTTTTATGACTTTGATCTGTAGCTGGTACAAATTTCAACAGCATTAACAAAAATACACGTCCTTAAAAAAGCCTCTGATATATTGCAATTGCATCGCCTTCTGAAGAAGTCAGTGTGTCAGCAATGGGTAGCAAACATTTTTCCTGTAGTGGAGTAAAAATAGTGGTTATGACTTTTTACCTTAAAGTTAGTGCACTGAGATGATTTCTCCCATGAAATAAACCCAAACCTGCTCATCAGACTGAAAAAGATATGAAACATCAAGGCCAGTGCTGTGGAATCAAAGCCCTGTAGCATAATGCTGATCATTTTAAACCAAACAAAGGCTACAGTCTCACCACAGTCGCCCTGACTGTGGGAAAGACGCTTTGATGTCAAAGCTGATCTGTATTATTGGTTGGTAACAATGTTTACTTAGCTTTATAGATGCAGAGTCGTGGTAATGCAAGAAACAACAAAAGTTGGAACAGCCAGCATGTCATGAGTCATATGTCAGATTTATACAATGATGCTCTTTGTGAATTTCACTCTTTTGTATACTTTAAGAAAATGACCACAACATTCCAGATAAAAGAAAAAAAACTACATTGAGAGAAATTTTCCACTGGCTCTAATATTGATATTATTTTCCTGAAAGCTTTGTGGTGGTATAAAATGTCTTATAAAATCAGACCACGGGTAACCAAACTGAGAAAAATAACCAGAGGAAACAATGCTAAGAATTATACAGTATCATTATAACTGTGTGAAAGTCAACAACAAAACAAAGTTACACATATGCAAATTATAGTTTTATATTTAAATGCCTTTTTTTAGACTGTGTGCAGTGCACACCGGAACTTTCTGAGATTTCTACTAACTTGTAGAAAGTACTTCTATCTTTTGTGCCCACAGTGCAAGAACTACGTTCAATGACAGCTCTTAGAATGGGCTTGTTTAATATAGCTGTTGTTCCACCACAAGAGGAACCTTTTGGGCTCATTTTTGTGTATAGAGGGTGTCAAATCAAGTAGAATTTATTTTATAGTACTTACACAGAAACCAAACTTTAATATTCCATTTTTTAAGGTCAAGTACTACAGAGATGGCAAAAGTCCAGACACTATGTTTAAAAAATACTCCAGTAAATGTTAAAGTATTAAAGCAACTTCTTACTCGAGTAAAAGTGAAAAAGTACAGCCTTTGTAATGCATTGGCAGACAGCTCTGCCATGCGTTGTGTAAAGTTAAATGAACCTTACTATTAGTACACGAGAAGATAAATGTTATTCCTGTCTAAATTCTAGTTCTAATAAATGTACTCAGCTTGAATCTGTTGTGAAGAACACGAGCAGTGAAAGAGAATTTCAAAAAAATAACTATTATCTGTTGCCTTCATTGTAGAGGGTGAGTATAACGGCACATTTAATCAATATGAGATATCTCAGTATAAGAAAAAGAAGTGCAATTTCAATAGTAAGTCTCAGTTTTCTCTACATGATAAAGAAATGCTGCTGTAGTTAATGAGAGAAATCTGTCAGCACAACACTCTGGGTTTAAATTTACTGTGTGAAATGATGTAAAATCTTCTGGTAGCCTTCTGCCCAAACCGTCCTGGAATTATAAAGCAGAATGTTTTTGTTAATCCACAGAAAATGTTGCATTTTTAATATACTGTATACTGTGGACCTAAAAATAGGTCCACAGTATACAATTAAGGTGCCTAAAAAATAGGCACCTTAATTGTTTATCATTTAATTGTATATCTTGTACTTCATTACTTTGGTGCAGTGTGAATGGGCATGGTCGAGCTCTTTGTTAGTAGGGCAAGCTGTAAAATACAAGAAAATACGATTAAAAGTCTAAAATCTTTGCCTCCCTAACATTTTCCAAAGACGTCCAGTGAGTCTGACTGGAGTCTTTGCTGGGCTGATTCAGGATTCAGGCCCAGCCTTCTGTTTGACACCCCTGGTTTATACAACCTCTGTACCAAACGTATAAAGGTTGAATTCAGTGAATGAATCTAATCTTTATAAGCTTAAATGCAAATTAATCTCTGCTACATAACTGAGTGCTGACCATAAGCACCACAGCCATTGTGCACTTCACTCTAAATCCATCACAGTACAGAAAACAAACCTTTTTATCCTGCTAGAAACTCCAGTATTTTCATGCAACATTTGAATTACAGAAATTAAGTATAACTTATGTTTGTTTTGCAGACGTTTTACAATATTAAATTACAAAATTTATGAAAAGACATCATATACAGATCCAATGATTAGAAATGAGGACATCATTTTCTGTCTGTAAAGTTAGCGTTCACTCTTTTCTCTCTGTGGGAAATACAGAAGCTGTAACCGAAGCTAGCGGACACAGTGTGTGTGACACACAAAACACACCTTGCACCTGTACCAGGTCCAGTGTGTATTTACTGTAAAAACGCAAATAATTACTATAGATCATGGCAGTTCAAAAGTGCCTTCAACTTTCAAAGGTTGCATAAAGAGTGATTGTATAGGGTGAAAAAAAAAACCCTACTACCTCTTTATCTGCGATTTTCAAGGCTCAGTATATCATAATGTTCATTTGATTAATCATTTTGTAAATTTGTCCCAGTGTAGAGTCAAATAGACAATAGAGCAGTAATGCAATCTTGAGACTGATGAACTTGCTACCATATATGTGTCCCAAGATGGCAGAGGCCAAAATGCTTAGCTTTTCGGATCAAGAGTGCTGTGTCTGTCTTTCAACTTTTTCAAGAGTTGCCAAGTGTATCACATTGTGACATTGCTATAAACTCAATGTGGCCTTTGTTGTGCAGCTGTAGTTGAGAATTCTTAGAACCAGTTCAATAACGTCAGTGTTTCCTTGCTCGTTGTTTTGAAGCTGTTATCTCGTCTGTCATTTATAGTTTAGGTCAGACAGGGTAAAAATATCAATAAACCTAAAAAGTAGAGGAGATGCATGGACAATGTTTGAGTCAGGTGTGTAACAGATGGGTAATCCAACAACTCAGTACAATATCTGTCATTTTTCTGCAGTAAAAAAGAAAAAAAAATCTTAGGAGTGTAGAATAGATGTTTTTCCCTCTCCATCTTTGCTCGAGTGTGTGCAGCTCTCTCCAGCAGGGAGCATGACAGATAGTGATGGTGATTGGGCAGAGCTCGGACCAATCGAGCGTGGCTGTGTGCAGTTAATTGAATTCATGAGCGAATACTTCTTGTCCTGTCGACTGTCCAGCGGGAAACCCAGCTGCATCCATCTTGAGTATTGCAGCCACTGTAAATCTCCATAAATATCGTTAAATTTTGCCTTTAATGGGGTGGCAAGATAGTTGCACCACCCGTGCTCGGGCTCCTTTAAATTTTTGTCCCCTGTGACAGAGGACAGGCCACCATTATGGCACTTAAGATGGAAGATTGCGAAGTAATGAATGACCAAAATCGGATAAATGACTTCTAACCACTGCTGAATCATCTGCTAGACTCAATCAAGTCTGCAAAGATATTGTTTCTGTTGTGTTTCCTTTTCTGCTTATTGGCATTCTATCCACACGAAGCACAAGCAGATCTCAAGCCGGGCGGTTCTTCAGACTGGTTTTGTTGTTGTTGTTGTTTTAGAGCACACAGAGGGATTTTACGATGTGACTGACATGCTTGCTCATCTGTAGGAAAACAAAAACCATATTAATATCTGGATGAGTCTACCCTCTCGATGACTCCAGATCGTGTTTTTGCAGCTTGTCTTCAACAAGGATGCGTCTGTTTGTATTCAAATCTACAAGCGATATCCACCAAACCATGTCAGAAGTTTTATTCAAATGGCAAGGCAAACTGGTTTGCAAGATCTTTTGATATCTCGCCGAGTGTAATGTCTCTATCAGTGGAATCTAAACGCGATGTCTTTATTAGGGTTATGCAAAAACACAAAAATGTTAAGTACTATTGTTGAGATGATTTCAGCTAAGCTCACTGGTGCTTCAGTTTCTGCCATGAGGGAAATGCTTGAACCAGAAAACCCATCCTAAGCCATTGTTTGGCTTTGGCACGAGCCAATGCAAATAAATGTTTTCTCCTACTTTAAAACGTTGTCCAAGTATTATTCTTCTCATCTTTTGGTTGGCCTGAGATGTTTGTGTATTCATTTGTTTACACATTATTAATCAAGTTCTATATTTTTGCTACATTCAGTCTACATTTGTCGGGAGACAAACAGCACATTCAAACAGTGTTTACACCATTAAAAGAAAAAAAGAAAAATTGCACATTTTTGCAGTCAGTGACCTCAACAGGTTTTTAGGAAACTGCATTTAAGACACGTTTGGACATCTAAGTCATTTTTTCAAAATTTTGGCTCTAAATTAATTTTGCTTTTAATCTTGTAGATGAAGCCTCTTTGATTTTCATCCTGTAAGCAGATGGCACGAATAAAAGGTTGTTTCTTTAAAAGAAATAGACCAACTTGGCTTATAATTAGATGACAAACACGGAACGCTAAACTCCAGCGAGCACACGTTTGAACTCAAACATGCTCAACTGGCAGTGAAATGCACGAAAACCATATTTATCTTAAAAACTGCTCTTTTTTCCCATTTTTAATTAAATTGAAATGAATTTAATTCCGTTTAGAGAAATGATAAAGCACTCAGATCCAAAGTATTGCGGAGCTGTTATCGAAAAGGTTTTAATGAGACTTTACGTTGGCATACAAAAACAAAATATTGTTCCCCCTGTTTACTATGTCCTCAGAGGATACAGAAGGTCTTTCAGGATATCCAACAAGTCACGTAGCAGTAATTAAATGATAGTGACACACTGAGGCCTGCACACTCTCTCTGGAAGCAGCTTTTAACTATGATGGACTAGTGAAGTGACTCCCGCTGCCTATTGATTGTACTTTCTAAATGACTCTTGTCTAGTTACTTGTTAATTGTTCACCAGTCATCCATTAACAGTTGTTAACAGTCAGCTGTGATAACCTGAATGCTTTAGATTGTGAAGAATGGGTTCAGCACACTCCCCTTACACAAAAGCACCATAGCTGAGAAGTAATGTAACAGCAAGGTCTTCTCTCAGGGTCTTTCCTGTTTCTGGATACCAGTGTCAGTACAATCCTCCGACTCTGACTCTGAATTCTAGTAGACCTTGATAAAAAGTCAGTGATGCCGCTAGCATTATTTTGGAAAGAAAAGTTGCACGACCTGTCCAGGGTGTACCCCGCCTCTCGCCCTATGACAGCTGGGATAGGCTCCAGCGCCACCCGCGACCCTGAAAAAGGATAAGCGGAAGCGAATGGATGGATGGATGGAAGTTGCACATTTATGTTCTACATAATTTCACTGAAAATATAATGTGCAGATATGAAAAAGCAAAGGCTGAATTGTCTCGAGACGACGAGTCTGTCTAGAGAATATTTGTGTAATTTTATGGAAACTTATCCCATAGCTTTTTTCCCCCCTCCTGTGACAGAAATCCAGCATCTTTGTTGAACTCCGCAATGGTTTGCTTTGTCACTGGATGAAAGCGAATATCCCTTTAGGACCCGCTGTGACGGCGGCGTGTTTTTCCTTTCAGAGCCGTACGCGATTTAAGAAAGTTTTATATGCTTACATTTCAAAAACGTCGTAGTCGAGAGGCTTGCGAATGTTGCACCCAGCCTTAAAGGGATTTGCACTTGTTGCAATCAGACTTAAGGGGTTTAATTTCTTTTTGTTTTTGCTACAATACTGTGCCAGAGTCCCAAGACTCCCCCTGTTTCTTTATATTTTCATAGGACTATGGGAAACAGGTGCATCAATTTATTGAAATGTCCAAACATATATGAAAATACAGCATATTCACATACAATAGAGTTTGAACAGTTTTAGTGAGCTTTAAGGTCAATATTTGGTATGAAGACCTTTATTCTTCAAGGCAGTCTGAAGTCTCTGAGGTAGCTTTCTTGTAATTTATTTAAATAAACCACAGGAAGAGTTCTCCGGGCTTATTGAAGGCCATTCAAAGCTTCCTTTTGGATGTTGGCAGCCTTCAGATGATCCCACACTGCTTCAATAATGTTGAGGTCTGGGCTTGAGGAGGTCAATTCATAATTGATAGTGTTACTTTGTGTGTTTTTCTATCTAGGTATGCTTTTACTGCACTGGCAGTGGGTAAGGGATCATTATACTGAAAAATGAAGCCACTACCAATCTGCCAATTTGCCAAATGTTATTGCATGGTGGATCAAAATCTGACTGTACTTTTCTGCACTTATAATTCTAATTTCAGTTTTTACAAGATTCCCAACATCACTGGCTGAAATTCCGCCCCAAACCATCACAGCGCCTTCACCGTGTTTTATAGATGGCTGATCACTCCTTAAGACTTATTGGCATAGATTTCCAATCCAGTTCTTGTGTAATTTGGCCTTTTCTCCTGTTTCCCCTTCTTGATAACCGCCTTTCTATTGAGACCATTACTAATGAGGCTTCAGCGAACGTTACATGGATCAATTGAAGGTCCAGATGCATCTCTTAGGTCCTGTGTAGTGTTTTCGGCCTCTCCAGTTCTTTTTTTTTAATTATTTTGTACATTCTGCACATTGTAAACACAATGCTGGCTTTTTTTTATGAATGATGATTCATAGGTCAGTGTGTCCAATGACTTTTTTTTTTAATTACCTCACAGAATACTAAGGCTTGAACCTGACAATTATTTTCTGCTATCTGAATATCCCGACTCCACTGCAAGCCCTGAAATACTGGCTTATTGACCATTTAGCCTCTGGGGTCAGACGCTAGATCATCAGACAGTAGCTGGTTGCTTCCTGAATTATGAGATCAACCATCTTAAACCCACTTGTGGATTTTCAGTTAGTACCGCAATGCAGCGTTTTTAACTGTTAACCATTTACCACCTTGATTCCTGGATTTCTGTATGTTTTGTCACTTACCAGCAGCAGCTGTGCCCTCTCCAGTCACCTCTCCAGTCACCTCTCTAGCTTTTTTCCATCCATACATCATTCCCCTTTCAAAGCAAAGCCAGCCCCATGAGCACAAGGATAACAAAACTCACTTACTTCCACAGGCAATTCATCCCTCACTGACCCACTTGTTTTCACAATCTGACAAGTGTGATTTAAGAACTGCGGTAGGCCAGAAGTGCGGCAGCCACATCTGGCTGCTCTTACCTGCTTCAGGAGCTTAAAGTTAGTGACACTGCCACTTTGATACTTTTTACTCCACTGTCATCAAACTAAGATAAATCGATGAATTTACATACATCGCCCGAAGGCTTCAATGTACTCTTGGTAACTTTTTTTTTCCCTTTCTTGATAAATCGCTCAGCTTGCGGTGTCAACATTATACAGAAAGGAAGCCACTGAGCACAAGCAATGCATAATACATGTGTTGAGCATGACTGAATACACATGGCAAAACCACATCTATACCCACACACTGGGCGCTAGGCAAACAAGACTTCGCCTCCCCTCATTTGAATAAAATGCTGTATTTGCCTTTTTCTCCGTTCCTCTGTGAATTTCACATGTTAGCGAGGCTGCAGTTTCGTGTGCGCAAGCATGTGCTCCATCCAAAAAACAAAACAAAGCTCAGGAATGCACTTCACAAACACTGACATTAAGCAGACTCGTTATCAGTCATTTAATCAGGCCGGGCTTTAAAGGGGTTTGAACTGGATTACTCACTGACATGTTAATGTGACTTTCTTACCACAATGGTGTGCTGTGGGAGGCCTCTGACTAATGTGTTTTGTTCAATAAAAATGGCACCCTCTCTTTCTAAGCCAAAGACTTCACTGTGCCAGTTTCCTGCTGGGCCTTAAGTTTTTCTCCACCACAATGTGGGAGAAAAAAAAAGAGGTGAGAATGCGCCATAAGTGTGAAATGTTGGGCCTCTGCTGCACACTAAGAAGACAGTAATTCCTGTGCAACGAATTAGATGTTTGCTTATCCAAATGTTATCTGAGACATATTCAATCTATTACCACATATTTACGTTCTTTATGTCAACACCTGCATCCACTTATAGTAATTATGTTTCTTTATTAGCCTTTATTGGTAAGGTGCACTGAAAGAACTGAAAGCAAGAAGTACATTAAAATATAATACTACTATTGTGGATGAATGAGCTTTAGCATTTTTCTTGCTGTTTGCTTTGTTTCCTTTTGACATACATATTGACTTGTGGCTTTCACTGGTTTAAGCCAGTGATATATTAAAACAATGCACTCACCAGTGCTGCGCAGTTACCCGCCTATACTTATCTGTGATGCTGGATGACACAAAGTAATTAAACTATAAAGATAATCTATAGACTTAATGCCCTGGATCACCTCTAACTTGCTCCTCACTTTAGATGAAAATCCCGCATTGCATTAGTTATGGCTGGCCACAAAGTGAAGTTCAGGCAGATCAATACCAGCACACATTAACTGACAACCCAGCTGATGCGCTTCTAAACTTCCAATTGGTAAATCTCATATAAGGCTCAATATTTAGCCTCCTTTAGCTGACCCATACCTGGTGCGAGTCTGCATACTGCTTTGCAACCCATCTCTACCCCAGCTCCTTCTTCTGTCCTCACTGATGCCTGCTCAGGATTTCCATATATGGGCATGGAAGGAGATGGAGGTTCCAGAAATAAGTCATATCTTTAAATATAAAAAACTGCATGCTCAAATATTCGTTAGATTATTGTGGGCCTGAATGAAACTGGCTTATTGTATATGTAATAATTGCAATGTATCTACTTACATTGACCTCCTGTAATATTATGAGCCAAGATTATGTCTTTCATCTCTCATACAAAACATATTTCTGTGACTTCTTTTAACCTATAGTGAAGTGTAGCATAAAATTGAGGAAAATCCTGTCTCAGAGTTAGTCAGTATCACCCTGAGACACTAAATCCAACTTTGAGGATGGACTGTTGCGTTTCTTTATTATCAGGGTGTCCAAAAAGCATTCTGAAAAACTGCCTTTGTTGAAGATTTCTTGCTCTTAAAAGGAATGCTTATTTTTTTTCCATCTCCCTACTGTCGCTAAGTGGTTGCTTATAAGGTGTCATTTGGTTTCAGTCTGTTATGCTGGTGCATGTTTATCATATAAATTATAGAAATGTGCCTTGAGATAACTATTGTTGTCACTCGGTGCCATCTAAATAAACCTGAATCAATTCGAATAAAGAGTAAGGGATTATAAAAGTGGATTTATCCTTCATTTTAACTTGGTCTGGCGTATTTTCTGCGAGCCTGTGATGCAGAAGAGGTGCCAAAGGTTTTATCATCACGTCATGCAGAACATAATGCAAAATGGAAAAACAAAAAGTTAATTCATTACAAACTCCATGATGAAATTTTGCCAGAATAGTTGTCTCAGCTACCAGCCTGTGCTGCACGCTGCCGCTCCTGCCTTGAAATCGTTATCAGGCTTTAACTCCAAGTTCATCTGAGCAGAGAACAAATCTGCATATTACAGATCAAGGGCAGACTACAGTAGGCGCAGCCAGTCAGTCATGATAAGAATCACTTCCCATTTTTTTTTCCTCCATGAGAGACGTTGGGAAAAAAAACAAGATTCCCATCAGTGTACAGTTTTTTTGTTTTTCCTTTCCGCCTGTCTGTTTTGTTCTCTTTGCTGTGATCAGTTTCTGATTATTAAGGTGAAGGTGAGATATCACTTTTCTGATTTGCATAGATATGCAAATGCTCCTGGTTACGATTGAGTTGCTGAGACCGGTGATATCAATTGGTGCCTTTGTTATTATGTGTGTTCTCCCACTCCATGTGTATCTGCTAACTGTATCTGGGTCATGTTTTTTTTTCTTTTCTCTTTGGTGTTTGTGTTCCTTGTCTGATGGATGTGTACTGTATTCAAAGCCAGATGCTCATACTGCGTACGCCAAGTTGATCATGATGGTGCTGGCAGTCAGCTGATGTAACACAAGGTTTACACTCAGGGGTTATATTAGCCGTTATTACTCACTGATAAACTCTTATGTAGTAACTGTATATTTATCTGAGTCAGCAAGAAAATAACATATAAATAACACATCAGTCTGAACTTAAACCTAAATCGGGAGACATTTTTCCTTGTCTCCAAAGATGAGGGGTTTTTGTCATTTGTTGTTTTATGCAGTGCATTCTTTTGATTCTGCTGCCAACAAGCAAAACATCTCCTAAACTCTACCTGAGCTGTGAAAATGCTTTGTTTTCACACACAGTGCCAAAGTGCTAGAGTATCTCCTGCAAACCATTATGTCAATTTCTATTTCTTTCTTCTCTGTTTAGCATCCTCGCCCAGCATGAACATCACGCTGGAAGGCCAGTACCACTGTAACAACGGGCCTAAGATCCCACTGGACAAACTCTGTGACTTCAGTACAGACTGCCCGCTCGGCGACGACGAAGGCAACGTGTGTCGTGAGTACTCCCTACGCACGAGCCGCTGCCCTTTCTGTGTTTTTTTTTTTTTTTTGGATAAAAACAGCGCACGTGAAGTCGGTCAGCTGTGGTGAGCCTCCTTTAATGAAGCTGTTGCTTCCTGCTCAGCAGAGCAGCAACGGAGCGTCTTTATGAGCTTTTCCTGAAAGAGAAGCGCAGGGAAAGGCCAAGAAAAAAAAAGCCAGCTTGGCGAGCATTTCTCACCCTTGACATATTCTGTAGCTGTTATTTCTATCTCTTTGCACATTTGTTTTGTGCTTTTCTCGAGGCCTAGGAGGAACACTACCAAACTATGCTGACATCTCATTCACAAGTGAAGTCCCCCGGGCCTCGCTGTTTGTGTGTGTCTATGTGCGTGTGAGTCCCGAGGATCTTTTTTTAGTCCTACCTGAATGTATTTGTGTTGTTTCTGTGACTTATAACCACGCGGTTGAGATCTTTAACCCCTTCATATGTCGTAGCTTGATTTCAGAGTTCTTCATCCATACTATACTGAGCAAAATTAATTTTCCCACAGCGCAGGTCAGCCTCCCATGTGGTGCTTATTAAAATGATGGCTGCTCCCTCGTGTGTATAGGTTTGCTAACAATGAGAGCTGAAAGATAAGAGGGTGAAAATCCCAGCCAGGCGCCGTCTCTCTTTCTACTGGAGGAGGACTTATCAGCGCTAATTGGCCTGAGGAACTCATGGGTATAATCTCCATTTGAATACAATGTGTATGTAACATTTTGATTTCAGAAGATTTACTTGGACATCTGAGCATAAGTAACAATCAGTAAAACACAAAGCCGGTTTGTACGCGTCGTAGCAATATTCCCGAATTGTGTTTTCAAGACATTAATCAGACTCGTGGCTTCACACTCGTACATCAGTAACGAACAGAGCATGGAAACTCATGTGTAATATTTGACACAAACTAATGGGTTCTGCAGAGAGAGGCTGATTGTTCCGAGTGCATTTCCGCACACCTTTTCCACTTTGTCCTTTTGTAATGCTGAGAGTGCATGAAGGCCAGCTGTCATTTGCTCTGAATTAAGGTTCTGTTTCCGTCTCTGCTTTTTTTAAAAGTAACAGTCTTTATCCTTTTTAATTAAGGACAAGGGCTAATTATCCATATGTTCATTCCCCAGTCTATCCTTGCACTTTTCTACTACTGTAGCTTAAGTTCTATATTTGCTCCATTTACATCACTGCCACTTGTAATAATCACCCCTGCTGGCTAAATCCCAGCGGTCCCTCTCCGATACGGTATTCTCTGTGATATCCACAAGTTATCGTCACTGGATTTGATCTATTTAAATCCTTCATGAGCTGTGCAAAGCTCATTAACGGGGGGGAAAGCAGAAAGAGGCAGGAGGAACAAACTTAGCATGTGTCAATCACAAAGATTCCTGACATATAAGAAAAACCAAGTCCCTGTGGCTCTTCCTCGCCATCCTACTTCAGCATCATTACACATGAACACATCCTACACTCTTTGTTAGAGAACTTCCTCTGGTTGGCCTGAGTCTGCTGAAATTCTGCAGACACCCCACTTCTTTCCAACACTAGTTTACCTGCTCATGTGTCGAAATGCTGTTAAAGCTGGATCCATGTAGGAGTTCACAGCACTGATGTTTGAGACTCTGCTGCAGTATTGCCAGTGCTGATGGTTTTCTTTGCTTGTTTATCCGTGATAGCTTTGATTGCCTTTTTGGGAGTCAGTCTGCTATCAGTTGGTGACTGCATGGGGTCAAGTTTGCTATTAGATGGAATCTGTTTGTGATGATAAACTGGCAAAAATCACTCTCTTGCTATCTACAAACAAAGAAATTTACATTAACTACTTACATTCAGAGTCCAGCCAGAATCTCATAGATCTGAAACAGAAATTCCACTACAAATATTGACGTAGTTGCTGCAGGACAAAATTTTTATTGCAGTAGGACGTAGCTTGACCTCATACATTACGCTCACTGGCGCAGACTGACTCTGCTACTTTGGAACATGTTGGCAACCTTTCTGTGTTTATTAAGTAAGCAGCAGTTATTTCCAGACTTTCACCAATCAGTCCGAGTCACACTGTGATTGTTTGGAGACAGGTTGCCTCCCACCAGGTGTCCGGTGCAATCACGATGCGGTAGAAAGTTGCAAAATTGAAGACAGATTTCTTTTAATTTTCTTTTCTTCTCCTAGCGTGTATGTTGATGACACCGCAAGAGAAACAACAATACTGGTTGATCGTTTAAACGGGTTCAAGACACATTCTTATGGCAGAATAATCCTAGTGAAGTGCTAGTTGTTTTTCATAACGAATAATAATGCATTAGGGTGGGACTGTAACCATGAAAAATGGAGGTGAAGCTACTAATGTGCTTGTTACGGTGTCTGTTCTCACCTAAACCCTGATGATTTTGTAAACTGTTTCAGGTCCCCTGGCTCGCCAGAAAGTGAAGTTTGCACCATGTTGCCCACCTTACACCACATTTCAATCCAGAGTCTTTCACCGTAACACATCTGATCACTTATCTTGTTTTGACTTTCATTTACAGTTGCTCTAATCTGTCATTTAAGAATGAAGAGCCCAAAAGAGCTCAAAACTTTGATTTCTGAAATTTATTTATTTTTTCCTTTGCCTGTGCTGCACCTCTCTAACAGCAAATTAACCTGACAGTATTTTCCTTAATGGTGCCGACGGGCAAACAAAGAAACGGCAACTACACACAGAAGCCCCGCCTCCTTTGGCAGAGGTAGAAAAATAAAGGCACAAAATTTTATTTTTGTAGGGTGCTTAGCGAGTCATCTGTTGCTACAAAGAACCATCTGCCAGAAAGTTAATTGGCAAACTGGTTCAAAACCTTACCAATATAATGTGAAAGTTAAAAGAATTTGGTGATCAAATGTATCAGAAACAGCCCTCTGATCAAGTAACTAAAAACATTTGCTGGCCTCTAGACATATCATATTCATCTCAGTCAGGCTGTCGAGACTCAAAAGCCAGATTGAAACTCAAGTTCAAGTTAAGTGTGGGGGATTTGTCTGTTTTTATGACTTTCTCTACAACTGTACTGAAAATAGAAGATTGGAGTCAGTGTTCAGCCATTGCTGATATATCTATCTATCTATCTATCTATCTATCTATATAGATCTATCTATCTATCTATCTATCGATATAGATCTATCTATCTATCTATCTATCTATCGATATAGATCTATCTATCTATCTGTCTATCTATCTATCTATCTATCGATATAGATCTATCTATCTATCTATCTATCTATCGATATAGATCTATCTATCTATCGATATAGATCTATCTATCTATCTATCGATCGATATAGATCTATCTATCGATATAGATCTATCTATCTATCTATCTATCTATCTATCTATCGATATAGATCTATCTATCTATCTATCTATCTATCTATCTATCGATCGATATAGATCTATCTATCTATCTATCTATCTATCTATCTATCGATATAGATCTATCTATCTATCTATCTATCGATATAGATCTATCTATCTATCTATCTATCTATCGATATAGATCTATCTATCATCGATATAAATCTATCTATCTATCTATCGATATAGATCTATCGATATAGATCTATATCTATAGATATCCATAGATATAGATAGATATAGATATATAGATATATAGAGATATAGAGATATAGATATATAGAGATATAGATATAGATATAGATAGATATAGAGATATAGAGATATAGATATAGAGATATAGATATAGATAGATATAGATATAGATATATATAAAGAGGCTTAACCCTAAATGCTTGGTTAACAGTAGTTGAGGTTTCATTATTGGACATTAAATCTAAATGTTGTAGCCTGTAATAATTCGATGAAGCCCACAAAGTCAGATAAGGAGCAACGGGTTACCTTCATAATTTGCTCACGGGCATATGCAGAGGCTCCGTGTAATGGGGAGAAGTTAAGTAATCAAGTTTTAGTTTCACCTCAGAGGAATAAGATGAAATTCTCGCTGCTCGTACTCACAGACATCTTTGCTTCACATACTGAAGGACACAGGCTTGGAAGATTTTATTGGTGCTTCTTTTTGTGCGGCATTTTTAGCACCAACCAGGTCAAAACTGCTTCGCGTGACGATGTGTCTGTAGTGATTAGCTGCTTTAAAAGCACTCCACTTGTTTTTGTTGCTATATTACAAAAAAAAAAACCCTGACAAGTGTCCTAAAAAACATCAGTGCAGATTGTTATAAACTGTCTTCTTGTCAAATTGCCATGACAGACAGCACTGAAGTCATGTTGACATTCGAATGAAAGTGACATTATAAAGTGAATGACATTGACAAAGATTAAATCATCAAAGATTCCTCTATGCAAGCATGATATGAGTTTAAATCTCTTCCCTTTGTATAAACAGACTTTCCGTCTAAGGCGTTTATGTAACAAGGACTGGCTCATCACAAGACAGGCAAGAACATGAAATATACTTATTACCCACAAAGTCCAGAGAAGCTTTTTGTTTACTTCAAAAACATCACAGGAAATATCCCCATGAATTTGCTGTTAGTGTTGAAAAGTAAAACTGCTCTTTTGGTGTTTTCTACAATAACAAAAAGCATTTCAGAGCTGATGTTTTTGAAGAAAGACATTTTTTTCTCCTTGTTTTGCTTCCTAAAAAATACATGCTGTATGATCTCTCCTCAAGCCAGTTTTCCTTCCCATTATCTAGATGAGGTTATTTCCAAAAGCATAGCGGTACCACATCACTCAGTCTGTTACAGGTAATAGGCGCTCGCAGACAGGAGCTCGGGATGAAAGGAACATAAAGCAAACTTATAGAGGAAACTTTGAAACTTTGAGCTAAAGTTGTTTAAAAATTCAGCAGCGCTTTAAGTATCTAAGGACATCTCATTGTCCTTCTTGGAGGACGGTGCTAACTTCCGTTTGACTTCTTTGGGCTTAGCATCATTTGATGGTGTTAACTGACTCAAATATTGCTCCAAACGTGCCAGCGAGCGATTCGTCTATTAAGCCGGGAGCATTTTGTTGCACCCGAGAGAAGTGAGTGATTCCGTGAAAGACTGATGTGCCAGAGTCAAATCAGTTTTCTGCCGGCCCAACGTTAAAGTAGGAAGGGTGAAATTGACAGAGTACGCTTGTTTTATTAATGCAGTCTGAAAGCCAACGGAGTAGCTTTTTTAAAAAAATCCTTGTTTAGCCAAGAAGTAAAACTTTTCAGGTTAAGAATCTCAAAAAGGCCAAGTTATAACAGTATGTATGATTGACTCTTGTCATTACGGTGCATTTGCAGCGATTCACTGACTTTATTATTTTTTAAATCTGTATTCTGTAAAGAAGCACAGGCTGAAGAAAATTGTCCTGATAATGAAAGATTGAATTTAAAAAATGTGCCTTTGATAGAACACTAGGTGTTGAAATACTTGCTCTACCAAAAATTGTTTCTAATTTATCCTGTCAGTTTTATAACAGAGCATAAGAGGAGAAATGGCTTTTGTAACTCAACAGTTTTGCACTTATTTGTTATGAAGGATTTGTGTGCCAGTGAAAACCATGGAAAATTGTAGAATTAACCACTTTTCTCAAAACATTTTACTGGCCTGGGGAGGTTTTAGAGAAGTAAATAATCCCATGGAAACTTGCTTCAGAAATATCTGTATAATAGAGTGCGTGGTTCAATTAAAATTAACTGAGAGGGAGAAAAAATCCGTACTGATTAAATAATACCGATGTTTGGGGAGATTAATCAAGTCACTTGACGTTATGATGTTCTCTGTGTGGGGTAACCATCACATTTGTAGCTTGTACTTGTACAAACTTTAAATTTGCACAACACCGGATAAATGCCAACTCTAATAATGTCTGGCCTCACTCGAACAAGTGTGAGCTATGACTTGAGAAACACCAAGACCCAGGAGATGCAAATTGAGGACAGTATAGTAGAGTTCATTTATTTCTCCAAACATTGTTGCCTCCCAGTCATTTATGTTAATCAGGACTACATAATGGCCGTCTCGGGGTTTGACACATTTTCTTCAGTAAACATCTTACTGGTGTGTCAGCCTTACTTAAATATTTATTTTTTATTAAAATGACTAACTTATTATGGAATTTATTACAGCATATGTCACAGCATAGCATCGTAAATTGAGTTGTTATCTTTCATGTATGCACAAATGTTTCAGCCAGAGAAGGGTAATTGGTAAGCACCTGTATTGTGAGCTCTGGTTATGAAACTGTAACAAGGAGACACACTGCTCTTGGATTGTGTAGTGCGTACAACACAATCCAATAATTCCAATGTTTTCACTGTATTATTGATGTGCAGACTCACTTTGCTCGTGCCATTCTGCGAAATTTCTAACTGATCGGCATCCCAAAAGAAATGTCACCATCTCAGCTTTCTCATTTCCCCTCAGACTCTTTCCCGTCTCCCCCTCTAGACACATCAGGGCTCTTCCATTTTCTGCTTCTGTTTCTAGTGTCTGTCTGAGAGCCCACCTTCACCACAGCTCAGTCTTAATTTCCCCCAACACATCGAGTCCTGTGAGCCATTAGTCTGCACCCCTTGCGCTCCTCTCCTCTCAACCTTCCTGCCTTCACTGTCGCTCAACTCCTTGATCGCCTTCCTCCACCCTAGCCCTGTCCTTTTTCTCCTTGAAAATTTGGCTGGCAGTGTTCACTTCACTTTCTTCTTTCACCCTGCTGCTGGCCCTGTCCAGTCATTATGTGCCCCCCCCCCCATCCCCCCCTCCCCATCCCCCCCTCTTTCTTATCTTCTTTGCCTCTCCTCCCCTGATATATTCTTTCCTGTCTCTCTCCAGGCCGTTTTCTCAATGGCAGCTACTGCTCTTTTGAAGAGGGCGAGTGTAGCTGGCAGTCAATAACAGGCCGCGGTCTCTCCTGGAAAAGACTCCAGTCACCAGTCAAGGCAACCAGACAGACCTGCCCATCATCAGGTAGCTCAGACACGCCTTTTATCACATCACGAACACAGCTCTGATCCAACTGTGAGATGACTCGTTTGCAGGCTCTTTTAAGTTTGAGCAGTGTGACCTCATTGAAACTGACTTCAAACGAGTTATCGAGGCAATTTTTTTTTCACTTGATCTTAATTTTGAATATTTGAGTCTTGAATTTGTGAGGGTGGAAGGAAAACGCAGCCCATCTCGATATAGCTCAAGCATGTAGACTCTTGTGACTCCAGTTAATCATCAGTGCAGTGACTCAAGTGAGTCTCATGATGCGATTTTAAAGTCTTGCTTTACTGTGGTTTGTTTTTGTTCTCAACTATTTGCAGATCTCTCAGTAGAGTGTGGGGGGAACTATAAATGGAGCACTGTAATTTTACACTGTGATCATAACCTACGGGGTGAGAGTTTAAAGCCTTTAGTTTAATCAGTTATAGTTCAGAATAGAGAAAATTCAGGGGGAACCCATCAAAACTGTCACTAAATTATTATTGTCACCTTTCTAAATTTTCACTAACATATTGTAAGACAAAATATCAGTATTCCAATCTTCCTTTTGTTATAACCAGTGTTGGGGAGTAACGGAATACATGTACCGCCGTTACGTATTTAAAATACAAAATATGAGTAACTGTATTCCGTTACAGGTACCGTTTAAAAAGGTGGTATTTAGAATACAGTTACTTTGTTGAAATAAATGGATTACACGGCGGTATTTTCCTGTTTCATATTGTCACGGGTCAGGACTGTTTGGGTTTTGTTTGACAGCTACGTTCTGTAGTTCCAGGCGGCAGCGTTGCGGTTGCCATGGTTACAGGGTGACGCTCTCGCTCTGTGTGTTTCCTGGGTGAGAGAGCACCTTTTTGTTGTTGTTGTTGTGCTAAGCTAATAGGCAGAATGCTACAAGTATAGCTCTAAAGAATGTAGCATCATAGGCAGTGTAGTCCGTGCTGCAGGGAGAATGGACCGCCATACCCGTTATGTGTCTGTGAGCGCGAGGTGGGAGAAAAAGGAGAGTCGAAAAGTACAAGTTGTCATCGAGCAAAAACGGGAGCTGGAAGCATGTAAATATAATAATAACCACTGCAGCCAAGAAGAGTGCCTGAGGAGCCCAGTTGTAAGTAAGCTATTAAGACTCGACAGTACACCGTGTTCGTGTTTTCCTCTGAAACAATAAGTTCCGTTGGAGCAGCCTTTCAACGCCTCTCTCTGTCTCTCGCAAGCAGAGTTGACCCAGACAACAAAGTAAAGCTATTTTTCGGCTACGAGCCCCACACGGAACCATATTAGTCAGAGGTCCCTTTACTACGGTTCGGAGCCGCGGACCTTCAGTAACAGTAATAAATCACAGCAATAGTACATTCACGTAGTTGTAAACAGCATGATAATATGTTATGTAATCCAAAGTATTCGGAATACGTTACTGTCATTGAGTAACGTAACGGAATACGTTACAGAATACATTTTAGGGCATGTAATCTGTATTCTGTAATGGAATACATTTTAAAAGTAACCTTCCCAACACTGGTTATAACATTACCAATACATGTACTGTTATACCATGAGTATTGTGGTTGACGTTTCATGACAGTATTCTATCAAGTAATACTCTGTGATCCCCACCCTTAGAACTTTAAAATGATCTCAAGTATAGCCAGTGCTCTGCCCTGCACTAACAAACAATGTGATCCAGAAAATGCCTAAAATTTTATGAGCTCTTCCTTTGTTCCTCTTCTCCATTATTTTTTATTGAATTCACCCAGGTAGGTTTTGAGTGACCTCGCTGGCAGACAAATGGCAAAAAAAATAAAATAAATAAAAAAAAGCTTTTACATTTCTGACACTTATCTTTGTTATGGATGTGTGTGTGTGTTAAAGGTGCTACATTCACTGTGGAGGGAGGCCAGTCTAAAGGTCAGCGCGGCTCAGCATTACTGAGGAGTCCTCTCTTTCCTCCTCCTTTAAGAAACTCTCCGTGCACCGTGAGTTCCTCCACATACTGCTCGCTCGGTCTGTCTTTCCTGTCTCACATTCAGAACAAACCAAGGGCAAATGTTACAAACTACCAACAACTGCTGTGATTCTTTAAAAAAATATGTGGCTTTTTTTCTAGTTGATAATCATCCATATCTCAGCTGAAAGCACAGCTGCCCCTAGACTTTATCAGCAGGTAAAAGCCCGGCACTTGGTTGGACTGAGTCCACCTGATTTGTTTTAAAAGCAGCTTGAAATAGTGCAAAGCTGAATTTTAACCCCAAATTATTTTTTTAAAAGAGAACAGGACTGCTGTCATTGTTAGCTCTAACTCTCCATGATGCTATATTTACCTGATGATATACACTTTACCTTTAAGAATGATACACGGCAGATATGCTAATGTTTGTAGTTTGAGCTTTAGCAGGTCAGTACACTTGTTATGGATTTGTTAGGCAGCTAATTCCAGCTAATACATATTACACAATGTAAGGCTGTTTTTACTTTGAAAATGTAAGATGAGTTCAATCAATCAATCTTTATTTATAAAGCACTTTTCATACAGAAATGTAGCACAAAGTGCTTTACATGGTTAAAAGCAACCCACCCCACCCTCCAATTCACTCCCCACACTCTCATTAACATAAGCGGTCATGGATACATACACACAACTTAAATAGCATTTTTATGTTTTTGAATCAGCATATAACCTTGACTTACTTTATGTCTTGAATATGATCCCAGTAACATCTTTAGAAATCAAGCAGTAACCAGCCACAACAGCTGGTTAGCACTGAGCCACCTGTATTTCCTGTGAGACCCTGAGAGACAGTGAGGCTGACCTCGTCAGTCACAGGTTCACACATATCGCAAGTGATGCATTATTAAGATCGTGATATGCACAGAGCAGGTCTCCAGGTAACAAAAAAAAACCCTTCTGTACTTGACATCTTGATTGATGCTGCTGCATCTTTGATTAGTCAGATATTAATATTTCTCAGCACAGCGACCTTTGACCTTTTGTGCACATGGAAGAAGTTAAGTTGGATATGCCGAGCTGATTAAAAGGTCAAAAAGGTCGTAAAACAAGAGAACAAGTTAGCGCAACTTTAGAAGAAAAACACAGAGAAAAACTCCATGGAGGAGAAAAAAAAAGGGAAGGAAAAACAAAACAACAAAAGTGAAGGTGTCTTAGGTTTGTGGAGAGCAATGCAGGCCGTAATGCGCCGCTGCTCACAGCTTCTTGGCACGCAGCCAAAGATTAGCAATGATTCCAGATTAACGCTCTAAATCCGTCTCTCTACACTGAACCGGTGCTGTTCAGCCTGGCCTGTCGGCTCTTGGACAACTTTGTTGAGGATATTAGCTTTGGGTATTAGCTACAGACCGCTTTCACTTTCATGTTATTCCCAGTGTGCACGGTGCGGCGCCTGTAATCTTGATGTTTAAATGTTCACCATGTGGTCTCTCAGTTGATAAGAACCAAAACCTGCCATCCATTGGCACAATGCAAGCATTCATCCTAAAAGTGTTGAATGTAGTCATCAGGCTTAAGCCAGCATCTGTTCCACTTAAATGGTGAAACAAGAATTATGTTCTTGGCTTCAAGAAACGCTGGAGAGGGACGTGGTCACATCCTGAGACTTGCTTTTGCTGTTCAATTCTCGTGACAGCCTGTGTGTTGTTTAATTTTCAGCAGGTTTAGACCCAGCATATCCCTCCTGGAAAAGACAATGTTCGGCTGATATGTGATGAAGCATGCAGGCTGCAAAATAACTCAAATTATAATCCTGATTGAATTCTATTAATCTTAGAATAATTAGAAGTGAACAGATGGCTGTTACTGATTAATCTCAGTGCAATTTTAAATGCATTCCCCCTTGACTGATAACACATTTGGCTGGTTTCCTTCAATTCTAAAATGCTCAAAGGACGTTAAAGTTGCTGGTGTATTTTTAGTTATATTTACACTAACACTCACTATATGTCTCAGAAATCATCAACGCAGCTCTGTTTTAACCTGTAGTGCACAGTGATCATTTCAAATCTCATCCTACTTTCACAGGTGCGATTCTGGCTGTGCTTCGCGAACATCCAGAAGGGGGCGCTGTCTCTGTGGATCGTGGAGAACAGCACAGGCCCCGACAAGCCGCGGCAACTCTGGCATTCAGCCACCGAATCCAAATCTGAAAGAGGCTGGAAACTCGTCGCACTTCCCCTTTACGGGCTGGCAGACTGGTATGACAAGTGCTTGCCTGTTTCACCGCATGTCAGGCAGCTGCGATTATATCGAGGCAACGTGTTTGGACTGTCTGAAGGCATCAAACTGACAGTTCCACTTTGAAGTGTTTAAGAGCAGTCATCGTCAGTCATCCGACTCTGATCCCAACAAACCTCTGACATGCTCACACAAATACTAAAGCGCTCCCGCAGCAAAAGAAAGTCTTAAGAAACATGATAGAGAAGTGCTTCCTTATAAATGCAGATTTTCAGCATTTTCATTCCATTTTCTTGGAACATTTCCTTTCAGTTTCATAAAACTAATGAATCCCATAGGGACCCCAGTCTTATACAATGGACCTGCCATGTGTACACTTGTACAAAATATCCACTCTTTATTCCACTTGTCTGTGATGAAAAAAAGATAAATCAATACACAAGGCTCTCTCCGCTCGCTATGCCTTCCAATTAGCTACGGCCCTGATTTCCCCTCACTGAAGAGAGAAATAAAAAGGAAAAAATAGAAAAAAGTACGAAAAAAAATCACACACATAAGAAACTCCAGATACGGTATTTCATCTCTGTTTGCCTGACTGGGGGTTTCTTTGCCATTCAAGCTTGGATAATCCTGCTCCCCTGTGAGTGATTAATTTTTGATTCCTGGGTTATGTAGTCAGCTGTGCTTGTGCTCTTAATTAGAATGTCATGTCCGTAACCACGAGGTGAACCTGCCAGACTCTGCACATTGACCTTTGTAGAGCTTAAATAGAATCAGAAACACAGCTTAAAGTGCAGGCAGAAGTCAGGGTATAGCAGAAAGTAAAGAACGTGCACAACATGTGGGCTGGCATGGTGTAATGTACTGAACAAAACCCCAAATAAATCACAGTGACACAAACCTCAGCTGACTGAACGGGACAAAGCGGTGACATTTTCTTGATTTATAGAACTCTTATCTATTACAGGTTATGCAACTGCCATTGCTGCACCAATCAGCAAATGCACTTATTCACTATATCCCAGCAGAGTTAGATCACAGGACTGCTATTGCTCTGCTCAGAGCCAGGATATGGTTAGTGTGACTTGGCATGAAGACTCAGGAAACAGTAGATCTGGGTCAAAATCCACCATCAAACCTTCTTTAATACTCGCAGGTAAACATGTTATGAAATGGCTCTTAGTTCCTTGTCAATATTTCCTCAATTTGATATTTAACTTATAAACCAGGGGTATCAAACATAAGGCCAGAGGTCCAGAATTGGCATGATACAGACTTCAATCTTGCCCACTGGAAAATGTGAGTTAGGGCACCAATTTTGGACTTCTAAGTGTATTTTTAAAGGTTTAATTGCTTTTTCTACTGAAAAAGACTTCTCCCATTGCCATTCAATCTACACCAAAGTGATTAGGTAACATAGCAATTAAATTACAGATAAGTTCCAGTTTTTTACTGTACTATAGAAATTTATATTTTAAAGGGATCTTTCTGCGAGTGAACAAAAACGTTCTGTTTTATAATTAAAGGACATTCTGAAAAACACACATTGATCTTTTACTGTTTAAGTCCAGAGAGTTTTGCTGGCAGATTTCTTTCATTTAGTAAAGGAGCATTCCTTTATCATGTTGAAAAACTGAGAAATGCTGTTGAAATTGCCCTTCTTTTTCTTGTGTGTATATAAACGTTACACCAACAGAAGGTGAGTTTTACTGATCTGGCCAATATAAGATCAAAGTAGGCTTTACATATGGATGGGTTTTCTGTGGGTTCAGGGGGTTTCATGTGGGTTTTCTCCAGGGACTCAAGCTTTTTCACAACAGTCCAATATGAATCTTAGGTTCATAAGTGATCATAAATTGGCCGCCTTGACTGGGTAGGTGTTAGTTAGCACTATTCTGAGTTATCTGTTACAAAAATAAATGAATAGATAACTGATCATTCTAAAATGTAGCCATACAGTCTGTGCATGTGCCACAAAACCCTGTATGAGTGAGCACTCCGGGTCCCAGTAAAAAGGACAACCTCCCATTTAACAGCAGGAAATCTTCAGCAGAACCACACTCAGGGAGAGACAGCCATCTCCTGTGACTGGCTGGAGATGAGAGAAAAGAGAGATGACAGTGAGAAACAAGACAACAGGCAAATTAAAGGAGAGAGAGAGTCAGAATGCAATAACTGGTAATGATTAATGCAGAAGTATGTGTTTATAAACACAGGGAGTGAAAAGAGATGAGCAAAGAAGAATCACTCAGTGCATCATGGGAAGCTCAGCAACAGCCTAGGCCTATTGTATCACAACTAAGGGGTGACTCAAGGTCACCTGATCCAGGCGTAATTATAAATTTTAAGTTTTAATCCTAACTTTAAAGTAGAGTCAGTGTCTGTCTTCAAAATCTAAACTGGGAGCTGGTTTTGTAGTAGAGGGCCTACGGACTGAAGACTCAGCGTCCCATTCTACTTTTGAAAACTCTTGGAAGTATAAGTCTTCAGTCTGAGAGCGAAGTGATCTGTTAGGATAATAAGAGGGTATCAGGTTCAAGCTTGCTCAGTTTAGCTCATACATTAGCGCTCCATCATTTCATCAAAATATGGTAGATTCTGACTCCAACAAACAACAGTTTCTGAGTCAGTTGGTGACATCATGGTGGTTACATACAGGCTGTGATCCAACTTCTTCTTTTTACCATACAGATGTGAGATCAGTTTTTTCTCCTAACATCTGGAAAAACAAAAGCCTTGAAAAAGTGTCACTTTGAAGGTTTGCGATTAAAGCGCTTCTCTTATATATGTTTAACTATAACCATGACAATGAGTTTAATCTTCTCAATTCTCAGTGGGAGTTTTCTTAAAGCACAATAAATTATCTCTCTCATTATTTCAGACAGAAGCTGTCTCACTATTCACAGGTTGTGAGATGTTAAAACTCCTCTTCCTCTCCACAGGTTCTTTCTCTATTTCAGCACTGAAAATGGACCTGGACCCGGTTCTGCCATTTCTGTGGACAACGTCTCTTTCAGCATGGACTGCTTCTTGGCATGTGAGTGTTTTTAAAAAGCATTACTCCTTCCTTTTTTTCGTAATTACGTATCAGGCTGTGGCTGGATTATAGAAATTGTTTGACTGATTGCTTGATTGATTGGCCGTGACATGTACAAAGAGGAAAAACTGGGGAGGATAAAAAGTTAAAAAATAATTTCTACTTCAGCGAAACTTAAGTAAACAGTTGAAGTTAACCAAGCCAATTTAATTAATAATCAATACAGGTCAGCCTCGTGTTCATGTTTCACAGAGAGGAGATTTAAGTGAGCATCAGTTTAAACCTTTGGAAGAATTCTTCAAGGATTTACTTTTTCATTATTTATTCATTCCCACCCATAATATGGCACGCTATATGCTTGCATAAGACTTTTCGTGAGACCTATTTTGGACTTCTCAGTAAAGATTCCTGCTCTGTTGCTCTCTCCGTTAAATGTACTGCTGCTTTCCCTTTAGACAGACTGACAGATCTCTATGGAAATGATATGTAATAGTAAATTCCTTAAATCACTTTCTTTGAGAACCTTGTACGTGTCTTGAAATGTCAGAACTGGTGCTTGCTGATTCACGAAGGCTTATGTTCCAATGTCACACTGCTCGCTTATAAAGGTCAAGCTTTCCGTCACCTTTCCAGATATTTTTGTGTCATAATTGAGATGGTTTATCAGTATAAAAACACGAGTGAGATGACAACCATGTAAGAATGAGAATGAAAGGTTAGGAGTTCAGTGCCTCCTTCCATCTGTGCCTATCAGAAGGAACCAGTTTGAACTGTGACTTGAATAGTAATGTGTGAGAGCATCCTTTGCCTGAATATAGCTCTGACGATGTGAACTTTCTTTAAATATAACAGTGCCTTCACCCTGGGCAAAAAAACAACAACAAAAATGGACAAGGGCATGAGTGGCACCCACAGGCAGACAGTTGTTTGTTTTCCCCGGGTTTAATTTGATATCTCGTGATAGCTGGTGGATTATAACACTGGCCAATTTAAAGCTTTTTGTGGCATCACACATGATTGCTATAGCCACTGAAAAGTCAAAAACAAGGTGTGGGGAAAAAAACATTTAGTTCAGGACCACTGAAGTCAACAAGAGAATGATGTTAGCATCTGCAGTAATTTATATTTGGCAGCATGGCTCGCCTCTGGGATCTTCCGTGCACAGCTGGAAAGCTGGAGGCAGCACTGAAGTGCTCAGGCATCAGGGACAATAGATATGACACTGATCTAGTGAAACGGCCTAAAAGGAGGAATTGTAGTGGAGGTGGGTTGCAAAGCGGCTTGCAGGGTAGGGCAGGCTAAAGAAACTTAAACAGCCTTCTCTTTATACCCCGTTAATAGAACAGTTCAGACGATGAGGTTTTGAGAACAGCTGATGTTCTGGGATCACACCTGAACAAATAATGTGCTTGATTCAACAATAATAAAATAACAAAATGAAACAAGCTCTGTAAACTAAACTGAATTGGAAACAAAAATGAAATTAACGAGTAATGCAAAAGTGTTATGACTTTGATACAATTACAACAACGCAATGAAAGATAAAATGTTGAAAATTATTCAGTCATTGCGTGAGCTACCGAAGCATGTTATTTAAGGAGCACTTTTCATCCAAATGTAAAAGAAAAAATAAATGTGAATGGCACACAGAATCTATGCCGTATCACCGTTAGATGATTAATTTTTTCATCAAATTGAGATATAATCTCAACACTACTGCCGTTACTCTGAAATGCAATCAGATAGCGTAGCTTTATCTGGTGTATATAATTGAGAAATTGTTGTTGATCCAGGCTGGAGCTTTGTCACCTTCACCCTGTGCCGTACAGGCTTTCTGGATCACCGACTCTTTATTTAAAGAGATTAGGTTTTCCAGCAGATATTTGCACAACAATTTGCGTGTTATGTCCTTCCAGAGCAGAGGCACTGGTGTGGCAGTGCTGAAGGATCACTCATTCCTGTTGCACTCACTTCTCAGATGGCAAGTTCTTAATCTGGACCCAGTATCTATTACCTACTGCTATACTTGACACAGTCACTTTTTATCGCCTATCAATCAGGCTGGTTGATGGGAGATGCTGAAGCTCAGCAAAAGATGTGATTTCCAGGAGTGATCCCAGTGACTGATTAGCATGATGGATTCCTGAACGGGAGGGCTCAGCCTTGTAATGTGTTTCGGTGAGAAAACATAGTGCGAACACATTATGCAGAGGATCAGCCACCCGTGGCCTCTTTCCTACATTTCTACGGGCCTTTGTGTGATGTATAGTTTGGCAAGCATGTGCGCTTGATGATGCATCCATTGCCCTTCAGGTGTTGGACCAGACTGTCATTTTTATCATTTTATCCTCAGCAGAATCAATAAATTAGTTTATTGGGTTAGACGGCGCAGGAAGTTCATCCTTTTCTCTCTGGCATGTGCCATAATTTCTTTTCCCACGCACTCAGATGCATTAGCAGGAGGAAGCAGCTGCTTCTATAGAGATCCCCAAACATTAGAGTGTGCCTCCTCAGTACCCGGTCCTTGACTTCGCTGAATAGTCATAATAGCATAATAGCACTTCTCCAAACGTTTACCTCTGCAAAAGATGAAGTTAAATTGTTGTTCTGAAAGCTGAATCACCAGTTTTGTAGTGATGTCTTTATTGGCTGTATCCGTGTAGCCGTCGTGTAACTTGGGTATCAAGGGACTACAGAAATTTGTTCATTTTAGCAATTATCACTTGCACATGTCTGTGTTAATAAACATGACACAGCATGTACCAGCAAGTGCTAACGTTCTACAGTCTCCCGATGCATTCAGAGCAACGGCATTTGGTGCCAGCTGAAATCCTTTTTCATTCCCTAGACATCAAATATGCCATATTTGATCAGCAGTAATGTTGCTGTGGTGTAGATCTCACTTCCAACGTTTACATATGGAGGCTTACTTGAAGTCGTGTTGTGACAGTACCCCAAATCCTGATCTTTTCCTTAATCTAGTAACCCTAAACCTTACCAGAAAGTGAGAGTGAAAGTAAGAAGCAAATAAGGAAGCAGTGGAATAATAAAAAAAAATAAAGCTCTGCTACAGGACATGAACTTCAATCTTTTGGCAGATAGCTTGCGACTCACTCCACCTTCCAAACACGGATTACCGTTGCTTGTCGTATCTCTGTGGCAGCAGAAAATCATAACAGAAGGGCACTGTTTGACACTTTCGGATGAGAATGTGTTGTTTATTCATTCCATGTGTGGCCAGGTCCGGGTTTATCAGCAGCTTTATTCTCTTATTTTTGCAGCAGCGGATCAATCAACATTCACAGCGAAGGTTTAGATATGGCATGCACAAGTAAACAGAGAAATAAATGGAAAAGATGTTGTATTTTTGTGCAGCATTTGAGACAACGTGTAGGAGATTTAGTCTCCATATCGTCAGAAACTGACTGTCAACATGATCAGTCTGTGTGGATACTTCTGAGAGCTATCACAATCTGGAGATATTTTGAGCTTGGGAGGTAACAAGATGAACCCTCCCACCCTTCTCTCTGTGGCTGGCCTCTGGTGAGCTTCAGGTAGCTTACGGCACCCTGCTAATGAACAGTGACAGCCACGCTGGCTGTTGCCTTGCCCTGTGGTTCATGCTGCTCCGTGGTGGACCTGCTGAGTCTTTCTCTTGCTCCAGCGGCATACCAATGCTGTGTGCGGCATACCAATGCTGTGTGCAGCAGCTCCGTGCGTTCCTTAGTTCTGCAGCAGCATGTTACCATGCTGAGAATAACAATGCTTGTGAGCTTTATTAGCAACTTTGTTGAAAATATAAGAAGTTCCTGAGCTCGTGTGCCGCAACACTTCTAAGAATCTTTCACTGGTGTGTGGGTTTTCTTTTTTCTTACCCTCACAATCAAACACATTGCGGTGACTTGCTTGCTGTGATCCATCAAATCTGCACATAAACTCTATCAGTATCAAAGCTCCCAAGCAGCGAAGAGTTGGACAGTCATATTAATTTGAGGATTACAGGGCTAGGGAATGAGCTATTGATTTTTATGCTGGCTGATTTTAAGAAAACAGTGTTGAGGGTTTTTAAGCTTTGAAGACAAAAATTACAAGATTTCTTTACCGCGAGGCATTTTCAGTCAAGACCAAAGCCATCTGATTCAGTACAGAGCTTTGGCGTATATTTAAAGCCCAACTTTTAATGATACATATTACCCAGAGGAACTCAGGTGAAGCTGCGGCTCAAGTGTACAGAACATTAAGGTCAAGATGTTTGCTCTGAGTTAAAGCGAGCAGGTTTTTTTTTCCTGACCAGATGCAACTCTGGCACATAGTAGCTTTCTAAACCTTTCAGCTGTTGAGGGAGTCCCCTGCCATATTGTCGTAAATGGTGAGCCTTCAGCCTGAAGTGACAGGGGAGCCAGAGAGGAGAAGAGGGAATGTTGTTGTGGTAAAATGATTACAGAGATAAAGATGAAAAGTGTTGTTTTTGTCCCCCGACACTGACATAATGACAACGAAGAGAGCAGGCCTGATTTGTTTTCACCGTGGAGGCGAACGACACGATGTGGGGAGCTTATTGGCTCGTCACAATTAGTGAAGTTGTAGTTGGATTTGAGCTTCTTATTCACGTCTTTTCCAGCATCTTGAAAACAGCACTGACTCATCGGTGGGTTTCCAGTGTTATATGGAGCTGCAGGCTTTTACTCCAGTACTACTCGTGGCTCAGAAAAGCAAAGATGGAGAGAGAAATTCTCATGAACCTCTAAATCATCCTTTGCTGCTGTTTGCCATTCAGGGCAGCCCTATAGAGACTATCAGGCAGCTACAGTACAAACAAACTGTGTGCCATTCTGCTGGTGAGCAAGACAGGCCAGTCTGCAGATACAAGAAAAATGCAAATAGACCCTGTAACCATGTAATCATCCTCTCTGTTCGACATCCAAACAAAAAATAGAGCTTCATATGCAGGTCATATGCACAGAAGAACATCATTTATGATTTATTGTTTGCATGCTTCAAGTATCTACACTGAGCACATTGAAAGTGTTAAAATAAACCTGCCAGTGTTCGGCCGTGTACCTCAAACTGCAACAGTTTCTTTTGTTTTAAAGCCGAGTGGGAAGCCTGACGTCTCTGTGTGGCATGTGTGCACCTTTGCTGTAAAGTGACATATCAGAAGCAGGGCTAGCACAACAGCAGGCTGTCGAGATCTGAACCCGCCCCCTTATTTGTTGTCGTGCAGTTGCGTGACGGCAGCATTATCGGAGCAACAGATCTCAAGCTTATCTGACATTTTTGGAAAATAATCTCAGTTGTACAAGAGTCCTGTGTATTCACATCAAACCACAGGGGTCATGTAGGAACAAACCTCTGAGGGCTTTATTCTGCACAACGGTATATCAAAGAAATGAGATGCTGGGCAGAACTCGCCAACAGAAGCATGGCCTCTCCTTGGAAACGGAGCTCAAGCCACACATGTACGAGCTGAAACGAAGCTGGCTTTTGAAATAATATGTTGGACATTATTTGTTTCTCGTTACGTAAATGAATTGCGTTACATTTGGTTGACAGCATTACATCGATTGTTCCTGGTGCCTACACAGATTTCTTTAACACCAGTCTTTTGTACCACTGATTGCAGTGAATGGACCTAATCAAAAAACATGGATTCAGTCAAACAACAATAGGAGCTCCACCTCTATTGAAAACCAGAGAATGGGGACGGGGGTACATGCTTTTTTTTAAGGTTAACATCCAGTCATTTTAGTAGTTAAAATTCTACCTTACTTTAACATCTTTGGGAGAAAAAACAGTCCCTGCTCTCTGTCTCGAGCCCTTATCTGTGGGAGTTTTGACTTCAAGACGTAATTCTGGGTTTGAATTTGAGGCAGAAGAGATCAAGGTACCAACAGGTTTATGATCTCAGTCCTGGGAATGCAGTGAGGCCACAGGCTTGATGGATTGCTACAAAATACCCAGACTGAATGTGCTTACCCATCTACAGTAGGACAGAGGCAGGCAGAGATGGAGTGGGGCTCGCTTGTTATGCATTCGTCTCCTCCTGTATGGCCAATGGTGGTACAAATGAAAGAATGACCCCTGCTGGTGGGTCTGCATTTCTGTGCCAGCAAGGGGTTTGCAGTTACTGTGCCTTTTTTTTTCTTTTCTTTTCTTTTTTTACTTTTCTTCAGTATAAGAGCAACAGGATTTTTATTTATTTTGTTGCTGCAGATGAAGTGTGACAACACAGAGCCTTCTCAATAAATCCATTGTGTTCTATTTCAGCCAATGGCGAGTTTCCACCGGTGGCAACCACACCCGGGCTGCCGTTTAGACCAACTATCAGGACTCCGCCCCCTTCCATTAGGAGCCCACCGATGATCTTCCCCACCACAGATTACTGTAAGTGCAAGTTTGATTGCTACCATTCAGCTGAAAGTGAGCGATGGTCAGCTCAGATGCGGTTTCACTGTACAGGAGAGCTGTCTCCATCTACTTCTGTCTCTTTTTCTGCACTTCTCTTCTTTTTCCTCCTACATCAAACTCACACAGACCCCTGATTCTCGCATGTAATACTGATTCCCTCTTACCCCACACGTGCTAAGCCTGGCACAAGGCATGGACTGCAACAAAGTAAGTGTGCCCCCTACTGGTGTGTCCCACATTCACATTTGAGCGAGTGCTGCAGAGCTCTCCTTTGGCATTAAATGGAGCAGGACGGGCAGTTTTGAAGTGTAAAATCCGCCAATTTGTCTCCTGAGAATGTCAATGGAGTCGGTTACACAGGCTTGACATTTTCCACCTCACACTCTCTCACTTCTGTGCTTCAAAAGGTTAAAGACAAGCAAGAGATTCAATTTCTATATTTAAAGTCATAACTCGGAGTTACTTTCATATCATACCTGTTCTGAAACACATTTCTTCAGCTAGAAGCTTTGAAGTACTTTGAGACACGCTGAAGTAGTTGAGGTTTTTCTGCTGAAAGTTATCAGGCAGTTTGACTGAAACACAGGATGGAAAATTGTTTGTGAAGAACATGTTCCCTCTATTTGAATGGGTGCCTTTTGTATTCTGAAATTATTTCTACCAAGCGAGAATACAAACCACTTCATACGAATTTTAAATACATGTGAGCTGTTTTTCCAGTCCAAACACGATTGGTATGAGCTGCATTCTCTCACTCTAGGACTGTAATTGGATTCATCTATATCTTGTTTTCTCTCCCATGAGGCATAAAAGGCTGTTATGGCATTCATATGCAGTTAAAGCCAGCAAATCAATTTTGTAGTGTATATAGACTCATCTTGTATTTGAAACCGGTTAGACAACTCACACTAACACACTGCGGGCAGAAATTTGCTTGGATAATAAGTGTGACATACTTTTTTGACCCTGGAAATTACTTCTAATTATAATAGCATTTAAAATTATTATTGCTGGAGAAACTGTGGTGAAAGGAAAGCAAACTACGATCATGCTCTTTTTATTCATGTAAATACATTTAAATTAGATGTCTTTAAGTTTGTGGAAGAATGCTTCAGATTTAAAAGTGGAGCGCTGTATTTAGAAAACTTTCCACTAGCCTTAATCACGATGATAATTTCTTTATATAGATTCTCAAGAAAAGCAGTTTTGAAGCAAACAACACAGAGGTGAAAAAAAGAGTAACCTTTATTGTTTATTATTTTACAAAAGTCTTGTTCCACCTCTCGTTTATTTCTGTATTGTTAGAAAAACGGGAAATAAGTGATTGAAATATGTGCAAACATTAATACAGTATACAGTTGCTTGCAAAAATATTCTGCTCCCTTGAACTTTCCCACATTTTGTCACACTACAGCTACAAACATGAATCAATTTTATTGGAATTCCACGTGAAAGACCAACACAAAGTGGTGTACACGTGAGAAGTGGAACGAAAATCATACATGATTCCAAACATTTTTTACAAATAAATAACTGAAAAGTGGGGTGTGCGTAATTATTCAGCCCCCCTTTGGTCTGAGTGCAGTCAGTTGCCCATAGACATTGCCTGATGAGTGCTAATGACTAAATAGAGTGCACCTGTGTGTAATCTAATGTCAGTACAAATGCAGCTGCTCTGTGACGGCCTCAGAGGTTGTCTAAGAGAATATTTGGAGCAACAACACCATGAAGTCCAAAGAACACACCAGACAGGTCAGGGATAAAGTTATTGAGAAATTTAAAGCAGGGCTTCTCTTCAGCAGGGACAGGGAAGCTGGTCAGAGTTGATGGGAAGATGGATGGAGCCAAATACAGGGCAATCTTGGAAGAAAACCTCTTGGAGTCTGCAAAAGACTTGAGACTGGGGCGGAGGTTCACCTTCCAGCAGGACAACGACCCTAAACATAAAGCCAGGGCAACACTGGAATGGTTTAAAACAAAATATATCCATGTGTTAGAACGGCCCAGTCAAAGTCCAGATCTAAATCCAATCAAGAATCTGTGGCAAGATCTGAAAACTGCTGTTCACAAACGCTGTCCATCTAATCTGACTGAGCTGGAGCTGTTTTGCAAAGAAGAATGGGCAAAGATTTCAGTCTCTGGATGTGCAAAGCTGGTAGAGACAGACCCTAAAAGACTGGCAGCTGTAATTGCAACAAAAGGTGGTTCTACAAAGTATTGACTCGGGGGGCTGAATAATTACGCACACCCCACTTTACAGTTATTTATTTGTAAAAAATGTTTGGAATCATGTATGATTTTCATTCCACTTCTCACATGTACACTACTTTGTTAACAAGCTAACAAGCTTGAAAGTTAATATTTAGTGTGGCCAGCTTTATTCTTCAGTACAGCCTGAGCTCTTAGGCTCTTAGCTTTTCTTCTTATTTCTTTAAATAGTCTTCATGGATGACTGAGTAGCTTTACAATTGGCTGTAGGCACTCAAACTTGTTGTACATATTAATGGTGATTACAACCCAAATTTCACATTTGGATTCATCACTCCAGAAGACCCTTTGACACTGATTTTCAGCCCGGTTCTTAGCCACATTTCCACTGAGACCAATTCTGATGAGGCTTCAGTGAGCAGTGGATGGATCAAGTGAAGGGCCAGATGCATCACTGTGGTCCCATGTCAGGTCTTGCTAGGTTTTATTAACCTGTTTCATAAGAACACGACTTTCAGATTCTGTTCATCTGCTGTTTGTCATGTTTTTAGCTAATAGTTCTTTAGTGATCACCTTGTTGCTACAAACATATGTTTTTAGGCATTTTTCACAGATGAAAAAAATGATTTTTGAAGAGGCTGCTGGTAACAAAGTGCCTAAAAATACACAGGCCTCTTTTTATGCTTGAGTGATTCACAGGTCAACATGGCCTAACCCTCCACCTCAAAGAAAAAACGTTTCTGTGAAAACATTCAGGTACAAGCAATGGACTGAAAAACCTTGAAAAACCTTCAGAAAGTTTCAAGAATTACTGCTCAAGGCCACTTTAAAAAACTGTCTCGCTAGAAGGAGAATATAAGGAAATGATGTGTGGCTCAAGACTTTTACACAGCACTGCAAAAGCAGAAACATTTAATTTGTCATAACTGTCAAAACCGTATATGAGCAAGCATGTGTACTTGTTATAGATGTGGATTGGTTATACAACTTTTTTGTTAGTTGTAGTTTGGGGGAAAAGCTGTTGCATTCTAACCACGCTGCAACACTTTCTAAGCACGTAAAAGGAAAATAATTAATCTTAACTGTTTTATGGGTTTTCTGTGCTAAGACACAGAAAACGCATTGTTTTGTTTTCATATCTTTTTTTACACTTCATTTGACCATACTGTAGGTCTAATTAAAAACACACCACGGGAAAAGCTTTTTTATTAAGTTTCAGACCATTGCATTGGAGACCTGGTGCCAGGAGAATAACCTCCTCCTAAACATCAGCAAGACTAAGGAGCTGATCGTGGACTTCACCACAAAGCAGGCGAGGAATTACAAACCCCTCATCATCAGTGGCACGCCAGTGGAGAGAGTGGACAGTTTCCGATACCTGGGTGTCCACATCACTCAGGACCTGTCATGGTCCTGCCACATCAACACCCAGGTTAAGAAAGCCCGTCAGCGTCTCTTCTTCCTCAGAAGACTTAGAGACTTCCATCTGCCACTGAAGGTGCTCAAGAACTTCTACTGCTGCACCATCGAGAGCGTCCTGACGGCAAACATCTGCACCTGGTTTGGGAACAGCACCAAGCAGGACAGACGAGATCTGCAAAGAGTGGTGCGCTCAGCCGAACGCATCATTCAATCAGAGCTCCCTGACCTGCTGTCCATCTACACCAAGCGGTGCAAGTCCAAAGCTAGGAAGATTATGATGGACCTCTCCCATCCCAACAATGGACTCTTCTCACTGTTGAGGTCTGGGAAGCGCTTCCGCTCCCTTAAGGCCAAAACAGAGAGAATGAGGAGGAGCTTCTTCCCCCAGGCTATTCGGGCCCTGAACCAGGTGTAGGACTGTACTCTCCCACACACATCACTATAAGACTGGACTCTCACACACATCACATCACCACACGCACCACCACACATTTCCTATAATTTCCTATAATTTATAATCTTTATAATCTCTCTCTGCTGTTTGCACATTTTTATTTATTTTTATTTTTACTGTAAATTCCTAAGTTAATTTGTAAATTTTGTAGTAAATTGTAAATACTGTAAATCTTTTTTCTGTCATTTAATGGTCGGGCATTGCGCAGCTACAAGCATTTCACCCCCCATGTCATACTGTGTATGGTTGTGTGTGTGTGACAAATAAAATTTGAATTTGTGCTATATATTAAAAAAGAGCTTCTGTAATTCGGTGACATCACTCAGTGATTAGCTGATCAG